>NW_012114710.1:11067892-11115711 GCF_000951035.1 Colobus angolensis palliatus | reverse complement strand
CGTTTTTAGCATGAAGGGCTGTTGAATTTTGTCAAAGGCCTTTTCTGCATCTATTGAAATAATCATGTGGTTTTTGTCATTGATTCTGTTTATGTGATGGATTACATTTATTAATTTGCATATGTTGAACCAGCATCAAACCCCAGGGATGAAGCCAACTTGATGATGGTGGATAAGCTTTTTGATGTGCTGCTGGATTCGGTTTGCCAGTATTTTATTGAGGATTTTCACAGATGTTCATCAGGGTTATCAGCCTAAAATTCTCTTTTTTTGTTGTGTGTCTGCCAGAGTTTGGTATCAGGATGATGCTGGCCTCATAAAATGAGTTAGGGAGTATTCTCTCTTTTTCTATTGATTGGAATAGTTTCAGAAGGAATGATACCTGCTCTTCTTTGTATCTCTGCTAGAGTTCGGCTGCTCCTCTTTGTACCTCTGGTAGAGTTAGGCTGTGAATCTGTCTGATCCTGGACTTTTTTTGGTTGGTAGGCTATTAATTATTGCCTCAATTTCAGAGCCTGTTATTTATCTATTCAGAGATTCAACTTCTTCCTGGTTTAGTCTTGGGCAGGTGTATGTATCCAGGAATTTTTCCGTTTCTTCTAGATTTTCTAGTTTGTTTGCATAGAGGTGTTTATAGTATTCTCTGATGGTCATTTGTATTTATGTGGGATCAGTGGTGATATCCCTTTTATCATTTTTTGTTGCATCTATTTGATACTTCTCTCTTTTCTTCTTTATCAGTCTTGCTAGTGGTCTATCATTTGTTGATCTTTCCAAAAAACCAGCTCCTGGATTCATTTATTTTTTTGAAGGGTTTTTTGTATCTCTAGCTCCTTCAGTTCTGCTCTGATCTTGCTTATTTCTTGGCTTCTGCTAGTTTTTGAATATGGTTGCTTTTGTTTCTCTAGTTCTTTTAATTGTGATGTTAGAGTGTTGATTTTAGATCTTTCTTGCTTTCTTTTGTGGGCATTTAGTGCTATAAATTTCCCTCTACACACTGCTTTAAATGTGTCCCAGAGATTCTAGTATGTTGTGTCTTTGTTCTCATTGATTTCAAAGAACGTCTTTATTTCTGCCTTCATTTTATTATGTACCTAGCAGTCATTCAGGAACAGGTTGTTCAGTTTCCATGTAGTTCTGCGGTTTTAAGTGAGTTCTTTCATCATGTGTTCTAATTTGATTGCACTGTGGTCTGAGAGACAGTTTATTGTGATTTCTGTTCTTTTACATTTGCTGAGGAGTGCTTTACTTACAAGTATGTGGTCAATTTTGGATTAAGTGTGATGTGGTGCTGAGAAGAATGTATATTCTGTGGATTTGGGGTGGAGAATTCTGTAGACATCTATTAGGTCTGCTTGGTGCAGAGCTGAGTTCAAGTCCTGGATATCCTTGTTAACTTTCTATCTTGTTCATCTGTCTAATATTGACAGTGGGGTGTTAGAGTCTCCCATGGTTATTGTGTGGGAGTCTAAGTATCTTTGTAGGTCTCTAAGGACTTGCTTTATGAATCTGGGTGCTCCAGTATTGGGTGCATATGTATTTAAGATAGTTAGCTCTTCTTGTTGAATTGATCCCTTTACCATTATGTAATGGCCTTCTTTGTCTCTTTTGATCTTTCTTGGTTTACAGTCTGTTTTATCAGAGACTATGATTGCAACCCCTGCTTTTTTTTTACTTTCCATTTGCTTGGTAGATCTTCCTCCATCCCTTTATATTGAGCCTATGTGTCTCTCTGCACGTGAGATGGGTCTCCTGAATACAGCACACTGATGGGTCTTGACTCTTTATCCAATTTGCCAATCTGTGTCTTTTAATTGGGGTATTTAGCCAGTTTACATTTAAGGTTAATATTGTTATGTGTGAATTTGATCCTGTCATTATGATGTTAGCTGCTTATTTTGTCCATTAGTTGATGTAGTTTCTTCATAGCATTGATGGTCTTCACAATTTGGCATGTTTTTGCAGTGGCTGGTACAGGTTGTTCTTTTCCATGTTTACTGCTTCCTTCAGGACCTCTTGTAAGGCAGGCCTGGTGGTGACAAAATCTCTAAGCATTTGCTTGTCTGTAAAGGATTTTATTTCTCTTTCACTTATGAAACTTAGTTTGGATGGATATGAAATTCTGAGTTGAAAATTCTTTTCTTTAAGAATGTTGAATATTGACCCTCACTCTCTTCTGGATAGTAGAGTTTCTGCCAAGAGATCTGCTGTTAGTCTGATGGGCTTCCCTTTGTGGGTAACCTGATCTTCCTCTCTGGCTGCTCTTAACATTTTTCCCTTCATTTCAACCTTGGTGAATCTGACAAGTATGTGTCTTGAGGTTGCTCTTCTCGAGGAGTATCTTTGTGGCATTCTCTGTATTTCCTGAATTTGAATGTTGGTCTACCTTGCTATGTTAGGGAAATTCTCCTGGATAATATCCTGAAGAGTGTTTTCCAGCTTGGTTCCTTTCTCCCTGTCACTTTCAAGTACACCAATTAAACATAGATTTGGTCTTTTCACATAGTCCCATATTTATTAGAAGTTTTGTTCGTTTCTTTTTGCTCTTTTTTCTCTAAACTTCTCTTCTTACCTTAGTTCATTATTTGATCTTCAGTCACTGATACCCTTTCTTCCACTTGGTCAAATCGGCTCTTGAAGCTTGTGCATGCATCGCATCATTCTCTTACCACAGTTTTCAGCTCCATCAGGTCATTTAAGGTCTTCTGTACACTGCTTATTCTAGTTAGTTTTCCGTCTTTCTTCAAGGTTTTTAGCTTCCTTGCAATGGGTTCGAGCATCTTCCTTTAGCTCAAAGAATTTTGTTATTTCTGACCTTCTGAAGCCTACTTCTGTCAGCTCGTCAAAGTCATTCTCCATCCAGCTTTGTTCCGTTGCTGGCGAGGAGTTGCAATCCTTTGAAGGAGAAGTAGTGCTCTGGGTTTTAGAATTTTCAGCTTTCTGCTCTGGTTTCTCCCCATTTTTGTGGTTTTATCTACCTTTGGTCTTTGATGTTGGTGACCTTCAGATGGGGTTTTGGTGTGGATGTCCCTTTTGTTGATGTTGATGCTATTCCTTTCTTTTTGTTAGTTTTCCTTCTGACAGTCAGCTCCCTCAGCTGCAGGTCTGTTGGAGTTTGCTGGAGGTCCACTCCAGACCCTGTTTGCCTGGGTATCACCAGCAGAGCTGCAGAACAGCAAATATTGCTCCCTAATACTTCCTCTGGAAGCTTCATGCCAGAGGGTCACCCATCTGTATGAGGTGTCAGTCGGCCCCTACTGGGAGGTGTCTCCCAGTTAGGCTACACGGGGGTCAGGGACCCACTTGAGGAGGCAGTCTGTCCATTCTCTGAGCTCAAACACTGTGCTGGGAGAACCACTGCTCTCTTCAGAGCTGTCATACAGGGACGTTTAAGTCTGCAGAAGTTTCTGCTGCCTTTTGTTCAGCTATGCCCTGCCTCTAGAGGTGGAGTCTACAGAGGCAGCAGGCGTGGCTGAGCTGTGGTGGGCTCCAACCAGTTCGAGCTTCCCCAGTTGCTTTGTTTACCTACTCAACCCTCAGCAATGGCAGACGCCCCTCCCCATGTCAGGCTGCTGCCTCTCAGGTCAATCTCAGACTGCTGCATTAACAGTGAGCAAGACTCTGTGGGTGTGGGATCCACCAAGCCAGGCATGGGATATAATCTCCTGGTGTGCCATTTGCTAAGACCATTGGAAAAGTGCAGTATTTGGATGGGAGTGTCCCATTTTTTCCAGGTACTGTCTGTCACGGCTTCCCTTGGCTAGGAAAGGGAAATCCCCTGAACCCTTGCCTCAGTTGGAAATGCAGAAATCACCCGTCTTCTGCATTGATCACGCTGGGAGCTGCAGACTGGAGCTGTTCCTATTCGGCCATCTTGGAAGAATCTCTTCATTATCTTTTTTGCCTTCATTAATTCACAGCATAATGCTTGCTCAAAATAAGCAAAATATGCTTTTCAAATAAAATCAAACATTTGGCATTAGATATCAAAGTACCTGTTTATAGATGCGTGACTAAAATAATTTTGCTTTATTCCCAAATTACACCTGGTTGCAGATGAATTCTAAGCAATGGGACCTCTCACCTTCCACAGCAGCCTACACTACACTGTACGGTCTCTTTTGTACAGTGATTTCTTCTGTTACCATCTCAAGGCCTCTCTTCCCCAGGACCCTGGAGCAGTTTATGTGCTTATATTGCAATTCCAGTTACTCCTCCTAACCCTCCTTTCTGTTTCCACTCCCAAGTCCTTCGTGGTAAGGTCTGCTGCAACAACTGAGCCCTTAGTCACATCTATTTTGTTCATGGCTCCTGGGACTCATGGCTGCTCCTCTTCCTTCAGTATCCTCCCCTCATCCCTGCCTCCATTCAGTCTTATAATACATTCTTCTTGAAATTTAAATATGTTTCTGCTTTCTTTTTTCTTTCCTTTTTTTTTTTCTTTAAACCATGCCTCGCCCTGTTGCCCAGGTGCCCAGGCTGGAGTGCAGTGGCACAATCTTGGCTCACTGCAACCTCAGCCTCCCGTATTCAAGCAGTTCCCCTCCTGCCTCAGCCTCCTGAGTAACTGGGATTACAAGAATGCACCACCATGCCTGGTTAGATTTTGTATTTTTTTTTTTTTTCCACTAGAGACAAAGTTTCACCATGTCGGCCATGATGGTCTTGAACTCCTGACCTCAAGTGATCTGCTCGCCTCAGGACCCCAAAGTACTGGGATTACAGGCATGAGCCATCCCACCCAGCTGTTTTCTTCATAACTAGAAGCCACCACACAGAATTTACCAAACTCTTCTTGATGGTTCAGGATGCCCACCCTTCCATAATAATACAGAGTTGCCTTGGGGGCTACTAAGCTCAATTGGGCTATTTGTCCTTTTTCTTTCTTTCTTTTATTTCTTCACTGAGTCTCTTCCTTACACCAATATTTGTCCTTCTTTGAAGTGACTCCAGACAAGTATACATTTTGTAGTTTTATTCTTGCTTTTTCTATAATGTTCTTTCCCCTCTTTCACTGTCAGTGTAATAGAAGTCACTTGCCTCTGTCTTCTTATTTGCTGCTTATTTTTTGGGAGCCATAAAACTAAATTTTTATACCGGTTAGAATTAAGTCTAACATAAGAGTAAATAGAGATCAGATCAGCTTTAGCACCTGGACTTTGAGATGCTGCTTTGAATTCTTGGTAAGCTTTTTAGCTTGATGGATTATTTTCTATTTCCTGAAAGCTGAGATTACTTTGCTAAATAACCACTGAGTACGTGAGGGTTTTTATAATACTATCACTGTTGTTGACACCAAGTAGTGGAGCTGAATCAGCAGGCTGATGTGTCCTCTAAATCAATATTAAATAATGTCTTGTGACGATATGTGCAGACCTCGGGTACTGGAGATGCCAGTTGCCAAACTGCATTACAAAACCAAGCCTTACATTCCTTCTGATTATTAAGTATTCCACTGAGTGTGTGTGTAATAACAAAACGGTAGAGGATATTCTCTTCCCAGTGTTCTGCCAAATCTCAGCTTGAATTTAACACTTTGGCTGAGCACATTTCCCCTTTCTGTTTCATCTGGATACATTTTGCTTTTTTGGCTTCCTGTCATAGAAGGTTATGTTTACACAAAGACCATATCTTATAACATCTCATCTTTGGATAGAAGGAACTTCACAGTGTACCGCCAAGCTAATTAGGAAGTAAAGCTGCTTAGTGTTAGCTGCTATGGAAACGTCAGATACACAGACGTCAGACTATGTCATTTTAATCGGCATTGAGGAGAAGTGGACCTAACATCTAGGAACAATTGAAGCCAAAATTCTATGCTAACTTAACATGGCATTTTAAATTTGAAGTGAAAAGACTGTTTCTAGAAAGGGAAAAATATATTCTTTTATGAAAAACATGAAAAAAGGACACCCGAAATGAAAACAATGTTTAAATTGAGTTCATGTGGTTTTGTAGAAAAGAGTACCAAGAATTTGCCTACCTTTGTTTCTGCTAAATTTAACCTCTTAGAAAGCTACAAAATCTGTATGCTCAAAGAGCTTCACTGTGTGCGTTTAGGAGAACCTAGTCATTAACCCGCAGAATAGTGAATCAGTCAATAGTGTTTGCAATCTTTCAGTATTTTTATAATTGGTGCTTTGGTTAAGATTCTTTTATTTATAAGCAAAAGAAACTGACTCTAGCTCATCCTAGTGAAATAGGGGAGCGTGTGAAAAGGGCTGCTCACAAAATCAAAGGAAGAGCAGTGTACATAATCCTTGAAGAGGACAGAAATGGGAGCAGATCCAGGGAAATCATCAGGGCTGGTTGCTCACAAATCCTCTCTGTAAGACACTCACATCAGATGACTCAGCTCTCAGAAAATTCCATTTCTGAAAAACCTCAAGTCATTTTCACATGTTTGTGGGGGGAATATCCTGTTGGCCCAGCTGGACTTAGAATTTCTGCTTTTGGATTAATAGCCAATGCAAAGGATATGGGATACGCATAAAAGGAAGAGTGATACTAACAAGGCCACTCAGAGAATCATGTACTGAGTAGCAACCTGATTTGGGAATGCTATTTTTGATGAGCTTGTAATCAAGTTCAAGATAAATTTAGTAATAAACAGAACTTTGGTTTTTTCCATATTTTCATCCTTATAAATTAATAATTTCAACACTTTATTAAATACCTTCAGTGTACCAGGAAGAAGACGACACTACAGGTATAAAAAAATAAGCTCTACCTCAAGTCGAAAATGCAGATGTGTAACTAAAGTGATTAGCATCGTAGCAGGTGTAATGCAGGCTTGCACCTATTTAGGTAGTTATTAGAAGCATTGAAGAAAAGCACCAATCTACATAGACCTGATGATGTCAGGGAAAACTTTATAGAAGAAAGAATGTTTGGGTTGAATTTCAAAGGATAAGTGGGAATTTGCTATGAAATGGGAAGAGAGAAAAACTGTAGAAAAACTGCATTTCAAAGCATCCTGTATCTACAAAGAGCATGGCTCAGGTGGGAGCTGCAAATGGTCCAGTGTTTTTGGAGGTTTGGAATCTGAGGAGGTTACTGAAAATGAGTCTGGAGAGAGAAGCAGTACCTGAAATTTCTATTATTCACATTAAGGTGAATGAAGTTGAGGCTTTGGACAATGGAGAGTCATTGAAAGATTTTTCATTTGGGAAAGTATCATGACTGGAGTTGGTTTTGGAACAACAACTTTGGCCAGGCACAGTGGTTCATGTCTATAATCCAGCACATTGGGAGGTTGAGCACATGGATCTCTTGAGCCCAGGAGTTTGAGACCAGCCTGGCAAGTTGGCAAAGTCTTGTCTCTACAAAGCATAAACATTATCCATGCATTGTGGTGCATGCCTGTAGCCCCAGCTACTTTGGCAGCTGAAGTGGGAAGATCACCTGAGCCTAGGGGCTTGAATCTGAAGTGAGCCATGATCTCACTATTGCACTCCAATCTGGGCAACAGAGTGAGACCCTGCCAAAAAAAAAAAAAGACAACTTTGGCAGCAATGTGGAAGAGAATTCAAACAAGAGAAGATCAGCTATAAGACTGCTGCAAGAGACCATTTAGGGAGGTCCAGAGAAATTCAGTCTTCTTTCTCAGGCAGCAGTTCAGATAGGGAGGTCACTAACTGATATAAGCAACTTAAGAGAATGTTAAAAAGTTAAAATCATTCAGAGGCTAAGTGCAAACTTGGGTCTGTAGTCAAAAGAAGAGGGAAAGACTAGAAACTTGTATTTCTGAGTCAACAACATAATATAGCAATTCTAAGTGTGAATATTGATGAGGTTTCACATGTAAAATACTTAGAATATTCAGAGATCACCAGATAGAACCCTGGAGACAAGGGATGAATAAAGGAAGGTGAGAAGGAAGACTGCAGTTAGCTCAGCACCTTCATGAGAATGGAACTCATGGATAAGACTTTGATGGGCCATGTGCAAGCTGAAGCAGAGGAAACCAGCCATTAGGAAGATGAGAATGGAGCAACCTGCTTCTCCTGGAAACGTCTTCTTCTAATGTCCTCCCAAAGCAGTTCCACCAACATGGGATAGAAGAATGAGAGATATCATATTTCTTGGTTTTTTTTTTTTTGAGATGGAGTCTTGCTCTGTTGCCCAGGCTGGAGTGAAGTGGCACAATCTCAGCTCACTGCAACCTCTGCCTCCCAGGTTCAAGCATTCTCCTACCTCATTTTCCTGAGTAGCTGGGAATACAGGTGCCTGCCTTAATGCTGGGATAATGTTTGTATTTTTTAGTAGAGATGGGGTTTCACCATGTTGGCCAGGCTGGTCTTGAGCTCCTGATCTCAAGTGGTCCACGTGCTTCACCCTCCCAAAGCGCTGGGATTACAGGAATGAGCCACTACACCTGGCCGAGAGATATCATGTTTCTTATATGATCCATTTCCTTGTCAGAATTAATTGGTAGTTAATCCAATCCAAATTGGTCCAAAGAATCCATTCCAGTGAACCACCTGGATGAATGAGGAGTGGCTAATGTACTCAAATGAGCCAGTTTCCCCACCATGGGATTTTTAGATTTTATACTGGAGAAATACCAAATCAATTTCATTTCAGTGATTGAAACTATAAGCTGTAAAATTGGTTGGCAGCCATGTTTTCCATCATGTTTTGAAAAGCAACCTGCAATGAGAAAGACAAATAAAAATGTAGACAAATGGGAAGAAGAAAGACTAACAGAAAGACAGAAAGAAAGATAAGAGTGCTAGCAACATTGAGATCCTTGCTTCTGATTGTTCCTGCAGAGCCAGAAACATTCTTTCTCTCAAGATCTGAGATCATCAGTATTTCTATAATAAAATTTTTCTTTCTGCTTAAATAAATTGTAGCTGAGTTTCTGTCATTTACCATTAGAAATATCCGATTAAGACTGAGAGGAACATGTTTATATGCTTAGGAAAAAGTCAGAAGAAAGGTTGAAGACACAAAAAGACTGAGAATTTGAGAGTATGTGTATCCAAAACAGCAATCCTGTTTCTGCTTCACTCTGAGGTAACAGTCCCTGCCCCAAATCACTACTCTCTTTATGACCTCGATCCCTAGACATAGCTGTTTGAATCATGAGATGGCACCTGCCTTCCTTCTACATCCTAGATGAACCGGTCTGAGCACATCCCTCTGTGAGGTTTAGAATTGGGATGTGTAGGCGCTAAGCTCATAAAGAATCAGGGCTAAGACTACGATGGGTCGTATGCAAGCTGATGCTGAAGAAGTCCACTGTAAGAACGGAGAATGGAGCACTCTGGAGAGAGCATATGTGACTGGGCCTCTGAGGGGAGAGGGGTGATCAAGGGAGTAGACAGTTTTTGTTTTCTTAATAAAGACAAGGTCTGTCACCTAGTCTGGAGTGCAGTGGCATGGTATCATAGCTCACGGCAGCCTTGACCTCCTAGGATCAAGTGATCCTCCCATCTGAGCCTCCCAAGTAGCTACGACCACAGGCGTGTACCACCATGCCCAGATAACTTATTTTATTTTATTTTTGTTTTAGACACAGGGTTTTGCTATGTTGCCCAGGCTAGTCTTGAACTTCTGGCCTTAAATGATCCTCCTGCCTTGGCCTCCCAAAACACTAGGATTACAGGTGTGAGGCCACCATGCCTGGCCCCTGGGAATAGATGCCTTGATTAATGCCAGTCTGTACATTGTTCAAGGGTATGAGCTTTGGAATCACTTAAACCTAGCTCTGAACCCTGACTCCCCTATCTCCTTGTGTGACCTTGAACAAGTTACTTAACCTTTCTAAAACTCATTTTTCTCATCTGTAAAATGAAGCTAATAGTAGTATCATTCTCATAGGACTGTTAGAATCAAAAGAAAGATGTATGTGAAGTGCAGAGCAGTGTCTCACAGTAAACTTACAGTTAATGCTAATAACATAGCATAATTATATCCAATGCTACATATAATAATTATAATCAAATACAATGACAATAAAAGATAAGCTCTTTCCAGTTCCAATTCTCATTAATCTCAGATACTGTCTTCATTTATCAATGAAATCTGCATATCCTTGAAATATCTTTTCTTTCTGTCTGCTCTGGTTAGACTAAGAATTTGTTCTTGACAAACACAGTGAGAATGTTTGCATCCCAATCCCCAGGGTGAGCTTGAACAAGTTACTTGTCTGACATTCAGCAACACTGCCCCTTCCATCCATCCTGAGCACTCTCCTCTCTTGGCTTCTGTGACCAAGGAAAGCTGAGGAGTCTCCTGGCTTTCCTCCTATCCACTGGCTATGGTGTCCCTCTTTTCCTGGCTCAGCCTCTTCTGCTTGTCTTTAAATGCTGCATATTCTCAAGAATCATTCCTAAGTGTCCTCGTTTTTCTCACTTTGTATTTTCTCCCTAGGTTATAATATCAGTGCATGGTATCAATTATCATGTAATTGAAACTTTGACTCCTGAAAGGTTATCTTCAGCCCAAACCTCTCCTAATCTCCAAATCCGCATATCTCACTACCCACTCAACGTTTTACCTGGAGATCTGAAAGAAACGTTCATAAAAATCTACAAATTCAAAACTGATCTCATGATCTTTTCCCCTAAAACCTATTTCTCCCGACCCAAGGGTTTTCTATCTTGATACCATGACCCATCCACCCTTCCAGTTTTGCAAGTCAGAGACCTGTAGACATCATCCTCTGCCTTGTGTCTTAGTCCATCACTAAGACTTCTTGATTTTACCATCAGATTGTTTCTTGACTTTGTCAACTGCTTATTCTCTATTGCCATCACTCTTATTCTAACCATCACCACCTTTCTCTTGGACCCTCACACTATACTCAGAAATTGTCTCATTGCATTCCATTTTAATCCATGTTATAATCAAAGTTATACTTTTTTTTTTTTTTTTTTTTGAGACGGAGTCTCGCTCTGTCGCCCAGGCTGGAGTGCAGTGGCCGGATCTCAGCTCACTGCAAGCTCCGCCTCCCGGGTTTACGCCATTCTCCTGCCTCAGCCTCCTGAGTAGCTGGGACCACAGGCGCCGCCACCTCGCCAGGCTAGTTGTTTTTTTTTTTGTATTTTTTTTAGTAGAGACGGGGTTTCACCGTGTTAGCCAGGATGATCTTGATCTCCTGACCTCGTGATCCGCCCGTCTCGGCCTCCCAAAGTGCTGGGATTACAGGCTTGAGCCACCGCGCCCGGCCAAAGTTATACTTAAAAAATAAAAATATGTTCTTCTGTTGCTCTTTAAGATAATAATCAAACTCCTTATGGCATACAAGGATCCTGCGTGGTCTAGCCTCTGGAGAAGAAAGGGAGTGTGTTAGATCTGGCTCGTACTGGCTGGAACCTGCAGGCAGTTGATTAAATATTCTGGAATTTTGCAAGCTAATTGCTGAATCACTGGATGTGGGGAGAGTATGTACCTTGTGGAAACTGGCAAATGCTACAAAGGGTTTTCTCCACACCTCCCCTCTCTCCTTCACGCAGGAGAACCAGTTTAACAGCACTCACTTCTGTCTCCAGACTTAACCATTCTTCCATTCTGTACTTTAACCATATCGATCAACTTTAAGTTTCTCTAATGTGTCATAGTTCCTTATATTTAAGAACTATCAGATATGTTGGCTGTCTTTCCCAGGAAACTGTAAACTCCAAGAAATCAGTGACTCTGTTTGCCCAACATTAAATCCTCAGTGCTTTTCAGTGCCTGGCACATAGTTGATGTTAGGTAAGTACCTATTGAATAAGTGCCTGCTCTCACCTGGATTTTACAGATCTCAAAACAATGTGATGTCTGTGATAATGTCCTGAAAATGATAAAATAATACACAAATATGCTTATGCATATTAAAATATTTCCTAGATTTTTTCTATCTTTATTAGTTTTTTCTATTTTCCACTTAAGATGGTATCACAATTTATTTTCTAAATGATGAAATGTTTGTTTCTCTAAAGCAGCCATAATTGCATCATGATATTAACACATACTTAACTTGAATTAGATATGACTTTTGTTATAATAAAATTACGTTCCGTAGCAAGAAGACTCAGACAAAAAAAAATGTTTTTAATTATGTCAGAGTAAATGAGGGTGATATTTTCAACGGAGTCTTTAAATGTTCTTCTTTCCCATTTTAAAAATCAACTTTCCAGAAACACACACTCTTCTCCTTTATATGCTGATACAGCCAAAACATAGTTGTAAACTATTTTCTCATAAAGAGATTTGTTTGAATTATCAGAACTCTCTGGGAGAACACTTCCAGTAACTTATTTAACTTGAATGCTAATGAAGTGAAAATTGCATCATCATCATAATTATTAGATTATATCCACTGGCAAAATTTACATTTATATGAAAAAATATGTTCATTGCTATATTGGTATTTTTAACCATTCATATATTTTTCATTCTTCTCTCTTCCCCTCCAGTGAATTTTTTTTTTTGGTCTCTATGGTACTAAATTATATTTAGTTTAGCATGTGAACTAATTAGTAAAGGCAATATTTTTTGCAAATATCGTATTTTACTTGATATATTTATTTCTCCCACATTATTGCATCTTAATTTGGGGATACTGAAATTCCCCACCATGGGATAATATGGGGTAAGAGTTGCTACTATTTTCCATAATTAGTGGTTGTTGTTTTTAATTTTTATACAAAGTGTGCTTTAGTAGATATGTTTTAGATTGACATTGAAGATCTAGTCAATCTCCCATGGTTTCAAGTCCAAATTATCTCCGTATTAGGCATAACAGAAACAAAGATTCTACATAGAATAATCAGACTAAGTGGTCAACTCTCAGTTCATGAGTTGGCCTCTCCCACTGGTTTTCTTATTGTTGTATCTGGATGTCATCCAGTGATGCAATGTTCCTTGCTTGTAAAATTGCACATTTATGCATCACCTTATTAAATTTGCTTGTGTGTCTATCATTCTGAAAGTGCTTCTTGTTCTTTAGTGAAGCATTATTCTAGTTGTGTGTTGTTTTTTCCTGTCAGTACACACTATTTGTTGTAATTAGTCTCTGGCTTCTACGCAAAATTAGTCTCAAGTCTACACAAAATGAGCAGACATTTGCACAGTCTTTCAGTTGCATCTGATCATTGTGGACAGGTCAATGATTTAGACAAAAAAAACCTCATTCTTTTCCTTAATAAAAGAAATAACTTGTACTTTTTGCTTGGATCTTATTTGTACTTCATCTGTCCTCATGTTTGTCTAGATAGATTTACCTTATATAAACATTTTTCTTTGTTATGTATGTATGTATGTATGTATTTATTTTGAGACAGGGTCTCACCCTGTCACCCAGGCTGGAATGCAGTGGTGCAATCTTGGCTCACTGCACCATCTGTCTCCTGGGTTCAAGCAATCCTCCTGCCTCAGTCTCCCAAATAGCTGAGATTATAGGCATGCTCCACCACGTCCAGCTAATTTTTGTATTTTCAGTAGAGACAGGGTTTCACCATGTTGTCCAGGCTGGTCTCGAACTCCTGATCTAGGGTGATTCACTTGCCTCAGCCTCCCAAAGTGCTGGAATTGCAGGTGTGAGCCACTGTGCCTGGCCTCTACCTTTTATTTCTAAACCAAGCATTATAATATAAATACTAGTAATGTTGTTCTGTTCAAACTTTAGTATTTTTCCTTTTTATATGACTTAGAACTTGTACATCTTATTAGACACTACCGTTCAATAATTTACCCTAATTCAGCATTTTATAATATGCTAAATATTTTTCATTTTATTGTATTACTTCACTTCACTATTCTGGCCCTTACATATGTAACTTTTAACTCAGTTTTTATTATATATTTATTTTGAGATCAGTTGATTACTAAGTTTCCCTGTAGACTGTAAGCTCAAGGAAGGCAAGGCTTGCATTAATTAAGGTACAGGCTAAAACGCTTTAACAAATAGAACTCCAAGTAATGTCACTTACACAAGCTGCACATATTTTTTTTTCATATAATCTTCTAGCACTGATAGGATTGCTCTGCTGCCCTCAATACGTATCCTCCATCTCTCAGTCAAGCTGCCAAGTTCTTGCTACCTCTTTGTCAATAAGAAGAGGAAAAGGATGAGAGGTGTACAAGTTGAATACTTTAAAAGCTGAGCTCTCCAAAGTAGCAAATGCTGCTTCCACTCACATTACATTAGCCACAACTTTGTCAGATGAGTACACCTAATAGCAAAAGAACCTGCACACTGTAGGCTTTAGCCGGCAATTATCAATACTAGGGAAGGAGAGGAGATTAAATATAGGGAGATAGGCCAAGCACAGTGGTTCATGCCTGTGATACCAGCATTTTGGGAGGCTGAGCCAGGCAAATCACCTGACGTCAGGAGCTCGAGACCAGCCTGGCCAACATGGCGGAGGTTGCAGTGAGCCGAGATTGCACCACTGAACTCCAGCCTGGGTGACAGGGCGAGACCCTGTCTCAAAAAAATAAATACATAAAATAAATATAGGGAGACAACTAGCTGTCTGCCACAGATCTGTGTCTTATTAATGAACACTGTGTCTCTGCAGCCTACCACAGTGCCTGCTCCAGTGCACCTGCTCAACAAATACTCATAAGATGGATTGACGAATGGACCTCACATCTTCATGCCATCACTGACATCACCTATACCTTATTCTCACCCCTTCCCTCTCCTCTACCAGAGGCAGGTGTGGATCCAGGAGAGTAGGAGACCCAGGAGATTTCCAGAAGCACAAGAGTAACTGTGTGCACAAGTTACAAAGTTACACCTTGCTTTCTTGCAAGGGTGAAGCTGGTGAGATTGACTGGTATCTGTGCTATGAGAATCTTTAGATTTGTTTTGTTTTTGTTTTTTCTTTTTTTTCTTTTTTTGAGATGGAATTTTGCATTTATTGCCCAGGCTGGAGTGTAATGGTGCAATCTTGGCTCACTGCAACCTCCACCTCTGGGGTTCAAGCAATTCTCCTGCCTCAACCTCCCAAGTAACTGAAATTACAGGCATGCACCACCATGCCTGGCTAATTTTGTATTTTTAGTAGAGACGGGGTTTCTCCATGTTGGTCAGGCTGGTCTCGAACTCCCAACTTCAGGTAATCTGCCTGCCTAGGCCTCCCAAAGTGCTGGAATTACAGGCATGAGTCACCGTGCCCAGCCGAGAATCTTTAATTCCTGAAATGAAGTGAAGACTTTACAGAAGATATCCAGGTGGGTGGGTTTTCCAGGTCCAGTCATCTTTGCCACATCGCCCACCACCCTAAGTTGAAAGTGTGGCAGTTTCTTCTTCCAGTTGAACAGAGGGGGTAGTTGAAATGAAAACACACACATACCACACACATCTCCAAAAACCCAACATTAATTGTGAGTGATGGTCCTGTGCAAATTCAGAAAAAGGGGAAAAAAAATTCCTTTTTCACAACTGAACTACTACTTCTCATTATCAATGAAAACAGATGGGAAATAGGACTATGACTCTTCAAGGAAAATGTAATTGCAACTGTCTCTATGCCCACCTCGCACTTCCCGTAGCACTTTTCACATAATATTATAATTAATGACATTGTGAGATATTTCTGGACTGAAGGCATATCTTGTTTTATTTGTATTTTCCCAAGCATTGAGTAGCACATATTAGTACTCAACAAACATCTGTTGAATGAATCAGTGAATGAATGAAGAATTATTGAATAAATTAATGAATATCCTGGGTTATTGCATTAAAAATGTAATTGCAGGAATAAGAGGTAACTAGAAGAATAAAACTTCCGCCTCCCTCCTCTTGAAAGAAACTGATCTCAGCACCTCGGCAGGGCCTTTGGGAAGTAAAGGGGCTGGTCATTGTAAGAAATATTTGGAAACAAGGGAAGAAGGCAAAACTATATTTTTGCTTAGCCTAAAAAATGTGAAATAGTAATTTAGTTATGGATGAAAAAGATATTTCCCAACTTTCTTAGAGAACTGGAATTCACTGTCTCTCAGGATGAACATATAGCTTTGGAAGGTGGTGTGTGGAGTTTGTGTGTGTGTGTATACATACGTGTGTGTGTATGTGTATGTGTGTGTGTATGTGTGTGTGTTTTGTTTTTGTGTGTGTGTTTGTATGTGTGTGTGTTTTGTGTGGTGTGTGTGTGTATTTTGTGTGGTGTGTGTGTGTGTGTGTTGTGTGATGTGTGTGTGTGTGTTTTGTGTGTTCCTCACTGCACAGTTGGAGGAATAAAGTGCCCTTCCTTCCACTTACAGTGTTCTCACAGGTTGACTTGTCTTGGGGAACTCGTGCCCACCCTGGATATTGCCAAGCTATTCGAAAAGTGTCAGCACAGGTTATGGACTGCACTGTTCTGTTGATAGGGTCTTTGGCTCTCTCACTGCCCCCAACCTCAAGAACATTACTTCAAAAGCAAGGACTCAGAGTTAGGAAAATATACTTCTGTGGAAGAGAATAGCATGGAAACAGATCAATCTTTCTGGCTAAGAGGCATCATCTCTGTCTTAGCCCACTTGGGCTGCTTATAACAAAATACCATAGACTGGGTGGTTTATAAACAACAGAAATGTATTTCTCACAGTTCTGGAGGCTGGGAAGTCTGAGATCAAAGCACCAGCAATTCAGTGCCTTGTGAGGGTCTGCTTCTCATTGTATCCTCACATGGTGGAAGTGGCAAGGGGTTTCTCTTAGGTCTATTTTATAAGTGCACTAATCCTATTTATGAGGACTATGTCCTTATGACCTAGTCACCCCTCAAACTCCTTGCCTCCCAATGCCATCACCTTGCGTGCATAGACATCAACATATGAATTTGGGAATGGGGAACATAAACATTCAGAACATAATGTTTCCCAAAATAGTTTCTGAAAAGGAGGGTAGAAATCTGCAGATCAGAAGTCAGAAACATGACACACGGAGTGGAAGAAGCCTGATTAGGAACATGAATGAGCCCAAGAGGAGTTCCCTTATGAATGTTGTAGCTTCTTGGGTGCTGTCCTTATGGCAGAGGTCCCCAGTCTTTTGGGCACCAGGGATTGGTTTTGTGGAAAACAAGTTTTTCATGGACTGAGGGTGGGGGTTGATAGTTTCAGGATGATTCAAGTGCATTATATTTATTGTGCACTTTATTTCTGTTATTATTACTTTGTAATATATAGTGAAATAATCATACAATTCACCATAATGTAGAATCAATGGGAGCCTTAAGCTTTTTTTCCTGCAACTAAGTGGTCCCATATTGGGGTGAGGGGAGACAGTGATGGTGTTAGTCTATTCTCATACTGCTATGAAGAAATACCCAAGACTGGGCAATTTATTAAGAAAAGAGTTTAATTACCTCACAATTCCACAGGGCTGGGGAGGCATCAGTAAACTTACAATCATGGTGGAAGGGGAAGCAAACACATCCTTCCTCACATGGTGGCAGGAAGGAAAAGTGCCAGGCACAGGGGGAAAAAAAACCCTTGTAAAACCATCAGATCTCATGAGAACTCGCTCAGTGTCATGAGAACAGCATGGGGGTAACCATGGCCATGATTCAATTGTCTCCCACTTGATCCTTCCCACAACACATAGGGATTATGGGAACTACAGTCCAAGTTGAGATTTGGGTGGGGACATAGCCAAATCATATCGTTCTGCCCATGGCCTCTCCCAAATCTCACATTCTCACATTTTAAAACACAATCATGCCTTTCCAACAGTCCCCCTTAGCTCATTCATGCATTAACCCAAAAGTCCAAGTCCAAAGTCTCATCTAAAACAAGGCAAGTCCCTTTTGCCTATGAACCTGTAAAATCAAAAGCAAGTTAGCTACTTTATAGATACAATGGCATTACAGACAATGGGTAAATACATTCCAAATGGGAGAAATTGGCCAAACAAAGGGTCTACAGGTCCCATGCAAGTCTGAAATCCAATAGGGCAGCCATTAAACCTTTCAAAGTACTCCTTTGACTTTGAAATATCTTACATCCAGGTCACACTGATGGAATAGGAAGGCTCTGAAAGCCTTGGGCAGCTCTGGTCCTGTGGGTTTGCAGGGTACAGCCCTGCTCCTGACTGCTTGCACAGGCTGGTATTGAGTGTCTGCAGCTTTTCCAGGTGCACATTACAAGCTGCTGGTGGACCTATCATCTGGGGTCTGGAGGATGGTGGCCCTCTTCTCACAGCTCCACTAGGCAGTGCCCCAGTGGGAACTCTGTGTGGGGGCTTCAACTCCACATTTTCTTTCTGCATTGCTCTAGCAGAGTTTCTCCATGAGGGCTCCGCTCCTATGGCAAAATTCTGCCTGGATATCCAGGCATTTCCATACATCCTCTGAAATCTAGGTGGAGGTTCCCCAACCTCAATTCTTGACTTCTGTGCACCTACAGGCCCAACACCAGGTGTAAGTCACCAAGGACTGGTGCTTGTGTCCTCTGAAGCAACAGCCTAAGCTATACGTTGGCCCATTTTAGCCACAGCTGGAGTTGAAGCAGCTGGGATGTAGGACACCATGTTCTGAGGCTGCATAGATCAGGGGGCCTTGGGCTCAGCCCATGAAACAATTTTTTTTCTCCTAGGCCTACAGGCCTGTAATGGAAGGGGCTGCCATGAAGTTCTCTGATATGCCCTGGAGACATTTTCCTTGTCATTTTGGTGATTAACATTCCGCTCCTCACTACTTATGCAAATTTCTGCAGCAGGCTTGAATTTCTCCCCAGAAAATTGGTTTTTCTTTTCTATCACATCATCAGGTTGCAAATTTTCGAAACTTTTATGCTTTGCTTCCCCTTGAATGCTTTGCCACTTAGAAATTTCTTCCACTAGATACCCTAAATAATCTCTCTCAAGTTGAAAGTTCCACAGATCTTTGGCACAGGGGCAAAATGCCACCAGTCTCTTTGCTAAAGCATAGCAAGAATGATTTTTGCTCCAATTCCCAACAGGTTCCTCATCTCCATCTGAGACCACTTCAGCCTGGACTTTATGTCCATATCACCATCAGCATTTTGGTTAAACAAAGTCAACAAATCTCTAGGAAGTTCCAAACTTTCCCACATCTTGTCTTCTGACCCCTCCAAGTCTCTAGCAAGTTCCAAATGTTACCACATTTTTTATCTTCTTCTGAGCCCTGCAAACTGTTCCAACCTCTTCCTGTTACAGAATTTCAAAGTCACTTCCACATTTTTGGATATCTTTATAGCAACACCCCACTCTCTGAGCTACAAATTTGCCGTATTGGTCTGTTCTCACGTTGCTATGAAGAAAGACCCAAGACTGGATAATTTATAAAGAAAAGAGGTTTAATTGACTCACAGTTCCTCATGGCTGGGGAGGTCTCGGGAAACTTACAATCATGGCAGGAGGGCAAGCAAACACATCCTTCTTCCTATGGTGGAATGAAGGAGAAGTGCCAAGCAAAACGGAAAACGTCCCTTATAAAACAATCAGATCTCATGAGAACTCACTCACTATCATGAGAACAGCAAGGAGGTAACCATCCCCATGATTCAGTTACTTCCTACAGGATCCCTCCCAAAACACATAGGGATTATGGGAACTACAGTTCAAGATGAGATTTGGGTGGGGACACAGGCAAACCATATCAGTGAGAGAACATCAAGCATTAGATTCTCATAAGGTGCATACAACCTAGATCCCTTATGTGCAAAATTTACAACAGGGTTCATGTTCCTATGAGAATCTAATGCTGCCATTGATCTGACAGGAAGTGAAACTCAGGCAGTAATGCAAGCCATGGGGAGCAGCTGTAAATACAGATGGAACTTCACTCTCGGCCGGGCGCGGTGGCTCAAGCCTGTAATCCCAGCACTTTGGGAGGCCGAGACGGGCGGATCACGAGGTCAGGAGATCGAGACCATCCTGAGCTACACGGTGAAACCCCGTCTCTACTAAAAAAAATACAAAAAACTAGCCGGGCGAGATGGCGGGCGCCTGTAGTCCCAGCTACTCGGGAGGCTGAGGCAGGAGAATGGCGTAAACCCGGGAGGCGGAGCTTGCAGTGAGCCGAGATCGCGCCACTGCACTCCAGCCTGGGCGACAGAGCTAGACTCCGTCTCCAAAAAAAAAAATGAGGCCAGGTGTGGTGGCTCATGCCTGTAATCCCAGCATTTTGGGAGGCCAAGGCAGGCGGATCACTTGAGGTCAGGAGTTCAAGACCAGCCTGGCCAACATGGTGAAACTCCGTCTCTACTGAAAATACAAAAATTAGACAGGCGAGATGGAGTCTCACTCTGTTACCCAGGTTGGTATGCAGTGGTGCGATTATAGCTCCCTGCAGCCTTGACTGCCTGGACTCAAGCAATCCTCCCACTTCAACCTCCTGAGTAGCTGGGACCACAGGTATGTACCATGACCCACGGCTAAAAATGATGGACATTTTAAAGATTAGAATGATATGTGAATATTGTGGAAGAACTTTAAATGCTGCTCTAATCTTAGTGAGATAACACATTGTAGGATTTTGTACAGGAGAATGACATGTTCGTAGCTCTTACCCAGGCACCTATAGTCTCAGTTACTCAGGAGACTGAGGCAGGAGAATCTCTTGAACCCAGAAGATGGAGGTTGCAGTGAGCCAAGATTGTGCCACTGCACTCTAGCCTGGGTGACAGAGTGAGACTCTGTCTCAAAAAAATAAAAAATAAAAAATAAAATAAAGAAAGAAAGAAAAAGAAAAAAATGAAATATACTCAATGCTACAGAACTGTACACTTAAAAATTGTTAAAATGGTAAATTTTATGTTATATGTATTTCATCACAATTAAAATTATATGCATGCAATTGAACTACCCAGATCTTCCGGGTATCCTCAAATGAATATTTCCTATGTCAACAGATTGTCCTGCATTGACCCTCTCCTATGTTCCTTATCCTCTTACCACCTCTCCGCAAAGTTTCTACTTTCCCCATCATATTTTCCTCATTCTTTCCTGACTCTGGACACTTCCATTCCCCCAGCAGCTAGAATTCTTAAGCTTTCTTTAGTATCTGAAATATTGCTTCCTCTCAGCATAAGGTTTGGTGGTTTGTTGTTGTTGTTCTTGTTATTTGGTTGGTTTTATTTTTGTTTTTATTTTTGTTTTTGTTTTTTTATGAAGTCTCATTCTATCACCCAGGCTGGAGGGCAGTGGCATGATCTCGGCTCACTGCAACCTCCATCTCCCGGGTTCAAGTGATTCTCAGCTTCGGCCTCCTGAGTAGCTGGAATTACACTCATGTGCCGCCACGCCCAGCTAATTTTTGTATTTTTAGTAGAGAAGGGGTTTCACCATTTTGGCCAAGCTGGTCTCAAACTCCTGATCTCAAGGGTCCATCCACCTCGGCCTCCCAAAGTGCTGGGATTACAGGCGTGAGCCACCACACCCCACCTCCTAGCATAAGTTTTGAATCAGTCATTCTCCCTTTTCTCTGTGTTCACTGCAGGGTGAGAAACAAGAGGAAGATTCAAGTCTCAGGGAGGAGAAGAGGAAGATCATTTTCCAATGTGGTTTGGAGTTTGGGTGTTCAGCTTGTTTTTCTTTAGTTATCTTTAGAATATAAAACCAGATAGCCTCCCTCCATGAATCTACATAAGACATTCATATCTCCACTAGTAGCATAACTTCAGGTACTTAAGTAAAATAACAGCTATGTTCTTCTCTCCTTGGTTGTATTTCAAAACCCTCTTCCACTGAGTTAGCATGGGAGGGCTCCATGATCACCAGCACCTTCTCAATAGCCAGAATGCACCCACCATCCACCCCTGTCCCACCCTGTCTCAAGGAGTGAGAAACTGCTGATAGAGTCTTACCACACTGGCCTAGTAATGAGAAATAAAGTTAATACAGGTGAAGGCTCTAACAGTTCCTGACACAGATGCTTAAAAAATGATGGACATTTTAATTTTTTTTTAATAGAGGTGGAGTCTTGCTCTGTTGCCCAGGTTGGTGTGCAGTGATGCAATCACAGCTCCCTGCAACCTTGACTGCCTGGACTCAAGCAATCCTCCCACTTCAATCTCCTGAGTAGCTGAGATCACATGTGTGTGCCATTACCTGTGGCTAAAAATGATGGACATTTAAAAGATTAAATGATATGTGAATATTGTGGAAGAACTTTAAATACTGCTCTAATCTTAGTGAGATAACACATTGTAGGATTTTGAACAGGAGAAAGACATGTCCGTAGCTATGGTTCAGGAAGATGAAACTAGCACTGATGAGAAAGATGGATTGGAAAAGAATGCAACTAAATACAGGATGAATAATTACGAAGATATTGCAGTAACTGCTAGAAAAAGATATTAAGGACTTTTTCTAGAAAAGTAAATGTGGCAATAGAAAGGAGAGGATCAGTGCAAGAAACCTGTCAAGGTAGAACAAATGGAATTTAGATCACCAACTGAATATGGGAGGTGGGGGAAGAGAGAGCTCAAATGTGACTGTCACCTATGAGTCTACATTGCTAGGAATATATTGGCCCCTAGCTGAGAGGTGAAAGTAGAGGAAATTTGGTAGAAAAGATGTTCAATTTTGTACATGCTGAGTTTGAAATTCCAGTGAAACATTTCAGTGCACCAGCGCAAGTAGGCAGATGAAAATGTCAGGGTTCAGTTCAGTAACAATTTTATACTGTATTGAAAAAATTGCTTCTTGGAGATTAGATCAACCAACATGAAACTTAGGGACATGTTGACATTTTATTCTCTCCATCAGATACCTTTCAAAAGAAACTCAAACATTTGGAAATCATTTTCGCTACCAAGAAATCAAGTTGAGAAAAATAGTTATTTCCAAGGTAAGAAGAAAATATAAATTATAAATAAATCC
This sequence comes from Colobus angolensis palliatus, assembly GCF_000951035.1. Classification (NCBI taxonomy): domain Eukaryota; kingdom Metazoa; phylum Chordata; class Mammalia; order Primates; family Cercopithecidae; genus Colobus; species Colobus angolensis. The sequence goes on along the minus strand of NW_012114710.1, from coordinate 11,092,943 downwards.
CTGAAGGTCTTGCCTTTAGAAACTGTATAGAAAATGTGCTATTACTGACCTCCAAGCCAGATAATGTTTTTATCTGTGTAATATGTTAATTATATTTCTGTGTCTGGAGATTGGTTTCTATTTCCTTTGTTCCTTCACATAGTTTTAAAAGGCTTTCTTTTCTTTCTGATTTTTCTATATTCTAAAATGTACCCTTTCAAAATATGACAATAATACATGCTTAGCAATTTCCTTTAATATGTATATTCAGCTTTTTCACAGGTAGCTGACTGCATCTTATCCTTCTTTGAAATATTGAAAAGATGCGATAGAAAATTGGCAAGAGACAGTGAGAGAGGGAAGGGGTTGTGAGGCAGGCGAGGCAGGCAGGGTATTTCCGCAGTGTCTCAGACACATAATTTGGCAAAACGCTCTGACTCTAATAATCAGCATTATCATTTTCATTCAACTCTACTGAAAATTTCCCAGTAATTTTTTGAGGAGCCTTGATGCTTGTAGGATAAAAGGTAATTCTCTCTTAAAACATCAGAAATTATTTCATCCACTCTATCTTGTTATAAAAGTAAAAATCAGTAAAGCATGGATGTCTGAGATTGAATGGCTGACTTGCTCATTTTATAATCACCTGATTTGGAGTAGCATCTGAGATAATCTATAGAGATATTGACTCTGTGCAATAGCTGTTTCATATAGCACATATAATAATGATACACTAATGTTTCCTGAACCCTTATGATAGGCTAAACAATTGCTACACATAATTTTATTTAAGCCTTACAACAATGCTAGGAGGATGACATATTGTCATAGAAACTCCATCATCACTGGGGACCTGCAAACAAAAGCTCCATCTCCAGTGCAGAGAGTGATAATTGTCATTCTCAAATTTTCATATACCCAAATTTAGAAACACTTTGGCTGGATATTCTCCTCTCCAACTGGAGTTTGAACCTTCATTTTACTACTTTTGCCAGAGCTGGAAATTTCTTCAATGCAATCAGGTTCTATGCAAACCAGCCACCCTTTCTCTTCCATCATGACTGATTTACGAATTTGTGAACTAGGGTGTGCCCTCATTAAACCACAAGCTGAGTCTTCCACTGAACTTGAAGCCTACTCACCCCTGGGACTCAACAAGAGTCATTTTTTTTCCGCTCAGATCCAAGGTAAAGAAAGCATATGGCACTGTCTCATTAGTGGCTTTTTTCTCTAAACCACATATGTGCCCATAATCTTACAATAGCTTTCCAGAATAACAACCAAAGAAATTAGAGCATTAATTCTTCGATGGTGTTGGCTTTTTCAAACCATAGCTTTAAGATTCAGCCTTTGGACTCATAAAATATTTAGAAATAAATCATTTACTTCTTTCCAGAAAACTTTACACAAATTGAATAATTGGTTTAAGTCACTTTCTTTATATTGACCTGAGGTAACTTGGATTCTGTTGAATCAGCATCAAAAACATCACGAAATTTTGAGCTCTTGCTTTTTAAATGCTGATTTCTACAGAATTTGGAATCAGGCTTTAAAAAAATTCCAAAACAAGAATGGGCTTTGAGTTCAGATGTGACGTCAAGAGGTATGTGAGCCAGAAGTTTCCAATAAAAAGCACAATGCATGTTTCCTGTGAGCAACAGAAAATCATTATTTTTCAATGTTATGTATTTCTTTTAAAAATACAAACTGTTGTGATAAGATTGGGACCAACAGGTGATGAAATTCTAGCTAGAATTCTGCTTGGTGCCCAGAATGAGCCCATCAGTTCAGAAAAGAAAGAGAATTAATTATAGAGGCCACAGGCTTCTATGAGGAACCCCTCATTCTGTAGAAAACTCTCCAGCACATTCCATTTGTTTTACTGAGTCTTGTTTATGGCAAAATGCTATACATGTATGATATCAATTGAAACTTGATGCTACACAAGCATGTGAGATTCCCAGATAAAATCCTAAAGAGAGTGAGGGACTAGGTCTGTCTTTAATACAATTCAGAGAGACTTCCCATGAGGGGCTCCAGGATACTTTTCCATAATACAATGCACTACTTCATCAGTACTAAGTGACACTACACAATGTCCTATGCAGGGTTTATATTTTGCTACTTATCATGCTATCCTGTTTTCCAGAGGAACTGTATCTATTATGTTTTCCACAGAATTGATTTGGATACCATGCTACTGTTTCTTCTAGCTTTTTAAAGTAATCAAGTCACTTGAAACTGTTGACACTTATTAGTTCATTCACTTGCCCATCTATTCTTTTATTTACTCATTTAGTAAAGATGTATTGCATAGCTACTATGTTTACCTGTTTTAAAAATTTTATGGAGTACTTACTATGTGCCAGATATTGGGCATGAAAAATAAGCTGCCTATGTATCTAATTTGCATACACTCATTAGGCCAAATCATGGGTGTTATGAAGACAGTTATTAAAATCTTAAAAATAGAAGTCTTAATTTAAAATAATTGTTAACTACAATTTCTTTAGAGTGCCAGACATCGAGAAAAACACTGTCTCTCTCTCTCTTAAATTTTTCCTTTTTGAAGACAGAGTCTTGCTTTGTCACCCAGGCTGCAGTCACAGATTACTGCAGCCATGACCTCCCAGGCTCAAGTGATCCTCCTGCCTCTGCCTCCTGAGTAGCTAGGACTACAAGCACATGCTACCATACTTACCTTATTTATTTATTTATTTATTTATTTATTCATTCATTTATTTATTTTGTAGAGACGGGGTTTCCCAAGTTGCCCAGGTTGGTCCTGAGCTCAAACAATCCACCCACCTCAGCCTCCCAAAGTGATGGGGTTACAGGTGTGAGCCACTGCACCTCACTCCTTTTCTCATTTTTAACATGTTATCTCATTTAGTTTTCATTTTAAAAAAACCTAAGCGCTAGGTATTAACTCTAATTTGTAGAGGATAAAACAGTTTTGAAGACATTGACTAGCTGGGTGTGGTAGTGCTTGCCTATAGTCCTAGTTGCTCAGTAGGCTGAGGCCATCACAGTTTGAGTACAGCCTGGGCAACATAGCAAGATCCCATTGCAAAAATGAACAAATAAACAAACACAAAACTATTTTTGGCTTGAAATAGAAAAATTGGACAACAATGTCTTAAACCATAGCCATATTTAATTAAGTCACATAATAAAAAGTCTGGAAGCAGGAAGTTTCAGAGTTGGTTAGGTTTGCAGCAAAACAATACATTGGCTCTGTCTGTTTGTCCCTAGTTCTCCCAGCTTTCACCTCAGGATCACAAGTTGGCCAGCACGGCTTCAAGTATCACATCTTTACATGACAAAATCCAAGAAAGGGAAGAATAGAGACCTTTTTTTTGGATTTTTGGATTTTTGTCTTTCAATTGGGGAGGACAGCCTTTCTTATAAACTCTACTTTAAACTCCTCTTTACATTTTATTGGCAACAACTGGGTCCCATGCCTACACCAAAGCCAATCACAGGCAAGGAGCCTAGGATTACAGTGATTGGCTAAGATCGTTTATGATACATCCTCTTAAGATAGGAGTGATTTTATCTTTTACTTGTATAAAATCAATTTTCTCTTATCAAAGGAGAAAGAGGCAAACAATAGAGTCTCCCTCATCCACTAAAGTGCTCATAGCTGCCATGTGATAAAGAATTTTCTTGCTTGCTATAGACAGCCTTCTTCCGTAAGACTTTAACTCAGAAATTATTATATTTTTGTTTTAGAACAATTTGGATCACTGAGACAGAGATTTATAAGTCAAATCTGTTTCAACATTTTTCCTTTAAACTTTATTGAGAGTAGTCAGTATTATTGATCCAGATTTCTTGACTGGCATTTTATTTGTTAAAAAAACATTTGCAACATTTTAAACACTCTTAAGTTATTGAAACTTTTTAAGCATCCACATTAAGACAGCAGACTGAAGAAACATCGGTTTTAGCCACCCTTCTGGAATCTCACAGAAATGGTAATAAAGGAACTTTTAAAATAAATAACCCCACAAAGAAGAGAGCAACAAAATATTGGTAACTAGAAAGTGAATGGATAAAAGGTAACTGATTTAGCAGTCTCAAGACAGTGGATCCTTAAACTAAAAATAAGACAAAGTGAGAAACAGCTGATTTATACCACACAATGTTCAAATGCATTATAATCAAAACCACAGATACCATCTCACACTAAGCAGAATGGTGGTTATTAAAAAGTCAAAAAATAACAGATGCTGTCAGGGCTGTGGAAAAAAGGGAACGCTTAGACACTGTTGGTGGAAATGCAGACTGAGCCACTGGGGAAAGCAGTTTGGAGATTCCTCAAAGAACTTAAAAGAGAACTGCCATTCAACTCAGCAATTCCACTATTTGGTATATACCCAAAGTAAAATAATTCATTCTATCAAAAAGACACAGGCATTCATATGTTCTTCACAGCACTATTCACAATAGCAAAGACATGGAATCAACCTAAATGTCCATCCATGGTGGACTGGATAAAGAAAATGTGGTGCATATAGACCATGAAATACTATATAGTACTAAAAAATAGCAAAATCATGTTCTTTGCAGCAACATGGATGAAGCTAGAGGCCATTATCCTAAGCAAATTTATGAAGGAACAGAAAACCAAATGCTGCATGTTCTCACTTATAAGTGGGAACTAAACAATGAGTACACATAAACCTAAAGATAGGAACAAGAGACAATGAGAACTACTAGATGGAGAGGGAGAGGACAGCATGGGCTGAAAAACCACCTATTGGGTACTATGCTCACTACCAGCATGATGGGATCATTTGCATCCCAAACCCCAGCATTATGCAATGTACCCATGTAACAAACCTACACATGTACCTCTTAATCTAAAATACAATTTGACATTTTTTAAAACAAGAAGAATGCTTGTCATTTGTTATACCTGGAAAGGATCTGAGAAATTACCCACTTCTGTTTTACAGCTAAATAAAGGTACGCTTATATTTTTCTTCACCTTAAAGTAATAGAAGTGCACTACTTAGAAACACAATTCTGAAACTTTACTCCCTATAAAGTTATTGTGACTTCTCTACATTCAGGTAGTTTGTTTCTCATGCTTGAAAATAAGCGTATATCCTGTATTCTGGGAACTACGCCAGCATTCCTAACCCTCTGGCACAGAGCTGACACTTAAGCAAAGTGACTTTTTTTCTTCCTACTGGTTTCATATACAAGATACTGAACAAGCAGCAACTCAGAGAGAAGTCGTCTCAGAGAGGCCTAGGCCTAATGGAAAGATGTGAACAGATTCGTTGCAGGACAATTATTTCCTTCACAACCACATCATTAGTCAAGATAAGAAAACATGATGTAGATAGTAACATCCAGGTTCTTGCTTGTCAAGAATTCCCAATACTCTCTTTGTCCGCTGGGACACCCTGGCATCAGTCAGAATAACCCAGCTCTGGCGATTACCTGGCTGTTTCTCAAGTCTAGTTTAAGGTTCCTTTTGAAATACTGATCCCATCATTTTAGGAGACATTGCTAATAATGGAGGCTCACAGTACTACATCTTGGGACGAAGTTTGAGACTTTTCCAGATTTCATATTTTAGTTCCAACTCCAACATGCAGATGAATTATTACCTACAGAAAGAAGCAAAATCAGGGTGGCCTTCTTGAACCAGCCTCTATAGCTGCAAGAGGCCACCACACAAACTGGGAATGGAGTTGGATAACGAGGAGGACCTAGCTTCGTGGGTTGAATAATGGCCTTTTTATAAACAGATCTAGAGGGAACATCAGAATGTGACCTTGCTTGGAACAAGGTTCTTTACAGATGTAAGAAGTTCAGGATCTTGAGACAGGAACATCCTGGATTTGGAGTGGGCCCTAAATCCAGTGACTGCTAACCTTACGAGAGAAAGGAGAGGGAGATTTGTTTTTTAATTTTTTTCAACTTTTATTTTAGATTCAGGGGGTACATGTGCAGGTTGGTTACCTGGGTACATTGCATGATGCTGAAGTTTAGGTATGATACCTAATGATATCATCAGCCAGGTATTGAGCATAGTACCCAGTAGTTAGTTTTTCAACCCTTGCCCCTCTCCCCACTCCCCCCTCTAAAAGTCCCCAGTGTCAATTGTTGCCATCTTTCTGTCCACAAGTACCCAATGTTTAGTTTCCATTTATAAGTGAGAACATATGGTATTTGGTTTTCTGTTCTTGTGTTAATTTGCTTAGGATGATTTTAGACTTCTAACCTCCTGCAAGAGAATAAATTTCTGTTATTTTAAGCCAATTGAATTTGTGATAATTTGTTACGGCAGCTCTAGGAAATGAATACAACCTCACAAAGCTATTTGAACCTGTTCTGGGCAGGGCTCAATGGCTCATGCCTGTAATCCTAGCACTTTGGGAGGTGAAGACAGGCTGATGGCTTGAGCTCAGGAGTGCAAGATCCAGCCTGGGCAACATGGCAGAACTCCTTGTCTACCAAAAATACAAAAAAATTAGGCAGGCTTCATGGCATGCATTTGTAGTCCCAGCTACTTGAGAGGCTGAAGTGGGTGATCACTTGAGCCTGGGAAGCCAAGGTTGCAGTGAGCAAAGATTGTGCCAATGGACTTCGGCCTGGACGACAGAGTGAGGCTCCGTCTCAACAACAACAACAAAAAAAATAGAATAATAAAAGTAAACCTGTTCTGAACAGAGAGGAGGTAGAAGCCTCTCAGGTAGTGTCTGCTTTGCAAATTTCATGATACAAACAAGAGATAACACCTTGAAGGCCCTATATGTACAATATAAAAGTGATTACTTTTCAACTTCGAAGTATGTCACATGAAACTCATTAATCTTCGCAGCACACCTGTGTCAAATGGATAAGTACCATAAGCCTCAACTCAGAGAGTATAGCAAATAAGTCCTTGCCTGATGTCATCAAAGGAATTCTTTTTTTTTTTTTTTTTTTTTTTTTTTGAGACAGTCTCACTCTGTTGCCAGGCTGGAGTGCAGTGGTGCAATCTCGGCTCATTGCAAACTCTACCTCCTGGGTTCAAGTGATTCTCCTGCCTCAGCCTCCAGAGTAGCTGGGACTATAGGTGCCCACCACTACATACAGCTAAGTTTTGTATTTTTAGTAGAAATGGGGTTTCATCATGTTGACCAGGATGGTCTCGATCTCTTGACCTCATGACCAACCCACCTCTACCTACCGAAGTTCTGGGATTACAGGCGTGAGCCACCACGCCCAGCCAGGAATTCTTTATAGATGGCTTTGAAATAAACTCTTCTTAAGAGAAACATAGCAGGAAGATGAATTGCTGGTGGTCTGGAGTAGAACAAAAGGAATTGCAAAGCAGAAAATTTACTACACATATATTTTGTAAGGCCTTATTTCCAAAAATAATATAAAATATAGAAGCTATAATGAAATTCATGTTGTGACTTTCCTTGAAGTATTGAAATTTTATAACCCCGCTCTTGCTACCATCAGCCAATTTCTTGTTATCTTCCTGTGGAGCAAAAGTTTCCCTGAGAAACTGTATTGACCTATTAGACTTGCCGACGTAATGTCCCACACAGTCTTAGAATAGGCAGGTCTCGGCCATGACTTACATGAAAGACGTAGGACGTTTAAGTGCATAGTGGTGCCAAAGCAGTGAACAAAACTAGAATATTTAAAATAAGGGAAATGATAGCTCCACTCTGCTCTGCCATAGTCAGACCACGTTCAGAAAGACTACATTGTTTATGGCATAAAAATTTAATACATCATTACATTGAAAAGGGCCTGGCAAGATGTAGAGGGTTCAAGGTTTTCAAAAGCAGCAACTTTGGACTACTGGGGGGTTTTAATCTGGAAAAGACACAGAGCCACGAAATGATTATTACCAAATATCTAAAAGGATATCATGTGAAAGATGATTAGACTTACCTAATAGATAGAAATTACATTGCAGCTTCATATTATTAGGAAAAGCTTTTGGAAAACAACGCTGTCCAAAGATAGGACCAGCATCTTTAGCAAGTAGTGATTCCCCCATCCCTGGGAGTATACAAACATAGATGAGTGAGTTACTTTGTGGGGCTGCTGTAAACATTTAAGATATCTTCTAAATCTAATGTCAGTCAAATCATTGGTTCTTCTCACTTGTAATTTAAATATCTTCCAGGTCTCCAGAATCTGAAGCTCTGATCCTGAATGTGGATGATGTCTATGAAACTAAGCTCAGGAAGTATTTTGTCACATACTGTGTTGAAGGCTCATATGAAAAGGAAAGTTGGGCAGTTGTCTAAGTGTAGTGGAAGTTTATGTGAAGGGAATGTTGAACCATGAGGCCCACATAAGGCAACTGTCTTAGGAATAAATAAGTAGTATGTTATAAATAGATATCTACCATACTAACTTAAATACGTTATTGGCTTCTCCAAAGAAACAGACCCATGGATGTGTATATGGAGAAAGAGCGAGAGGAAGAGAGAGAGAGAGAATTTTATTTTTAAGGAATTGGCTTGGCTCACGGAATCATGGAGGCTAGAGGCTGGCAAGTCCAAAATCTGTAGTGTGGCCTGGTGGCCTGACAGGCTAGAGACCCATGGAAGAGCTGATGTTGCAATTCTAGTCCGAAGGCAATCTGCTGACAGAATTCCCTCTTGGGGAAGTCAGTCTTTGTTCTATCAAGGACTTCAACTTATTGAATGAGGCCCACTCACAACAGGAAGGGCATTGTGCTTTACTCAGAATCCAACTATTTAAATGTTAATCTTATCCAAAAAAACACCCTTGCAGAAACATCCAGAATAATGTGTGATCAAATGTCTGGGCCCCATGATCCAGCCAAGTTGACACATAAAACTAACCATCACACGAGGGGATAGTTCCTCAAACTTGACAAGTCCTTCTACATCTGTGGATGCCACCTCTGAGGGATAAAGGGAGGCCAGGAATAGAGCTGGCTAACAAAGGTCACTGGTCATCTTCCCACATTCCCACTTTCTGAAGACATCTCTAAACCAGATTTTTTAAAATTCTAAGCTATGTGGATGAATTTTTTAAACTGAATGATACTGGATGAGTGTGACTCCTGGGATGCTATCCACTTAGCCAGCTATTACACACACTTTATATACAACTACATCATTCCCAATAGGTCACACTTATTAATAAATCAAATGAAGACACAGTAATGCTGTTCTTCTAAGACATGTCAACATTTTTCCTAAAGGCACTCAAAGAAAATTAACCTAAAGATTCATGCTTCTTGTTTTTTTGAGACAGAGTCTCACTCTGTCACCCAGGCTGGAGTGCAGTGACACAATCTCTGCTCACTGCAACCTCTGCCTCCTGAGTTCAAGTGATTCTCCTGCCTCAGCCTCCTGAGTAGCTGTGATTACAGGTGCACACCACCACACGCAGCTAATTTTATATTTTTGGTAGACACAGGTTTTCACCATGTTGGCCAGGCTGGCCTTGAACTCCTAACCTCAAGTAATCCGCCTGCCTCAGCCTTCTAAAGTGCTGAGATTACAGGTGTGAGCTACCACGCCCAGCCCCATGCTTCTAAAATAGTTATTAGCTTGAAAAAAAAAGATGGGTCCAGGCACAGCGGCTCACGCCTGTAATCCCAACACTTCGGGCGGTCGAGGCAGGCGAATCACGAGTTTAGGAGTTTGAGACCAGCCTGATCAATATGGTGAAACTCAGTCTCTACCAAAAATACAAAAAATTAGCTGAGTATAATGGCAGGCGCCTATAATCCCAGCTACTCAGGAGGCTGAGGCAGGAGAATCCCTTGAACCCAGGAGGTGGAGGTTGCAGTGAGCCGAGATCACACCACTGCACTCCAGCCTGGGCAAGAGTGAGGCTCCATCTCAATTTAAAAAAAAAAAAAGAAAAAGTGCTACATTCTAGAAGGGAAAAGCCAACTGGAAAAATGGAATTATTCTTTTCATCTTCAAATCAGCATCTTCCACGGCCCCACTCGCCTCAAAAAAAAAGGACTCAGGAAAGATGAAGATAAGGAATGCTTTTAAAATTTTTAGTCATTCACTTTTATTATAGGATCCCCACAAAGTCAGTAGAAAAGGGGTGGGATACAGAAAAAAGAGTGAGAGAATGGGAGATGCATAATCACTCTATCAAGCTATGCAAACCAGGACTTTTACCACACAAAGCAGAGCTTTAGTTATGCATAACAATTTGTTAGTGACTTTGAAGCCAGGTACTGTCTTGGGCACTTTTGCATACATTACTTATTTCATTTGAGAAAAAAATAGTTACCATAGGAATTTAGCCATGAATGTTCTATCATGTGTTTAACCTTGATTTGGAATGTGATATATGTTTTTTAGAATGTTATTTTTTAACAGTTTGCACTTCTGACATCTGTTCCTCAGACGTATCAGGAAGGCAAATATTAAATAGTAATTGTAAATAGCAAGTCATCTTCTCAAACCAAGCCAATCTTATTTTAAAATGTATTAAAGGTATGTAAAATAGTAATCCACTGAGAACTAACAGAAGCACATAGACATAATGCACATTTGGAGACTTTATCAATGGTATCACAACCAAGCCCATGTCGATGACTATTGTGGTTAATGGAAATGGCAAAAACACCTGAAAAGAGCAAAGTTTGAAAAAATATTAGATATGAACATCCATGAATGATACCTGCATATTTATATAAATAAAAATGCAAACATACAAGCTAATTAAACAGGCTAAATTAGTTGTAAAGTTGAATAAACCTGGCTTAGAAGTCAGATAAACGCCTGAGTGAAAGGAGATGTTGAAGGCTCATTGTCAGGTTGGAGGGAATGGGCATCTAGCATTTGACTGTCCATGAATGGAAATAACTAGGACCATTTGCTGATAAGATCACAATCTACTGATCTGGGTACCATGAATCTGTTAAGAGGGAATTTCTAAGGCCCAATGGAAGTAACAACAATCTTCTTTGGAAAATATCTCAAGGCAGTAAGAAATTCATGACAAAACAGAAAAATCATCCTCAGACCCTCTGTTATGCACGTAAATACTGACAGGTAAGTGTTATAACTTTATAGGCGCAGCATATTAAAAAAAAAATCAAGATAAAGGTTTTAGCTAAAACAATTTCCCTGTTTTATGTTTTGTTTTTGTTTTGCCAAAAGCCTTAAAGACCAGTCCTTGGTACCTGCTTTGTGTTAGAATTATAAGAGTTCTCTACAACGTTACCCAACCTAGGGAGAAAATTGATATAAGATATAACTGATATGAATCTACATTCCCCAAAGGTATATAACACAGCTAGTCATAATTTATGAAACAAAACCCTTTCATTAGAGGATCATTTGTTGGGATTTAATCATTAAGAATCTTTTCTTGGCAGGGCATAGTGGCTCACGCCTGTAATCCCAGCACTTTGTGAGGCCAAGGCTGGTGGATCACGAGGCCAGGAGATCGAGATCAGCCTGGGCAACACGGTGAAACCCTGTCTCCACTAAAAAACAAAAATTAGCTGGGTGTGGTGGTGGGCACCTGTAATCCTAGCTACTTGGGAGGCTGAGGCAGGAGAATCACTTGAACCCAGGAGGCAGAGGTTGCAGTGAGCCAAGATCACGCCACTGCACTCCAGGCTCTCCAGCCTGGACAAGAAGAGACTCTGTCTCAAAAAAAAAAAAAAAAAAACTCTTCTTAGTTTATAAAGCATCCCTGAAAAAGATACTTTAGGCCAGGCACAGTGGCTCACTCCTGTAATCCCAGCACTTTGGGAGGCCGAGACAGGCAGATCACAAGGTCAGGAGATAAAGACCATCCTGGCCAACGTGGTGAAACCCCATCTCTACTAAAAATACAAAAAAATTAGCCAGATGTGGTGGTGGGCTTCTGTAGTGCCAGCTACTCGGGAGGCTGAGGCAGAAGAATGACGTGAACCCAGGAGGTGGAGCTTGCAGTGAGCCGAGATCGCGCCATTGCACTCCAGCCTGGGTGACAGAGTGAGACTCCATCTTAAAATAAATAAATAAATAAATAAAGATACTTTATCATCTCATGGCTCAGTATCCATTATCAAATAATTGAGAGAAAAGAAAAGAGCACTCCTGGGGGCATACAAGACAAATTTTAGCCACTTGTACTTAAGGCTGCCTTGCCTTCCTTTCTGATGCAAGTGTAAGTTGAATAATAATATAAGCAATAATAGCCATCAATGTCAGACCCTGGATTGTTTGCATGCCTTAGCTTACTTAATACATCCAATGTTAATAGGAGATAGGTATTATTTTTTCCCATTTTAGATCTGAAGAAACTGAGGTTCAGAGGTTCAATAACAAGACTAAACTCAGCTACTAGCCAAGCAACTGGGCTTGAGCCCAAAGCTCTTAATGATTATCTTATACTGTTATTTGTGTATAACAAATTTATCCCCCAGTTCATAACTTCTTTATAATTGTATCTATTAGGGTCAGTCATCTAACAAAAGTGTGGATGAGAAAACAGCAAAAGACATATTAAAAAGATGCAGCATGTGAAACTATACAGAGAGCAGACGTTAGGGAGGCACATCCAAGGGGCACTATGGCCATCAGCCCTGCTGTAGATTGGATCTCTCTCCCTATGTGTTCTCTGAGCTTCCTCTGCAGACCACTAGGTAGCAATCATCACACCATGATTTTTGGTTTACATGACTGTCCAGATAGATTATAACCTGCCTAAAGGCAGGAGCCAAGTCTTAATTCTTTTTCTACTCAGAATACCTAGCAAGGTGCTTAAGATATAGTTGCCTCTTGACAACTAATACTCAAATACACAGCAATTAAGAGATGACTGGATGGAAGAAGTTGAAAAGAAGGCTGGAAAGGAAAGAAGGACATATATCAACCATAGTTGGTGATGGGAACATTGCTTTCCTTCTCTCAGCAGTTCTTTCTTATATTTTGTATTTAGCAAGAGTCAAACACTCCAGAGAGACTGCCTAGATTTGAATCTTGCTCTAATCCATGCTGTGTGAGCTTGGGCAAGTGACCTAACTTTTCTAAGTTTGTTTTCTTATCTGTAAAATGGAAATAACAATAGAATCCACCTTTTTATTACTGAGAGGATTAAAGGTGATCATCCAAGCCAAGCTTTGAACAACCTACCTAGGCAACCAAGATTATTTTATTATTCTGATAATCAGTGTCAGGGCCATCTTTCTCCAATAACATTCTTATGCTATCAAGTTTTGCTGCTTATTTGTTTCTCTACAATTAAATGATTGTCTCCTCCCTTGTGAAAATTTTTTTCATACAGACTGAAAGTCAGTTTAAAATAAGTAAAGTTGAAAGACTGGAATTTGCCAACAAAGTAAGTTGATGTTTCAGAACAGTGGATGTTATCACTTGTGACCTCACCTTGCCTCTTCTGTTTCTCATCTGCTAAATCTGACCCTGACTGTGGAAGACATTCATATGCATAACTAGTTACATAAATAGACAAAATAATATCTGTTCAAAAGACTCATAATAATCTGTCCAATCATCCAGAGAACTGTTTTTCTCTCTAATAAACCATTAAATGGAATATAAGAGACTTTATATTGAGCAACCTAGCCAATAAAAAGGAAAATTAAAACCAAGACCAGATTATTATTATGTTTCACAATAACTGAGTATTCAGAAGATCTACTTGTAGATGCTTTGATTATAATCTTAAATGCCGTTATACTCAATATCTCTTATTTCACACAGAAAAGAATTAGAAAATCCAATTTTACCTTATAAGGTATAGATAGATTGGGTTCCTGGTATCTCCGCCTTAGTATTCCTATCATTAATAATATAGACCATAATGAATTCGTGAAAAAAATATAGTTTATCAAATCAATTAGACTTGTTAAGATAATTGCAAGGGATCCCAAAGTGACAAGTAGCAGCACAGCTGTAAATGGAGAGGAGTGACTATTAAGTGTATTAAATAGCAAAGGCAGCTGGCCCTCTTGGCTTGCAAGATATATTGGTCTCGATGATTTAAATATAGAAATCAGAAGGTTGCTAAATAATGAGGTAGAAATAGCAAAAGGCATAATCCATGCCAATGAGGGAAAAACTCGATTAGCCCATGTGATAGCTACAGCATCTGCAGAAAAACAAAAATACACAAAAGAAAATGTGTTAAAAGAGAAATACTAATGATAAAACTTTTAATATTGTTTCAAAATAAAAACATAAACTTAAGGAATAACATTCAATTTGCTTAATTTTATTGCTTATTTCCTTAGTTACACTTACATAACACCTTATAAAGATGTCTATTTGACCCCCATCACACTGTATTGTAAATGGTTATCATTTTATATGTCTTCCCCAATAGACCAAGAATGTTTTTGAGGGCAAGGATAATCCATTTATTTTCTATAAAACTAGTGGATCACTCTGTGACATATAGTAGGCTTTCAATAAACACTAGTGAAATGAATTGATTTTGTTGAATGGATGATTGAATCCATGCTTACATTCTAAAACTAGTTTATAGAGTCTTAATAGTTACATTCAGAGGCCAAAAAGCACAGTGCAACACTACTGACACCAGAATGAGACTTTCCCACAGCATGGCGCAATTTGAAATACCTCACAGAAAAAGGAACCATGTAGATGAAGAAAATAAATTACACACCATTAAAAATATATATGACATTTGGGACTTTTCTATAGACCCGTAGCTCTCAACTGGAGTTGAATTTACTCCTCAGGGTCATTTGGCAATGTCTGGAGACTTTTTTGGCTGTCACAACTGCGGAGGTAGAAGGTTGCTGCTCGTATCTGGTGAGTAGAGGCCAAGGATGTTGCTAAACATCTTATAATGCACAGGACAGTTCTCTACAGCAAAAAATTATATAGTATAAAATGTTCATGGTACTGAGATTAAGAAACTAACCATTAGAGAATATTCTACTTTTTTTTGTTGTTGTTGTTTAAAGATAACAGACCTTACGGGTACTAAGTTAATAAAAGTCCACAGGAAAAAAAAGGCACCTGTGAAGAAAAGCATCCACTGTTTGTAAGAATTCACTTGATTCAGTTTATATTATGTGAATATATGCTAGGACAGATCACTTGGTCAGAGAGAAACAAATTCTCAGTTTTTCAATGGAATGAGCACAATGGGGCCGGAGGTCCCTGGGGATAGGTGTTCTTGGAGCCTATGCTCTTGTACCAAGGTTGGTTTCTAGGAGGACTTTTGGGACATCAACATACTGGCTTATAACACAAGGAAGGACTTCCAAAATGTGACAAAATTAAAATATCATTAATAGCCCTTGTTCTTAAAGATCTTTAATTTTTGTAACCCTTTTTAAATAGCTTCAAGTGCCATTTCACTTGTTTTCCTTAGTGCTGTTCTACAACTTTGGATCTTCCTTAAAAATATCTCTTGTTCTTTTCAGGAAGATATTGTTGGTTGTTTTTCCTGGACACCCATACCTCCATAAATTTCACATTTGCAGTCACATTTCCAAAATATTTCTTTCCAGTAATGCAAAGGAAATTCCCCTTCAGTTTCCCAGTGTGCATTCTACAAACGTGGTTAGTTATAACTTGAGGAGGATCAGGTGCAGCTCTGTCAGTGCTGGCTGGCAAAAACGATACATCTTTCTACATCATCTTTAGCTCTGTGCCACAAGGGATGTTTTTTCTTTGTTACACTTTCCATATGTTGTTTCTTTTTTAAAAAAAATGATTTCATATATATTTTGGGTGAAAAGTAAAATAAATAGCACTGAAGCACATAAAGTGAAAAGTAAATGTCCCTCTCTTCACCAACCTCCCATTCATGTGCAGCAAATGGAACCACCATTAACAGCTGTTTGGATCGTCTTCTAGAAATTTTGTATGAATGTATAAGCACCTATTAGGGTTGTGTATGAGTGTGCATGTTTGTGTATGCTCACTTAGGCTTGTTTTTGCAGGTGCATCTTGCTCTTATTGTACATTTGCATGCATCTAATTATTCAGCAAATTCTCAGCATTCCATTATATAACTGTCAATGAGTTTATCTACCCATTTCATATTGTTTTATTTGTAGTTTATGTTCAATTTCTTGCTAATATAAAATGTGCTTTAATGAAAACACTCATGCCTTCCATTCTTGATAGTTGTTCAAGTCTCCTTAGAGTAAATTCTTAGAAGTGGGACTTGTGAGTCCAAAGGTATACACATTTTAAAATAAGGATGATGTTACAAAATTGACCTCGGAAAATAATTGCATTAATTTACCAATAAATGATTCTAGATTTCTCGCTTTCTCTTCAAAATTCTTTTATTATTATTATTTTAAATTTATTTATTTATTTATTGCCTATCATTGGCTATCTTTCCAAAATTCTTAACCATATCTGGGTACTTGGGACCAGATACTTTTAGGTAGCATCTGGACAGGGAAACCTTCTCAGCTTCTGCTTCCATAAAATGTATTTACTGTTTTAGATTATCTTGTCCTATGCCAATTTTCTCTAGTTTAAATATGGCATGGAACTCTCAAGAAAACCAAATGTGAGCACCCTGTCAGCAGTCTGTGGCAGCACTTTGGGAACAATGAAATCCTCAATTTTCAAAGCTGGGACAGGGCTCCTCACTAAGTCATTTCCATACACCTTGTTCTAGAAGAACACCCTTCCCTTGTCAGTTGTGGTACTTATTCACAATAAAGGCTTTTTTTTTCCCTAGGAGGAAAATATGTGAAGAAACAAGTCAGAGCTCTGACATGGACACAGACAGAAACATTACATAATTAATGCCATTGTTTCTTTTTCTATGTAAACCACAAATATTAAAATCTAATATTTATCACAGCCTGGTGTAATTCTTTCAATGTTCCTTAAATAAAATGTAGCATACAATTCATGCCACATCATAGATGCTTCATATTCATCTAGGAACTTTTCACATTTTTTACATATACCTGTTTGAAAAAGAATGCATCTCTTAATCTTTAAAATTTCTTAATTTAAGAACCTAGGTTTGGGCCTGGTGGCTCACGCCTGTAATACTAGCCCTTTGAGAGGTCAAGAGGGAGAATCACTTGAAGTCGGAACAGCCTGACCAACATGACAAAACCCTATCTTTACTAAATATACAAAAATTAGTCAGGTGTGGTGGCCCATGCCTGTAATCCCAGCTACTTGAAACGCTGAGGCACAAGAAGTGCTTGAACCCTGGAGGTGGAGGTTGCAGTGAGCAAGATTGTGCCACTCGACTCCAGCCTAGGCAACAGAGCAAGACTCTGTCTCCAAAAAAAAAAAAAAAAACCCTATTTCTTTTGCTTATAAGTTCCCCTTTATTATACAAATTTTGCACCTTAAAGAAAATGTATAATATTCAGTGCAAACAATAAAGTAAAAGTCACATACAATATCATTCCCATTGATCACCATTATTAGCTACTTATTTACTGTTTTACATCAGTATATACATCCTGACTTTTTCCTCATTATTGAATTATAACCATTGTCCCTTTTCTTCAAGTGTCCATCAACAATATCATCTTTTACAAATCACAGAATATTCTGTTATATAGATTTCCCATAAATTTTTTATTTGTTTCAAGTTTATTGGATATTTTTATGATTTTTAATTTTTGCTATCATGCATAAAGCTATGATTACTATACCTACACATATATTTTTTCATGTATGACTCTGATTTTTTTCTTAATTGAAATTTCCTGTACAATAAACATGCAGATATTTGGACTCAGAAACATTAATTTAGAATTTAAACAAAAAGTCTAAAAATGATATGCCTAAAAAAATAAGCATTGTAGCCAAATTACAAGTGATGATGATCAAAATGCTTCATGAGTCTTCTACACATGCCAAAACCATTGTGCCACCTACAAAATTGCTGTAACCATTATGACACCAAAGGAGATATTCATGACTTTTTAACAACCCGTATGGACGGAGCACTGGTAGTCATAACAGATGCCAGCTTCAATGAACCGTAACAACAGTGCTAGCTGACCTGCAGCCCCGACCAATTTATTCTTTATATAATCAAGGTAGTTAATAAATCACTGCTTGTTCTGATCTGAATTTGCATTTGGTTTGTTCTCACAGACACTCAGAAGCTTGATTACATCTAGTTTAGAAGTGCCTAAGATACCTAGACAGTTATGAATCAGCACTGATACCATATGGCAGCACCCTGCAGGGCAGTAACATAAGAATTGAGGCAAAGTTTACCAGAATTTTTTATCAAAATCTCCCTTAGGTTTGCCTCCATGCCTCAAAAATTCACCAAAACAATAATAGCTGCTCAAAAGAGATTAGTCCTAAAGGTACTGGGTGGTATTTTATCTCATGAGGTGGTTTAATGCTGACTTGAGGAAATTACCAGTCTTCCACTTTCCCTGTTTCTCATTTCTTTCCAAATTTCCTTTTATTCCTTGAATCTGTTACTCATTTTTAAATGTACATTTATTTAAGATTTTCTCATTCTTTTATTCTTTATTCTACAATTTGGCCTCTTAGATAGCTATTTTTTGGTCAGATTTCCAATATGTTCAGGACCCTTTGCCGCCATGAATTTCAGAGTTGTTCGCGGTAAACCGTATTGTTTTATACATCAATATTAATTATATGCATCAACTGAACTTTAGCATCTACTCTTTTAACTGCCAATATTCTACATTTCAAATTGATCACTTTTTTTGACACCTAGGAAAACATTGAGACTCAAACATTTTGAAAGTTTGACAATAGATGTAAACACTGATTACACAGTGAGATGTGTAATCTCTGGTGAGATGAGATCATGAAAGGAATACTAATATTTTGAATCTGATCTACACCATACAGCAACATTATATACATCTTTCCACACTATCAGAAAAGGCATAACCATGCTTAAAGATGAATATCTTTTCTAAGACAAATCATTCCCTTTGGCCCTCTATTATTTTAGAAATTGTAAGTTGATTATATATATAGAATAATGAACAGTAAACAGTGGTCCTGACTGGTGAAATGATAGTTAAGGTATGTTGAAAGGAGCAGCACTTTATTTATTGTTTTAGCCATTTCCATACAAACCTGAAGAGAGAATTTCCCTGGGTGTGAGAACAGTCAGATAGGAAATGTTAACCAGTAAATAAACTACAGTCACCAGAGGTAACGCAGTAAATATGCATTTGGGAATTGTTGTTCTGGGTTTCTTCAGCTCCCCTATAACACAAAAGAGGACAAAATCATAATTGGTAAACATTATTTCTAAAATTCATTATTTTTAGATTAATATTTTTGTATTTGTATAAATTTATGGGGTACAAGTATACCACGGATGGTTATGCCTTTTCTATGATTTTATTACATGCATAGATTGTGTGGTGGTCAAGTCAGGGTTTTAGGGTATCCATCACCTGAATAACGTACATCGTACCTGTTAAGTAATTTTTCATCAGCCACCTGTCCACTCCCTCTCCCTTCCAAGTCTCTATGGGGTATCATTTTACTGTCTACATCCATAAGTACACATTTTGTAGTTAATTATGAGTGAGAAGGTATAATATTTCTCTTTCTATTTTTGAGTTATTTCACTTAGGATGATGGTCTCCAGCTGTATTCATGTTGCTGAAAAAGACATGATTTCATTATTTTTTATGGCTGTGTAGTATACTGTGGTGTGTACATATATGTATATACAAACACACAATAGTGTTTTGATAAACATGAGTGCAGGTATCCTATTGATTTATTTTCTTTTGGATAGATATCCAGTAGTAGGATTGCTGGATCAAATTGTAGTTCTATTTTTAGTTCTTTGAGAAATCTCCATACTGTTTTCCATAGACATTATACTAATTTACACTCCTACCAGCATTGCTCCATGTGTCAAGAATTGGGCTAGGCTCTTCCTATTCATTCAGCCACCACCACTACACATACACTGAAATGCGCACGCACACACACACACACACACACACACACAAGCACACACTGGTGGACTGCTACACACCCACCTGCCTAATATAGCTAAATGAAGAAAAATATGAAATATGCTTCATTTTCTCCATGGATGGCAAAATTCCTGAAGAATAAAAAATGAAATCGGAGCCCGTAAGTCCTGTACCATTTGAAGCCTACTTACGTGTTTAGCCTCATCTATTAAGTCCAGGCACTGAGTTTGGATACTGGGAATCCAGCAGTGAGCAGAAACTACACGAAGTTTGACCTCAAGAAGAAAAGCTACACATGAGTTAAATAATTGCATAAATAGGAGGTTAAAATAATGAAACTATGGAAAGTGTCTATATGAAAAGAAACTAAGTGCTATGGAGATATATTATGTGACAATGTGATAGTTTCTCTTGCTATCTGTGTTTCATATATAGACAGATACAGACAGACTGGCCTTTGCAATTCCTCAACAACGTCTTCTCCCTTCTTGCCATATGGTCTGTTTTCTTATGTGGAATGTTCTTTCCTAGTTGCCTAGTTGACCTCTACCCTTTCTTCAGATCTCAGGAAAATAATTACTTCTTGGAAAATAGGAAAGGAAACTCTCTTCCTGGCTAGCAAAATTTTCCTATTACACATTTCTCGTACCGTATACTGAAAGGAGTTAAAGAGCCCGTCATAACTTCTCTCTCCCTGTATGCTCTTGACCATTCCTTTATGCCAATATTAAGGGCAAAGAAGGCCAAAAAAGTTGTAATTTAGCATCATATAGAGTGGATTTTCTAGGACAGTTTTATGTTAAACATTGTTCCATTCATCACACCATTTCCCCAAAGTTTGTCCTACCCGGAAAATTGCTCTGTGCCATGAAGAAATGATCATCTATAACCATAATATACAATGGCACCCTGTGCCCTGCCCAGTGGCAAGGAACAAAAAACAGACCTCAGATCCACCAGAAGCCAATCATTTTCAGTATACAAGAAAATTTATCTCAAGAATTTGAACCAAAGGTCAAGAGAAAAGCAACGTAATGGTTTTAAAAAAGAAAGGAAGATGAGAAAAAAAGTTTTTTTTTAATTTCTAGAACTTCCCTATTTTTTCATATTAATTATTTATCTTATAGAGACGGGGTCTCGCTATGTTGTCTGGGCTGGTCTTCAACTCCTGGCCTCAAGCAATCCTCCAGTCTAGGCCTCCCAAAGTGCGGATTAAAAATGTGAGTCACCACGTTCAGTCTGCTTCCCTATTTTTTGTTGCTCCTGAAGATTGGTTGCCCAAATCTTCCTTAAAATATAGCATAATCCTTCCAGTAAGTTCCCCTTTTATTGCTTAAGCTAATTTGAGTGGGTTTCTGTTATTTAAAACCAAATCCCCTTTGCTAATAAATGTCTATCATTTGACTACATCAAATTTCTTCCATCTGTGTCTGCCCAGGGGTTGGATCTAATGCCCATGGGGTACACTAATCTGAGCTAATTGAGAACTTGAATAGTAAAAAATTTGAGAAGCTTTTAATTTTAACCCTGCCTGCACCACTTACTATTGTGGGAGTTCTGGACGATGTATTGGGTGTCAAGGTTTCAATCTCCTTATAGTGAAAACTATAGGGACAACAAGATTCCAGTCCTAGTGTTTAGCATATAATAAGTGCTGAATATATGGTTGCTGTTAATTACTATAGTTATTAAAGGTTTGGGACAAAAGGGCAATTTTTTGGATTAATTGTACTTTCTTCTGAGCCTTTTACTTGTTCTCATCGTGACTTGATTTGTAAAAAGGAGATGGAGATTACAATTTAATTTATAATAAAAAGTTATAATAGCCAGACAGGCGACAAATATCCTTGACTCTTGAACTTAGAAGATGGGTATTCCAGCCAAGTGTAGTGGCTCACGTCTGTAAACCCAGCACTTTGGGAGGTGTAGGCAGGTGGATCAATGGAGCCCAGAAGTTAAAGGCCAGTCTGAGCAACATACCAAAACCTCGTCTCTACTAAAAATCCACACACACACACACACACACACACACAAATTAGCTGGGCATGATGGTGAGTGCCTGTAGTCGCAGCTACTCAGGAGGCTGAGGTGAGAGGATCAATCGAGCCCAGAAGGTCAAGGCTGCAGTGAACTATGATTGCACAGCTGCACTCCAGCCTGGCTGATAAAAAATAAAAATTAAAAAAAAAGATAGGTATTCCTACACATTGCAAAGTCACCTGTCTACAAATCACTATTTTGCAGGTAAAAGTGTTACTTAAAACTTAGATGTACTTAAGATTTATTTTGTAAGTTAGCAACTCCAGCACACTCTGAAATTCCTCCAACTTTTGTTCACCACTACAGGCTTGTGAGGAATTCCGTAACAGTTTATAGGTCAGCATGAATAAATTCTGTAAATATATTTTCAGCTGACAATAATTATCTAACAATGACACATCTCTGCAATGGGATACAATGAAACTGGCTCAAATAAAAATCCAGAAATATTGCTTCTAGCCTTGAAAGCAAGAAACAATGAGAAACTTTTGCTGGTTATGCCAGCTGCTGAAATTGGCCCATTTAATCACAAGCCACGTAAAACAGAAATATCCTCATAGCTTTCTTTTCTCAATACCTTAGTTTTAACTCAATGCAAACTGACTTCCTCTCGTGTTCAAAATTCACCAATGACTTCTTACATCATCAGTAACGGTGCTCTAAGCAGTCCTCATGCTCCTTGACTTCTGAAGCATTTAACCAGATAGATCATCCCCTGCTTTTTGAAACATATTCTGATTTTCCTCTATAACACTCTGAGCCACCTCTGGTTTCTTCACTGAATCTTCTTTCTCTACCTCCTGCTTAAAAGTTGGCATTGTCCAGTCATCTGTCTCCCTCCGACTCTATGCCATTTTGTCGTTCGTCTCTCTATGTACTTGCCTTAGTAATCAACCCTATATATTTTGTCCTTCATCTTTGTATGTACTTGCCTTACTAATCATATTTAATACCAAGACTCTCAGATGGAAACCACTTTGTTGTCACCTGAGGTTACATACTTTGTCTTCTATCTACACTGCATGCTTCTATTCTCCATGGCTTCACTCATATTTTTCTGGAATTTTGTGGATTCAATTCAAATTGCCACCTTTTCCACTCAGTGACAGCAAAAAGTGACCTTTCTGCTGATTTCCAAAGTAATTATATTGTTCCATTATGACTATCTATTAAATACTGTATCAAATTATTTGTTTATAAGGTAAGAATTATAGTGATTTTAAACCATGATGTACATTTTGCAGATAAAAAAAAGAGGCTGGAAAGGAGAAAAGGAGAAAATATTTGCTATAGTTGGTAACGGCAGACCCAAATCTAGGTATTGCCTCTCCTGCTAGACTGTAAGCCTCTTTGATAAAGACTGTATCTTACTCATCTTGAGGCACTAGTACAGGGTTTTAAAAACAGTCTTTGAAAAGATGGTGGCTGCTCAAATGATTTCACAAATGATAGATAAATCAGTGGTGGGATTTTATCTATCAGTCATTTAAAAAAGTGAGATTTTAAAAAGTTTTGTTCAGTAGTTAAGAGTCTGATACATATTTAAATAACAAGGATTTTAAACTGATTTTTTAAAAAAGATTAAAATCTGATTTTTTTAAAAAAATTTTTAAAATTTTTTTTAAAAGATTAAAAAACTGATTTTTTAAAAAAGATTGAAGTTGAGAAAAAATGAAATAAAAGAATGTGAAACAAAAGTCCTTAAGGTGATGGGAGGGAAAAGATAAAGAATTCAAGAGAAAAGACTGACTTTGAAAATGAAAAGATGAAAACTTCTGTTCTAACATTGAAGGGAAGGGTATACAGCCTCAGCACAATCTACAATATCTATGCTTCTCTACTCTTCAAAGATACTTAAGAACCTACAAAGAGCAAAAAACAGAACTATCATTTGATCCAGCAATTCCACTACTGCGTCTCTACCCACAGGAATAGAAATTGTTATATCAAAACGACCTCCGCACTTGCATGTTTATTGCAGCACTACTCACAATAGCAAAGTCATGGAATCAACCTAAGTGTCCATCAATGCATGACTGGATTCTTTTAAAATGTGGTATATACACACCATGGAATACTATGCAACCATAAAAATAATGAGTTCATGTCTTTTCCAGCAACATGGATGCAACTAGAGACCATCATCCTAAGATAAATAATTCAAAAACAGAAAATCAAATACTGTACATTCTCACTTATATATGGGAGCTAAACAGTGAGTACACATGGATATATAGAGGACACTGATGATTCCAAAAGTGGGTAGAGTAGGTGGGGGGTAATGGTTGAAAAATTACCTATTGGGTACATGTTCACTGTTAGGGTGATGGGTACACTAGAAGCCCAGACCTCACTATTATACAAATAAATCCATGTAGTAAACCTGTACATGATCCCCGAATATATTAAAATAACGATGCTTAAGAGCATAGTAAAAGTGCAAGGCAAAAATCCGGCACTTGTTGCTCTTCTCTGATGTCCCGAGTGAATCAAGAAGATGCTGTTCCACTTTGGCACCCACTTCAGTCAGCTGCCCAGTGCTGTCATTGCAGTCAAGGGGTCTGAACTGCTGGAGAAGTTCCTGTTTTGGGTGTCCAGGGAGTACTTGTCTGGAGGCTAGGGGAAGGAAGGGAGCCTCTTTCGGGCTCCTATAATCTTGGTTATAGTATCTTTGCATTGTGGGCTAACTTATTACTTATTTATTTATTTATTTATTTTTCTTTTTTTTGAGACAGGGTCTCACTCTGTAGCCCAAACTGGAGTGCAGTGGTGCAATCACAGCTTACTGCAGCCTCAAATTCCTGGGCTCAAGCGATCCTTCCACCTCAGCCTCTTAGTAGCTAGGATTAAAAGTGTGCACTTCTATGTTCAGATAATTTTTTCAGAAATCTGAGGAGGTGGCCATCGCCATTGTAGCTCATGCCTGCAATCCCAGCACTTCGGGAAGTAGAGGCAGTTGGCTTACCTGAGGTCAAGTGTTCGAGACCAACCTGGCCAACATAGTGAAAACCTGTCTTTACTAAAAATACAAAAATAAGCTGGGCATAGTGGTGCACACCTGTATTCCCAGCTATCCTGGAGTCTGAGGCAGGAGAATTGCTTGAACCCTGGAGGTTGCAGTGAGCTGAAATCACA
>NW_012114710.1:11056253-11067337 GCF_000951035.1 Colobus angolensis palliatus | reverse complement strand
AAGAAAGAAAGAAAGAAAGAAAGAAAGAAAGAAAGAAAGAAAGAAAGAAAGAAAGAAAGAAAGAAAGAAAAAGAAATCTGAGGAGAGGGATCTCACTATTTTGCACAGGCTAGTCTCAAACTCCTAGGCTCAAGCAATCCTCCCATTTCGGCCTCTCAAAGCATTGGGATTATAGGCATGAGCCATCACACCCAGCCCTAATTTAGCTTTTAAATGCATCCAAGGTTGCTGTAGGGTGGCAGCTTTTATAATGCACACAAGAAAATTATAGCTTTATCATTAATTAAAATGCTTGATGTGAAAAAGGTCAATTGCATGTAAAGTCAATTTGTATTATTACATTCATCAATGAAAGGAAAAAGTTATAATAAAATATAAAACGTAATTCCAAAAGTAAGTAAATAAAAATACTTAGAACCTCAATGTGTCATACCTATCTACAACACAAACATAGTCTAGCATTGGATCATTCCTGGATTTACAGTTTCACAGGTGGGGAATATTTTCACAACCCCAGCTCTCATCCATTAACAGAAAGGAAACAGATTAACACAGAAGTCCCATATCTGTGGTCCCAGAAAGGAAAGTTGAAAAAGAGAAGCTGTTCAATCAAATAAGTACCTTAGAATAAACAGGAAGATAATTAAGAGTAGGTAACAAGCGCAAGACTGGCGTGATCTGATTTAGAAAGTCACAAAGAAAAAAGAAACATTGAATCATTTAAGACTCAAAATACAACAAATGATAGGCATTTCATATTGTATGCAATAAGTCATGATTTTAGATTTTTTTTTCCTCAACGGATTGTTACCTGCTATAAGTGTAAAGCATCCCCCGCCTGAATATGCAAAATATCCTTGGAAGATGGCTTGTATAAGGTGAGAGATATCTGGAAATTCAGCATCAAAAGCATTCTGAAACCGTTCTACATTCTCCTTTTTCCCTCTTACCAGGAACACTACTCCAGTTAGGGAAATGAAGCTCAGTATGGACACTTTCAGCACTGAGCTAGCCATCTGAAGCCAAGTCACTTCTTTCACACCACGAGAAGTCAGAATTCCTACCATCCACAACATGGCCAATGCCAGACATTTCTTTGGCAGCTTTGGGACAGAGCAGCTGGGGAAAAAAGGTTGGATGCTGTACTCAGCAAGGAGCAGAGCTTGGCCAGCAACTACCCCTGACCCCAGAAACAAGGATGTCCAGAGATTCAAGAAAGCAACCGTAGAGCCAAAGTATCTCTTGAGAAAATAGTATTGAGCTCCACTGCATGGGAAGCTTATACTTATCTCTGCAGAGCAAAGAGTTGATGTCATGGCCAGTATGGCACAGCCAGCCCAAACGCACAGGGAGACTCCCACGTTCATGCAAGAGTATGCCAACACACCTTTGGGGGACACAAAAATTCCTGCACCAATGATATTAATAAGTAAAAAACTTGTGCCCCAGCAATATCCAAACACTCTCTTGAGCTGTATTTTCTTCCCTCTATCCATTGTAATTGAAGAGCTTTCAATTTCTATATAAATTACAATTTCTAGATTTTCCTGCCTATGTAGCTGCAAAGGAGGTTGATGGATTCCTGAAATAAAATAATGCTGTCCTTTCTGTTCCCTTTTCATTAAGTATAGCTTGGTTTTAATAATTAACAAAATAGAAGTGGAAGATGGGGACAAAAAATAATAAGTAACAAAATATATGTGACACATTCAATAAAATAAACCAAGATGTAGAAGGCTTTGGTCTGACTTGTCTTTCAATTATTATCAAAATAATGCACTCAGATTTTTTAAAAAAGGAATTTCCAAGAAGACATGGATTACAGTGCAAAGCTGGGGCTTCCTGCTCTACTTCACTGCTTCCAAAATGCATTCCCAGTTCCCTCCTTTGGAAACAATCATTTTATTTTATTATTTTATTTTATTTTTTGAGACAGTCTCACTCTGTCACCTGGGCTAGAGTACAGCCTTGACCTCCTGGACTCAAGTAACTCACCTTAGCCTCCCGACTGGCTGGGACTACGGGCATGAGCCACTACACCCGGCTAAGGTTTTTGGTGGTTGTTGTTTTGTTTTGTTTTTGGTAGAGACGAGGGTCTCACTCTTTGTTGCCCGGCTGGTTTTGAACTCCTGTGCTCAAGTGATCCTCCTGCCTTGTCTACGAAATTGCTGGGATTAGAAGCCAACCATTTTAAAGTATGTATGGTTTTAGATCTTTCTGGTGGTTGCCTTCATAACTCTAAATAATACAAAAAGACTTTTATTTCTAAATATCTCAACTTTAGGAAGCAAATACTGACCTCTTCCCATGAACATGGAGGAATTAGCTCACTATCCTTTTACTGCCTTGACTCCCTCTTCTTCACATTTTTTTAAATCACTAAGCTTTCAGGAAACAATTCATCAGGCTTATATCCACAGAAGCTAATTAGCAAGGCAAGGGAGGGAAATGAACTGAAACATAAGCCTGTCGTTTAACCAGTCACCTATCATTCTGGTAGCCTTAGTCACATACAGAAAATTGTGAACAGAAAGTACAGGAGAAGAACTGGCCCCAGGGACAAAGGGAAGGAGGATCCTAACTGTCTTGTCCTAACCTACAAGTCTAGGAGTGGCTCCCACGTTTGTCGACTTCATAATGAAAAGTCCTGTCCTGAGAATTTCCAAAGGCTCATAAGCCTGGAGCACATTTAAGCCTAGGAAATAAGAATTTCTCTCTCTCTCTCTCTCTCTCTCTCTGTCTCTTTTTTTTTAAGCTGGGACTAGAGGCATGTACCACCACACCCAGCTAACTTTTGTGGGGAGTTTTTTCGGTAGAGATAGGGTTTCCCCATGTTGGCCAGTCTGATCTCAAACTCCTGATCTCAGATGATTCACCTGCCTCTGCCTCCCAAAGTGCTGGGATTACAGGCATGAGCCACCGCACCCGGCCTAGTAAAGTAAAGTATTTCTCAACTGTCCCCTAAGAGTAAGTGAAAGTGAAATTGCTTGGTTTTGCTTCAGTTTGGGAAAACTGGCTATTTTCTGGCAGATTGGATCCAAGAAAATTCACTGATAATATTACATAGTGACACAGGGCTGTGTGCAGTGGGTAGCTCATGCCTGTAATCCCAGCACTTTGGGAGGCCAAGCTGGGCAGATCACCTGAGGTCAGGAGTTTGAAACAAGCCTGGCCAACATGGTGAAAACCCATCTCTACTAAAAATACAAAAATTAGCTGGGCGTGGTGGTGCCCACACTACTAGGGAGACTGAGGCAGGAGAACTGCTTGAACCCGGGAGGCAGAGGTTGCAGTGAGCTGAGATTGGGCCACTGCACTCCAGCCTGGGAGATGGAACCAGACTGTTTCAAACAAACAATCAATCAAACAAACAAAAAACTATATAGATTTCAGTAAACACAACCAGGTCCATGTCCCAAATAAAACCGTGCCTTCTTTCTCATCTCAAAAAGCAAGGACCTGGGAGTGTGAAAAGAACACCAGAAAGCTCTCCATAAGATTGTATTACTGAACCAGGCCTGTTTTGTTCACTGCACAGTATGCCAATGACCAAGATGATGAGCTTTCCAAAAGAGAAAGGATTTATTCCTTTCTCTTTAAGCCAAGTGAAGAGATGGGAGAACAGGTCTCAGATCTGCCTCCTCATAGATGGGGTTTAAGAATATTTATGGGATCGAGGAGTAGGTGGTCTGAGGCATGGAGAAAGGTGACTGGGGATAAGGATAAGTGAGATAATTGATGTTCTGTGCAAGCACATTCAAGCTTCATGGATCCTCATAGGATGGATGTTCAGAAAATGATAATGTTATCATGATATGAGGGTGGAGCTTATAAATGACATCTTATAAATGGCACTCTGATGTCAAAGGATCCCACATCGGACATTCGTGGAGGCCCACCCAGGTGGAGGGGTGGTGGTCTCACCTGGTTTAAACTGGACAAGAGTTGACTCTAGTTTCCTGAAAAACAATGTAGGCAACTGCTACCACTGTGACCCATACCTACGTCAGAGATAGTATCTATAGGGAAGTTCAAGGGAGTCTTGTGATGTACTGCTTAGCTATGTGACATTCGTTTAGAGTTAGTAATCTTTTAAAACAGTGAAACTAGCTAAAAGCTAGCAAAGTGGGTTAAAGTTTGACGAACCTAGTCAGATCTGCCCTTGGCTGCAATAGAGACAAAGTAGAAGCATGGGACAAAGGTGACCATTGTCCCACCAATAAATTCCCCACCTAACATTCTACTCTTAGGGAAGATGGTGAGGGAATCCACTACCCAAGCCTTGGATCTCACAACAGGAGAATATAAAAGTCCAGAAGAACCAGGGCCACCAAATGGGAGTGTGGTCGTTTTGTAGTTGTTACCTTGGCTAGACTGAACCACGTTTTCCTAAATTCTCAATTAGGAAGATTCTCATAAGGAAGGAATTCTCATAAGGAAGATGTCTGTGTGAGATTTGGAGTACAGAAGTGAAACAGCAATTGCATTGGTAGTTCACACTGATAAGAAGTTTCCCCATGACCAAACTTCAGTCAGGCTCCTTTGATCTCTCTTCCTGACCAGGCCTCATCCTTGGCCAGCTGAGCTCAGCTTAGCAAGAATCTCCTCACTCATGATATACGATCAAGCTCTTCTTGGTAACTGTCCATCCATTAACCCCCTCATTCTGTTCATTGACTACAAATCCCCAGCTGTCTTTGCTGTATTTGGAGTTGAGCTCAGTTCTATACTGAAGTCTCTCTCCCTTATTTCAGTAGCTCAAATGAAATCTATCTTGCTATTTTTAACAAATAGTGCAGTTTTTCTTTTACAACATTCATTGTTTAATATGTGATGACCCACATAATTGCTGTCATTGTCATGTATCTGCTGGTTTTCCTCATTAATGTGGGGTTGTGACTGAGTGTACAATTCCTCCACCTTCTGTGAGATCCTCCTTCAGCTTTTACAGCTCCTGGGACAAGCATGTATATTTAGTTCCACGATAATGGACCTCAACTTCTGCAAGATACCCACACCATTGAGGTCAGAGGTCATGAGAACTGGCACAGATTTCAACCCATCTTCCTGGTCTTCAACTCATGCCTGTGAGTTCCAATTTGTTTTTGCTCTCCCTCACTTTTACATATATTGCTCTTTCTGAATTACTTGAACTTCAAGTTCCCAGCATCAGACTTAAGGACAACAGCCTTGTAGAGACTGCCCAGCTACCTACCATAGTTGCTTAAGGTCAAATCTCTGTAACAGAGTAAATCCTGTTTACTTGAAAGTTTACCTGATTTTTTCTTGAAAGTTAACAGAAATGGGGATTGATTTCCCAGCCTATCTCTTATCTTACATTCTTCATTTTCAGAGTCATGGACCTACCTGAAAATCAAAATCAATCCCCATTTCTGTTAACTTTCAAGAATATCGGAGATTCTCCAAACTCAGGAGATATATTCCTTGAAGCAGTGCCCTCTAGTCTAAGGAGGTTATTCTTGGACATTCTGTGTGGGCCTACTATTATACATCAAAGAGGAAGATGTGTAAGTTCTCCAATATTAGATTTACTGTTATTAGATTTACTGTTAACAAGATTCATTAAAGGTATAGGCATAGATATAGAAAGACATAGATATAGATTTAGAGGCTCTGCTTCTAAATCTTCTTGATTCCTAATATAAGGAGCAAAAGGCTATGGCGTGTTCTGCATTCCTGGTGCACTATAGTACTCAGGTAGGTCCATGACTCTGAAAATGAAGAATGTAAGATAAGAGATAGGCTGGGAAATCAATCCCCATTTCTGTTAACTTTCAAGAATATCAGAGATTCTCCAAACTCAGGAGATATATTCCTTGAAGCAGTGCCCTCTAGTCTAAGGAGGTTATTCTTGGACATTCTGTGTGGGCCTACTATTATACATCAAAGAGGAAGATGTGTAAGTTCTCCAATATTAGACTCAGCTGCATAGTTCCTTCAGTGCCCAGATGAATATCTTTCACACAGCACGTAGGTATATTCAGCTTTTGGACAGGAACTTCAGAAAGCTAACTGAAAAACTGTCATGTTCATATCATCTTATAAATGACTTGTGGAAACAGGAGACTGAAAACAAAAGAGAGGAGACATATTGAATGGCGTTAAGTGTTGCCACCTGAAGATTTACAATGATATTTCTTTTTATCTTTGTTTTTCTTTTTCTATAATTACACTACTAAGAGAAGAACTGTCACGATGACAGGACTGAAAGTGTCAATCTTAGAGAGCATATATTATTAACTCAATTGTACAGCTATGCAAAAAAAAATGTTTAAAGGTTTTAGGGCACTTGTTCATTTCATCTGTCCTGGAAGTAGAAGAGCCAGGATTTACATCTAGTCCTGGGTTATCCAAAGCTCATGATCTTCATAGGTATACCTCAAAAATTTTGCAGGTTCAGCTCCAGACCACCACAACAAAGTGAATATTGTAATAAAACAAATCACAGAAATATTTTGGTTTCCCAATACATATGAAAGCTATGTTTATTCTACATTGTAGTCCTTTAAGTGTGTAATAGAATTATGTCCTTAAAGATATTTTAAAAATGCTTTATTGCTTAAAAAAAAAAAAAACGCTTATGATTATCTGAGGCTTCAACAAGTTGTAATGTTTTGCTGGTGGATGGTCTTACCTCAATGTTGATGGCTGCTGACTGATCAGGGTGGTGGTTGCCAAGGCAGAGGTGGCTGTGACAATTTCTTTTTTGGGTTTTTGTGTGGTTTTATTGTCTGTTTGTTTTCAGGTTTTTTTTTTTGTTTTTTATTTTTCTTTTTTTTTTTTTTTGAGACAGAATCTTGCTCTGTCACCCAGGCTGGAGTGCAGTGGTGTGATCTTGGCTCACTGCAACTTGCCTCCCAAGTAGCTGGGATTACAGCCATGCTCCACCACACCCAACTAATTTATGCATTTTTAGTAGAGACGGGGTTTCGTCATGTTGGCCAGGCTGGTCTCAAGCACCTAACCTGAGATGATCCGCCTGCCTCAGCCTCCCAAAGTGCTGGGATTACAGGAGTGTGCTACTGCACCTGACCAATATGGCAATTTCTTAAAATAAGACAACTATCAAGTTTGCCTCATGAATTGACTCTTCCCTTCATGAAAGATTTCTCTGTAGCACGCTATGCTGTTTGATAGCAATTTACCCACAGTAGAACTTCTTTCTAAATTGGAGTTGATCCTTTCAAACATTGCTACTGTTTTATCAGCTAAATTTATGTAACACTCTAAATCCTTTTTCATCATTTCAACAATGTTCACAGCATCTTCACCAGTTGTAGATCTCAAGAAACCATTTTCTTTGCTCATTCACAAGAAGCAATTCCTGATCTGTACAGATTTTATCACAAGCTTGTAGTTCCACTTCTGGTTCTCTTGCTATTTCCACCACATCTTCAATTTCTTTCTCCATTGAAGTTTTGAACCCACCAGTCATCCATGAGGGTTAAAATCATCTTCTTCCAAATTCCTATTAATGCTGATATTTTGATCTTCTACCATGAATCACAGTGTTCTTAATGCTATCTAGAATGATGAATTTTTTCCAGAAGGCTTTAAATTTACTTTTCCCTGATCCACTGGAAGAATCATGATCTATGGCAACCACAGCCTTATGAAATGTATTTCTTAAATAAGAAGACTTGAAAGTCAAAATTCTCCTTGATCCATAGGCTGCAGAATGAATATTGTGTTAGCAGGTATGAAAACAACATTAATCTTCTTGTACATCTCCATCAGTTATTGCATGACCAGGTGTATGATCAATGATCAGTAATCTTTTGAAAGGAATCTTTTTTTTCTGAGCAGTAGGTCTCAAGAGTGAGTTTAAAATATTGAGTAAAACCAACCATGCCGTAAACAGATGTGCTGTCATCCAAGGTATGTTGTTTCATTTGAAAAGTAGAGTAGAGTTAGCATAATTCTTGAGGGTCCTAGATTTTGGAATGGTGCACAAACATTTGCTTCAATTTAAAGTCACCAGTTAAACTAGCCCCTAACAAGAGTCAGCTGTTCTTTGAAACTTTGAAGCCAGGACTTGACTTCTCCTCTCTAGCTATGAAAGTCCTATATGACATCTTCCAATAGAAGACTGTTTCATCTCCACTGAAAATATGTTACTTAGTGTAACCACCTTCATCAATGATCTCAGCTAGATCTTCCAGAAAACTTACTGCAGGTTCTATATCAGAATTTGCTGCTTTACCTTGCATTTTTATGTTATGGAGATGGCTTCTTTCCTGAAACCTCATGAACCAACTTTTGCTGGATTCAAATTTTTCTTCTGAAGCTTCTTCACGTCTCTCACCCTTCATGGAATTGAAGAGATTTAGGTCCTTGCTCTGGATTAGGCTTTGGCTTAAGGGAATGTTTGGCTTGATCTTCTATCCAGACCACTTAAATTTTTTGTATATCAGTAATAAGGTGGTTTTCTTTCTTTTAATTCATATGTTCACTGAAATAGCACTATTAATTTCCTTCAAGCACTTTATTTTTGCATGCATAACATAGCTAATTGCTTGGCTCAAGAGGCCTAGCTTTCAACCTATCTCAGTTTTAAACATGCTTTTGTCACTAAGCTTCATCCCATCTAGTTTTTGATTTAAAATGAAAGACATGCGACTCTGCCATTCACTTGAACACTTAGAGCCACTGTAGGGTTCTTAATTGGCCTAATTTTAATATTGTTGTGTCTCATGGAACAGGGAGACCCGAGGAAAAGGAGAGAGACATGGAAACAGCCAGTTGGTGGAACAATCAGATCATGCACATTTATCAATTAAATGCACTGTCTTACATGGGCACAGATCATGGTGTAAAATGCAGGTGTAGTTAAACTATAACCAGCCTTTGTTGCGAAGGTCACAAGATTTTTAACTTCTCCAATTACTCCTGTAAATAACATCACTACTAGAACCTAAGATTGGCCTTTTGAGGTGTCTTTTCAGATTTTTGCATTTCTGATGACTGAATGACTCTACCTGGAGCTGGGATTCATGATTCAACTGGTCCTGTGGCCCTGATCCAGAAGTGGATCTGGCACACTAGGACTATTTTCCACACTCTGAGGTCTGTCCAACAAACCCTGGCCATCAGATGAAATGAGTACTCAGACACAGGTAGGTATGCAATGTAAGAACAGCTAGGTGACTGCCTGGCTCTAGTGGCCAGGGAGCAGCCCCGAGAACCTGGAGCTGCTTGCTTTTATTCAGTGCAGCCACAATGCCAAAAACCTGGAGCAAAAACAACCTGCAGGTAATTAACATTTATTGTTCCCCTTTCAGGGAATGTCACGCACACAGCTGATCAAAAGTCAGTTCCTGATCAATATAAATAAACAAGCCTGTTTAAGATAAATTCCCCTATACTCCCTTGTACCTACTCCTTGCCTTCTGCCTCAGGGTTATAGAACAGCTGCCTTCAGCTATTCTCCCACAGGGTTCTGAAAAACCTTCCGACCTTTCAGACGGTTTGCATCCTTTCCCTATAGTTTTTCCCACCATGCTGACAGATACCCTACACCACACCCCTATGACTGCATTCCCAACCAATCAACAGCACCTATTCCCTAACCGCTTGCCTGCCAACCTATCTTTTTGAAACCCTAGCCTCCAAATTTTCAAGGAGGCTGGTTTGAGTAATAATAAAACTTTGATCTTCTGTTTAGTTGGCTCTATATGTACTAAATTCTCTATCGCAATTCCCCTGTCTTGATAAATTGGTTATATCTGGGTAGCAGGCAAGATGAACTCATTGGGCTGTTAGAAAACCACAGTCTCTCAGCCACTAGAAAGTGGCACCAGGAGTTTCTCAAAAGATCCCATTTTCAGAGCAATTTTTTTAAAGGCAGGATTGCACTCTGTCACCCAAGCTGAAGTACAGTGGTGCAATCTTGGCTCACTGCAGTCTAGACCTCCAGGGCTCAGGTTATCCTTTCACCTCATCTTCCTAGGTAGCTGAGACTACAGGCATATGATACCACACCTGGCTAGTTTTTTGTAGAGACAGGGCTTTGCCATGTTGCCCAGACTGGTCTTGAACTCTTGGGCTCAAGAGGTCTTCCCAACTCAGCCTCCCAAAGTGCTAGGATTATAGGTGTGAGCCACTGTACCTAGCCAATAGCATTGTTTTTATTTAATGTATCTCTTAGCTCTTTGAAGAAGTCCCATTTGCAGGGCACTGTTGTCATTTGACATAACTCAGATATTGCTCTGTGGGAAAAATTCCTATATGCAGCGTATTTGTCTAAAACAATCAATTGTGATTATCTAACACAGCAGTTGCCTAAGGCAACAATACTAGTATAGGAAAACAAAATCCCAGCTTGGAATATCTGAAGGAAAAGATCTTTATAGGGTCTTTGAAAGGCCCCGGCATATCCCTGAAGACCTAGAAGGCCATGTGCATGTTCAGGGCTGTGCAAATGCTCAGGAAAGAACTGAAAGGACCCCAGTATCTCATCTCTGGCTCACCTTGAGATCCTGTGAAAACAGTAAGTGAAGTTTAAGGCTGACTGGAAAATTGCCTGAGCATCACAGTGCCTCAACACAAACACAGAGAGCTCTTTGGCAAACAATGGAAGATTTATTGGTTCAAAGTATTTATGGAAATCTCTAATCAGTCAATAGCTGAATACTAGGGCTTCTTAGTAGAGAATTCAGAGGCTGCACACTACAGAAAATACAAATTGTATTAGTTCAAAGTGCCAAAACCTAGGTGACTTTAGACAAAAGAAATTTATTGTCTCACAGTTCTGGAGACTAGAAATTCAAAATCGAG
Source organism: Colobus angolensis palliatus (assembly GCF_000951035.1). Classification (NCBI taxonomy): domain Eukaryota; kingdom Metazoa; phylum Chordata; class Mammalia; order Primates; family Cercopithecidae; genus Colobus; species Colobus angolensis. The sequence continues at coordinate 11,056,540 of NW_012114710.1, read as the reverse complement.
ATGTCAGGGCCATGTTCTCACTGGCAACTCTAGGTGAGAACTTCTCTGGCTTCTTCTAGCTTCTAGTGATTTAATCCTTGGGCTTCTTTGGTTTATAAATGCACTACTATGGTCACATTCTGTTTTCTCTCTGTCGGTCTTCATAGTATCTTCCCACTGTGCCTATATGTCTCTGTGTCCAAATTTCCTTTTTATAAGAACAACACTCATATTGAATTAGGGTCGAACCTAATGACCACGTTTTAACCTGATACCCTCTGTGAAGATCCTATTTCCAAATAAGGACA
>NW_012114710.1:11033923-11055623 GCF_000951035.1 Colobus angolensis palliatus | reverse complement strand
GTTCAGAGAATTAAAGGAAACAGAGTGTAAAAAATTAAAGTATGACAGTGACATCTCACCAAATAGAGAATATTAAAGATAAATCATTATAAAAAAGAACCAGATACAATTTGTGGAGTTGAAAAGTACAATAACTAAAATGAAAAACTCACTAGAGGAGCTCAATAACAGATTAGAGCTGGCAGGAATAAAAGAATCAGTGAACTTGAAAATAGATCAAATAAGATTATCCACTCTGAGAAACAGAAAGAAAAAAGAATGAAGAAAAATGAAAAGAGTCAGAGAGACCAGTATGATACCATCAAGCAGATCCAAATAAATAAAAAGACATTTCATGTTTGTTCATTAGAAGAATCAATATTGTGAAGATAGCAATTATCTCCCAAATTCATTTATAGATTCAACACAATCCCTATCAAAAATTTCAGTTGGCTTTTTTGTGTGTGTGTGGAAATTGATGAATCCTAAAAATTATGGGAAAATGAAAAACACCCAAAGTACTCAAAATAATTTAGAAAAGTAAGAACAAACCTGGAGGGCATTCAATTATCAATTTCAAAACTTATTATAAAAGCTATAATCTGATACAGGTACATAGACATCTAGGCATATGGATTTTTTATTTTTTTTTTTTCATTTTTAATTTTGTGGGTACATAGTAGGTGTACATATGGGTACATGATATGTCTTAGTACTGACATGCAATGTGAAACAAGTGCATTATGAAGAATGGAGTATCCATCCCTTCAAGCATTTATCCACTGATTTGCAAACAATCCAATTACATTCTGTAAATTATTTTTAAATGTACAGTTGTTATTATTGACTATTGACTATAGTCAGCCTGTTGTGCTATCAAATAGTAAGCATTATCCATTCTTTGTATCCATCTTGTATGCAAGGATACAAATCAGCTAGAAGTAAAAAGATGAATCAAAGATATATAATGCAAACAATGCCCAAAATAGAGCTGGAGAAGTTATACTAATAAAAGACAAAATACATACACACAGTAAGAGTACCAGAAGGACTGGAGAGGAAGGGATAGAAAGAACATTTGTGGAGATAATGGCTGAAATCTTTCCAACATTGATAGAAAAAACAAATGAACCACAAGTAGAAAAATTCAAAGAAAGACACACATAAATACATCATAGTCAAACTGCATAAAGACACAAAGAGAGAATCTTGAGAACAATAAGAGAAAATTAAATCATTATGTACAAGAAATTCTCAAAAAAATTAATGCTGACATTTCATCAGAAACTATGGAGATTAGAAAGTAGCATGATGACATACTTGAAGTGTTAGGGGAAGGGGCAACCACTGACCAAAAGTTCTATATCTAACAAAACAATTTTCAAAACTGTGAGAGAAATATATTCCAAGGTAAACAAAAGTTTACCAAATTTACAACCAGCAAATCTGCCCTAAAGGGGTTCCTTCAGCCTTAAACGAAAGACAAATAAAATTATAATTTTTGTACTGCTTTTCTTCTCTGAATTAGAAGACAAGTGCATAAAGGAATAAATATAAATCTGTATTGATGGTCTAATGTATAAAGATGTAACCTGTATAATAATATCACATAAGAGGAAGGAGGGAATGGAGTGATACTGGAGCAAAATTTCTGTATTTCTCTGTACTATTGAAATTAAGTTAGTATTCATCCAGACTAGATTGCTTTAAGATAGCAGTTGTAATCCTGAGGATAACCACTAAGAAACAACATTTTTAAAAAGAGTAGAAGAAACAACATGGGAATTTAAATGATAAAATTGAAAACATCTATTTAACACAAGAGAAGTCAGTCATGAGGAAAGTCATGAGGAAAGAGATGAACAAAAAAGACACAAGACACACAGGAAACAAATAGCAAAATGGCAGACATATATCCCACCTTATCAGTAATTAAATTAAATGTAAATAATTAAATGCTCCAATCCAAAAGGCAGAGGCAGGTTGAATGGATTAAACTACATGATCTAATTATATGCTGTCTACAAGAGAGAACTTAGATTCAAAGATACAAATCAGCTAGAAGTAAAAAGATGAGTAAAAGACATATAATGCAAACAGTAACCAAAATGGAGCTGGAGAGGTTATACTAATAAAAGACAAAATAAACTTTAAAAAATTGCTACTGGATGGGAGAGACATTTTATGATGATAAAAGCATCAACTCAGCAGTACTACATAAAAATTATAAACATCTAATAACTGATCCCTAAATACACAAAACTAAAACTGGTGGAATTCAAGGTAGAAATAGAAAATTCAACAATGGTAGTTATAAACTTTAATATTCCACTCTTGAAAACTGATAGATAAGTTTCAAGCCTAAGCAACAAAGAAAAAACCGATAGAACAACTAGTAAAAGAATTCAGCAAGAATACATAAAACATAAAAACATTATCAACCAACTTGACCAAACGCCCATCAACACTAAGAGTATACATTCTTTTCAAGCACATATGGGATATTTTCCAGGATAAATCATATGTTAAGTCGTAAAATAAGTATTAATACATTTAGGAGGAGGAAAATTATACAAATCAAGTTAAACTAGAAATTTTTTTAAAAAAGAAGGAAACTACAATAACCGAGAAAATATGGTATTGGCAAAAGGTTAAAAAAATAAATCAAGGGAACAGAATAGCAGCCCAGAAATAGACAGACACAGATATAATCAATTAAACTTTGACAAAAGAGCGAAGGCACTTCAATAGAAAAAAGAGAGTCTTTTCAATAAAGGGTGCTAGAACAAATGGACATTCATATGCAAAAAAAAAAAGTGAATCCAGTCACAGACCATACACTTTTCACAAAAATTAACCCCAAATTGATTAGAGACCTAAATTTAGAACAAGAAACTACAAAGTTCTAGAATGTAACATAAGATAAAAGCTAGTTGACCTTTGGTTTGGTGGTGACTTCTTAGATACAACACCAAAAGCACAACATATGAAAGCAAAAATTGATGTTATACTTCATTACAATTAAAAACTTGCGCTCGCAAAAAAAAATCACTCTTAGGAGAATAAAAATATAAGCCAGACTGGAAGTAAATATTTGCAAAACACATATCTGATGAATCATTATACCTAAAATATAGAAATAACTATTAAAACAAAACTCAGTAATAAGAAAGTTAACAACCCAATTAATTAATCAGTGAGCAAAAAAAAAAAAAAACTGAACAGTTCACCAAAGAAAACATATAGATATCAAATAAGCATATGAAAAGATGCTCAACATCATATGTCATCAGGGAATTGCCAACTAAAACAACAGTGAGATTTCATGACATACCTATTAAAATGGCTAAAATCCAGAACATTTACAGCACCAAAGGCTGACAAGGATGTGGAGCAATGGAGATTCTCATTACTGGTGGGAATGAAAAAATGGTACAGTAAAATTGAAAAACAGTTTGGAAGCTTCTGACAAAAATAAACATAGGCTTACCATATGATCCAGCAATTGTGTTCCTTGGTATTTACTCAAATGAGATGAAATATGTACACAAAAACCTGCACATGAAGAATTATATCAGCTTTATTCACAATCTGCTAAAACTTGGAAGCAGTCAAAATATCCTTCATTAAGTAAATAGATAAACAGTGGTACATCCTAGCTGTGGTATACTCCAATATACAATGGAATATTATTCAGCAATTAAATGAGCTATCAAGCTACAACAAAACATGAAATAAACATTAAGTGCATACTGTTAAGTGAAAGAAGTTAAGTTAAAAAGATTACATATTGCATGATTTCAATCATATGATATTCTGCGAAAGGCACAACTCTGGAGGGAGAAAAAAGATGTGTTTTCTGGAGACATGAGGGAAGAAGGAAACAAATGAAGTGCAGGGGATTTTTAGGGTAGTGAAAGTATTCAGATATGATACTGTAATGGTGTACACACATCATTATACATTTGTAACAACCCACAGAATATACAATAAGGAGAAACTCTAATGTAAATTATGAACTTTAGGTAATGACAATGTACCAATTTTGGCTCATCAAGGGTAACAAATGTACCATGCTAATACAAGATGTTAATAATAGGGGAAACTGGGTAGGGAGCATGAAAGGGGAGTGGTAGTGGGTGGAGAGAAAATGTGGACATTCTCAGTAGTTTCTGCTCAGTTGTTCTGTAAACCTGAAACTGCTTTTAAGATAAAATCTATTGCTTTATTGCAAGATACAAGATAAGTATATAAAAATCAATTGTATTTCTAAATAAGAGTGAAATTAAGAATAAAATGCCATTCATAGTAGCAACAAAAAGAATAAAATACAAATAAATTTAGCAGAAAAAATATAAAACATACACTGAAAATAACAAAATTTTGCTGAAGTCAATTAAATAAGATCTAAATAAATACAAAGACATTTCATGTCTGTTTATTAGAAGAACCAATATTGTGAAGATAGCAACTATCTCCCAAATTCATTTATAGATTCAACACAATCCCTATCAAAAATTCCAGTAGACATTTTTGTGTGTGGAAGTTGATAAATCCTGAAAATTATGTGAAAATGAAAAACACCCAAAGTAGTCAAAATAATTTAGAAAAACAAGAACAAAGTTGGAGGACATTTACTTCTCAATTTCAAAACTTATTATAAAAACTGTAATTGGTACTAGCACACAGACATAAAGGCATATGGATTTTTTTATTTATTTGCTTTCTTTTTCATTTTTAATTTTTGTGGGTACATAGTAGGTGTATATGTGGGTACATAAGATGTTTTGGTACAGACATGCAATGTGAAACAAGTACATTATGAAGAATGGGGTATCCATCCTCTCAAACATTTATCCATTGAGTTGCAAACAATCCAATTACATTCTTGAAGTTATTTTTAAATGTTCAGTTGTTATTATTGATTATTGACTATAGTCACCTTGTTGTGCTAACAAATAGGAAGCCTTATCCATTCTTTTTAATTATTTTGTCTTGTGCCCTTTAACCATCCTCACCTCTGCACTAATCTCCCACTACCCTTCCCAGCCTCTGATAATCATCCTTCTACTCTCTATGTCCATGAGTTCAATTGCTTTCATTTTTAGATCTCACAAATAATGGAGAGCATGCAATGTTTGTCTCTCTGTGCCTGGCTTATTTCAGTAAACATAATGATCTCCAGTTCTATCCATGTTGATGCAAATGACTGGATCTCATTTTTTATCGTGGCTGAATAGTACTCCATTGTGCATATGTACATTTTCTTTATTTATTCATCTGTTGATGAATGCTTATGTTGCTTCCAAATCTTAGCTACTGTAAATAGTGCTGCAACAAAGGTAGGAATGCAGATATCTCTTCAATTTATGGATTTATTTTCTTTTGGAAATCCAGTGGGATTGCTGGATCATATGGTAGCACAATTATTAGTTTGTTAAGTAAACTCCAAACTGTTCTCTGTAGTGGTTGTACTAATTGGCATTCCCACCAACGGTTTACAAGGGTTCCCTTTTTTTGCACATCCTTACCAGCATTTGTTATTTAGATAAAAGCCATTTGTCTCTTGGATATAAGCCATTTTGATTGGGGTGAAATAATACCTCGTTGTATTTTTGATTTTCATTTCTCTGATGATCAGTGATGTTGAGCACCTTTTCATATTTCTGTTTGCCATTTGTATGTCTTCTTTTTAGAAATGTCAACTTAAATTTTTTGCCCATTTTTGACTGAATTGTATTTTTTCCTGTAGAGTTGTTTGAGCTCCTTATATATTCTGACTATTAACCCCTTGTCAAATGGGTAGTTTGCAAATATTTTATCCCATTCTGTGGGGTGTCTCTTCACTTTGTTGATTGTATCCTTTGCTGTGCAGAAGCTTTTTAACTTGATGTGATCCTATTTGTCCATGTTTGCTTTGGTTGTCTGTACTTGTGGGGTATTACTCAATAAACTGTTGCCCAGACCAACGTCCTGGAGATTTCCCCCAATGTTTTCTTGTAGGAGTTTCATAGTTTGAGGTCTTAGATGTAAGTCTTAATCCATTTTGATTTGATTTTTGTGTATGGCAAGAGATGGGGGTCTAGTTTTATTCTTCTGCATATGCATATAGTTTTCTCAGCACCATTTATTAAAGAGATTCTCTTTCCCCAGTGTGTTCTTGGAAATTTGTCAAAAATGAATTCATTGTAGGTGTGTGGATTTGTTTCTGCATTTTCTATTCTGTTCTGTTGGTCTATGTGTCTGCTTTTATGCCAGTACCATGCTGTTTTGGTTACTATGGTTCTGTAGTAGAATTTGAAGTCTGGTAATGTAACTTCTCCAGTTGAGTTCTTTTTGTTTGGGATAGCTTTAGCTATTCTGGGTCTTTTGTGGTTCCATATAAATTTTGGGATTTTTTTTCTATTTCTGTGAGGAATGTCACTGGTATTTTGATAGGAATTGCATTAAATCTGTAGATTTCTTTGGGCAGTAATATGGACATTTTAACAATGTTATTTCTTCCAATTCATGAACATGGAAAATTTTTTCATTTCTGGTGTCCTCTTCAATTTTTTAAATCAGCATTTTATAGTTTTCATTATAGAGATCTTTCACTTCTTTGGTTAATTCCTAGGTATTGAATTTTATGTGTGGCTATTGTAAATAGGATTACTTTTTTATTTCTTTTTTACATTGTCAACTGTTGGCACTGCTGTGTTTCCATTTTTCTGAATTTGTTTATTAGTTCTAGTAGTCTTTTGATGGCATCTTTAGGTTTTTCCAAATATAAGATCCTATCATCTGCAAGTGAGGATAATTTGACTTCTTCCTTTCCAATTTATGCCCTTTTGTATCTTTCTGTAGTCTGATTTCTCTATCTAGCTGGTGCTTCCTACAGTGTGTTGAACAACCATGGTGACAGTGGACACCCTTGTTGTGTTTTAGATTTTAGAGGAAAGGCTTTCAGTTTTTTTCCCATTCGGTATCAGAATAGTTGTGGTTCTGTGGTATATGGCTTTTATTATGTTAAGGAATGTTCCTCCTATTTCCAGATTTTTTAGAGTTTTTATCATGAAGGGATGCTGAATTATATCAAATACTTTTTTAGCAACAATTGAAATGATCATATGTTTCATTCTGTTAATATGGTATATCACATTGATTGATTGGCATATGTTGCATCCAACTTTGCATCCCAGGGATAAATCCCACTTGGTCAAGGTGAAATATCTCTCTAATGTATTGTTGAATTCAGTTTGTTAGCATTTTGCTGAGTATTTTTGTATCAATATTCATCAGAGATATTGGCCTGTAGTTTTCTGTTTTTGAATGTGTTTTTGCCTGGTTTCAGTATCAGGGTAATACTTGCCTCATAGAATGAGTTTAGAAGTACCTCCTCCTCCTCTATTTATTGGAATAGTTTGAGTATGATTGGTATTAATTTTTCTTTAAATGTTTGGCAGAATTCAACAGTGACACCATCAGGTCCTGGAATTTTCTTTACTGGGAGACTTTTTATAACCGATTCGATCTCATTACTTGTTATTGGTCTGTTCAAGTTTTGGATTTCCTCCTGATTCAATCTTGGTAGGTTGTATCTAGGAATTTGTCCAATTCATCTAGATTTTCTGATTTATTGGCATATAGTTGCTCATAGTAGCCACTAATAATCCTTTGAATTCCTTCAGTATCAGTTATAGTGGCTCCTTTTTCATTTCTGGTTTTATTTATTTGGATCTTTTGTCTTTTTTCTTAAATAACCTGGCTAAAGGTTTGTCAATTCTGTTTAACTTTTCAAAAAAACAACTTTTGATTTCATCAATTTTCTTTTAATGGAGTCTCGCTCTGTTGCCCAGGCTGGAGTGTAGTGGCACAATCGCGACTCACTTTAACCTCCACCTCTCAGGCTCAAATGATTCTTGTGCCTCAGCCTCCCAAGTAGCTGGGACTGCAGGCCCCCACCATCACTAATTTTTGATATTTTTAGTAGAGAGGGGCTTTCACCATGTTGGTCAGGCTAGTCTCCAACTCCTCACCTCAAGTGGTCCACCCACTTCAGCTTCCCAAAGTGCTTGGATTACAAGTGTGGGCCTCTGCTTCCAGCCTCATTCCAATTTCATCTATTTCTTTTCTGATCTTTATTATTTATTTTCTTCTGCTAATTTTGATTTTGGTTTGCTCTTGCTTTTCTAGTTCTTTAAGATGCATCATTAGGTTATTTATTTGAAGTTTTTCCTCTTTGTTGATGTAGGTACTTATAACCATAACTTTTTCTCTTAGTACTATTTTTGCTCTATCCATAGGTTTTGGTATGTTGTGTTTCCATTATCATTTGTGTTAAGAAATTTTTCAATTTCCTTCTTAATTTTTTCATTGACCTACTGGTCATTCAGGAGCATGATGTTTAATTTCCACGTATTTGTGTAGTTTCCAAAATTCCTTTTGTTATTAATTTGTAGTTTTATTCCATTGTGGCCAGAGGAGATGCTTGATGTTATTTCCAATTTTTTTGAATATTGTAAGACATGTTTTGTGACCTAACATATGGTCTATCCTTGAGAATGATCCGTATGCTGTGGAAAAGAGCATATTCTGCAGCTCTTGGATAAAATGTTCCATAAATATCTATTAGATTAATTTGATCTATAGTGCAGATTAAGTCTGATTTTTCTGTCTGCAAGATTTTTGCAGTGGTGAAAGTGGGGTGTTGAAGTCTCCAGCTATTATTGTACTGGGGGCTGTCTCTCTCTTTAGGTCTAATAGTATTTTCTTTATATATCTTAGTGTTCCAGTGTTAAGTGCTTATATATTTATAATTGTTATATTCTCTTGCTGAATTGTCCTCTTTATCATTGTATAGTGACCTTCTTTGTCTCTTCTTACAGTTATTTTACATGACTCAAGTAAGCATCAGAACTTATTACAGTTTTTGTCTTGAAATCTATTTTATCTGATATCAGTCTAGTGACATCTGTTCTTGTTTGTTTCTTTATTTTTGTTGTGTTTCCATTAGCATGAAAACCAATAGAAATCATCCCTTTATTTTTCAGTTTGTGTGTGTCTTTATAGGTGAAGTGTGGTTCTTATAGGCAACACGTCTGTGCTTCTTGCTTTGTTCCATCTCTTTATTTTGAGTTTGTGTGTGTCTTTATAGGTGAAGTGTGTTTCTTGTAGACAACAGATCAGTGGGTCTTGTTTTTTCATCCATTCAGCCAGACAGTGTCTTTTTATCGGAAAGTCTAGTCCATTTCCATTCATTATTATTATTGTAAGTAAGGATTTACTCCTCCCATTTTGTTATTTGTTTTCTGGTTGTTTTGTGCTTTTCTCTTCCTTCCTTCCTTCTCCTTTCATTCCTGTCTTCCTCTAGTGAAGATGATTTTTTTCTTGTGACATGATTTAGTTTTTTGCTTTTTTTGTGTGTGTATACATTTGTATGTTTTTTTGGTTTGTGGTTATCATGAAGCTTGCAAATACTGTCTTATAACCCATTATTTTAACCTGTTAACAATGTAACACTATTTGCATACACAATCAAAGAAGCAAAAAAGAAAACTAATAAATACTTTTCTTAACTGCATCCCCCCACTTAACTTTTTGTTGTTTCTATTTATATCTTACTGTACTGACTATGTCTTAAAAAGTTATTGTACTTACTATTTTATATTAGTCCATCATTTATTCCTTCTACTTAGGATAAGAGTAGTTTGCACACTATAGTTACAAATGTTATAATATTCTGTGGTTTTCTGTGTGCTTACTATTACCCGTAAGTTTTGTATCTTCGGGTGATTATTTATTGCTCATTAATGTCTTTTTCTTTCTGATTGAAGTACACCCTTTAGCAATTCATATAAGACGTGCCTGGTATTGATGATATCCCTCAGCTTTTGTTTGTCTGGGAAAGTCTATTGCTTCTTGATGTCTGAAGGATCTTTTCAACAGATAGACTATTCTAGGGTAAAAGGTTTATCCTTCAGCACTTTAAATATATCAGGCACTCTTTCCTGGCCTGCAAGGTTTCCACTGAAAAGTCTACTGCCAGACCTATTGGAGTTTCACTGTATGTTGTTTCTTTTCTCTTGCTGATTTTAGGATTCTTTCTTTATCCTTGACCTTTGGGAGTTTGATTATTAAATGCCTTGAGGTAGTCTTCTTTAGGTTACATCTGTTTGGTGTTCTATAACCTTTTTGTATTTGGATATTGATACCTTCCTCTGGGTTTGGGAAGTTCTCTGTTATTATCCCTTTGAATAAGCTTTCTATCCCTATCTCTTTTTCTACTACCTATTTAAGGCCAATAACTCTTAGATTTGCTCTTTTGAGACTATTTAGCATGCCTAAATCCTATAGGCATGTTTCATTCTTTTTTATTCTTTTTTCTTTTGTCTCTTCTGATTGTGTATTTTATTTTTTTATTTTTAAATCTTTTTTATCTTATTTCTTAAAATAAGCATTATTTTATTTTTATTTCATTTTTTTAAGACAGAGTCTCACTCTGTAACCCAGATTGGAATGCAGTGGCATGATCTTGGCTCACTGCAACCTCTGCCTCCCAGGTTCAAGTGATTCTCATGCCTCGGCCTCCTGGGATTACAGGCATGCACATCATGTCCAGCTAATTTTTGTATTTTTAGTAGAGATGGGGTTTTGCCATATTGGTCAGGCTGGTTTCAAACTCCTAGCCTCAAGTGATACACCTGCCCCAGCTTCCCAAAGTGCTGGGATTACAAGTGTGAGCCACCACACCTGACCTATATTTGAAACTGTATATTTTCAAATAGACCATCTTTAAGCTCACTGATTTTTTTCTTCTGCTTGAACCATTCTGCTGTTAAAGGACTCTGATGCATTCTTCAGTATGCCAATTATACTTTTCAACTCCAGAATTTGTGCTTCATTCTTAGTAATTATTTCAATCTCTTTGTTAGATTTAACTGATAGAGTTCTGAATTGCTTCTCTGTGTTGTCTTGAATTTCTTTGAGTTTCCTCAGCACAGCTAATTGGAATTTTCTATCTGAAAGATCACATGTCATTGTTGTTCCAGGGTTGGTCTCCGGTGTCTAATTTAGTTCATTTGGAGAGGTCTCATTTTCCTGAATGGTGTTGATGCTAGTAGATATTCTTCTGTATCTGGGCATTGAAGACTTAGGTATTTATTTTAGTCTTTACTCTCTGGGCTTATTTGTAGCCATCCTTCTTGGGAAGGCTTTCCAAATATTTGAAAGTATTTGGGTATTGTGATCCAAGCTTTATCTGTTTTAAAGGGCATGCCAAACCCAGTGATGCTGTGGTTCTTGCAGACTTGTAAAGGTATTGCCTTGCTGGTCTTGAACAAAATCTTGGAGAAACTGCTGGATTACCAGGCAGAGACTCTTTCTCTTCCTTTGCTTTCTCCCAAACATACAGACCCTCTCTCTCTGTTCTGAGCCACCTAAAGCTGGGAGTGGAGTGACACAAGCACCCCTTTAGCCACCACCACTATGACTGTGCTGGGTCAGACCTGAAACCATCCCAGCACTGGATCTCATCCAAGGCCTGCTACAACCATGCCCTGGCTACTGCCTATGTTCACTCAAGGCCCCAGGGCTCTACAATCAGCAAGTGGCAAAGCCATCCAGGCCTGTGTCTTTTTTTGCATGGTGGTGAGGTCCCCCAGGCCCCAGGTGGGTCCAGAAGTACCATCCAGAAATCAGAGACTAGAGTCAAAAACCTTAGAAGTCTACCTGGTATTCTATTCTATTGCAGCTCAGCTGTCATTCAAACTACAAGACATAGTCCTTTCCACTCTTCTCTCCTCTTTCCAAAGGCAGAAGAGCTTCATCCTGTAGCCACCACCCCTGACCATGGGAGTACTTAGGCATACAGATTCACAGAACATAATTGAGAGCTCCAAAATAAAGCCTATATTTTATTAAACTGATTTTTTACAAAGTTACCAAGGCAATTTACTGGGGAAAGCATAGTCTGTTTAACAAATGGTACTAGGACCATTAGATGTCCACATGCAAAAAGATGAACTTAGACTTTTGCCTCAGACCATATCAAAAATGAACTCAAAATAAATCATAAACTTAAATGTGGGAGCCAAAGCAATGAAACTTCCTTTAGAAGTTTCATTGCTTTGGCTCCCACATTTAAGTTTATGATTTATTTTGAGTTCATTTTCTTCAGTAGTAGAAGAAAATCTTTGAGATATTGGGTTAGGTAAAGACCAAAAGCATGGTTTGTAAAAGAACAGTATTGATAAATTGGACCTCAGCAATGTTTAAAACTTTTGTACTTCTAAAGGCACCATTAAAAAAATGAAAAGATCAGCAATAGACAGAAAGCAAGTATTTTCAAACACTTACTCGTGTGGATACTGCCAAGGTTTATAGTTTTACCTTCCGGAGCAGTGGGTTGGGCCACACTTGGGCCCATCTGAGTCACAACTGAAGCAGCTGAGGGGTGCTGCACCAGAAATCAGGGAGCAGAGTCCTAAGGTGGTGTAGGGCAGTGAACACTGAAGTCCCATAGGTACATCTTTGGGTATCTTGCCTTCAAAATTCTAGCTTTACTCAAAGATCTCTAAAATGCCCTTGGGGTCCTCCTTCCATTGTCTTGATGAAAAAAAACTCCCTTCCTTTTATCCTTATTAATCATTTTAGCAACTGCTCACTTGACCACACCCTTAATATTCTCTTACAAACATGCTTTTTGACACTTTGCATGGCCAGGCTCAGAGTTTTCTAAATCTTTCCATTCTGCTTCACATTTAATTATAAATTTTGATTTAAATCATTTCTCTCTTCTCTAATTTTACTGTAAGCAGCCAAAAGAAGCCACGTGGTACCTTGAATACTTTGTTGTTTATATACTTCTTCTTCCAGATATCCTAGTACATCATGCTTAAGTTTGTCTTCAACAAAGTTTAGGACATGGACATTATTCTTCCAAGTCCTTTGTAACTGTATAACAAGATGAGCCTCTATTCCAGATTCCAATGCTTTTTTCCGCATATCTGTCTGAGCTCTCATCAGAAAGGTCTTTGCCATTCATATTTTTACCGACATTCTGATCACAACCACTAACGTAATCCCTAAGATTTTGGCTCTCCCTACAGCTGTTGTCTTCTGAGCCCTTGTCAGAATTTTCCTTACTGCTTCACTTATAGCAATCTAGGCTTCTTCTAGTGTTAAATAAAAATCATAGGAGGCCATTGTTTTAGATTAAGGTCCTGAACTATGCCTCAACAGACCAGACTAAAAATCAAAATGGTGTCACCCATGCTAAAGTTTTAGATCAGCAAAACAAAATTAAGTTTTTATCTGACCTTCCAAGAAATCACAAAAGAGATAGCCAATTTTTCAAACAGGCCAGTTTCAATCTTCAATCAGCATGATAATGAAGTTCCCTCTGTTTTAATCTTTACAACAAAAAGTAACCACATGTTAACCAATCAGTTATTTTTCTGTTATTCAGTCTCCATGTCCTGTTCTTATAAGGAAAGTATTTTTGAAATGACCATCTGTTTTTATTCTTTGTTTCTACTTTCTTCAGCCCTTTTCTGTCCAGAAAACCAATCCCTTCTGCTCAATCATTGGAATACTTATTCTATTTTATAAAATGAAGTGTTGTCTGACTCTGGAATTGCAATAGAAGCCAATTAAGATCTTCAAGCTAAACTTGTAATTTTGTATTTTGACATTAGCCTGCTCGTCCAAATTCCTCCAGTCTTTACCCATTACCCAGTTCCAAAACTGCTTCCACATTTTTAGGTATTTGTTACAGTGACAGTTACACTTCTCAGACCAATGTTCTGTCTTGGTTCATTTTCTGCTCCTATAACAGAATACCTGAGACTGGGTAATATATAAAAAACAGGGATTTATTTGTTACAGTTGTAATGGCTAGGAAGTCCAAGATTGAGGGTTTGCAGCTAGTGAGAGTCTTCCTGCTATGTCGTAACATGGTAGAAATCATTACATGGAGAGAGAGCACATTACAGAGGAGAGAAAGCAAGAGGAAGAAAGAGGGTGATGGAACTCACAGCCATAAGCTCTTTTACCTTTGACACTGTAAACCAAATAAAAAATTCTAAGTCTCCCCAGCTGACTTAATGGACAAGGACCTTGCTTTGGTATGCCAAAGAAACCTGAAAAACTAATTTAGGACATGATAGGAAGGGTGCAGTGAGGAGGTGGGGGTCAGACATGCCTCATTATACCCTTTTCCTTTTGGAGTTTAGGAACAGTTTGGAAGTCCAAGCCATTTAATGTTATTAAAATAGAGATCATGGACTGACAAAACAGACTCTTTGTAGCAATAACATACCTAGCTCCAACCTGACACTAGTACAACATTACCATAGTAGCAGTTACATATGCCCCTAAAATTTAAAACTCCAACCCAGGAAAAAAGACAGCAACAAGGGACTGAAAGAAGGAACATCCTGAATATGATTAAATTTCAAAATTAAATGACTGAAAAATAACTGAATTGACTTTTACTTAAAAATGACTAAACTAAGTTTTTTGCCGCATGACAAAGAAGGGCCTAGAGACAAAAATCAAAGTGAACTATACAGAAAATAAATGAATGGACACTTGAGGAACTGCTAGGCAAAGAACTCTACCCTTCACTGAGGTTCTCAAACTTTGACTCTGAGAATGTAGCAGGAATAGCTAACCTGAAATTTGCATGAGGACATGCTGGTGGGCACTTAATCCCCATGTATCATTGGCAAATCTAAAAATGCTGGGACTGTCACTAGTAATGAACTACCAAAGAGTGAGTGAGGCATCTAAACAAAACATTGCATGTGGAAGACCTAACGAGGAGACCTGGAAACTCATTATTTACTTATTTTAATAATTTACAGCTTGGGCACAAAGGTTTACTTATACAAACATTGATTTTAAAATCAGAGATCTTTCAACTATGTTGTCCTTGAGCTTTGGAATCTGGTTAAATAATGTCTATTTAGATTCTTAGACTAATACAGGCATAGATACATTGTTCCAATAGATTCTTTTAAATTTCCTTTAATTT
Organism: Colobus angolensis palliatus; assembly: GCF_000951035.1. NCBI lineage: Eukaryota > Metazoa > Chordata > Mammalia > Primates > Cercopithecidae > Colobus > Colobus angolensis. Next base: position 11,040,628 of record NW_012114710.1, on the reverse strand, counting down.
AGTAAAAACTGGAAAGCATGTTCTGTTTTGTTCCTCTCATTTAGATATCTTCTACGTGGCCTTTTTGTGTGAGGAAATGATACAGGTTTGCTTTAAATACATTTTACTTAACATTAAGCATTTTGGTTTTGATCCTGTTCGGTTTCATACATTTATAACATACCAACTTATGTTCTTTAGCCTTGCCTTGTCGCACACTGATGCACTTACGTCATTTAGCTGATAGGCGTACCATTAAAAGATGCAGTATTTCTCTACATGTAAATAGAAAAACATTGGTAAATAATCAAATGTTAACTATCACTTGTGACCTCATATTTTGACTTGGATCAAAAATTCACCATTGTGACATAATGGCATGCACCTCAGAAGATGATATTTCTACAGAAAAAAATGTGGGGAAATTACTTCAAAATGAAAATTTGGATAACTTTTTCATTACTAGTTCTATTGCATAACATGTTATATAATATGCTGGCAAAGAAAAAATCCTTACAAAATTATAAGAAAAAAAGTGTCTGTCACACTTTTACTTATAACTTAATACTTAGTTACAAATACTAGGAAATGATCTCTAGATCCTTCATGAAAAATATATCTCATTGCACTATGCAATATGATAAAGAACCAGCTATGGGAAAGAAAAAAAAAACAAAACGACAGTGGGAAGACTAAAGAGAAATGTTGAAAGAAGAAAGAGTTGGAGAAAGAGAGATGAAGAAAGGAAGCAAAGAGATCTAATTTATCCTTTTGCTATTAATTTAATTATGTGCTTCAAATCCTTAGTTCTTCCAAAGCAGAAATTTTTATATTAACATATAATGTTTTGAGGAAAATGACCAATTGATAAAAGCCTCTGCTTGTAAAGCAATACAGTTTACCCAGCATATGAGGTGACATTTAAAAGTTTATAAATAGAGAAAACTTTTATTTTCTCTAACAGAAAGGGGCAAACAGAAAGGGGAAGAAAGCAAACTAGTAAGTGCTTTTTTCAATGTTGAAATTCTTCATTGCATTAAAAAATGGAGCAATGTACATTTTGGCTTCAACATCATCAGTTCTCTAAGTATTTGGAATAATCATACTTTGGTATTAACCATATTTGATATAACTGTATTTCATTGTATTAGTTAGGACTATGTGCAAATCAGGATATCAGAAATCTGAGTGAATTTTTTAAAATAGAGTCATTTTTTTTTCTTGCGTAAGAGGAAGCCTAGGGTCGACATCAGTTCAATGGCTCCCTTTTGTCAAAGGGACTCCCTGACAGCCATAGATGGCTACTAGAGCTTCAGACACAGAATCTAGGCCAAAGCAAGAGGAACAGGAGGGCGGTTGTGCTGCCCCACATATTTACCAGAATATCAATAAAATTCATGAAAATTCTTTAGCTTGAGAGGTAAGAAGAACTGTTGGGTCAGCTAACCAACCATGGCAGCAAGTTTTCAAAAGCTGTTTTTAATTATTTGTCCTAAGATCCTTATTATGAAATAAATCAAGTTAAAGAGCTCCATAATAAACAGTAAGGAATTTATCTCAAAAGAATATTCAAGGTACTAGGACATTCAATATTCAAGGAACTAGGATAACGTTTAGGTTATTACTTTGTATTATACGGAATAATAATATGCCAGTAGTGCCCAGCATTGCACATCTTTTTCCTTGAGAACTTGCTTACCTTCGGCCTGTGTGTCTACCAGGAGTAGGCACTCAGCCCAAAGGCATACATAGATCAGTGACTTACAGATGCCTTCTGTGACCTGATCAAAAAGATCAGTTGGGCTAGTAGATTTCTGCAGCAAAATTAAAATTTTAAAAAGAAAAGAGGCAGAAATGGTCACAATCATGAATGTAAAAGAGCTCCACACAGTTGAAATAGACCCATGGTAAACAGTATTAATGTGCAAGAAAAGTTATGATGAAGCAGAAGTTTATAGCATACATTATGTGTGCCTAGAATGCATCATTTAATTTCTTTCTGGGGGGGTTCAAGAACCAGTAAGCTAAAATTAAACAAAACACCTAGTGAGCCTAAATTAAAGTCTTGGGAAAAGAGTAATACAAAATTTTCAGGAATAGCTATTTATTTTGTAACTAAGGAAAATAAAATGCTATTTATTCCATTCTTTGAATAAATGCTAACTTACCATCTTGGATCAGCAAAATAAACAGTGTTAAATTGCATCTAACTCACCTAGAAAATTAAAACAACTTCTTTGCCGATTAGCAATGGTAATAGAAGTTCATAACTTTGTATTTCATACAAATATAATAAGTTCTGCTAGCTAGAAACTTAGAAATCTCTTTATAGAGAAGAACACTGAAACATATTTTTTTCTGGACTATAGTAACCGATTTTTTAAAAGTGGAAAATAGTGCCAAAATCTGGCTCCCTAAGTACTTTGGGATGTTTATTCTCTAGTTTTGCTTAGTTTATTTTTCGTGTTTCATAATATTTCCACATGATCAGCATTCTAGACAGTCTCTCCACATGGACATAATTTTTCTTCTTCCCTACTGACTTCACATAATGAGTGTTTATCAGAATTCTTCTCAAGGAAAAAGTTCATGAAAAAGATTCAGAAATGTTTGAACCTATCTTCCAGTCCAACGAAAAGTAGTGAGCAGAGTCATTAGATCATAGTAATGCTTCTTCCTATAAATTATTAGGCGAATCAGGTAAAACAAGTTAATTGACAATGTTAAAGAGTCTCAAGTTGTCTATAGAAGAATCTCCAGGCTTCTCTTTATTGATGGCTGTTTTGGTTTCTGACTTAACATTCTGAAGAAAGTAGGACACAGCTACCAAGGCTCCATTTCCTATCCCCTGTCTTAAAGGTATGTGATATAGAGAGTGATTCCATCGAACTCGGAGAAACTCATGGGCCTCACAGGACTCTATGCAGGCACCATGTTTGAGATTATTTAGGTTTTTAAATTGTAGTTCATATTTGAGAATGCCTTGAGTTTGCTCTTGCCTCCAGACAAGAGACAAGCAAAGGCAGAATGGCCTTCATGGCTCAGCATCTGTAGCCAGAAAAGGTCACACACACAAATTAGGAAACTATTTTTGATAACTTGGACATGAAAAGACCAGCTTAGCTCTCACAGTGAGCTATTTAAAACTTGTTCTGGATTCTCAGGCAGCACCAGCTCTTCTGATTACATGTTTACAAGCCAGCCCTTGAAGATCTGTGCAGTCCTCCATACCACAGCCAGGACACCCAATGCTATTCACCTTTAAAGTGAAGTCCAGATATAATAGAACTATATCCACAAATACCTATGCACGTAGGTGAGTACAATTAACTCCATTTAAGACACAAGCCAATAAGCTCCTTGTCTGGTATCATCATAAGAATACACGTTAAATCTACTTCTGTATCTTATACTTTTCCAACTTAGTCACAGCTTTCAGGACAAACCTGATATACTGGGGAAAAAAAATTGAAGAACTATCAGATACAAGTTGAGGAGCATGAGAAGGTAATGGTTAAGTTCATAGATCTCAGAGCCTGACTAGTTATGATCTTTGGCACTTTGCTTAACCTTCTTTGTCTCAGTTTCACCATTTTAAAGCGAGGGTTGATGGTAATAAGTATACCATAAATTTGTTGTGAGAATGGAATGAGTTTAATGTTTGTAAAATAGTGAGAATCATTTTATGGAACACCATGAGTGCATCAGGAGTATTAGCCATCATTAGTGCAATTCCAGAGATACTGTGCTCCATAAAAATGTATTTCCCAATACCAAAAATAATTCAAAGTCACATATTCCCTCTAAAGACAACACTGATTTTTTTGTGACACCACTGATCTATTTTTTTTACCTTGCTCTGGAATAAAGAGGTCGCTACTATCAATCATGAAATAGTGGGTGTGAAGATTTTTAACTACAAATGTTGAGTGAGCAAAAGGCCATAAATAACTTATTTTCTCTGTACCTGAAATTAATTTTACTCTGAAACCCCAATTTTCATCTGAGAAGAAAATTCATTCTCATCACTTCAAGGTATCTTACTTACTTTCAGTTTAAAACTCAGTCTGTTATGACTATCCCACCTCTCCCTTCTCCTTTGCCCCTTTTTTCCTGAGTAATGTTCTTGGGATTGTATGAGTTCCTGGGTGACTTGTATTGTGCCAGTGAGAGAGGAAGAGACAGAGGTCTTGAGCATCGACCTCTGTCTCCACTGCTTCCCATATATGTCCTCAGCTGGTATAACACTGAGTCTGTTGCCTTGGCGTGGATGGTCCACCTTGCAGACCCCGCTACAGGGTTCTATAACCCTATCCCTGGAATTCCCTGGTAGATCTTAGTTCTTAGCCAAAAAGACTTAAAGGAGGAAAGTGGTCTAGTTCATACTTTCTTTGCTCAAACATGCCACACCACCATCTCTTTTGAGGCTGTCTTTTCTTTGTGCTAGACTATGTGTTGCTATGCTGCCTATCACCCCAATATTTAGTGGCTTAAAACAACAAACATGTATTTCTGCTGGTTAAGAATTAAGGAGCAACTTAGCTGGGTGGTTCTGGCTCAGATCTGAGGCTGCAATCACAATATCAGTTAGTGCTACAGTTTGTCGTGTTGGACCCCTATTAACTTCAGTAGGGATGGTACTATGTTCAAAAGCATGAAGAAGACACATGGAGCCAGAAAATGAGACATAGGATTTATTGAGGGGACGTATATACAGGGAAGTCCAAGGGCAGTGGGCTGCATGGAACTGAATCCACTTGTAAAAAGTATATAATTTATACAGCATTTTCACTTAGCACCCTCCCCCATCAAGCTCCACCTGGCAATCTTCACTTAACCCAAATAAAAGGCCTCACTCCCCTGTATGGCTTGCGTTCTATGGGATGAACAGGGGTTCAGATGTTTCTCATAGATAAGGAGTGAATCTCTAGGTTGGCCACCCCTGAATTCCTTTGCTTGGAATTCTAAATGCACATTGTTCTTAAACCATTGGGTCATTCTCAGGGTATGCCTAAGTTAAGTTGTTGCTGTCAGGTGCGTCTGCCATACACAGTGACCTGAAACTTTGCCTGGGACTGGTCAATCCACGTCTAAACTCATTCACGTGGCTGTTGGTGGAAGGCTTCAGTCCTCACTGGCTATTGACTGCAGGCTGCAGTTCCTCATGTTAAATCAAACAGAAATCTAGCCCGAGAAAGCCTCTATAGGTCGCATACTTGAGCCCTTATGGAAAAACCACAACCTAACCTAGTAGGGGAGCAAATTGAAAATCCTAACTTAGGAGTATGCTTCTGTAACAAGAACTGAGTCTCAGACAATTCCCAGCAGCCATACTTCAACCAGTCACGGCAGCCAACTGTTCAAACCATGTTCAAATAAGGCAAATGCTGAGCTGTAACCAATCCAGGTGTTTCTGCACCTCATTTCCTTTTTCTGTGCATCCCATGTGCCATCCCTGGAGTCTCTCAGAATCTCCTATGATTCTGTGGGTTCCCTGATTCATGAAGTGTTTTTTTTTTTTTTTCCTGGCTCAATTAAACTCTGCTAACTTAAATTTGTCTAAAGTTTTCCTTTTAACACTAACACGTGGGCCCTTTTGCAGAGGTTCTGAATGCTCCCCAGGACATGCCAGCTAGCTTTCCTCAGAGCAAGTGATGTGAGAGAGAGAACAAGGCAGAAGCCATGCTGTCTTTTTGGCCTGGCCTCAGACGTCGTATACCATCGCTGCTGCCATATTCTACTGGTGACACAGATGCAGTGTGGAAGGGGACTACACAAGGATCAGTGCCAGGAGGTGGATAGCAGGGTGGCATCCTGGGGGCTACTGTCACTTGAATATTCTATCAAGTTTCTCTCCTCCTCAAATTCCACATGGGATGCAAGCACAAGTCACCCTTCTTTATTATCCCCAAACCCACTGGAGATGGTACAGGCCATGGCATTTATCTGGGTTCTAATTCTGTTTCAACACTTGTTAACTGTCCGACTCTGGGCAATTTACTTGCCATTTCTGCCTCTTAAGTTCTCATGTACCAATGGGGATAATAATTCCTACCACAAAGTTTTGTTGGGAGAATTGTATTACATCATCCACATAAAGCTCTTAGAACAGTCTGGCATATAGTTACTGCTCAGTAAATATCATCATCATCATCATCATTGATATAAAGATTTCAACCTGGAAAAGTAAGAATAGAGAGACAGGGAGCAAAGCCTCACAATTTATCTAAGCTCTCTAGCTCTTTTTTCCAAATTCTCCCCAGATACCTTACTCCAGCCAAGGAAAAATATTTTTGGTGGTTGGGTTTCTGTCTTGAGTTTTGTTTTTTAATTTCCTTACCTTGTAACTTAAAACTACCCTTTTATCTATATCTTACACCCTCACATTCCATAATGGTTATAGCATACTTTTTGCTTTAAGTCTACCAACTTTGGTACTTGGTGATTAAAGCCAAGAATTTGGAATTTTGAGAGCACTTTCCTCTCCCAAGCACCTGACTGTTGACTCTTGGAAACTACTTTTTTTTTTTTTTTTTTTGAGACAGGGTCTCACTCTGTCACCCAAGCAAGAGTGCAATGATGCAATCTCAGCTTACTACAACCTCTGCCTCCCAGGCTCAAGTGATCTTCCTGCCTCAGCAACCTGAGTAACTCAGACTACAGGCACAAGCCACCACGCCTGGTTAATTTTCTTTTATTTTCTTTCTTTTTTTTTTTTTTTTTTGG
>NW_012114710.1:11014823-11033873 GCF_000951035.1 Colobus angolensis palliatus | reverse complement strand
CTGCTTCCTTTTCTTTTTCTTTTTTTTTTTTTTTTTTTTTTTGGTAGAGACAGGGTCTTGCCATGTTGCCCAAGCTGATTTTGGAAACTTCAATACCCTATTTTGGAACTCAAAGCCAATGAAAACAGTAATAGCTAATACTCACTAAGGGCCTGTCACTGACACAAGTGCTTTATATATTAACTCGTTCAATCATCACAACTGGATGACATAATGTGACACAATAAGAATCATTTATTTGGTCTCTTTCCCAGTTCCTAGCACAAAGCTACTAAAACCTTTGTAATTTCCTAAGTGAGAGGGTGATAGGAGTATCTTTTGTTTGATGTTTGGTCTTAGTTCCTGCTTCCTGACCAAAGAGCTTCTAAAACTTTTGAAATTTTCTGAGTGACAGATGTGAGGAAAGCATCTTTTGTTATTCATAATACACCCCTTTCTGTATATCTGAGCTTATGCTGATGAGGTGACTCTTGGACAACGGGGGCTGGTTGCCAGTGGAAGCACCCAGGTGATTAGAGTGTTGGAACTTTTAGCTCTACCCCCAAACCTCTAGGAAGGGGAGAGGGACTGGGGATCAAGTTAATCACCTGTGACCAGTGATTTAATCAATCATGCCTATGTAATGGAACCTCCATAAAAACTCTAAACAACAGGGTTTGATGAGCTTCCTGGCTGGTAATCAGATCCACAGACACTGGCATATCCTGACACTAAAGGACAGAATCTCTTGGGCTCAGGACCTTCCAGACCTCACTCCATGTACCTCTTCATCTGGCTGTTCATTTGTATCCTTCACAATCTCCTTAATAATAAATTGCTAATAGTAAACAAAGTGTTTCCCTGAGTTCTGTGAGCTATTATGGCAAACTATCGAACCTGAGGAGGACGTTGTCAGAAGCCAGGATTTGTAGCCACATCAGACAGAAGTGTGAGTAACTTGAGGACTCACTATTTGCGATGGGCATCTGAAATGGGAAGCAGTCTTGTGGAACTGAACCCTTAACCTGTGGGGTCTCAACTAGCCCTGGGTAGTTAGTATCAAAAGTGAATTAAATTATAGGACACCCATGTCTGCAGAAAATTAGAGATTCACTTGTTATGGAAAACTCATACATTTACTGTCAGAAGTGTTTTAAGTAGAGAAACAGTTTTCCTTTACATAGATATTATTATTATTCCATTTTACAGATGAAAGAGGTACGCAGAGGTTTAGTGGGACAAGACCACAGAAAATAACACAGAGTTGACTTTTGAACCCAGGCAGCCTAGCTCCAGAGTCTATACTCCTAAACACTACTTTATGTCACCTTTCAAGAATGTGTTCTTGGCTCTTTCTGTTCTTTTCCATTCTTTGGTTCTTGTACCACTATATTCTAGTCTCAAAGACACTTCTTTTTAACCTTTTGTTTTGAAATAATTTCAAAGTTACAGAAAAATTACAAAAATAATACAAATAATTCCTTATAACCATTACCCAAATTCCACAAATGTTAACATTTCACCACATCTGCTTTATCATTCTCTCCCTCTCTGTCTCTTCCTATCATAACTCTCTTATGTCTATATACTATACACATACACAAACACACACACAAACATGCATATATATACATATATATATACACATATATATAGTCATGCATCATGTAACAACAAGGATATGTTCTGAGAAATGCCTCATAAAATGATTTTATCATTTTATGAACATTAGAGTGTACTTACACAAATCTAGATAGTATAGCCTGCTATATACCCAGGCTATATGGTATAGCCTACTGCTCCTGCAATCACCAAATGTGGGTTCTTCCTGCCCACTGCACAGACAAAACCAATTCACTGAGACTGCAGTATTGCAGTAGAGAAAAAGTTTAATTAATGCAGAGCTAGCCAAGTGGAAGGGCTGGAGTTATTACCCAAATCAGTCTTTCCAAGAACTCGGAGGCCAGGGTTCTTACGGATAATTTGGTGGGCAGGGGGGTAGGGAACGGGGCTGCTGATTGGTTGTGGATGAAACCAGAGGGGTGCAGAAATGGTCCTTATACACTAAGTCCACCTTTGGATGGAGGCCACAGGACTGGTTGAGTCATGAGTTACAGGTCCAGGTGGGGTCAGTCAGTCACCAGGATGCAAAAGTCTGAAAAACATCTCAAAAGTCCAATCTTAGGTACTACAACAGTGATGTTATCTATTGGAGAGCAATTGGGGAAGTCACAAATCTTGTGACCTCTGGCCACATGACTCTGGATCAATAAGGGATTATAGAAACTCTACCTACATTTTAGCAGAACTCAGGCCCCTGCCATAATCCTAATCTCATGGCTTTGTATTAGTTTTATAAAGGCAGCTTCAGTCTCTGAGCAAGGAAGGGGTTAGTTTTAGAGAAGCATTATTATTTTCCTTACTTCCAAGTTAAACTGTAAATTCCCCCCATGGTTAGCTTGGTCTACACCCAGGAATGAGTGAGAACAGCCAGCCTGTGAAGCTAGAAGCAAGATGGAGTCAGCCATGCTAGACTTCTTTCACTGTCATAGTCTTTGCAAAGGAGGTTTCACTCCTAGGCTACAAACCTGTACAGCAAGTTACTGTACAGAATACCGTAGGCAATTGTAACAGAATGGTAAGTATTTGTAGATCTAAATGTATCTAAACACAGAAAAGTTTCAGTAAAAATACAGTATTATAACCTTATGGGACTACTATTGTATATGCAGTCAATCATTGACCAAAACATTGTTTCGTGGCACAGGACCGTAACCTATTGAAAGTAAGCTGTAGATATAAAATATCTTTGTCTTTAATTCTAGGCTCAAGGACACTTCTTTTTAACCTCTTGTTTTGAAATAATTTCAAAGTTATTTTGGTTTTTAATGAAATAAGCATGCAGATCAATGCAAAGAGATAGAAATTGTTTAAAACAATGTGAACTTATAATAGACTAGGTATGAATTTACATGTATTCATATAGTAGCTCATTTCAGAAATAAAATTATTATAGCATTTTATCATTATTGATTCACTGCATATTTAATCTTTATTTGAAGTTGGGATCATCTTCAAAGAGTTATTTTTTTTTATTCTTTTTTTTTTACAGCTTTCTGCCCTGGTGGCTATTTACAAGCTATGTCAGGGAAAGAAGCACTTGACAGTGTTCCCGAATCAGTGGTGTTCAGCAAACAAGATGAACTATAAGTTAAAGAATACTAAAAGTCAATAAAAACAAGTATCCCATAGAGAAAATATTATAGATAGGTAAAATGAAGATGTGATCATTGGGATCAAAACCACACTAGGTTTCTCAGCATTTGATTATCACAAAGTCTTTATTACACCCATTTTTAAAGAATATTCTCACTTCATAAGAAATTGTTTAAAGTTATAATGGTAGTTTCAGGTTTTTTGAAATTTATTTTACTGTCTACTCTGACCTCCATTGTTCCTAATCAAGAATCAGCCATCTCTTGCATTATATCCTTCTAAGTAATTTGTCTTTCTCTGGGTGGGTCTAAGATTTTACTTTTCATATTTGGTTTTTACCAGTTTGCCACTGCAGTTTCTAGATATGGCGTTATACTTAGATAAATTCTGAAATTTTCTGATCTACATGAATTTATGTGTTGATGATCTAAAGTTTTCACTAAGTTTTTGAAATCTTAATTATTGATATATCTCTTTCAGAGACTCCAATTGTACAAATAATATACCTATCAATTTTTACCCCAAAAGAAAAAAGTCAGGCTAGATTGACAGTTTAGATTTGAAACTTCATGACAGGTCCCTGCGTATTTCTCTGATGATACAGAAAATGACAACTAGGTTAGTGACTTCAAACAACAGAGGCACTTCTGAAATTTTAAAGTAAAACTAAATAAGAGGAGATGATTTAATACGGATGTCTTTGTCAGGATTTTGATTAAAAGGAAGGCACACTCCTGAGTCATCGAACTCCACGTATGTGTCAGGATTATAGCCATTTCCTGCCCTAGCCAGGAGGAGATGGATAAGATTTTCTTCAGGGCAACACAAGCAATCATATCTCAAAGTAGAAAATGTTCATGTTATAAACACACAAATGTCATCTGGCTGTGTGATAGTCAGAATGTAGCAAGTTAATGGTACAATTTAAAAGGTGCAGAGAGGGAAAAAAGAATTAAAAGCATTGACAAACAATATCCTCAGCCATTCCTGAGTTTTGTTACTTTACTTCCCCAAAAATACCTCCACTGCTGGTGCCAATATTTCAACCACTAGTTCCAAACCACACAATGAAGGATTCATCCTTCTTTTCTTAATTTATTGTGTGTTCAGACATTTAATTCTTAAATACTAGTGTTAAAGGTAAACCAATCATTTAATGCCTTTTAGGGTATTCGTTAGTGAAATAACTGAGAATGATGGAGAAACGGAAATGGGCAGAAGACAACTAAATAGGACACACAAGCCAATGCTAGTGAATTTTCCCTTGTAAAGGTTTACCACTTTTGAAATGCAAATATATATATTTCAGGCAATAATCATAATCAGATGCAGTTTGTAATCCCAGTTACTTAGGAGGCTGAGGCAGGAGGACAGCTTGAACCCAGGAATTTAAGGCCAGCCTGAGCAATATAGCAAGACCTTAAGACACTGTCTCTAAAATAATAATAACGATGATGATAAAAATTCATCTTTATTGAGTGTTTACTATGAGCCAGACTCTGCTAAATGTTTTACTGACATTCATTCACTTATTTATTCAAATACTAAGTTCCAAATGCTTTTCTTGGTGTATGGGTTATATTAATAAAGAAAGCAGATAATATTCCTGCTTCCTTTTCTTTTTCTTTTTTTTTTTTTTTGTTTGTTTGTTGTTGTTTGAGACAGGGTCTTGCTCTGTTGCCAGGCACATCTCAACTCACTGCAGCCACTGTCCTCTGGGCTCAAATGATTCTCCTGTCTCAGCATCCTGAGTAGCTAGGACTACAGGCATGTGCCACCATGCCCATCAAATTTTGTTTTATTTGTAGAGATGAGTTCTCACTATATTGCCCAGGCTGGTCTCGAACTCTTGGGCTCAAGCAATTCTCCCACCTCAGCCTCCCAAAGTGCTGGGATTACAGGTGTGAGAAACCATGCCCAGCATATCCCGGCTTTCATGGAGTGTACATACTAGTAGGCTAAGCCAAGCAAACTGATTAACAATATATTAGTGAGTGGTAAGGGCTCTTCTGAAAAGTAAAGCAGGGAAGGATGGTTAGAATGTGATGACATTATTTCTAATTTAATATTCACCAATATCCAACAAACCTAACAAGTACAAAAGAGAAGCCATGAGGCTCTGAGAGGTTCAGTAACCAGAGATTGAGCTTGTAACCATTGTATGGTTCCCATGGTTATTTTTAATCTAATTACATTAACTATTTGATGAAAGAATGAGGTAAAGAACAGCGAAGAAAAGAGGAAGGGAAAAGACTGCACCTCTTGGAACTTCTTTCTTTATTTAACTTATTTATTTTTGAGATAGAGTCTCACTCTGTCACCCAGGCTGGAATGCAGTGGCGTAATCTCAGCTCACTGCACCCTCTCCCTCCTGTGTTTGAGCAATTCTCCTGCTTCAGGCTCCCGAGTAGCTGAAATTACAGGAGCCCACCATCATGCCCAGCTAATTTTTGTATTTTTAGTAGAGACAGGGTTTCACCATATAGGCCAGACTGGTCTTGAACTCTTGGCCTCAAGTGATCCCCCTGTCTCAGCCTCCCAAAGTACTGGGATTACAAGCATGAGCCACTGCACCCGGCCACCTCTTGGAACTTCAAACAATAGCGTAGTGTCACCCTGACAGTCATCAAATCTCCCCAGTGCCCGTTGTACTTGTCCAACGCTCCTTGCTTGTCCCTGCATGGTCCTCACCATGCTGTTTCTACAATTATTTGTTATTTTCTAGATGTCCCATTGAGCTATGAGCTGCCTGAAGGAGGGAACTATCTCACAATTATTTTTATATTCACAATATCAAGCATAGTCCCAAGATCTTAGTTGGTGGCCACTAAGTGGCTGCTGGATGAATAAATTAGCAATTAAAGTAGATTTGAGAGAAGCCATTTGGAAGAAAGCTGAAATGGAAAGAGAGATGTAAAACAGCCCCATTAGTCCTTATTCCAGATGTTCTTTCCTGCAGCCCAGGACACTCGCAGAACATTGGTTAAGAGCTTTGACAGCACAGTCAGAAATCCAAGGTTAGATTACCAAACCAAATACATATTAATCGCATACCCGTGGCTCTTTATTCAACTTTGTTTAAGCCTCAGTTTCTTTATCCACAAAGCACAGATAATGAAAGCATCTAACTTTTTGTTGATGTGAGTATTAGATATGATAATCTGTGTTAAACTCTTAGCAACATGCTTAGCATACTGTAATTGCTTCATACTTGTTAGCTGCCATCATCATCATCACCATCGTCATCATCATCTTAGGTATTTTGTGCAAACTTATTAATTAGAGCATCTTTTCCTAGTTTTTTAAGTCAAGAAGGTTTTGACCAACAACCCTACAATAGGAATGTTGTTACCCATTTATTCTTGCTGTCAACATTCTCCTTATCCTTTTGAGGCACCAAAGACCAAATAATTTTTCCAACCCAAAGGAATAAGGTTAAGAAGGTTAACACGGAAATTGTAGGTGGTGGATTGACATCGTAGTGTGGGAATTTTCAGAGCACCACTTAGGAAGTTGCCTACTCCACTTGCCCTCTGATTAAGAAGAAATGCAGAGTGATAGTTTATGAATGATCCATCGATGTTTATTAAACCTGCATGCATGACTAACTGCATAATTGTTCAAACAGATCATCTTTCCTAGAGAGCAGTAAAGGTCTTTGTTCAACTACAGCAAGAGCTATCTGCCCTCTCTCTAGTGAGGAATTGTTTTGACATATCAAACTTGAGAGTTCTTATTAAGTAGGGCCTACAAGGTAAGATGCAAAACAACAAACTGGAAAAATTGGAAGTTAAACAACATTATTGTAGAATAATTTCACAGTCGACTGAGTGGACAAAGAGTACTACACACAGGTGTTCTGAGTGACTGTCAGATCGTTACAATAGCATCTTCTTTTTAAGGAGAAAGAGTTATATGAAGACATTCTTTCCTTATAAGATCGAAGATGCTTGAACTTTTGGTATAGTCATTTAAGTTACATTTTCAGTAATAAGGAAGTTTAAATCTGCAAAAGATAATTCATTTATTGAGATGATTATTTAATTCAATGATTAAAATCAATACACAATAAACATTAACTGGCTGGGTGTGGTGGCTCACACATGTAATCCCAGCACTTTGGAAGGCCAAGGCAGGCAGATTACTTGAGGTCAGGAGTTCGAGACCAGCCTGGGCAACATGACGAAACCCCATCTCTACTAAAAATACAAAAAAAAAAAAAATTATCCAGGTTTGGTGCTGCACACCTGTAATCCCAGCTACTCAGGAGGTCGAGGCAGCAGAATTGCTTGAACCCGGAAGGCGGAGGTTGCAGTGAGCCAAGATCGTGCCACTGCACTCCAGCCTGGGTGACAGAGTAAGACTTCATCTAAAAATAAGATAAAATAAATAAACAAATAAACATTATCATCACAACCCTAACTGGAAATGTGGGAACATCATATATTGGGAATGACAAAAGTATCCGGCCCTCTTGGCTTGTAACGCATTTCAGCGTCACAAATGTAAATGCTACATTGGTCCAAAAGGTGCTAAAAATAAAAGGTTATTTAACAGATATCTCTATCAAGTCATGTTACAGGAGTCACATAATGCAGAAGGCACATTTGGAAAGCTTCTCTCTGGAGATGGGATCATTTTATTAATTCAAAATGGATAAAGCTCTCCTGTGAACAACTAAGGATATTAAATTCCACTTTTCAGTGAATTTTAATGTAATAGATGCCCCTCATCTGTACTCCATAAAATCCTTAAATATATTCATTATGACACTCATTGTACTTTTGATATTCTTTTGTCTCCCTACTATATTTTGAAGATTTTTAAGGTTGATTCTGTTGTTTTCATTTCTATAAACTTAGTTCCTACTTTGATTTCTGACACAGAAGGTAATCAAAAACTATTCTTCATTGAATGAATGAATAAATGAATATTCTCTAAGATTTATTGGCCATGTGGTATAGTTAAAATCATAGGGGAAAAGCACAAAACAAGCTGCTGAAAATGGAGAAAGCAAGAGAAAGAAAGGAGGTGGGAGAAGCAGAGCAAGACAAAAGAACAGAAGAGGAGGTGAAGGAGAGAGAGAAAAGCCATATCAGAGTGTTCTTTTAAAAATAGTCAGCAGTGGCCAGGCATGGTGGCTTATACCTGTAATCCGAGCACTTTGAGAGGCTGAGATGGGTGGATCACTGTAAGTCAGGAGTTTGAGGCCAGCCTGGGAAACATGGTGAAACCCCGTCTCTACTAAAAACCCAAAAATTAGCCAGGCATGTTAGTGTACACTTGTAATCTCGGCTACTCAGGAGGCTGAGGCACAAGAATTGCTTGAACCCAGGAGGCAGAGGTTGCAGTAAGCCGAGACTGCGCCACTACACTCCAGCCTGGGTGACAGAGTGCGATTCCGTCAAAAAAAAAAAAAAAAAAGGAAAAAAGGTCAGCAGTAAAAGTAGGTCATGTCATGTAGGTGCAGGCAGCTGATTCAGGACAGCACAGAGGCAGACGGGTATGGCACTTGACTCAAGATCAAACATAGGGACTAGCACATTATGTTTTACTTACAGGTAAAAAGATAGCAGTTTGCAATTGCCAAATTGAGAAATAAAATGCACTGATAATAAAAATCATTGTATATTACATAGATGCATGCGAAGATAGGTCCTGAAGAGTATTCTAGAAGTAGAAAACAAGACATTCTAAGGGAATTTTTTTTTTTTTTTGGAGACAGGATCTTGCTCTGTTCCCCAGGCTGGAGGTCAATGATGCTATCACAGCTCACTGTAACCTCAATCTCCTGGGCTCAAGCAATCCTCCCACCTCAGCATCCCAAGTTGCTAACACCACACACACATGCCACCACACCTGGCTAATTTTTTTTATTTTTTGAAGAAATAGGGTTTTGTTATATTGCCCAGGCTGGTCTCAAACTCCTGGCTTCAAGAAATCCTCCTACCTCAGCCTCTCAAAGTGCTGGATTTATAGGCATGAGCTACCATGCCCCGCCTAAAGCAATCTTTTAATCTTCAGAAGTAGAGTTAGTCTCTGAATACATGACCTTTGGGGTGCATTTGTTCTGGAACTCAGTAGCTCCAGTTTGTCTTTGATGGCACTAACATTAGCCTATCATAAACGAATAAGACTTTATCATAAACTAATAAGACATAGCGATCACATGGTATAGTGGTAATGAGTTCATTTTTTAAAGTCTATAAGTTATTTTTGGCCTTTTTAAAATGCCAATACAAAAATGGTCTTTTTTTTTTTTTGGATACAAGGTCTCACTGTGTTGCCCAGACTGGAGTGTAGTGATACGATCTCAGCTCACTGCAACCTCTGTCTCAAGCAATTTACAGGCATGCACCACCAGGCCTGGCTAATTTTTTGTATTTTTAGTAGAGATAAGGTTTCACTATGTTGCCTAGGCTGGTCATTCTTATTTAAAATTTCCTGTCTTATTTATCGTTCATGTCCAATAATGATATCCGTGCTGACTGCTCCTCAACACCCCTGTACATTGTCATTCTACACTTTTCTATAAGATGATTGTCTATAATTTTGAAACAAAAAGTTACACCTCAAAACTGTCTTCTCCACAACGTTTAAGTAATGGAACCATCAATCAAACAAACACACTAAACCAAATAATGAAACAGGTGCCCCTTAAGGTCATACTCTTAACAAAAACGGTCAGAAGAAAAAAATACAAAATTCTGCTGCAAAGTTGGGCAATGCGGTGTGGCGAGCCTCCTAACCATCCTGTTCTGATTATCTTCCATTCGCCCTGTTGGTGAAGGAGGGGTCCTTCACCCCAAGTAGCATGAGATGGACAAACATGTGGCAACCAACACTGGACAGATGAGAATGAAAGCAGTTTGTTAGTCACATACATTCACAGCTCAGAGGAAAAGGATGATGCCTGCCATGCAGGGACACACAGGGGTTGCACTTGAGAGTAGACTGAACCAGCAAGGACTGTGGGAGTCAGGCTTTGTAGTAACAAGTGGATGAGCTGCCTTCTGGTTCCCATTAGGGTGAGGTCTAGGTGGAGTGTGGCTGCTCCAGCAAAGAAGCGAACTAGTCAGGTGGTGAGCCTTTCCTGGTGGGTCTGGAGAATATCTGGCAAAGGCAAAGGAATTCACAGTTAGACCATTAGGACTCTGTGAGGCTCAAAGATGTCACAGCAGCATTTGAAATACTAGGACTTTTTTTTGACACGGGGTCTGGCTGTCAGTTAGACTGGAGTGCAGTAGTCCAATCATAGCTCCCTGCAGCCTTGACCTCCCAGGCTCGAGCGATCCTCCCAACTCAGCCTCCTGAGCAGCTGGAACTACAGGTGTACACCACCATGCCTGACTAATTTTTGTATTTTTTGTAAAGACAGGGTTTCTCCATGTCACTCAGACTGGTCTCAAACTCCTGAGCTCAAGCAATTCAACTGTGTCACCCTCCCAAAGTGCTGGGATTACAGGTATGAGCCAACACACTCAGCCAGGACTTTTCAAGAGTACAAATTTTAGTACTATCAAGCCAAACAAATGCCTGCAATTAGTCTTTATGTCCAGTGCTTTGCTTTTGTAGTAAAATTAACTGAGTCATCCTATTTTGTAGGAATGAGTGATGGGAGAAACTGGTTCAATAGAGGAAGCTAACTATGAGATGGACTCACTATCAGGGAGACACACTGATTTGGAGAACTGATCTGAAGCCAGAAGGGACTCATTCTTTTAGACGAAAAGAGTCAAACTCTGTGAAATATTTGAAGACATTTATTCTGAGCCAAATATGAGTGACTGACCAATGGCCAGTGGCACAGCTCACAGCAGATCCTGAGAACATGTGCCCAAGGTGGTCTGGGTGTAGCTTAGTTGTATACATTTTAGGGAGAGATGGGACATCAATCAAATATATAAAAGATATACATTGGTTCAATCCAGAAAGGAAGGACAACTTAAAGGTAGGGGGAAGGGACTTCCACGTTATAGGTAGATTTAAAATTTTGTAGTTGGCAATTGGTCAAAAGAGTTATTATCAATAGAAAGGACTGTCTGGGTTACAATAAAAGTTTGTGGAGACCAAAGTTTTATCATGCAGATGAAGCAGGCTTCAGAGAGAATAGATTGTAAATGTTTCTTGTCAAACTTAAGGTCTATGTTGATGTTAAATGCTGATTAGCTTTTCCTGAATTCCAAAACGGAGGAAGACATGAGGCATGTCTGACCCTCCCTTCCTGTCAGGGCCTGAACCAGTTTTTCAGGTTAACTTTGGAATGTCCTGGCCAAGAGGAGGAATCCTTTCAGTTGGCTACAGGGGCCCTAGAATTTTAGTTTTGGTTTACATTCTCCCCCTTCTGGCCAAGATTTGCCAGAGGCAACATCAGTGGCCACCAAATTTTTATATTATCCCATGATGTTGCCGGGGTGGCATGGCTGCCCGCCTGGGGCCCATCCTGTTCCTCACTGGAACACCTATGGCTGAGGGATTTAGATTCAAAAGACTTTCAGTCAATTAAATGTTCTAAGCCAGACAAGAATGGATGTGGACAGGCAGTCATCACCCCTTAAACAAAATTTTTGAAGTAAAAAACCAATGAACAAAAAGTCAAAGGTGAGGTTACAAAATTGAGCTGTCTTTAACTTCTATTAATTAAGCTATGTAATCTTCATTTCAACTACAGACTTACAGCAATTAGCTATATGAAACATGAGCATTGCTCTGAAAAAATTTTTTAGTGTATATCAATTTTCACAACTCATAACTGGGTGTATTACACCCAGGAGGTTTTGCCATGAGGTATCTTTATCCTCCCCATAATTATTTTTTTTAATTCTACAGGAAGCAAGAAATTCTTTATGGTTGGGGTGGATGCAAAGATGCCACATAATAGACAAAATCCCTTGTTTTACCAATGTTTAGGAATCTCTGTACCCTTCTTGATTTGGAGGGTCTGACCTAATTCTATCCCTCAAAACAGCCTTTACAATCTCACCAGTCCACCTTTTCCACAACAGTCCCTGGGCCTGAAAGGAAGATGCTTGTTCAGCCTTAGCAGCAGGGCATTTCCAGTGAAAAACAGATCAAGCCCAGTGTGATGCCAAATGTAGGAGATTCATATCTCTAGTCTTCAAAATACAATGATTTTTGTTTCCTTGGAAGTAAAACAAGGAGAGAGAAAAATAGCACTAACTCTTTGACAATCAAAAGAGTATTTTGTGTGTCAAAACAGAGAAATGAAGCTATTCCATTAGGGCACCAACTAAAAATATAAAGAAAAATTATAATCTCATACTCTCCAGAGGATTATTGCAGCCAATAAATAATTCATGATTCAATCTGCACTCGAAAAACAAAAGTCAGGCCAAGTGTGGTGGCTCATGCCTATAATCCCAGCACTTTGGGAGGTTGAGGCAGGCAGATCACTTGAGGTCAGCAGTTCATGACCAGCTGAGCCAACATGATGAAACCCATCTCTACTAGAAATACAAAAATTAACCGGGCCTGGTGACACGCACCTGTAGTCCCAGTTACTTGGGAGGCTGAGATGGGAGAATCACTTGAACCTGGGAGGCAGAGGTTGCAGTGAGCCAAGATTGCACCGCCGCACTCTAGCCTGGACAACAGAACAAGACTCCATCTGAAAAAAAAGTCAGGGCTGAAATCTAGTATCAGGTGTTACACTTTTCCTTTGAAACAATTTCTCTTTCTATAGCCCTCCTTTTCTATTAAAAGAAATTATACTAAGGCCAATTTGTGTGCAAAATATGTTTTAGGCTTATTATACTTGGCCTTATTATTTGCATAAAGTGCAGCAAGAATTTATTGGCCATATAGGCACTTTTTAAGTTGAGTTTGCTGGAACTTTACCTAAAAATGTGTTATTCTAGTCAAAGTCTTGGCAAAATAACCAGTGTCTCTAATTGTCCTCTTTGGAAAGACTTTTACTAAACTTACACAAATAACTATATTGTCAAAATCACAGTTTCCTAATTTCAGAGAACTCAGATAGAGAGAAAGGTGAATTTGTTTACAAAGACATACTTCACCCAAATGTTCTAAACTATAAATAACTCAAAAGAAGATTTTCTTGACTCTTTTTTAACTGAGCAGCAGCCTTTTAAGCAACATGTCATCTATTCATTCTGAACTGCCATTCACATGCTAAGTAGCTTTTGTTAGATGAGAGCTGTTTATCAGGCACAGTAGAATCTAGCAGCTCCTCACGTAGAGTCAGTCCTATGGAGGAAAAAAGGAGGCTCCCAGCTCAGGAATATCACCTCCTTGCATTGTCAGGTAACTAGATCTTACGTAAACCATTTTTATTTTATCATGTGTGATGATTAATACTGAGTGCCGAATTGATTGAATTGAAGGATGCAAACTATTGATCTTGGGTGTGTCTGTGAGGGTGTTGCTGGAGGATATTAACATTTGAGTCAGGGGGCTGAGAAAGGCAGACTCTCACCCTTAATCTGGGAGGGCACCATCTAATCAGCTGCCAGTGCAGCTAGGATATAAAAGCAGGCTTAGCCTCCCAGCCTACATCTTTCTCCCATACTAGATGCTTCCTGCCCTTGAACATCAGACTCCAGGTTCTTCAGTTTTGGGACTCGGACTGACTTCCTTGCTCCACAGCTTGCAGACAGCCTATTGTGGGACCTTGAGATTGTATGACTTAATACTCCTTAATAAACTCCCATTTATATATATCCTGTTAGTTCTGTCCCTCCAAAGAACCTTGACTAATACATTATGGAACTCTTTTGGGCAACATTATTTCCATTAGCATAGGGATAGCTTCAGTTAACATTCCATAGCAAGGCAGTAAATGCCCCTTCAGTGGAAATTCTCTAGTCCAGTAGTTGTCACTGGGAAGTACTCACAGTCTTTTGCCATAAACCCCAATAAATGTTTCATGAAGGGCTATAAAGTGGAGGATTTGTCCTGATTAGCATTCCAACTTTTACCCAATATTCTGTGGACTCAGGCAATCTTATTAGTTCCCATTTACAGTGTACAATTATCATTTCTCAAAGGGCGGATTTACGTGCCTTCATTTGTATAGTACTACATAAGGGAAGCATCTCCTAGTCAGATACAGTACCTATTTTCGTAAGACATTTAGGTAAAGGAGTCACAACTACTTTACATAAAACCTGTTTAAACATTTCAAATTTCATCATCCTATCAACCCGTATATTTTTATGTTCTGGTCCCAGGTGCTTTTCTTTTCTATCCCAGGATCATTTTACCTTTTACCATGTACAAGGATTTGGGTTCCCAGCAGGGAGGAAGTTGAGCCAAGGGACTCAGGCTCTTCTGTCAATTTTTAACATAATTTGCCTCATCATTGCCCCAGGCAATGTTACCTTTCTCACTATAATTTTTGCTTTTTTGATTTTTCTTAGATTTCCCCAATTTGGGGCAAATGCAGAAAACTGGTGTGGAACCCTTTAGTGTTGGGGAACAAGCAGGGGTTCCTTTTGGTTCACTCATCCCTCAATAGTGTTGTAACGACCTTTGTTTTAACTTCACCAATTTTCATTTTATTTATTTCATTTCTTAATAATCATTTAAAGATTTCTATCTCCCTTCTGGAGCAAGTTCTTTGACTTTCTTTTGCCTTTGCCATTTTCCCCCTTTTTAAACATTTTAATTATCCTAATGTTTTATTAAGAATCTATAAGACCCATGAAGGACAGCAAATTTGGTAAGGCTCCTCAAACAGTCATATAATTCTGTGGAAGTAGTGTCACCTGGGGTACCCATGTTAAAACGGTTTCCTTAACCCCAACATTTATCAAGACCTGGGTAAAAGACATATTCAGTGGAGAATATCCTGGTCATTATGAAGCCAGTCCCACATGGCTTGCATATGAAGCACATATCAGCTGCTTCATCTGGAGTACTCCACTTGGCATTTTATAGGGAGAGTTGGGCAGTCTCCTTCAGGTAAAAAGACCTTACAGTGGTGTTTATCCAGTTCATTAGACTGGACATTCTCTCAGGATTAACCTCCTTTGCATTTGGATTACATACACTCATAAAGGGTTTAGCAGTGAGCTCTGGGTCCTGCATCCACCCAAACAAGTTTTTTCATTCTGTAGCATTTAAAATTAAGGATATTAACCTTAAAGTAGTTATTTTTACAATCCATCATAGTAAAGGATTTTCCAGATGCCAATGATACCAATCTACAAAATGGAACAATCCTTTTATATTATACACTCTGGTTTTAATAGTTACTTGGTTTTTTCCTTCTCCCACATTGACTATCTTTTTGGTAACCACAGGTCTCAGAGGTAACTTTTACCTTTAGTAAGCAAATGCAGCCTGGCTGCAGCTCCTTAAGATGGGAAACCACATGGCCACCCAAGAATCAAGGTTTCTCATTCCCCGTCTTTTAGTTTTCTCTTTATACATTGCGTTTTCTCTATATAATTTTTTCCTTCATTTTAAAGTGACTCTTAAATAGTCTCTAAACTAGAAATAAATACACATTTTAAGTAAAAACCACCACCTTGTGACTTAATGAACTTTACCAAAAACACTTTTTACTCTCCTACTATTTTACCTCTTAGTAATCTAATTCCCAGTGAAAACACTGAGGTTACTTAATTTAACACAACATGACTTTAAAATTTTAAACTACTGGAGAGAATTAATCTTACCAAAGATTACCAAGGGCATGTGAATTAAAAGGCATCTGAGCTAGCTTCTGTCAGTTTGATAAGTGCTTACTCTTCTTTAAGTCAACTAATTAGAGCACTTTCATATAGTTTGGTAGCGAAATATCACTTCCACATGATACGTATAAACATATAGATATAACAGACATACAGACTAAGGCAGTTCCAAAAGATTTTTCATTGCTTGCTTTCAATAAGTGCTCTCCCTTGCTTTAGATTATTAATAAAAAACATTACAGGAACCATCAAAAGGTGAAGGAAAGAGTTACTATCCTAGGACTTTTCAAAAGAGAGAAAGAGCTGAACTTCTGAGATATCAATCTGAAGAATTTCAAAAACAAACAGATTCTAGAGTTTGAAAAATTAAAAACTTCTTGCATTAAGAGTAAATCAATATTTTACTTTTCTTTTTTTTTTTTTTACCTTTTCTTTGAGACAAAGGCTTGCTCTATCTCTTAAGCTGGAGTTCAGTGGCACCATCTTGACTCACTGCAACCTCCACCTCCTGGGTTCAAGCGATTCTCATGCCACAGCCTCACAAGTAGCTGGGATTACAGACAGGCACCACCACACCCAGCTAATTTTTGTATTTTTAGTTGAGACAGGTTTTTGCCATGTTGGCCAGGTTAATCTCCAACTTCTGACCTCAACTGATCTGCCCACCTAGGCCCCCCAAAGTGCTGAAATTATGGGCATGAGCCACTGTGCCTAGCCTAGAATAACTCAATATTTTAAATAAAATCTTGTTCTAACCAATTCTTTACTTGTGTATGTGTACTTTTAATTTCAAAGCCCCATTTTTAGAAAAGCTATTATAATTTTCTTTAATTATAGCCAACTTGATCACATAACATTTTTATAAATTTCTTTTTACCAACTTTATTGCAATTCACATAGACCATTCATGACATGTTTGGACTTTCTGATTTGTCCTAAATATCCCTTTCTTGAACAACCAATTATCTTATTTCAGAACAAAAAATTCATCATACAAGATTCTTTCTCATATAAAATTACTTTTAATCCTTATTACCAAAAAATACTCCTTTATATCTATAACTTTCTTTACATCTCTCTTATTTCCTGGTTCCTTTTGCCTTGTTTTACATATAACCTCTAAATTTACATATAACTCTAAATTACCTCTAAATTACCTTTGAATTAGCTTTTATAACACATTATTAAAGCGTTTTTTATAATTTTCAAATTGGAAAATTGGGTAATTTCCCCGGACATTTAATTATATCGATTATTTAATATAACCTTAGTTCTAAATCATATGTTTGTTTACAAGCATTTATTTCATTATATTTACCTGATTGATTTATTTAATAGTTTAACTAGAATATTTATGAAAACTGTTATGGTCATCATTTAAAGTTATTTTCCCATTAACAATTTTTATAACCCATGAATTTCAGGTATTTACCTAAGTAAGAAACTTAAGGTTAAATATATGAGTATTTTACCAATAACTCAGGATTTAGATATTTTCATTAAACCAACAATACTAAGCATCTTATTTATCAAAAATTATACAAGCAAAGATCATTCTGTTTTGGCCTGGGCTTATAGGTTTATAACCCTTATGGCAAATTTTGACACCCTATAGTATTCTGCAGAAATAACTATGAAACTGCTTGATCAATAAATGCAAACAAAAATACTGACAATTCCTAAGACATTTTTAGAATTATTTTACCAATAATTTTAAAGCTAGCCTATTTATTTAAGACTTAAGTTATGTGAACTTGAAAAGTATTTGGGCTATTTAATTTATGAGTACTCTTTAAACCAATTCAGTACCTTGTAGCCAAGACACATGAACAAAATATGTGTAAGTACACAGAAACACACACACACACACTTACACAAAGATGTTATAACTTTTACTTCACAACTCTAGCCATGTGTACAAACTCACCAGTTTGCAAAGAAAAAAAAAAAACTGGCTGGATCTAAACAGTGGTTTATATCTCCATAGGTTTAATGCAGGCCTAATAGAAAATAGAGAAATAGAGAACTTAAGAGCTTAATAGTTTGTAGGTCAACCTTTGGGCTCTGAATTCTTCCATGATGTAAATGTGTACAAAAAAACCATAATATGTCCATTTTACACAAACACTTCCCAGTAAAGGCACCATAAAACCAACAGTGTACTCAAAAGAGAGTCATTCTCCTTGTTTTTCCTCACTCTTAGATTATTTGTTTCCCAATTTAAAAAAAAAAAATAAAGAGAGAGAAACTGAGCTACGGCCTAGAGTTTATTGGAGTGAATTGATGTGTACTGACTGTGGGCAGGACTCCACAGTATGTCACCACTGAGTCATTTCCACCTTCTTACATGTCTTGGTTTTGCTCTCCAGAGATCTAGCACCTTTGAGAGGGCTCAAAATACAAAGTGACCAGCTCCTATATGCATTTCCTTGCCTTTTTAAATTAATTTTGTTGAGGGCTCCCTGTAGGGCTACCCATATGTTGCAGGGGGTCAATTCATCAGATACTCCAACTTGGCCCCTGGTCACCCAGGGGTACCTTTCAACTGGGAATAGCAAAATGTCCTTTCTCCCTGGAGCTGAGGAAACTTGGTCTTTCATTTATCTATGAAAACAACAGTTCAGTTCCACTTGCAAATGTGCATACAAGCCCATCAAAATTATTATCTTTAGAAAAAGACAATAAAGAAGACCTTTAGAATGCTAGAATAAGGATCCTAAACAACAACTTCCCAGGAGGGGGAAAAAAACAGCTTAGAATAAATCAAGAAAAGTCAATGAAAGGGAAGTTCACGGCTCAGGTGGACTTACAAATTCTATCAGAGGAGAAACTCAAAGTCAAGGAGGCTTTCAATGATCTCCTGCTGATACCTTAGCTCGAGGTTCAGACAACTCCTTCAGGGTTCTTAGTCTTCTCTGAAGCCCCATGTTGGGTGTCAAATTATTGTCAACAAAAACAATCAAACTCTGTAAAAGATTTGAAGAGATTTATTCTGAGCCAAATATGAATGACCAGTGGTCCATGGCACACCCCTCAGAAGATCTTGAGAACATATGTCCATTGTGGTCTGGGCACTACATTTTAAGGAGACATGAGACATCAATCAAATATATATAATATATTCATTGGTTCTGTCCAGAAAAGTGGAACAACTCAAAGCAAGGGGTGTAGGAGTTGC
>NW_012114710.1:11012885-11014355 GCF_000951035.1 Colobus angolensis palliatus | reverse complement strand
AAAAAAAAACTTAAGGTCTGTATTGATGTTAATGCTAGTCGACTTTTCCCGAATTCCAAAATGGAGGAAGATATAAAGAGGTATGTCCAACCCTTCCCATCATGGCCTGAACCAGTTTTTCAGGTTAACTTTGGAATGCCCTAGCTAAGAGGAAGAATCCATTCAGATGGTTGCTGGGGGCACAGGAGGGCTTCGAATTTTATATTGGGTTTACACACTTTACAATTATTTTGTAAGAACCAAAATAGGGACTGAACTTATGGCAGAAAGAACTTTATGAGTTCACCAAACCCATTCAACTTTCCTCCTGAGTATACATTTACTCTGCATTTTTAAGGTACTTTGCAACTACACAGCATTCATGAGACAGAGTTTCAGCCCATGCAGTGTGGAATAAAGTCATAATGCCACATCCAGATGCATGTGAGAGCCTCCATGTTTCTCTTCCCTGTCTGTAGTGACACTGGAGGCCATGTGTTGAAGATGATGGCCTCAAAAAATAGAAGTAATTTAGTCTCTGGATGACCTTGGCTACCTTCCCTCATGATGTCCTCATTGGACTATAGCATAAGTAAACTATAATAAACTTTTGTTGTGTTAAATCTCTAAGGTTTGAAAATTACTTGTTATGGTAGATTGCTTGCCCTAATGATAACCCCAGTACAGAACATTAGGAAAACTTCCAATATGATAGCAGAGTCTAGGTATTGTTACAAATGCTAGACACCATTTCCTCTGAGTAATCTCTTCCTCCTATTCATGCCTTGTGTGATAGAAGATATCTTAAATTTTGTCACAAAAATGAAAGTCAGCTCCTCTTAGGGGCACTGGAAAGAGAATCAAGAAGTAAATATATTAGAGCAAAGGTAAGTTCTGGACAACACTAACCAAGCAAGAATAAGGTGAAAAGAAATGAGAAGGTAATCTACTATGTTAATAAATAAAACAAAGGCTAAAAACAGTATGATAAGAAAAGAACAGAAAGAGAAGAAATGGAAAATTGCCAGAATTCATAGAGAGCCAAAACTACATGATTATAGATATAACAAATAGATTAAAAACATAATGGGCAGAAATGTAAACTGAGTTACTAAGGTAGAAAAAGGATTTGAGATAATCACCAATAAAGTTAATCACTAGATAAAAATATTGGAGAAGGAGGTGGGGATTGAAACACTGGAAACAATGAAGAATGTGGAACACAGATATCCAAAATTCAACAGGAGCATCCTGACACTAGTGAACATTGTTTCTACAACAACAAAAGCTCCCAAAGAATTACTACCAAAAAAAAAACTTCAAATAAAGGATGATTCCAGCAAACTAAACATTCATACAAACTTGAAAGAACATTTCATACAGAAAAATCAACAACAATAAAGCCACACCTTAGTAAAATGATATTTTAAAAATAAAGAAATTTTAAAAAAGAAGAAAAAGAAAATGAACAGAAGAAAGTGGAAGAAGAGG
>NW_012114710.1:11005186-11012230 GCF_000951035.1 Colobus angolensis palliatus | reverse complement strand
TAAAGCATATAACTCAAGATTATATTCAAGCAAGATGTCCAAAATTCAAACAATCCTTTCAAATCTGAAAGTACTCCAGGAATAGAGGATTCATAGGTTCTTACTGGGAAAAAAAAAAAAAGATAAAAACAAATTACTAAACTCACAAATGGAACATCCATGTGAAAGGACTGGGGATGGCATGAAATTCACATAAACATGGAATAAATACTAAACTAATGTGGTCAAAAGACAATGGCACATAAAACAATATAAGTAATACAAATTTGACAGCACACACAAAAAAGTTTAATCAATGGAAATGCAAGCACCAGTGAGAAGGGAGGCACTGGAAGTTAAGAGCCCCGGGGCTCTGGGCCTAGGTCTGAATTCTAGTTTTGCTGCTACCTTAGTGACATGGTCCTATGCAATCATGTAAACTTTCTGAACCTTAGATATTTTTTAATTTAAAAAATGGGAATGAAAATAAGTGCAGAGTCTCATGCTTGTAATCCTAGCACTTTGGGAGGCTGAAGGGAGCAGATCACTTGAGCTCAGGAGTTCAAGATCAACCTGGGCAATACGTCAAAACCCCATCTCTACCAAAAAAAAATTAGCCAAGCTTGGTAACATATACCTGTAGTCCCAGCCACTTGGGAGGCTGAGATGGGAGGATCACTTGAGCCCAGGAAGTTGAGGTTGCAGTGAGCTGAGATACCACCACTGTACTCCAGCCTGGGCAACGAAGTAAGACTCTGTCACAGAAAAAACAACAATAACAGCAACAGAAATGGAAATGATGTCTCTGTCTTACGGGGTTTCTTTAAGGATTGCATGACTTAGCGCACATAAGGCATTTAGATTCATGCTTGGAACATTGTAATCACTCAATAAGTGTTAGCTTTTGTTAGTAATGTCCTCATTTTCCATAGCAGGGACTCCAATCTGTTTGAAATGGAGGGAAGTAATTTTTAACAACTTCAACTTCTTAATGATTTTTATTAATTTTTTTCTTAAGTGTAGAGAAATGGTTTAGAACATTATATCCCTGCAAATTTTATTTCTCTTAAACTCAAATACATTTAAATTTAATATTTTTTATTTAGAACATGATCTCATTAAGAATTACTTCCACCAGTTTATAGATCTATGCTTCCATCTGTATATATGTACAGAAAGATTTCTGGAGTAAAGTTATTTCTATATAGTGGAATTGGCAGTCTTTTTTAACTCTTTATTTAAATCCTTTTTGCATTACTTAACTTATTTCTATTGATCTCATATTAGTAAAATAAAATAATTGCTGTGCATGATGGCTCAGACCTGTAATCTCAGCACTTTGGGAGGCTGAGGAGGGAGGACAGCTTGAGCCCAGGAGTTCGAGGCTGCAGTGAGCTACGATCACACCACTGCACTCTAACCTGGGCAAGAAAGCAAGATCCTATCTCAAATAACAAAAATAATAATACTTGGGAACTAAAAAGCTGTTTTCTTGCACTACTTAGACTGTGTATCTTTATAGTTGGATGTTTAGGCATATTTACTGCTGAAATATTGTGGGATTTTGTACAACTGAACACCATGTCCTTGGCAAAACTAGTTGGCTTGTAGTTGGAAGATCTTTTGGTTCAGCTCTCTAGCCTCATAGAACCTACAGCAGCTTTTCATCATACTTGTTTTTGTCTTTTCAATTATTGAAAAAGTGATATAAATTCTTAGAAAAGTTCAAAGAAAACAGGTATCAAAAGAAGAGTAAATCCTCTCATTGACAATCTCTTCTTCCTTTTCCATTGTAACAACTTATTGTATCTTTCTAGAGAGTTACAAGTGTGTGTCTATCTGTGTGTGTGTGCATGTGTGTAAACACTTATCCAGTCACTATTTTTTTAACATATTGTGCCCTTTCATTTTCATTGCTACAAAAAAATACCTGAGGCTGAGTAAATCATAAAGAAAAGAGGTTTGTTTTTGCTCACAGTTCTGCAGGCTGTGCAAGAAACATGGTGTCAATGTCTGCTTCTGGTGAGGGTCTCAGGATGCTTCCACTCATGGCAAAAGGAGAAGGGGAAGTTTTCTCCCTTCTAGCATGTTACATGGTGAGAGAGGGAGCAAGAGAGTTAGTTTTTAAACAACCAGATTTCAAGTGAACTCAGAATGATAACACACTGATTACCACAAACAGGGCACCAAGCCATTCATGAGGGATCCGTCCCCATGACCCAAATATCCCCCACTAGGTCCACCTCCAACACTGGAGGACACATCTCAACATGAGATTTGGAGGGGATGAAACATCTAAACTATATTACGTATGTAAGGTAAAAATACTCCACATACTGTTTTCTGCCTTCATTCAGGTTCCGTGGGAAATAGAGTTGACATTGGGATTACAGGCAGTAATCTCAAGAACTCCCATGGAAGAACAAAGGAAGCAGGATTGAACAGAGGCAGAACTTGAACTAGTATACCAAGAGCCCTGGTAACCAGGTTACTCTCGGCAACCACATGATTTGGAATGATTTTTCCGAACCTAACCTAATCCACTCTTGCAACCAGAATTTACTTGCAAATCTGATCAACAGCTACTTTTTCCAAGGGAGCAATGTGTGAGCAAATGGGTCAGAGTTCAGCTCCTGGGCCATCCATTAAAATCCATGTGGGCTAGGTGTGGTGGTTCGTGTCTATAATCCCAACACTTTGGCAGGCTGAGGCAGGAGGATTGCACGAGCCCAGGAGTTCAAGACCAGACTTGAAAACATAGCAAGACCACATCTCTACAAAAAAAAAAAAAAAAGTTACCAGGCACGATGGATGGGCCTGCAGTCCAGGTACTCAAGAGGCTGGGGCAGGTGGATCCCTTCAGCCCAGGAGTTTTAGGTTGCAGTGAGCTATGATCATGCCACTGCACTCCAACCTGCGCAACAGAGTGAGATCCCATCTCAAAAAAAAAATCCACATGAATAATGACACTCTCTCGCTATATATAGAGAGAGAATATATATAGAATATATTCAGAATATCTATATATAGAATATCTATAGAATATATATAGAATATATATTCAATACCCTGTTTACTTTTTATAGCTTTGGCTAAGCTTTTCAATGTTATTCAATAAAAACACATTGTTCAAATTTTAGTTATTGCTGCAGTAATGCTGTGTAATAAACCAAATCAAACTCAGTTGCTTACAGAAATAAGCATTCATTCTCATGCTCAAGTGTCTGCAGGTCAACTGCAGTACAGGTGACTTAAACTGGGCTTAGCTGAGTGACTCTGCTTCTGGCTGGGTTTCAGCCTACAGCTAGGTTCAGGTTTCTTCAGTATGTATTTGTTCTTTCTGAGGCATGCTCTCCTGATAGCATGCCACTAAGAATGCCAAATTAAGAACCAAGCATATCTAAGGCTTCCACTCACATCATGACTACTAACATTACATTGGGTAAAACAAGTCACAGGGCAACATCTAACATCATGAGGCTGGTGAAGCAGACCCCACCTATAGTGTGAGGGGAAGAGGAGTGAATGCTTGCTGAACAATTACCCAAATTATCACAGTTTATTTAATGTTATAGACACCATCTCACAAATCCTTGGTGCAATTAGTCAATTGAAAACATTCTCCCTTCATTTTTAATTGGGAAAAATTTCCAGATTAGAAATGCATAATTGCATAAATGTAATTGTCCTCAATTATGGCCACAATTGCATAAATATAATATAGGACAGGAAAAACAAGTAATATTTCTCAATAATTCAGTGACACAAAACACCTGATGAATGGGAGATATATTTGTTTTTCTTTTAGTTATTTGCTAGCAAACATGAATAAAGGACTTCAAAGAGGGTTCAAAAAAGTTACCAGAAAATAAACCACATGACTAGAGAACTACCATTAAACAACTAAAGATGGATTAAAGACTTAAATCTAAGACCTGCAACTATAAAAATACTAGAAGAAAACCTAGGGTAATCTCTTCTAGACATTGGTCTAAGCAAAGAATTCCTGACTAACACCTCAAAAGCACAAGCAACAAAAACAAAAAATAGACAAATAGGACTTAAGCAACCTTGAAAGCTTCTGCGCAACAAAAGAAACAATCAACAGGGTAAACAGACAACCTGCAGAATGGGAGAAAATATTTGCAAACTACGCAAACAACAGGGGACTAATATTCATATTTTACAAGGAACTCAAACAAGTCAACAAAAAAAAAAACCCACAAATAACCCCATTAAAATTGATAAAATTCAATTTAAAAATGAGCATAAGGATATGAATAGACATTTTTCTTTTTTCTAAACAAAATATTAACATCTTTAATCATAAATGAACTCTTCAGAAATCAGTACAAAGAGACTAACATTACAAAGGAAGTGAAAATAAAAGGAACAGAGGAAAATGGAATAGCACACACGAGTTATAAGGCTATATGAAGATGATATAGTTAACATTAATAGCTGAGAAAGCAATTTCATTATAAATTACATTATTGATCCTTACAAATATTGATTGATATCTGACATTTTTCAAAATAAGACACACAAATGACCAATAAGATCATGAAAACAGGTTCAACATCACTAATCATCAGAAAAATGCAAATTAAAGCCACAATGAGACATTATCTTAATAGTCAGAATGACTATTATTTAAAAGTCAAGGCCAGGCACCATGGCTCACGCCTGTAATCCCAGCACTTTGGGAGACTGAGGCAGGTATATGACCTGGCGTCAGGAGTTCGAAACCAGCCTGGCCAACATGGTGGAACCCCGTTTCTATGAAAAAAAAATATAAAAATTAGCCAGGCATGGTGGCGGGTGCCTGTAATTTCAGCTGCTCAGGAGGCTTAGGCAAGAGAATCGCTGGAACCCAGGAGGCGGAGGTTGCAGTGGGCCGAGATTGTACCATTGTACTCCAGCCTGGGTGACAGAGTGAGACTCTGTCTCAAGAAAAAAAAGAAAGTCAAAAAACAACAGATGGTGGTGAGGATGTGGAGAAAAGGGAACTCTCATACACTGTTGGTGGAAATGTAAATCAGTACAACCTCTATAGAAAACAGTATAGCGATTTCTAAAAAAACTAAAAATAGGACTACCATCCAATCCAGTAATTCCAGTGTTGGGTATCTATACAAAGGAAAATAAATCATTATATAAAAAAGATACCGGCACTTGTATGTTTATTGCAACAATATTCACAATAACAAAGATATAGGATCAACCTTGTGTCTATCAACGGATGATTGGATAAAGAAAATATGATGGATATATACACAATAGAATACTATTCAACCATAAGAAATGATGAGATCATGTCTTTTTCAACAACATGGATGGAACTGGACATCATTATCTTCAGTGAAACAATTCAGAAACAGAGAGTCATATACCACATATTCTCATTTGTAAGTGGGAGCTAAATAATGTGTACACATGGACATAAAGTGTGAAAGGATAGACTTTGGAGAATCAGAAGGGTGGATGGGGGTGAGGGATGAGAAATTACTTAACAGGTATAATACACATTATTTGAGTAATGGATACACTAAAAGCCTAGACTTCACCACTATACAATATATTCATGTAACAAAACTACACTTGTACCCCTTAAATTTATACCAAAAAAAGAGTAGGTAGTCTCTATTCTTATGTCAACTCTCCTTTTGTCTCCTGCAAAGCATACTTCCTTTGGTGACTCGAGCCATGTTTATGGCATTATAGATGCCCTACCTTATACTCACCTTGCGAGTCCATGCCAATTTCACTACACAGTCTGTTCTTTTCTGTCTCTATAGCTTTATCTCTGTTGTTTACTCTGCCTAAAATGTTTTCTTAGGGATCATTTTTCAAGGTTCAGCTCAGATTGCCACCTTCTCCATGAAGCCTTCTAATGGAAATGAACATTAGTTTCTATGAGTGCCCATTGTATTTATTTGCACAATCTTGATAGCACTCTGCAGACATTGCCTCATTGTTTGTTCTGGAGCCTCAGTCCATGCCAAAGGAAGACAAAAGTATTAGGAAACAGCAAATTCATGTAGTAGAGGGTGAGGAAGCCAGCAGGAGTAAGAGAATGAAACTGATGTGCGGAAAGAAGGTCAAGGTGGGCTGGTTCCCAGAACTTTCTGTTTTTTCTGTCTCTCCGTGGGCACCTTTACAAGAATCCCCACAGGCACATCTTTTAAAACAAACTTGAGTGGGTTTGTGGCCCAGGCAATAAATTTAAGTAGAAAAGTTGTGTAAAATACCAATGAGGGAAGAGAATAGGGTCTGCAAGCAGGGAATCTAAGACCAATTCACGCTATCTTCCTAGAACTAAATTAAAAGGAAAACCCCGACTTTCCACACTTAACTGACAAAAGGACCAGAGGCTAGGCTACTCCCTTTGCCACCCCACTGCCTTTCTGCATGGCAGATGCAAAACTGAAAGTACCTCTGATTGGTACTCCTACGCAAACCTATCAGACTTTTGCACAGGAGTGCCACTTTGTAGCTTCACTTCAGCCTCTGATTGGTTACTTTTCGCAAACACAGACTGATTGTGGGCCACCACTTAATTTGTATGAGGTGAACACCAAGTGGCCAATGGGAAACGTCTTGAGGATGTTTGGACCCCAGAAAAATCTGCAACTTGGCTCTTGGGCCCCTATGTTTGGGCCTGCTCCCACACCGTGGAGTGTACTTTCACTTTCAATAAATCTGCTTCTATTGCTTCATTGTTTCCTTGTTTTGTTTGTGAGTTTTGTTCAATTCTTTGTTCAAGGCACCAAAAATCTGGACATCCTCCACTGGCAACATGTAGTATACTGTGTGAGGTATGCTCTTTGTTGGTTTTAAAAACATTTTTATCATGCCAAGGGGAAATGAATGAGAAAGCAGGTGAAGAACTTTGCAAGTTTCTTCTTTTCAAAGCAGCATTCATGGCAGGGTGCAGTGGCTCACAACTGCAATCCCCACACTTTGCCGGCCAAGGTAGGCAGATTGTTTGAGGCCAGGAGTTTGAGACCAGCCTGGGAAACATGACAAAACCCCATCTCTACTAAAAGAAAAAATGCAAAAAAA
>NW_012114710.1:11002802-11004662 GCF_000951035.1 Colobus angolensis palliatus | reverse complement strand
TTTAGTCATAGTACCTGAGGACTGACTATAGTATAGTTCCATGAGGCCAAGATTATTAAGCCCATTTTACAACAGAAGAAACTGAGTCATGGATAAATTAATTGGCTGAAAGGTCAACACGAGTAAGTGACAGAGACAGAGTCTATACAATTTGGTATGTGTCCAGTGACTGTGCTCTTCCTGGACACCTATCCACAGTCATGGTCACTATCAAACTTTGACCAAGAGTGAAAGCTGAATGAACCATAAACTTTGCAACATAAGGAATTAGAAAGAACTGAGGAATGGACTGGGCGCAGTGGCTCACACCTGTAATTCCAACACTTTGGGAGGCAGAAGTGGGCAGATCACTTGAGGTCAGGAGTTTGAGACCAGCCCTACCAACATGGCAAAACCCCATTTCTACTAAAAATATAAAAATTAGCCGGTCATGGTGGTGCATGCCTATAATCCCAGCTACTCGGGAGGATGAGGCAGGAGAATTGCCTAAACCTGGAGGTGGAGGTTGCAGTGAGCAGAGATGGCGCCACTGCACTCCTGCCTGGGCAACAGAGTGAGATTCCATCCCCCCTCCTCCAAAAAGGAAATGAAGAATCATCAGGTAAAACTTTAATCTCTCCATTACCTTTGCAAATATTAAAGTTTTGCTACCAACTTCAGTTAGTGACAAATTTGTCACTATAAAAATAAACAATAAAATAAAATTATAAATTCACAAGGAGTTTCAAAGATAATACAGAGGTCCCAGTACCTTTCGCCTAGTTTCCCCTAGAGGTTACATTTTATGTAAATATAGTATAGTATCAAAACCAAGAATGTGACATTGATACAGTGTGTCTATACAGTTCTACATCAGTTTATCACAAATGTAGATTCACATAGCTATCGCCTCAATCAAAATATAGAACTATTCCATCACTACAAAGTTCTTCCCTCAGACTACCTCTTTACGGTCATACCCACCCCGTCACCCCCTCACTCTTCCCAGCCCTTGCAACCATCAATCAGTTTTCCATCTCTTTTTTAATTTTAGGGAATTTTACATAAATATAGACAGTTGACCCTTGAATAATGTGGGAGTTAAGGGTGCCAGTCTCCCAAGAAGTAAAAAATGTAAGTATTAACTTTTGACTCCCCAAAAATGTATCTACTAATAGCATAGTGTTGACCAGAAGCCTTACTGATAACACAAACAATTGATTAACACACATTTAGTATGTTCTATGTATTATCTAGTGTATTCTTACAATAAAGTGAGCTAGAGAAAGATAATGTATTAAGAAAATCAGAAGGAAGAGAAAATATGTTTACTATTCATTAAGTGGAAGTGGATCATCATGAAGGTCTTCATTCTCATCCTCTTCACATTGAGTAGGCTGAAGAGGAAGAGGAAGAGGAGGACTTGGTCTTGCTGTTTCTGGAGTGGCAGAGGCAGAAGAAAACCTGCATATAAGTAGACCAACGTAGTTCAAACACGTGTTGCTCAAGGTCAACTGTAAAGAATCATATAGTGTATGACTTATTAGGATTGCTTTTTCACTTACTATAATGCCCTTGAAATCTATCCAAGTTGTATGTGCATCAATAGTTCCTTATTTCTTGCTGAGTAGTACTTCATGGTATTGGTGGTAACCTGTGATACTATTCCATGGAAACTATTTAACCACTAACCTATTGAGAGACATTTTGGTTGTTTCCTTTGGCTGTTGCAAATACTGCTGCTCTGAACAATTGTGTGCAGGTTTTTATGTACATATAAGTTATTATTTCTCTTGGATAAATATATACAAGTTTTCAGCATACAAGTCCTGTACATCCTTTGTTAAATTTACACCTTGGCATTTCCTTTTTTTTTTTTTT
>NW_012114710.1:10976070-11002752 GCF_000951035.1 Colobus angolensis palliatus | reverse complement strand
CGGCTTTTTTTTTTTTTTTTTTTAATCAGATGGAGACAGGGTTTCACCATGTTGCCCAGGCTTGTCTCAAACTCCTAAGCTCAAGCAGTCCACCTGCCTTAGCCTCCCAAAGTGTTGGGATTACTGGTGTGAGCCCCCAGTAATCACTTGAGTCCAGGAGTTCGAGACCAGCCTGGGCAACACAATGAGCCAACACAATGAGACCTCTACAAAAAATTTAAAAATTAGTTGAGCATGGTGGCACATGCTTGTTGTCCCAGCTACTCAGGAGGCTCAGGTGGGAAGACTACTTGAGCCCAGGAGGTTGAGCCTGCAGTGAGCTGTGATTGTGCCACTGCACTTCAGTGTGGGAGACACAGTGAGACCATTTCCAAAAAAAAAAGAGAGAGAGAAGATGGACCTGAATTAATAGAAAGCATTTCCCATTTACATTTTCATATATCATTTCTTAACTTAAAAAATTAAAAGCTAATATTAAAAAACAATAAATTTGACATATGAATTACTGATAAGTCTTCAAATTTCATGCATTCAAATATATTCACATTCTTGATTGTAATAATTAGAATCAGTAGCAGTGTTACCAAAAGTGTAGTCTACTGGCAGGTGCCAATCAACAAACTATTTGTTACCAGTACAAGAAAAGATGAGTGTAGAAAGCCAGAATATTCAGAAATGTTTTATAACAATTTGACATAGTTTTGGCATTTCCTTTTTTTTTTTTTTGAGTGCTTGTAAGTGGTACTGTATTTTTAATTTTGTTTTCCATCTATTTATTGCCAGCATATAGAAATACAAATTAACTTTTGTGTGCTTATCTTGTACCTTGCAAAGTGGCTGAATTTGCTAGAGTTTTAAGAGAGATTTTAAAATGTAGATTCCTTGATATTTTCATAGGATTTTCCTATGTAGAACAGTTTCATTTCTTTCTCATCTTTGTGCCTTTTATTTCTTTATCTTCCCTTATTGCACTGGCTACATTATCCAGGACAGGTTGAGTATCCCTTATACAAAATACTTGAGGCCAAAAGTATTTCAGATTTTGGATTTATTTTTTATTTTGCAATATTTGCATAATACTTTTCAACTGAACATCCCAAATCTGAAAATTGGAAATCCAAAATGCTCAAATGAGCATTTCCTTTAAGTATCATGTTGGCATTCAACACGTTTCAAATTTTGGAGCATTTTGCATTTTGAATTCTCAGATTTAGGATGTACTAGGTTTAATAGCAGCGATGTGAGAGGATATCCTTGCCTAGTTTCCAACCTTAGAAGGAAGAAGTTTTTTAAAATTAAGTAAGATATTAGCTGTGGGTGCTCTTTATCAAGTTGAAGAAGTTTTCCTCTGTTCTCATTTGCTTAATGTTTTCATCATAAATTGATATTGACATATTTTAAATGCTTTTTCTGCATTAAGTAATACAAACATGTACTTTCTCTTCGGGCTGTAAATACATTGGATCACACTGATTGACTTCCAAATATTGAACCAGTCTTGTATTCCTGGAAAAGACTCATTTGATCATGACGTATAATTACTTTCTTATACTGCTAAATTCTATTTCATATATTGCTAAATTATATTGACTAATACAATTTTGTTAAAAAAATTTTCATCTGTATTCATTAGTGATATCAGTCTGTAGGTTTTTTGCACTGTCTCTATCTGGTTTTGGTACCAGGGTAATAATGGTTTCATAGAATAAGTTAGGAAGTATTCGCTCCTCTCGAAAGAGCAAAAGATTCTCTCCTTTCAATTGAGCAGAAGATTAGGCTTTTTCAATTGGAAAGGATTATATGGAATAGGTGTTAACTTCTCTTGAAACATTTGGTAGAATTCTCCAGTAAAATTATATGGGCATGGAAATTTCACTTTGGGGAGGATTTTCATGATGATTTCAATTTTCTTAATAATAATCAAGTTATTCAAAAATCTGTTCCATATCAGGTGAGTTGTAGTAGTTTGATTTTTGTTTTGTTTTTGAATAATTGGTTCATTTCATCAAAGGGGTCAATTTTATGTGTGTAGAGTTATTTGTAGAATTTTCTTATTATCCTTTTGATGTTTGTAGGATATGCAGTGACATATCTTTAATTCCTAATAATGGTAATTTGTGTCTTCTCTCTTTTTTATTTTGCCAGTCTTGCTAGTAGTTTACCAATTTTGTCTTTTCAAGAAGCAACACTTTCTTTTTTTTGAGACCAAGTCCGGCTCTGTCGCCCAGGCTGAAGTGCAGTGGCTAAATCTCAGCTCATCGCAACCTATGCCTCCTGAGTTCAAGCTACTCTCGTGCCTTAGGCTCCCACGTAGCTGGGATTACAGGCACGCATGATTATGCCTGGCCAATTTTTGTATTTTTAGTAGAGATGGGGTTTCATCAGGTTGGTCAGGCTGGTCTCGAACTCCAAACCTCAAGTGATCTGCCCTCCTCGGCCTCCCAAAGTGCCGGGATTACAGGGAGCACACCACCTCTCGCAGTCAAGAACCAACATTTTTTTTTAAATTGCTTTTCTGTTTTCAATGGTATTAATTTCTGCTTTTATCTTTTTTTTCTTCCTCTGTTTGCTTGGATTTTATGTATCTTTTTCTTTTTGATGTTTTATGAGATAGGAACTTAAATTATTGAAATTTTTCTATCCAAATGTAAGCATTTAGTGCTATACATGTTCCTCTCAGCACTACTTCAACTGTGTCTCACAAATATTGATATGTTGACTCATCTTTTTCATTTAGTTAATAGTATTTTTAAATTTCTCTTGAAACTTTCTCTTTGACCCATGGATTATCTAGAAACATGCTGTTTATTTTCTAAGCTTTCTCGAATATTCCCATAATCTTTCTGTTATTGATTTTTAGTTTGATTCCATTGTGGTCAGAAAACATATTCCATTGAATGTGTTGACATTTGGTCTATGACTCAGGATATGGTCTGTTTTGGTATATGTTCTGTGGGTACTTGAAAAGAATGTGTATTCCGCTGTTACTAGATGAAGTGTCCCATAAGTATTGATTAGATTCTTTGGGCTGATGGTATTGCTGAGTTTATCTATATCCTTGTTGATTTTTTGCATGTTGTTATATAAGTTGTTGAGAAAGGAGTGTTGAAGTCCCCAAGTATAATTGTGGATTTGTCTATTTCTCCTTTCATTTCTCAGTTTTAGTTACACATATTCGCAGCTTTGTTGTGTGGTATATATACATTTGGGATTGCTGTATCTTCTTGGTGGATTGATCCTTTCATCATTATGTAATGTCTCTCTCTGTCTCTGGTAATTTTTTTTTTTTTTTTTGCTCTTAAGTTTAGTTTATCTGATATTAACATAACCACTCTTGCTTTTTAAAATTAATGTTTGAATAATAAATATTTTTATCCTTTTTCTTTCAACCTATGTATATCATATTTGAAGTCAGTTTCTTATAGACAGATTTTTGGATTATGTCTTAAAATCTGCTTTGCCAATCTATTTCTTTTACTTAGTGTATTTAGAAAATTTACATTTGACATAATTACTGATGTTTAGACCTAAGTCCAGCATTTTATTTTTATTTTCTGTTTGTTCTCTCTACTTTTTTTTTCTTTTTCCTGCTTTCCTATTAGTAACTTGAACATCTTTTAGAATTCAATTTTGATTTGTCTATAGTATTTTTGAGTTTGAGTATATCTCTGTATAGATTTTCTAGTTTTTTATAATGTTTAATTTTAGGTTCAACTTTGCTGGGCCATGATGATGCTCAGATACTTAGGCAAACATTATTCTGGATGTTTCCATCCAGGTGTTTTGAGATGAGATTTACATTTAAATAGGTAGACTTTCATTAAGGCAGACTGCTCTCCCAAATGTGGATGGGCCTCATCCAGCTGATTAAAAACCTGAATAGAACAAGAGACTGACCTCTGCAGAGCAAGAGAGAATCCTGCAACAGGCAGCCTTTGGACTTGAACTGCAAAATTTACTCTTTACTGGATCTCTTGATGGCACACCCTGTAAATTTTGGATTTGCTAGCCTCCATAAATTTGTGACACAGTTGCTAAAAATAAATCACCATTTATTTATTTCTATATCTGCCTATCATCTATTCATCTATCTGTTGATTCTGTTCATCTGGAAAATCTTGACTAATACAGATATTATATTAACTTATTAGTATTGCATAAGTTACCTAAGTTTACTGGTGTCAACATTTTACCAGTTTGAATGAAGCAGCAAAACCCTACCTCCCTTTGTAACCCTTTGTCCTCTGCCATTGATAACACAATTGTCTTAAATGTATCCTCTAGATATGTTGAGACCACGTATTGTATTTACCCATGTTTTAGCTTGTTGCTGTATTCTTTCTTTCTTCCTGGTTTCCAAGACATTCATCATTTACTTTCTGTGTCAGGAACTTCCTTCAGTCCTTCTTTTAGGGTGGGTCTGCTGGTGACAAACTCTCTTAATTTTCCTTCATCTAAGAATTTCTTGATTTCTCCATTATCTCTGGAGGATATTTTATAATATTTCTCCCCTAGGTAATGTGTCATTTCTCTCTGGCTGTTTTCAAGAATTCTCATTGTTTTCAGAGTTTTAACTATAATGAGTCTTGGTGTAGATTTCTTTGGGTTTATCCCGTTTGGAGATCACTTAGTTTCTTGAATTTCTAGGCTTTTTTTTCTTTTTCTTTTTCTTTTTTTTTTTTTTTTGCCAAATTTGACAGTTCTATAGCCATTACTTCTTTGAATATGTTTTCAGTCTCATGCTTTCTCTTCTTTTCCCCAAACACCAATGACAAACAATTTAGATCTTTTATTATAGTCCCACATGTCCCAGTAGCTCCGCTTTTTTTTGGCTATGTTCTGTCTATTGTTCAGCTTATGTAAATCTATTGTTCTGGCTTCAAGTTCAATGATCCTTTTCTTTGTCTTCTGCCTATCCACTGAGGTATTTTTTATTTCAGTGTTTATAATTTTTAGTTCTTTTTTTTATATATACACTTTATGTTCTAGGGTACATGTGCACAATGTACAGGTTTGTCATGTATGTATACAGGTACCTCATTTTTAGTTCTAAAATTTCCATGTGGTTCTTCTTTACAACTTTTATTTATGCTGTGAATTCTACTCCTTTCTGAGATTTTCTGTTCTTCAGTGTGTTTTGTTGCTTTTCTGAAGCATTTCTATAATGGCTACTTTAAAATTCTCATGAGATGATTCTGACATGTGTGTCATCTCAGTTTTGGCATGCGAGGTTTTTCTTTTTGCATTCAGTATGAAATCTTCCTGGTTCTCAGTATGACAATTGATTTTTGACTGAAACGGACATTTTGGGTATCATCCTATAACCCCATCTCTACTAAGAATACAAAAATTAACCGGGCACCGTGGTGGGTGCCTGTAATCCCAGCTACTCGGGAGGCTGAGGCAGGAGAATCACTTAAAACTTGGAGGCAAAGATTGCAGTGAGCCAAGATCATGCCACTGCACTCTAGACTGGGCAACAGAGCAAGACTCTGTCTCAAAAAATAAAAAAGACTGTGTCTTATTTAAATTTGTGTTTTAGCAGGCCTCCTCTGACATTACTCCAAAGGGTGATGGGGCTCCTTC
The DNA here is from genome assembly GCF_000951035.1 of Colobus angolensis palliatus. NCBI lineage: Eukaryota > Metazoa > Chordata > Mammalia > Primates > Cercopithecidae > Colobus > Colobus angolensis. Next base: position 10,997,166 of record NW_012114710.1, on the reverse strand, counting down.
TTGTCATTGTCATGTGAGGGATGGAAGTCCAGATTCTCCACTCAACTTCCATTATCAACCCAGAAGGCAAGGGGCTCCTCATTAGTGCTGTGTGCAAATGAGAGCTCAGGCTCCCCACTAGGCCTCTCCTGATACCTCCTTGCTAGGAGGAGCAAAGTGCCTCATTAGTGCTTCCAAGGTGGCTTCCACTGACACCACGAGGGGAGTGGCCTTCTTACTGTTGAGTTGTGGCTAAAGTCCTAATTGTCCACTAGACTTCCTCCCATACCACCTCAGTGGGGAGGGCAAGAAGTGCCTCATTACCACAGTAATATAGTGGAAGTCCTGTGTCCCTGCTGGTCTCTGTTGACAGGAAGGGAGAAGGGAAATTCTTTACTACCCAGAGAGCATGAAAGTCCCAGCTTTCAAGCAAAGGATGAAGAATTAGGGAGCCTTGTTACAGCCTGACAAGGGTGGAAGTCTACGCCGTCCACTTGGCCCTTATTGGTGGAATGGGGGTGGAGTACATTTGTTTTTGTGATGCTTGGCTGAAGTAGAACGATTATTTTCTAAAAGTTTTCTACTTTCTTTGGCTTCCCCTTTCCTGACCCTTTTGCTAAAGAGCACAAGATTTACTTGGGCTTTAAAAAAAAAAAATCAAATTTTATCTTAGATTCAGGGGGTATGTGTGCAGGTTTGTTACATGGGTATATTTCATGATGCTGAAGATTGGAGTACAGATGATCCCATTACCCAGGTAGTGAACATAACACCCAATAGTTAGTTTTTCAGCCCATGGCTCCTTCCCTCCTTCCCTACTCTAGTAGTCCCCATTGTCTATTATTGCAATCTTTACATCAGTGCTTAGCTCCCACTTATAACTGAGAACATGCAGTGTTTGATTTTCTGTTCCTGCATTAATTCACTATAGAGAAAGTCCACCAGCTGCATGCATGTTGCTGCAAAGAATATAATTTTGTTCTTTTAGTGGCTGCATAGTATTCCATGGTGTGTATTGCCACATTTTCTTTATTTGATCCACTGTTGACAGGCACCCAGTAATCAACCTAGGTGCCCATCAATAGTGATTGTCCATCAACAGTTGATTATTTTCTTACTGTGAATAGCACTACAATGAACATACGAGTACATGTGTCCTTTCTGTAGAACTATGTATGAGACCAGTGACTTCTGGATTGCCAGTTTCTCTAGCACCTAGTCTGGGAGATACAAGGCAAAAAATAAAGAAAACCTAGAGCATTTACCTTCATGTCATCCCTTGGGTGTCAACATCCCTAGCTGGGCTGCCTTCTTCTCCCCACCTTTGAGTTTTCTTGTTTGTTTCATACTTGATGTCAAGGGCTTTTCATTACATTTTTTGGGAAGAATAGGAAAAAGTATATTTACTTCATCTTCCTGGAAGCAGAAGTCCTCTACTGAGCAATTTTAAAACATTGTTACATATCAAATGATAACATTTAACCCTTGTCATTCATCAGAATCTGAAGAATTCTTAAATAGTAGTAAAATATCTGTCAAGGGCTGAATTGTGTCCCTTCAAAATTCATATTAAAGTTTTAATCCCCGGTAACTCAAAATGTGACCATATTTGGAGTTGGGGTCTTTAAAGTGGTAATTAAATTAAAACGACATCATTAGGGTGGGTCTTAATCCAATATGACTGGTGTCTTTATAAGAAGAGACAATTAGAACAGAGACACACCCAGAGGGAAGACCCTGTGAAGACACCGGGAGAAGGTGGTCATCTACAAGCCAAAGGGAGAGGCCCCAGAAGAAGCCAACCCTGCTGATGCCATAATTTTGGACTTCTAGCAATTGTGAGATAATACATTTCTGTTGTTTAAGCCATCCAGTCTGTGATACTTAGTTATGGCAGACCTAGCAAACTGATACAATATCATAGCATTAAAACACAAGGTACTGATTTTACTTAATAATGAGGAAAAAAAACTACATGTTAAAATTTAGGTATCTCATTTTTTTTCTTATCCTTCCTTTTGACGTAAACCAAAAATTCCCAATTGTAACATCCAGCATATGCTCCAAAAATGATTTACTTTCCTCCAGGAGATATATTCTGAGAAAGTATTTAAAAGCTGAAAATCTGGAAAGTCTTCTGCTCTTGAATCTGTTCCATAGCATGCTGACTAGAACTCCTAAATTCATGAGAGAAATACCTGTCTGATGCAAAGACAGATGGTGCCAAGAAAGAAAAAAATTCTGGAAAATACATATATGTGAAAAATAGCCACATTGCACCATACAATGAACCAAGTAAAGACAGAAAGTTAGATATAGGGACAGAAGAATGAAGGAAAGAAAGAAAAAAGAGAAGGAAAAAGAGAGTGTGGGAAAGAAATAGAAAGGAAAGGGAGGAAGAAGAAGGGAAAGACATACTCTGAAAAAAGTGAGGGAGAAAAAGAGTATTAAATCATTTTTCTTCACAAAACATTACTAATAAAAGTTCATGGAGTTCTTCCAGAATGGAAGTGTTTGTAAAGGTTGATAAAAATGTTTTGGAGACAATGGCCAATGTGCAAAAAGAAAAATGCTGTGAATGTTTATGAAATGACACATTTGGTTTGCTCAGTTTATTTGCAGAAGTTCTCATAACAGCAATGCAGAGTAGAAAAAACAGTAAACAGAGAGGTAGAAGGAGATTCCAGATATGTTGACCTTTCAAAAATTGTAATGCATGGAACATCAGAGACTTTTCCTCTCAGTATTTGGTTTCAGCAATGTTGAGCCTTCCAAAGATTTGTACATATTGTTATCAATAACTGTTTAATTCTTATTACTGACAGATAACAACACATGGCCATCCTGTTCTCCAGAGAACTTCCTCAAGCAAGCGGGAACCACCTTGGGTGTTCAAGGTTCTCAAGTGCATCAACTCAGCAGAAAATGAGAAAGTGAGTGTATCTGGAGAGCATTGCATTAAGAGAGATGGAGCATGAAACTAAATAAGGGTGAGTTTGCCAATATGGGGACATTCTCCCCTGTCACAGGGATTAATATCTTGGTCAGGGCCTTGGGCGAGGGATAGCTCCAGGAAGCTCAGAAAAAGTAGTGGCCCACATTAAACAAAGATGCCAGATCTACCATGGTAAATTAGTGGAGGAAAGGATCAAAAGGCTCAGAGAAGTGGGCATGCTGGAATGGGTTTATATATAAAACTGGAAAACCCTGTAGGTGACCATGTTCAACTCCAGATACTTCTGAGCTCAAAGGAAATAAATTCAGAATTGAACCTCAGTCAGTACAACATTATCAAGTTCCCTCTTGATTGCGTCTTTCTCCTAGCAATGACATGAGATGAAGATGGGTTGGGGTGATGGGAATAGATGTACCCTCCCAGTGCCCTCTTCTTGTCCTAAGAGGTTTCCACTGAGATATATTGCTTACTAGCCTAGGCTTCAAGCTTTCAGATTATTGTCTCTATCATACAGTTTAGCACAATGAATCCACATTTTACTGGAAAAGGCCATTAAAATGTTGCTTTGTTTTCTTATGATATATCTGTTTGATAGCTAATTTTCTTCATATATTTAAACTGAAATGAAATATTGCACAACAGTGAGTGCAGAAGTAGATATGAGAATTCAGCTATCTACTGTCTAGCCAAACATTACAGAGATCTGTACAAATGTAATGCAATACCACTTTTTGCACTTTGGGGGAGGAGGGGTGGGAAAATTAGTTATTTTTTATAAACCTATGTTATCTAGGCTAACATGCATTATGTTGATTATTGATTTTTTTTAGACGAAGTCTCGCTATGCTATCGCCAGGCTGAAGTGCAGTGGTGCAATCTGGACTCACTGAGACCTCCGCCTCCTGGGTTCAAGCGATTCTCCTGCTTCAGCCTCCAGAGTAGCTGGGACTACAGGTGCCTGCCACCATGCCCAGCTACTTTTTGTATTTGCAGTAGAGACGGGGTTTCACCATGTTGGCCAGGATGGTCTCTATCTCCTGACCTTGTGATCCTCCCACCTTGGCCTCCCAAAGTGCTGGGATTACAGGCATGAGCCACTGTGCCTGGCCTATTGTTGATAATTTAAAATTCATTCAAATAATAAATAAAAGGTTAAAGTAAAAAGTGCCACATTTTTAACTTATAACACAGTAAATAATATAGGTAGCTACAACCCACATTAATGAATGAGGACTCACTTTGGGGTCCTCAATAATCTTTCAGAGTGTAAAGGTTTCTTAAGACCAAAAAGCTTGAGAACCACCTATCGGGAGGATATTTATCAGGGTCCTATTCCTTGCATAGACAAGCTGAAACAAACAAAATCTTGAGCAAGGAAACATAGACTCTGAAAATGAAGGGAATGGCATCCCTTTGAGTCAGTAGCATCCTGACGAGGCAGCTCAATGCCATGAGCCCATGTGTGTGTCCTGTGAGCTTCTCCAGTTCTTGCCCATTCTCAGGCCCAGCTTTCCTGAATAAATTTCATATCTTTCCAATAAATTGACTTTGCTTAAGTTCAATGGGGTTAATTTCTGTTGACTGCAATCAAATCATGCTAATGGACCCAATGTTTAATAACATCCTTTTTAAAGTTATGTCTGAAATCTTTCATTTATAGTCCAAACTCTATTTTGAGTTATTTCCTCAAACTCAAGTAGGAAAGTTGTTGTGGGGGGGCCACAACAACGAATGGGAAATTTAATTGGAAAATCCGATTCTGCTCTCCCTGGGCTACTTTAAACCACTAATGAACTGTAAGTTCACTAGGTACCACCTCCTTTTCTGATTACATGCTGACTGACAAACCAGTCATTAAAGATCTACTTATCCCTCTATCCCAGAGTCAGGGTGTCTGTTGCATTTTATCTTCAAAGTGTGTTGCGTATGTAAGTGGAATAATCTACACAACAAGTATGAGTGTTGCTGGAAATGTCATTAGCTGCATTTTAGAAAGTACAGCAATTAAATCTCTGCCCTTAGGTCCTCAAGGGAATACACGTTAAAAGATCCTGGCTACAAACCTTACATCACTCAACATAATCATGGCTCCTGGAATAAACATGGACTTTCAGTAACAACAGAGAAGGAATTTGAAAACAAACTTACTGAATAAATTTTCTATCAGATCTTATTTTAAAATACAATAGACAATTTGTGTTACAAATTTATTTCACTTCCCTGAAAGATAAATTTTATATTTCTCCTTTCTGACATGGTTATCTAATTTCTTTTTATCTTTTTCTGGGAGAATACATTCCCTGGGAAGCCGTATTTACCATTTTTGGTATATGTAGTTCTCAGGCCCTAGTTTTGATAAAAGATTTATGAAATCTGAGAGTCAAAACACTTAATATCTAGAATGAGCAAGAATACAATTCTCCTACACACACACTTTGTAAGCATATATCTGAAGGAGTTGCATTCACTCATGGTTATGACATATTTAGAACGTATATGAAATAGAGAAAATTGACCAGGTTGATGAATCCGATCAAGATCAGACATTTTTTGAGAAATTTGGGATGTTTAGCCTACAGAAATGTGAACTAGGGGGCATGATGTTAGTTTTCTTCAAGTAGTTAAATAAAAGAGATATTAGACCTTACCAATTTATCACCAGTTTGGGAAATGTACTGGCATAGGTCAGTTTTCTGAAGGTAGAGAATTCCCCACTATTAGGACTGTGCGAGCTAGGCATGCCCTAGGCACACAGCCATTTTTTTTTTCATTCTGAGATGCTTTGACTTCATAACTCTTTTTTTTTTTTTACTTAAATAGCTTCCACATCTGAATCTGAAACTCTTACTTTAAGTTAATGGGAGTCTAACTCTAAGTTGTATGGAATCTACATCATACAAAATAATTTGGGGTTAAAAGCTAATAATCTACAAAGATAAAAAAACTCTAAGTATGTGTCTTATTTGTAATGGTATTAAAAAAACATAGTAATGCTGTCCTCAGACATTTAAGAGTACTGGGAAAAGTATGCAGAATGAAATACATTAAGTTTTAAGTTTAAAACAGTGGTACTAGAAATTTAAAAAGCCAAAGGAGCAAATGAGTCCTCTTAACTTGAAATGAGGGCCCAAAATAGGCTTTAGGAAAAAGAAAAATATTTTATTTTCATTAACTTTAATTAAGACCATTTATAGATTTAATAGAGAAGGGAAAGAGAACAGAAAGAATGGATGAGTGAGAGGCAGTTTTTAATTAATCTATCAATGAAAATGGAGTGTCTCTACCATTGTAAGAAGCCCCCCGTCTAAACAGATGCTGCCTTCACTTTCGGACATTAAAACGTGCCGCGCCAGTGGCTAGGCTACCGCTTCCACGAGCCTGCACATCTTTAAGAGGCAGCCCCCTGGATAAAAGCATTTGATTTTCTTTTTAACAAATGAAAGTTATTTTTAAGACAAATTATGTGCAATTTTTAAAATGTGTCTGTTGCCATATGCTAGAGGCTATATATCTAGGAATATGTATTTGCATATCTATATGATCCCACTTTTTTAAAAAAAAGTGTATAGAGATTTCACACTGATGGTTACCAAAGATTTATTTTTCTGTAGAATTTGGAGAATCCATTCCAGACATTTCTTGGAGGGATGTATTCAAAGGTAATTTTAAATATTAAGTGATTTTTTTCAAACTAAATGTGATAAAATTGAGAGTACATTCAAATTAATTATAATAAAAATTCCCTTTAGCAAAAGGACAAAAACATAGATTAAAATGTATCTAGGGAGGCTTGATCATTAGGATTAAAGCCAAGCCAAAATTAAGGCTATCTGGACAATAACATTAAAAAAATTTTTTAAACGCATCTATAAAAATCCAGATAAGTTTTTAAGTATCTTCCTATAAAAATATAAGAAACCGCAGATGAATTAATGGGGGGAAAATGCACTAATATTCAGTTGTTAGCTAAGACTGATTTTTCAAAGAGGTATAGATTATTTTTGAAAGAATATCGTCCAGAAATTAATATTTAAGAACTATGGTAGATTGATCAAGCTGTGTTCCACTTTTTGAGCAATGGTGGCATGACTAAGCTTGCTATTGACCAAAGTAGAATGACTCATTTATGAAGGTTTCCATGGAGCCAGCCTAAGTATCAACATGTTTCATTTAACAAATCTCAAGGCAGAAAAACACCAATGATTAAAAAAACACAAATAGTATCTTCAAGTCTATTGTTATTCACAGTTGGAAAAGATCAACACTAAATGGTGTAATTTGGGGCCTGTGAAAGTGGTAGGGAGTGCAGGGGGAGTTTGGAAACTTGGCGGAGATAATTCTCCTTAAATTCTGCCAGGAGAAACATAAATCTCCACTGTTACTCTCTTTTTTGATTTAGCACTTCAAGGATCCGGCACTAAACTGTGCAACTTAGGAAAAATATAAAGTAGGCAGACGCTTCTGACATATAATTTGAGAAAAGTAAGCCCTCTCGTCTACCCCAAAAATATCTCTACAGCTAGTCTCAGATTTTGCACCCCATAATTAGATGCACATTCTTTCTTCGTTGTGAAGAGCTTTTGTGTTTGGTTGTCTTCTGCGACTGGAAAATAATCCTGGGGAGAATAAATCTACTAGTTAACATGTTAGAGAGAAGGAGTGACTAAATAAGGGAGTGAATGGTCTGAAATCACAGAAAAGAGGAAAAGCACTAAGCAAGGTACACCTAAGAAAAACGTCAAACACTTCTCAGTTGTTCCTAGGGCTTTGTAAATTTATGTGCATGATATTGTCAGTAATAATAAGTAATACTATTTTAATGCAGTCTATGTGACAATGCGTCAATCCCCTTACTTGGGAAGCAGATTTGAAGGGAATAGTCAAAATGCTCTCAAATACTCCAAAAAACTTATCTTCCTTCATTTCTATAGATTTGAACACAAATTAGTTCACAAGTACCTATGTCTGCTAATTGAGGAAGAACATCGATTTGCCCAAAGTAATTCCAGATACTTTTGATTTTTAAAGAAGTAAATTCAGAATTTAATCTCATTCATTGCAAACTCTCATCTTCCTGTTTGACCTCATCTTTTGTTTTTTTTTTTTTTTCTTTTGAGACAGAGTCTTACTCTGTTGCCTGGCTGGAGTGCAGTGGTACAATCTCGACTCACTGCAACCTCCACCTCCTGGGTTCAAGCGATTCTCCTGCCTCAGCCTCCTGAGTAGCTGGGATTACAGGCGCCCGCCACCACACCCAGCTAATTTTTTGTATTTTTAGTAGAGATGGGGTTTCACCATGTTGGCCAGGCTGGTCTTGAACTCCTGGCTTCAAGTGATCCACCCACCTTAGCCTCCCAGAGTGCAGGGATTACAGGTGTGAGCCACTGTGCCCAGCCTAACTTCATCTTTGCTCTGGTAGCAATGTGAGATGAGGCTGGTGAGGTCTCAGAAGGGACAATGCTTTACATAGCTTCTTGATATGGGCAAAGGATGCTCTATCCCAATGCCCCCTCTGGTGCTCAAAGGCTTCCACTACTGAAGTAGAGTTTCTCTATCCTGGTCTTCAGGCTCTCAGATTATTGTCTGTATTATAGACTTTAATTGTCCATTTGGAAACTTAAAGATAAGCAATACCTCTTTAATTCCCAGCTGAATTCTCCATCACTTTATTGATTCTGAGGGTGAAAGCCCAGAGCAAGTAGTAGTAGATTATCTCTGTTAATACTGCACAAGGATTCTTCCACTACACATGCATTATCTTTCTTAATTTTATCCAAGGTTAAAAGGTTAATAAGTGAAAAGTCTGGGATTTTACCCAGGTGGGACTGACTGCAGAGCCTATGCTCTTACTTATTCTTCTGTTATAGTATAATTCAGCGGAAAAACAGGCCTGATGCAGTGTTTCACACTTGTAATCCCCACCACTTTGGAAGGCCAAGGTGGGAGAATCACTTGAAGCAAGGAGTTCATGACCAGCCTAGGCAACATAGCAAGAGCTTGTCTCTAAAAAAAAAAAAAAAAAAAAAAAAAGCCAGGCGCAGTGGCTCACGCCTCTAATCCCAGGAGTTTGGGAGACTGAGGCGGGTGGATCACGAGGTCAGGAGATCAAGACCATCCTGGCTAACAAGGTGAAACCCCATCTCTACTAAAAATAGAAAAATTAGCCAGGCATGGTGGCAGGCGCCTGTAATCCCAGCTACTTGGGAGGCTGAGGCAGGAGAATGAGAATAGCGTGAACCTGGGAGGCAGAGTTTGCAGTGAGCTGAGATCGCACCACTGCACTCCAGCCTGGGTGATAGAGCGAGACTCCATCTCAATAATTAAATAAATAAATAATTTGCCCAAGCATGATGGTGTACCTGTAGTCCCAGCTACTCATGAGCCTGAGAGGGGAGGATTGCTTGAGCCCAAGAGTTCAAGGTTATAGTGAGCTATGATTGTGCCACTGCACTCCACCTGGGTGACAGAGCAAGACTCTGTCTCTATAAATAAATAAATAAATAAATAAATAAATAAATAAATAAATAAATACAAGAACAACAAAACATCATCCACTATTAACACTTCAAGTTTTTCTCTGATTAAGTTTGGTGATTGATTAATTTTCATGATTTAACAAAGGTCTAGGACACAGAAAAGCAAAGAAAAGAAGGAGAGAGAAAAAAATATATCTCCAAGAATTACTCTTAAGGGGAGACCCTAGGGAAATGCTAAAATGAGGGACATGGAAACCTTCCTGTCACTATTCAGGGATGGTATGCATTTAGGAAGACAATTCTCTATGTGTCTCTTGCATTTCTGTGCTTGTAAGAACAGCCACTGATGGCCCTTGCTCTGGACTCTCTTTCACAAATGTTTGTATAGCAAACATCCTTGGATGATAGAGATAGTATCTCCCTCTAAAGAGAAGGTAGATTTGTTTACTGTCACATATAATTTGGATAATGTCTTCTTCCAGGGCAAAAGTTAGGCAGGTTTGCTTATAGTGCATTAAGAATGATTTAGATTTTCTAAGCTTAAAGTTCCTCAGTGGAGACACAAACCTATTATATATGCAGCATCTACCTGGGCCATTCCACTCCCCTGACTTGGGGAACAGACATGAACATGATGCTCATGATGCTTTTTGTCCTGTGAGTAATAAAGTCCTTTGTCTCCGATCCAGGAGTCTCACGTCCTCTGCCAGTATTTATGAAACTGTGGCAGGCTATCTTGTGAGTTTACAAGTAGATTAAAATCTCAGACCCTTTACAGTTCTTAACACCCATAATATCCTGTTCTTGGCTTAATGTACTTAAGATAATATAATTCTATTTTGGCCTAATAATATCTACCATAGCTTTATAAACTAAAACTAGTGTATCAGTCAGCTTAGACTAAGTTATGGTATGGTAACAAACAAACTCAAAATAGTAGTGAGTTTAAACATTGGAATATTGATAAATATTTAACATTAAACTTTCCAAGAATAAAAGCCCTGACTTACTGTATTTGCCAATTTCCATAGTGTACATATTCCCACCTTTCCCAATGTTAAGCTATTAATATGGCATCATCTAATGCAGAGTTGGGAGGAGATGAGCACAATCACATACAAGCCAGCTCCAGCACACCCATGGCTTTATAAGAACAGAGGATTGGCCAGGTGCAGTGGCTCATGCCTATAATCCCAGCACTTTGGGAGGCTGAGGCAGCCGAGGTCAGGAGTTCCAGACCAGCCTGACCAATGTGGTGAAACCCCATCTCTACTAAAAATATAAATATTAGCTAGGCGTGGTGGTGCGTGCCTGTAGTCCCAGCTCCTCGGGAGGCTGAGGCAGAAGAATTGCTTGAACCTGGGAGGTGGAGGTTTCAATGAGCTGAGATTGTACCACTGCACTCTAGCCTGGGTGACAGTGAGACTCTGTCTCAAAAAAATAACAATAAAAAAAGAACAGAGGTTTATTTCTTGCCAATGATACATGCTCTTTGTAGTTCAGCTTCAATCCTGAACCAGGTCATCTTTATTCCAGGATATAGGCTGAAAAAGCAGCTCTTCTCTGGGTCATGCCATTTGTGTTGCAGAGAGAAAAGGGTAAGAGCAGAGCGATAGAATGACTCTTAATGATTCTATTCAGAAATAGCACAAATCACTGTTACTCACATTTTATTGGTTAAAGCAGATCACTTGGCCGAGATTGAGGTCAATGGGTTGAGAAGTATACGCTGGTCAAGACAGACCCAGTTAAGAGGGACAGCAAGATTTTGACATTAATACTATTGTGATGGTTAATTTTAGGCATCCACTTGATTGGATTGAGGAATGCCTAGATGGCTGATAAAGTATTGTTTCTGAGTGTGTATGTAAGGGTGTCGCCAGAGGAGACTGACATTTGACTTGGTGGAGTGGGAGAGGAAGACCCACACTCAGTGTGGGTGAATACCATCTCATCAGCTGCCAGTGGTGCTAAAACAAAGCAAGTGGAAGCAAGTGGAATAAATTTGCTTGCCGAGCTTTCTGGCTCACTTTTCTTCTTCCTTTGATAGACACTTGATTCTGCTCCTCCTGCCATTAGACTCGGACTCCAGGTTCTTCGACCTTTGGACTCTGAGGCTTGCACCAGCGGCTTCCCAGGGGCTCTTAGGCCTTTGGCTGCAGAATGCAGACTGCACTGTTGGCCTCTCTGGTTTTGAGTTTTTGGACTGAGAGACTGCTGGCTTCTCTCTTTCCCCAGTTTCAGATGGCCTATCATGGGACTTCACCTTGTAATAGTGTGAGCCAATTCTCCATAACAAACTCCCTTTTATATGTACATATATCCCATTAGTTCTATCCCTCTGGAGAACTCTAACACAATTATCTATAACAATGTGCAACACATCTTATTTCTCCTTGAACCCATGCTATCCAACACAATGCTTTGTGCAGTTACTCCTCAGTTAATGAAAGACTAAATAACGACTTAAAGAGTATTTTTATCTTTTTTAATTTTTTTGTTTTGTTAGTTAGAGTCTTTAATAATAATGTTAGAAAGGTAGGCTAAGCTGTTTGCTGTAAGACCAGCAAACATCATAATTTGAACTTTGTTATCTTTTCCCCAGTATCTTCCCAGAGGTTTGCACAGCTCTTTCAGTGGAATGCTGCATATCTAGAGGTTAAGACTGTTAACATGTTAGTATTGTCAATTCGACAAAAATTTTTTGAACCCATATTCTGAGTCAGTCATTGTTTTATACTTGGGGATTAACAGCAATAAAAAAAACCAAACAAACTTATTGCTCTTAATGAACTTAAAATCTATCAGAAGATGTATCATATGCAAATAAGCAAATTACAGATAATACATCATTCTATAAGTTCTATGAATAAACAATAAGCAATTGACAAATATTTATAAACATTTATGAACTCACAAACAAGAGCATTAAGGGAGACTCCTGTATATTATTGTTTGTATTAGCAATTAAATCTTCATGTAGCAGGCCAGGTGTGGTGGCTCACACCTGTAATCCCAGCACTTTGGAAGACTGAGGTGGGTGGATTGCTTGCACTCATGAGTTTGAGAACGTTGTGGGCAACATGGTGAAACTCTGTCTCTAGAAAAAATACAAAAATTAGCTGGGCGTGGTGGTGCACACCTGTAGTCCCAGCTATTTGGGAGGCTGAGATAAGAGTGACAGAGGCAGGAGGCAGACAGGGCAGGTCCCTGGAAAAACCCCACCTTGAAGAAAAAAGCCTGAAACCTGCAGCCCAAAGTGAGAACTTCAACTCCTGTTTGCCCACTCTCCTCCAGTTGGGTCTTTCTGAATAGTGTCCTTTTACCAACTGAATGTTGCCTTTTCCACAACTACCTATAGCCCACCATACACCCCACACCATGCTATGCCTATAAAGAGCCTAAACTCAGTCAGTAGAGTGGTATGATGGCTTGATGTAGAGGAGAGGCAAGTTAACTTCAGAGAGGTGGTTGGACTTTGCAGGAAGAGCCAGCTGGACTTTGGGGAGAAGCCTAACTGCCCTTCCTCTCCCCTTTCCAACTCCCCATCCACTGAGAGCTGCTTTCATCACTCAATACAATTCTCCACATTCACCATCCTTCAATTGGTTTGTTTGACCTCATTTTTCTTGGGCACCAGACAAGAGCTCAGGACCCACTGAGTGCAGGTACTCAAAAAGGCTGTCACATTGGCCCTTGACTTCAGCGGCAGGGGGCAGCTGCCCCATGTTTCAAGGAAAGGGACCAACTGAGCTGATAACACACCACTGTCCATGGATAGTGGAACTAAGAGAGCATTGTAAAATGTCTTCTAGGCTTCAGGGTCTCAGACACCCCCACCTGGGCACCACCATGGACCTCACACAGAGCTTGCTCCTGCCAGTGTCTGGAACAACCCACACTCATTCACTCACGTGTTCCTTCCCACAAGGGGTTGAGCATGGCAGGCTGAGTAAATGGGGCACCCCTGTCTCAAGGGCGATAAAGGGGTCACAAAAAATCCTGCATCAAGAGGATGACTTGAGCCCAGGAGGCAAAGGTTACAGTGAGCCAAGATCTTGCCACTGTACTCCAACCTGGGTGACAGAGTCAGACTCTATCTAAATATATATATATATATATATATAAAATCTTCATGTAGCAAAGAGTATGAAGTTACACAGATTTCTTAATGTATATAAACTGTGACTTTGGTAGGAATAATTTCCTGCTTGTTTTTATTGTTTTTGAAGTAATTAAATCCTCATTAAATACAGAATTTGCAATGTGGTTTTACAAATAATATGTGGATTATGCCTAACTCGCTTTATTTCTAGTTTTAAAAGTTTAAGCAGTTACTTTTTTAAAGATTTCTGTTTCATTTTTCTTTTCAAATTTTTTCTTTTTGAGGCTCTATTTCACATTTTTACCATCTTCTCAACTTGCTCTCATTTCCAATGATTTGAAGAATAAAAAAAGTGTTCAATATGTTCATAATTTGAATATATATTTTATCAGAAAAATACAATAAATATAAAAATTAAAATTATTTTCACTCAAGTTTTCAAAAATGTTCTATTTCTTCTAAAATGTCTAGAATTACATGCCTAATTGCCAATGTGAATAATTGATATTATGCTTCACATTTCATTTTTAGATCTATTTATACTCAAATGTAAGAGTAAATATAAATTGTTTACCATTGTAGAATCTTTCTCAGGCCCAGCTACAACTATTACAGATTTCAGCTAGTTCCTGTGTCCCTCCAGAACTATGAACAGGAACAGAAAAAAGGCAAGCAAATAGATGCAGAGCACTCCTGGAAATCATACTTCATTATGCAAGAATTTATTGTATTCATGCTATCTGAGAGGGAGTATTTGAGAAGTTAATTACTTTGTTTTTTCTCTTACTTAAGTGCTTCCACTGCTCCAATTCTGCTGTCCTTTGAAGTCATGTCAATCTCTGATGTTGGCAGCAATGCAATCCACAAATATTCATAGCATTTATATATAATTGCTTTTTATTTTGAAGACATAAATGAAACATGTGACAAGACATTTCCCCGGGGACTAACAATGTTAGTTACAAGAGCATATGTTTAGAGTGTGGATGTGTTGTGCCAGCAGGGAGAAATGGCTTCTGAGTGACAAAGGTACCTGTGTGTCCTTTAATATATCTTTTTTTTATGTTTTTGTAATACATGGGAACCTGTAAAGAATGAATCAACTTAATAATGCCTTGTAGACTATGGTAAAGAGTTTAGATTTTATTTTAGATGAAAAATCTTTGGAAAATTCTGATCTTGGATTCATTTTAAAATTATTTTCTGAATGCAACATGCAAAATGCATTGTAGGAAAGAAAAAATTGAAACAGGGAGACCAGCTGGAAGGCTATTGCAATGGTCAGGTGGAAGATGAGGATGGTTTATCAGAAGTGGCCTAATTCTGGATATGTTTTGAAGGTAAAGTTCAAAGGATTTGCTGAATGGGACATGGGGTATAAAAGAGACAAGTCATTGAAGAATCCAATTTTGACTCTCACTTTCCTTTTCTAAGATTAATTTTCTTCATTTTAAAATAGGGTCATCTTCAAAATTGGGTTTTTATGTAGATTAAAGATGATAATATATGTAAAGTTATTCTCATGATGCCTGGCATATACTGATTATGTAATGAATATTCACTATTTAAAAAAGTTTATTTTAGCTTCAGGGGTACATGTACAGGTTTGTTATATAGGTAAACTTGTGTCACAGGGGTTTGTTGTATAGTCATATAGATTATTTCCTCACCCAGCCACTAAGCCTAGTACCCAGTAGTTTTTTCTGATCCTTTCCCTCCACCTATCCACCACACTCAAGTACGCCCCTGTGTCTGTTCTCCTCTATGTGTCCATGTATTCTCATCATTTAGCTCCCACTTATAAGTGAAAACATACAGTATTTGGTTTTCTGTTCCTTTGTTAGTTTGCTAAGGACGATGGCCTCCAGCTCCATCCAGTACTATGCATGGCTGCATAGTATTCTGTGGTATATAGGTACCACATTTTTTTTTTTATTCAGTCTGCCATTGATGGGCATTTAGGTTGATTCCATGCCTTTACTATTGCGAATAGTGCTGCAGTGAACATACATGTGCATGTGTCTTTATGGTAGAATGATTTATATTCCTTTGGGCATATACCCAACAATGGGATTGCTGGGTTGCACGGTAGTTCTGATTTTAGCTCTTTCATGAATCATCACACTGCTTTCCACCACGGCTAAACTAATTTACACCTCCATCAAAAGAGTATAAGCATTCTCTTTTCTCTGCAACTTCGCCAGCATCTGTTATTTTTT
Organism: Colobus angolensis palliatus; assembly: GCF_000951035.1. Lineage (NCBI taxonomy): Eukaryota > Metazoa > Chordata > Mammalia > Primates > Cercopithecidae > Colobus > Colobus angolensis. Next base: position 10,981,431 of record NW_012114710.1, on the reverse strand, counting down.
GACTTTCTAATAATAGATATTCTGACTGGTGTGAGATGGTATCTCATCGTGGTTTTGATTTTCATTTCTCTAATGATCAGTGATATTAAGGGTCTTTTAATATGCTTGTTGGCTGCATGTATGTCTTCTTTTGAAAAGTGTCTGTTCATGTCCTTTGCCCACTTTTTAATGGGGTTGTTTGTTTTTCTCCTGTACATTTGTTTAAGTTCCCCATAGATGATGATATGAAACCTTTGTCAGATGCATAGTTTGCAAGTATTCTCGCCCATTCTGTAGGTTATCTGTTTATTTTGTTGATAGTTTCTTTTGCTATGCAGAAGCTCTTAAGTTTAATTAGATCCAATTAGTTAATTTTTGCTTTTGTTGCAATTGCTTTTGGCATCTTCATCATGAAATCTTTGCCAGTCCCTATGTCCCAAATGGTATTGCCTAGGTTGTCTTCCAGGGTGTTTATACTTTGGGGTTTTACATTTAAGTCTTTAATCCATCTTGAGTTGATTTGTTATATGGTGTAAGGAAGGAGCCCAGTTTCAATCTTCTGCATATGGCTGGACAGTTATCCCAGCACCATTTATTGAATAGAAAGTCCTTTCCCCATTGCTTGCTTTTCTCAGCTTTGTTGAAGATCAGATGGTCATAGATGTGAAGTCTTATTTCCAGGCTTTCTATTCTATTCCATTAGTCAATACTATGCTGTTTTGTTTACCATAGCCCTGTAGTATAGTTTGAAGTTGGGTAAGGTGATGCCTCCGGCTTTGTTCTTTTAAATGCAAAAGAACCACAATCATACCAAACACACTGTCAGACCATAGTGCAATAAAAATTGAAAATCAAGACTAAAAAAAATCGCTCAAAACTATGTAATTACATGGAAAGTAAACAACCTACTCTTGAATGACTTTTGGGTAAACAATGAAATTAAGGCAGAAATTAAGTTCTTTGAAACTAATGAGAACAAAGACACAGCATACCAGAATCTTTGGAACACAGCTAAGGCAGTGTTAAGGAAGGAATTCATAACACCAAATGCCCACATCAAAAAGTTAGAATGATCTCATATTAACAACCTAACATCACAACTAAAAGAACTAGAGTTCTCCAAACCTAGCAGAAGACAGGAAATAACCAATATCAGAGCTGAACTGAAGGAGATCAAGACATGAAAAACCATTCAAAAGATCAATGAATCTAGAAGTTGGTTTTTTGAAAAATTTAATAAGATATATAGACCACTAGCCAGACTAATAAAGAAGAAAAGAGAGAAGATGCAAATAAACACAATTAGAAATGACAAAGGGGATGTACTGACCCCACCAAATACAAATAACCATCAAAGACTACTGCGAACGCCTGTATGCACACAAGCTAGAAAACCTAGAAGAGATGGATAAATTCCTGGACACATATACCCTCCCAAGACTGAACCAGCAAGAAATGGACTCCCTGAACAGACCAAATATAAGCTCTGAAATTGAATTCATAGTGAATAGCCTGCCAACCAAAAAAAGCCCAGGACCAAACGGATTCACAGCTGATTTCTATTAAATTCAAGAAGAAGCGGTGGTACCATTCCTACTGAAACTATTCCAAAAAATTGAGGAGGAGGGATTCCTACCCAACCATTTTTTTTTTTTTTTTGGACAAGGTATTTCTCTGTTGCCCAAGCTGTAGGGCAATGGTGCAATCACAGCTCACTGCAATCTCAACTTCCTGGGCTGAAGCGATCCTCCTGCCTCAGTCTCTTGAGTAGCTGGGACCATAGGGCCACATGCTGCCGAGACCAGCTCGATCATGGAGACCCTAACCCAGCAGCACTAGAGAAATAAAAGACACACCCACAGCCTGTGGAGTAGGAAATCGGGGGTCTCATAGCCTTCAGAGCTGAGAGCCTCGAACAGAGATTTACCCACGTATTTATTGACAGCAAGCCAGTGATAAACATTGTTTCTATAGATAATATATTAACTAAAAGTATTCCCTACAGGAAACAAAGGAATGGGCTGAAATAAAGGGATGGGTCTGGCTAGTTATTTGCAGCAGGAACATGTCCTTAAGGCAGAGATCGCTAATGCTGTTGTTTGTGGCTTAGGGATGCCTTTAAGCAGTTTTCCATCCTGGGTGGGTCAGGTGTTCTTGCCCTCATTCTAGTAAACACACAACCTTCAGCGTGGGTGTCATGGCCATCAAGAACATGACACAGTGCTGCAGAGATTTTGTTTATGGCTAGTGTATGGCCAGATTTGGGGGCCTGTTCCCAACAACGTGCCACTACGCCCAGCTAATTTTTTTATTTTTGTTGAGACAAAGGTCTTGTTGTGTTGCCCAGGCTGGTCTTGAACCCCTGTTCTCAAGCAGTTCTCTGGCCTTGGATTACAGGCGTCAGCCACCACACTTGGCTAAATTACTGGGTTTTTTTTTTTAAGCCAGTCTAATTAAGTACTGGTGGGGTTGTGATCAACTTTCTAAATTACTTTTAAGGCACCACCTGATAAAACCATGTTTCCGAAATATCCTCTTTCATTCGTCTAAATTTGTGCACATTTATATTGCTATAATCAGAATCCACTGTGCCTATGATTTTCCCATCAACAACTTCCTGTCTATCTATCAGATCTTTAAAGACTAAAACACTTTCCAGTCTCAAAGGAAAAAAAAAATCAAATATTGAAAACGATAGAAGATGGATTGATGTTTGACAAACAGGAGATACCCTTCACAAGCAGTTGCCTGTTCCACTTATTAAATCTAAATTTGCTGAATCTGAAACTGACTGTTGAGAACTACAGAACACTGTTTCATTAGCAATTCATTAATTTTTTTTAAATCTCACCTTTATGCATGAATAGATGCATAAAAATAAAATGAATCATCTTGTCAAGAGACTAGTAATGACTTTTGCCTATGCTTCAGGAAACATCTCCTCTCTCTAATGAGAAAATATTTTTACACTGAACTAAAGAGACCTCATATTGGGCAGGGCTTATATATGATTCACACCAATACACTGGAAAATTGGACCTAGACCATGTTATCATGATATGTTTTACAATTAGTTGAGTCATAAATAATTCTTCATATTGGAGTTCTGAAAATCTTCTTCCAATACCTAGAACTAACGTTGTCTTTTCAAAGAGATGGGAGATTATAAAGCCCACTAAAACTTAAAACTGGTTTGTTAGTTTTAGTAGTCCTTTTATGAATTATGCAATTCAAAGAGGATTTGCAAGGTGAAGATAGTTTATCAAAGTAATTAAACTGATGTGGTCATCAAAATGGTTGCCGCAATAGTCATTAGTGATATAGTTCTAACTGGAGAAGGAAAACCTTTAAACTTTGAGAATCACAAAAGCAGCTGGCCCATTTGGCTAGTAGTCCAATTCAACCATGTAAGGAAAATACATTGGTAAAAAAAAAAGTACTAAATTCTCAGGTAGACACACCAAAAAAATGACACGTTATCCAAAGAATAACTCTTAACAGCCCATAAGACAGACACAGCATCTGTAGAGAGGGAAAAAACAAAGATACATTCAAAATGTCACAGCCATTTTAGAAGACAATTTGGTGATTTCTTATAAAACAAAACATATTCTTATTACAATTTATCAAACACATTTCTCTGCCTCTAAGGAGCTGAAAACATATGTGCACACAAAAACATGTGCAGGGGTGTTTTAAGCGACTTTATTCATAATTACCAAAATAAACAACCAAGACATCCTTTAGTAGGAGAGTAAACTGTGGTATAGTCAGACAATGAAATATTATTCAGCACTGAAAACAAATGAGTTATCAAGTCATGAAGAGACATGGAGGACACTTAAATGCATATTACTGAGTCAAAGAAGCCAATTTGGAAAGGTTACATACTATATGATTCCAACTATATGACATTTTGGAAAAGGTGAAATTATGAAGGTAGTTAAAAGACCAGTGGTTTCTAGAGGTTAGATGGGCAGAGAGGGATGAATGGTGGAGCACAGATTTTTAGAGCAGTGAAAATACTCTGATTCTTAACGATGGGTACATGTCATTAAACATTTGTCCAAATCCACAGAATGTACAATATCAAGAGTGAATGTCAATGTTGACTGTGGATTTTGGGCGATAGTGATGTGTCAGTAGGTTCATCAATTATAACAAACGTACCACTCTAGTAGGAAATGTTGATAATGGGAGAGAAATGCATGTGTAGTGGGGCAGGAGGTATTAGGTTATCTTTGCACCTTCTTTGTAATTTTGCTGTGAACCTAAAACTTCTCTTAAAAAAATAAAGTATTTTTAAAAGATACATTTGAAAAGAATCACGAGTGATGTATACTTTAATCTATTTTTAAATGATAGCAAAGAGTTCTGTAATAATGAAGAATATTGAATTCCATGTTCCATTGCATTTGGTCACACTAAATTTACCTTATTTATACGTATATAATATATTATGTCTAACTCTATCAAATCACTTATACTGTTTTATAAATGTTGATTTTTATTTGTTTCTTCCACCAGATTGTGAATCACTCATTAAAATAAAGAACATTAAGAGTGGTTCTAGTAGAGATGTAAACAGTTTAGTTCTGAACATATGTCTCCAGAATCCAAGTAGAGTTGTTAAAAAGGGATTGGGATACTGAAATCTAAATATTAGAATTGGGATGCATGAGTCTTGATATTAGAGGAGAAATATGGGTTGAGGAAATGAATCATGGTAGGTGGAAGTAATTGGGACTACCTAGAGGAGAGAATGTAGGAGGCTAAGAGATAGTGGCTCTGCGTTGGATTCTAGAGAATTCTGGCATTTAGAGGTAAGATGCAAACAGCAAACAGACAACAGGAGTGGCCAGTGATGTAGAAGGAGAATCAAGAGCGTGTGGTGTGTTTCTAGAGTACTGGGAAGAGAAAAATATTCCAAAAAGGAATGCGCAGTAGAGAGGGTCAAATATTGCTGGGAGGTCAAGTAAGATTAAAACAGAAGAACATGTCCACTGGATTTGAAAAAAACGTTCACCTTTGTGACCCTGACAAGAGCAGTTTCAGCAGACAGATGTGTTTAAAGGTAGAATGGGCCAGGCACAGTGGCTCACGCCTGTAATCCCAGCAATTTGGGAGACCGAGGGATCACCTGAGGTCAGGAGTTCGAGACCAGCCTGGCAATGGTGAAACCCCATCTCTACTAAAAATACAAAAAATTAGCCAGGTGTGGTGGCACATGCCTGTAGATCCAGCTACTTGGGACGCTGAGGCAGGGGAATTGTTTGAACCCGGGAGGCAGAGGTTGCAGTGAGTAGAGATTGTGCCATTGCACTCCAGCCTGGGTGACAGCAAGAGTCTGTCTCAAGAAAGAAAAGGAAGAAAGAAACGAAG
>NW_012114710.1:10965347-10975997 GCF_000951035.1 Colobus angolensis palliatus | reverse complement strand
ATGAAGGAATGAAGGAATGAAGGAAGGAAGGAAGGAAGAAGGAAGGAAGGAAGGAAGGGAGGGAGGGAGGAAAGAAAGAAGGAAGGAAGGAAGGGAGGGAGGAAAGAAAGAAGGAAGGAAGGAAAAGTGAGGCAGCATTCACAGATAAGGAGAACACAGAGATATAGGGGAAGCTGGAGGAAAGTACATGAGGCCAATTTGTGTGTGTGTGTGTGTGTGTGTATGATCATATTAGTATCTTAATGGAAATGATACAGCAAGGAGAAACTAATGAAGCACAAAAGAGAGGGTAAAACCCAAGAAGAAAAATCCTTGAGTAAGAGAGAACACAAGAGACTTCATTCACAAGTAGAGACATTGGCCTTGGCTAGGAGAGATACTTTTGTCCGTTATGACAAGAGGGAAGAAGAAACTACAAAAGGATTGTAGAATTAAATTATAAAGCAAAATGAAAATGCTTTACATTAATAACTTCTATTTTCTTGAGGAAGGGTGAGGAAGGTAGTTAATTGAGAACAAATTGGGTGGGGCACACTGGCTTATGCCTGTAATCCCAGCACTTTGGGAGGCTGAAGTGGGCAGATCACTTGAGGTCAGGAGTTCAAGACCAGCCTGGCCAACATGGCGAAAACCCATCTCTAACAAAAAATATAAAAATTAGCCAGGCGTGGTGGCATGTGCCTGTAATCCCTGCTACTCGGGAGGCTGAGGCATGAGAATTGCTTGAACCCAGAAGGTTGTAGTGAACCAACATTGCACCACTGCGCTCCAGCCCAGGTGACAAAGTATGACTCTGTCTCAAAAACAACAACAAAAAAGAAAACGAGAGAGAAAAAATTGGCAGAGTAGGTAGGAAATAGTCATCTGTGAGAAGACAAGAGTAATATTACTAGTGACGTGTAGTAGGATTTCTGGTGCTGAGTACTCACTTGACATGAATAGTCGTGAATTGAGGTGAAGTTAGTCAGTACAGTTGGGTGATTTTCTTTTGCAATATTCTGCTATTCAGCTAGAGGCAGAGAAGACAAATAGTTGGGTTCAGCTTGGGCTGAGGTTTTGCCAGGCAATTATAAGCAGCAGAGAAGAGGGTGGAGAAGATTTTACTAGGGAGAAAATTTAATGATGGACCATGAAATCTAAGCACCTTCCTAGGTGAATATAGAAGGGAATAGATGGATACCAACAAAATGGCAGACTCTATAGTTTGGAGGCCTCAAAATACTGGAAGAATTGCATCGGGGACGTACTGAGGTAAGCAAATGGAAAGATGGAAGGTGGTGGTTGGAGAGTCAGATGTTTGAAATCAAGATTTTGGATAAGGTTACATTTATGGTGTTGTCAAGCACTATAGGGACGGAAAGTTGTCTGCTACCACCTAATGCTTAATAACAAACCACACCAAAACTTAATGCTTAAAACAGTAATCTTTTTTTATTTCTCATATCTCTGGGTAGTTCGGTAGTTCTGTTGACCTGGTTTGGAATTGGTCGATCACAGCTGGGCTCACTCATGTTTTCTGTGGGCAGCTACAGATCTGCTTGTGGCTGACTGGTTCAGGATGGCCTCAGCTGGGAACACCACATATGGTCTCTCATCCTCCAGCAGGCTAGTCTATACTTGTTCTGTGGTGGTAGCAGAGGTCTGAGAGAGAGAGAGAGTGGATGCATGATCTGGCTCTCTTGAGGCCCAGACTTAGAATTTACATAATGTTGCTTCTACACTATTCTATTAGCCAAAGAAAATCACAATCCAGACCAGACTCAAAAACTAGAAAAACTGGCTGTCTTGACCAAATAAATAAAGGGTATGAATACAGAGAAGGATGGGAAAACTGGGGTCATTTTGTACTCAATCTATTGCAACAAGATCTAGGATGTAATCGTGTTATTGCATGTCCTCACCCTCTTCCTATTATCACCACTATGAATACATTCATGAACAGATTACATTTGCATGGCACTTTTGAGTTTGAAAACCTTTTGTGATTATTTGATTGATCTTCACTACAACAAGCATTTAACCCCACTTTACAAAGGAGAGGCATTTAGAAGTTTTATACTGTGGAGGGAACATGATCAGATTTGCATATAGAAAGCGGACCCTGGAAGATAGGTGTAGGATATGTGGGGAAGGTAAATAAGAAAGGAGAGCAGTTGGAAGGCTATTGAGTAATTCTGTGGATAAATACTAAAAGTCTGAACTTAGGCAGTAGACATAAAAAGCAAATGACAGATTTCACCTGGGTGCAGTAGCACACACTTTTAGTCCCAGCTACTCAGGAGGCTAAGGCGAGAGGATCATTGGAGCCCAGGAGTTTAAGGCCAGCCTGGGCAACGTGGTGAGACACTGTCTCAAGAAAAAAGGGGAAATGATAGATTCTAGAAATATGTAGGAATATAGAAAAAAAAAAAAACAGGATTAGTATATTAGTAGATGCAGTATATGCAAACAAGGAAAGGAAAGAATTAATATTGAATTTTAGGTTTCTAACTGGGGCATGTGGATGGATCCTCAAGACAGGGAATTAAAGATGATTGGCCAACTTCAGGCATAGGCTAGTGAGTTCAGATTTGGATATACAAAGGTAGAGGTTCCTGGAGGACTTATGCAGATACCAAATTGGCTTTTGGAAATATGAATCTGAAACCCAGGAGCACACAGGGTTCATAAACAGTTTATAAGTGGAGACCACCAGTAATCAAGGTGGTTGTGGAAATAAATATATGGAACTAATTTATCAGGAAAGGGATTATAGGAAGGAAAAAATTAAAGCTCTAAAGAGTTCATAAGGTGAAGAGAATTTAAAATGCAGCCCTAAGGAGGCCAAGGCAGGAGGATCACTTGAGCCCACGAGTTCAAGACCAGCCTGGGCAACATAGGGGGACCTCGTCTCTATAAATAATAATAATAATAATAATAAATTATCCAGGTAGTGTGTACCTGTGGTCTCAACTACTTGGGAGACTGAGGTGAGGTGGGAAGATCACTTGAGTCAGTTGAGGCTGCAGTGAACTGTGATTGCACCATTGCACTACAACCTGGGTGATGGAGCGAGACCCTGTCTTCAAAAAAAAAAATGAAGCCCCAGGGAACATCCACCCAGAAGTGGTGGTCTGAAAAAAGAAGGGAGTATGATCATAAAGGAGACGAAACAGGAGACAATAGAGAGTAACATGAAGAAAACCAAAATAGAATGCTACAGAAACTAAGGAAAAAGGAAGACACCAGGAGAGCTTGTTAAGAATGTAAAATACAGCTTATGTAAAGTTAAAACTAGTAAGTGCCTAAGATGTCATCACCATGAAGGACAAAGTTCACCTGAATTAAGGTGAGGACAGTAAAGTGTTTTGAGGAGGGGCCTGGTTGTAGGACTTGTGAATCTCTTACAAGTAAAGAACACTGTAGAAGTGACGCAGCTTGACTTTTGAGGCTAGGAGGGAAAAGGCAGTATAGCTTCTGCCTTAGTTGCTGGGATGCTTATCCTTGGGGTCCTGCGAGCTTCTGTGGAAGAAGCCTAACTACCTGAGGCTGTCATAACACGAGGAAGCCTAAACCACGTGGAGAAGCTGTGTGTAAATGCTCTGATCAATGATTCTGGAGGGATTAAGGTCCCAGCAAAAAGCCAGCATCGGTTTGTCTCCTGGTGATTCCAGCCTCCAGCCATCGGGTCAACCTCAGCTTTCAAGCCTCCTTGGTTGAAGTTCCAGATACTGGGAAGCAGAGACAAGTCATTCCCCTGAACCCTGTTTTTGTTTCTGACCCACAGAATCCATGGCCATAAGGAGCAGTGTTGTAAGCTACTAAATGTTGGTGCAATTTATTACACAGCAAAAGTAATTGAAACATCACTGAAAGAAATTACATCTCCAGAGGGAAAATATGTAATTTTTATGATATAACAATTTTTAAAGGATGTTAAATTGTAAAATGTCTTTCCAACTCAAGCTCTAATCTTTCCAAGTTTTGGGCATAGATAAAACTCAAATCTGCTGTATCTTTTCACACGTTTCCCAGGGTTTACAAGAAGTAGCTCTTACTATAATTTCCTATTACCTAATCTCCAAAGCCTATCCTAAATGCTATCTTCTCTCTGAAACCTTTAGTGACCACTTTTGATAGAAGTCATCATTCATTTCTATAAACTCCGCTACCTTTTTTTTTTTTTTTTTGGTAACAAACATATAGCCTATCCTATCAAATAGATCTAACAAATCTGGGGACACATTTATGTTTCTTTGTATCATACAGATTAACGATCACAGGACACTGTCTATAATAGGTGGTCAATAAATATCTGTTTATCTATTGATGATTATTAACCATTAATGCAAATATTATTACTGGATTTTAAAGCTGATTATTTTATCCTGCAACTTAATAAAATTTACTCTTCTTGCTTTTAAAGAAAGAGATTGTGTGCATAGTCATCATATAAAGTATACATCCACTTAGTGTCTTCAAAAGTTACTTTTGTTAATAGAATATTATTTTCACTTTGATTATGCCACCTAAAGAGACATGTATTTAAAGGATGGTGGTGTCCATGCTAATAAATGCAGTCACACAACATATTGAGAAACATTGGGCCAAGTTGTTGTTTTGTTTCGTTTTTTCCTGTTTTCCTTTTTAGAGACAGGGTCTCACTCTGTCGTGCAGGCTGGAGTGCAGTGGTGCAATCATAACTCACTGCAATTCGGACCTCCAGGCTAGAGTGTTCCTCCCACCTCAGCCTCCGGCGCAGGGTAGCTGGGACTACAGACCACCATGCCTGGCTAATTTTTTGTAGAGACAGGGTTACATCATGCTGCCCTGGCTGGTCTGGAACTCCTGGGCTCAAGTGATCCAGCCACCTCGGCCTCCCACAACGTTGGGATTAGAGCCTTGAGCCACCACGCCTGGCCTGGACCAAGTTTTTATTCACTCAAACAATTTTCTAAGAATGGAAAAGGAAATTGGGAGAGGAAGGAAGACTGACTCAGCGGGAGGCTGTGTGTTAATTAGTAAACAAGTGCTGTATACATATTGAGCCAAGTGGCTGCTTTTCAAAAAAGCAAAGTACATGAGAAATCTCAGCTGTTTCCTGAAAATATGCTCACTTACACTTCCCTGATGGAGACATGTTTTATTATCCATGAGAACTGAGGAGTTTGTTTATCAAGAAGAAAGAGACAAAATGGAGGTGGGGGTGGGGTGAGGAAGTTGGAGAGTCATCTTGGCAACCGGCTGGAGAGAGAAAGTGTTTGTCGCTGAGGCTTGTTCAACAGAAGCAAGCAGATAGCATATTCTTCTTACCAAAAGAACGGCTATTCTTCATTCTTGGAAAATTTGCAATATCAGAGTTGAGGGCAGAATTTGGGTGGGGACTGGGTGGGAAGCCAGGGACAGTTGTTTTCCAGATATGTTTAAAATGTAGACATTCTAATCAAGGACTGTCTGGATCTCCAGGACTCTTATACTGTTCAAAGTCCATGACTGTATCACCAAGTTCATGGACTTTTGTTTATTTATTCAATAAATATTTACTGAGAACGTACGAAAAGCCAGACATTGTTTGAGATGCTGAGAACATAGCACTGGGGGAGAAAAACCAGATTAAAGTCTCTGCTCTAAAGGAATTTATTTACATTTTACTGGAAGGGGTGGGAGACAGACAATAAGCAAATAAATACAATTTTCAGATGATGATAAGTATCATGAAGAAATTAAACCAGAGTAATGTAATGGAGATTGACCTTGACATTCAGTAAAATGAAATCCTCTTCAAGGTACCAGACTGGCTCCATTGAGTTCTGACCCATTGGAGCCCCTATAGGAATTAGAAGACAACACATTCATCCTTATTGGACAATAGCTCTGAAGTCTCCTAACTAGTCCTAGACCTCCTTGACTACAAGAGGTTCTTTAGGAGCCAGAAGGAGGAATGTTGTCTAGCAACTCTGAGCTGCTATGAAATTATAGGCCTCTTTCAGCAGACACTCCTTGATTAAAATAATGGCTCCCTCCAAGCGTGCACTGATTTATGGACTGCTGGATTATTTTTCTTGATTGCCTTAATGTTGTTGATATCAGATTCCATTCAGCTTTGAGCCTCCTCTTCTTTCTCTACTGCCATCCCCAGACTATCCCGCTTGCTTTCTGTTGCAAGTCAAGCTTGCCTAATCCTCCGCAGGGCCTAACCCTGCCTAGCTGTTGTGAGTTGGATGGAACACACTGCTAACATGGCGCACAATGATGACATCCATGATAAACCTGGTTTTTTGCTTTCCTTGTGTCAGCACGATTATTTTGGCCAACATGTCTATTACAAATGTTGCAGCAATGCCTTCTAAATCTATACTATGCAGAATGTTTTGCCAACTGAAGTTAAGATGTTATTATTTGAACACTTGGTGGTAGGTCATCCTGAATAAGATATCTAAACACTGGGCCTGCTAATTGGCAGAGAAAAACTCAGTGCATTACAAAAAATGTCAACAGTCTGAGAGGTATAACTGTAGGCACAAGTAGAGGAAGTACAGGCAACCATGGGATTACCTAGTTAAGACCTGTCGGGTCAAGGGCATGGCTGCTCTACCAAAGAGTATAGGATTCCCTGAAATAGCTAAGCAGCTTCTCATTCCAAAACCATTTGCCTGGGGTGCTGAGAAAGACATTCCAATAGACAAGATGAAAAGGGAATTTATTTGAAGGATACATGGAAATCTCACATAATCCAACTGTAAATGCTGCCACTAGGCCTCATAAATGTTGAAAAAAATCTTCAGACAAGCTACTTTCTCTGCTTTTTCTTTCAGGAAACATGATTTCTTTTCTGCATCCCTCTGTACTTGAATTTCATTCTGCTTCATGTAGCCAGACTTCTTTTACCAGGCTCTCTCATTTCACTTCCTGGGTAAACTTCGGCTTAACGTGAGCCTCTGCCCTGCTGTGAAGCAATTTGGTTCAGACTTGACCAGATGTTACAGCTCCAGCCGACCACTGATTACTAAGTCAAACTCTATGGCTTTTAGTTCAAATTCTTGTGAAAGAGAATCTAATTGGCTCAAGTGAGCTTTGGGTTGTTTCTCCCTGGGTCGTTTTCCCACTTACCTGTGACTAGCCACTGGGGCTAGAGAATTTAAAATCCTGTGCTACAAACAATAGCATGTGTGTGGCTGGGAGAACATTTTCTTAGACGGTAAATAGGAAGGAAATGATCAGCATTCAGGTGCAGTGAAGCTATAAAATCTAGCCACCACCCACAACTACCAAAGAGGCCACTCTTTTCAGGCCAACTGCTTGATAGGTGGTAGTTACCACAAAGATTCTGATGCCTCTAAGGTTTTTTAGTTTTTTTTTTTGGAGATGGGTTTTGCCATTTTGCCCAGGCTGGTCTTGAACTCCTGGACTCAAGTAATCCATCCGCCTTGGCCTCCTAAAATGCTAAGATTACAGGTGTGAGCCACCGCACCCAGCCACCTCTAACTTATATGAATGTTGGAATTGCTCATTGTTGGGACAGAATGTACTTCTAATTTGTCCGCTTTCCAAAGGAAATTAAATTGAAGACATGCTAAAGAAAAACATTTTGTAAATCTTGATCTAACAGAATTAGCATAGCAAAGCAAGAACTTGTGAAGTGATAGTGAACAACAATGTAAATAAAAAATAGTTGATGGTTTCCAGCTCCATCCACGTCCCGGCAAAAAACATGAACTCATCCTTTTTTATGGCTGCATAGCATTCCATGGTGTATACGCGCCACATTTTCTTTATCCAGTCTATCATTGATGGGCATTTGGATTGGTTCTAAGTCTTTGCTATTGTGAATAGTGCTGCAATAGACATACATGTGCATGTGTCTTTATAGTAAAATGATTTATAATCCTTTGGGTATATACTCAGTAATGGGATTGCTGGGTCAGATGGTATTTCTGCTCAGCAAACTGGAACAGAAAACCAAACACCACATGTTCTCACTCATAAGTGGGAGCTGAACAATGAGACACATGGACACAGGGAGGGGAACATCACACACTGGGGCCTGTCGGGGGATGGGAGACTAGGGGAAGGATAGCATTAGGAGAAATACCTAAACAGCTAATGTAGATGACAGGTTGATGGGTGCAGCAAACCACCATGGCACACATATACCTATGTAACAAACCTGCATGTTCTGCACACCATATCCCAGAAGTTAAAGTATTAAAACAAAAAAATAGCTTGTAAGAGGCTAAAAAGGGGAGTTAGGCTTCCTTGCACTTGCACATGCTCCTTAGCATGAAAAACTGAAGTGTTCTCTCTAGCATGCCTTCCCCTTTACCATCTACTTGGCAAAGCCTTATTCATTCTTCAAGAACTATTATAGATTAACCATCACTTCTTGTAGAATGCCTTTTCTTACAGGGCTTACTTTCCTCCCTAATAGGCAAAAAGGATTTCTCTTCTTTTGCCACAGACATTTAGATTGAATTTCTGCAGGGCAGAAACCTTGTTTTATTCTTTTTTGAATGCCCCTCACCATACACTACAAAATTTACATGGATTTTTAATGAATACCTATTGATTAAAATCATAACCAAATGGATGTGGTTAATAACCTCACTTTACACAGAAATTAGGCCAATATACTATAGATAAAGGCTCTAATGAAGTGCTGCACACCTAATTTTAGACAACACACATCACGTACACTATTCCCATTATTTCATCCAGTTGACAGATATATTATAATTCTTAGATTTGTCTTACCACAAAGAGTGCAGGTGTTTGTACTCAATAGGATCAAAATAATACAGGATAAAATGAAAATTGTATGAGAAAGTAATTATTATTTCACTCAAGTAATATTTATAGTGTACTTACTTTGTGCCACCCATTAGCTATAAATGTTGTATACTAGAGCAAAAAGTGGAGAATGTAAACTAAGAACTTGCTAAAGTAAACATGTTATATAATAATTCATACTGAATAAAGGCTAAAAGAAATTATTACAAACTCTCATAGTTTCACTTCTATTTTGCAACAACCATGTGCTTATAAATTATTTGTTGAATATCTGCCTGTTTTTCTCCCTGGGCTATAAGCTCCAGTGGAGCCTAGTCCAGGTCTAACTTGTCAGTATTCTACTCGTGGTGTGTAGCACAATGCCAGCACATAATCAAGTATTTAATAAGCATATGCTGAATAAATAGTGAATAGATGGATGTATAGGGAGAAAAACAACACCAAAACTTGCATTTAAAAAAAGAATCCCCAAATAGGAAGAATTATAAAAGGTAATATCAAGCTATCCTTTATTGAAGACAATTTGAGAAAAGCAAATTGTTCAAGAATGTGAGTCTTTAAAAGTAAATTTAAAGAATAATTTGAAGGCTAAATTTATACTGGACTTTGGCAAAGACCAACACGCTCAATAATTTAGTAATTTGCTTAACAACTAGATGTTGAATCCATACAAAGTGCCAGACATTGTACTGAGTGCTAAAATGCAGGAGAGAATAAGATAAATTTGATCTGTGTTCACATGGAGCTTACAGGAATTCAGAAGATACTAGAAGGTTCATAGATTATTTTCCTAACATGTAAAATAAAGCAAAACTCTAGTATAAAAAATGCATATCTGATCAAAAAATATATATTAGATCTTTGATAATATTTGGACAAATATACTTAGAGTGCCACATTAGGTTCTATGGTTTCCTGTACAGTCTGTGACTGTTCATACTATTACTCCTTGTTGGAATCTTTTCCCACCTAAGCCCCTCTTTTACTTGTCTAAATCACCCATTTGGCCAGGGTAGTGGCTCACACCTGTAATCCCAGCACTTTGGGAGGCCGAGGGGGACAGATCACTTGAGGCCAGGAGTTCAAGACCAGCCTGGCCAACATGGCAAAACCTTGTCTCTACCAAAAATACAAAAATTAGCTGGGCATGGTTGTGGACACCTGTAGTCCTAGCTGCTTGAGAATCACTTAAACCCAGGAGGAAGAGGTTGCAGTGATCTGAGATTGTGCCACTGCACTCCAGCCTGGGTAACAGAGTGAGACTCTGTCTCAAAAATAAATAAATAAATAAATAAATAAATAAATAAATAAATAAATAAAATGAATCACTCATCTTTCAAATTTATGAGTCATAGACATAGTCTCCCACCAGCCCCTCCACATCACCTCAGCTACCATAAGCTTCGTGTACATACCCCATTGTGAGTTTACCGTAGTATACTGAAATCATGATTTGTTTGCCTGTCTCTTTTCTGAACTCTAAGCTCCTTGAGGGCAGAAGCTAATTTTCATTGATTTTTGCATGTATAATGTCTGGTACATAACAGAGGTTCAATAAATGTATATGAAGTTGAACTGAAGTCTGTATGTTTTCTCTTTAGAAACTTGTATCTGCCTAATATAAGAGCAAGGGCTTCAGCTGATATCCTATATTTCTAAAATTTCTTTAAAAGACATTCTACAATCTAAGTCATCAAGAAAGTTCATCACTGAAAGCATTCACAAGCCCGAATATCTCCTCTCCTCTCCTCTCCTCTGCCCTCCCCTCCCCTCCTCTCCCCTCCCTGTCTCTTCTTCCTTTCTTCCTTTCTCTCTCTTTCTCTTTCTCTCTCTCTCTTTTCTTTCTTTCTTTCTCTTTCTTTCCTTCCTTCCTCCCTCCCTCCC
>NW_012114710.1:10948326-10965297 GCF_000951035.1 Colobus angolensis palliatus | reverse complement strand
TTCCTTCCTTCCTTCCTTTTTCTTTCTTTTCTTCTTTCTGGGTCTTGCCTAGCTGGAGTACAATGGCACAATAATCATGGCTCACTGCTCACTGCAGCCTTGACCTGGGTTCAAGCAATCCTCCCGCCTCAGCCTCCTGAGTAGCTGGGACCACAGATATGGGCCACCACACCTGGCTAATTTTTTGTAGAGATGGGCCTCTCTATGTTGCCCAGGCTAGTCTTGAATTCCTGGGGCTCAAGCCATCCTCCCACCTCTGTCTCCCAAGGTGCTGGAATTTCAGGTGTAAGCCACCACACTCAGCCCATTATGTTTTCTTCTTACCCATAGCTCAAATCCACATGAAAATTTGAGGCAGAGATCATCACTGTCTTTACAGTCCTGATCATGTAAAACCTATTTACATTTTTATACCTTAAATGCTTAAATAATTATATATTAGAAAGTCAGGCCTCTTTCTTGGCAAGCCCAGTGTTAGAAGGAAACATTCTCTGGTACCAGTACTACTCCTGGAATAGTAAAACAAGATGCAAAAAAGCAAAAGGAGATGTAAATACATGAGAATAGGCCGGGTGCAGTGACTCATACCTGTAATTCTAGCACTTTGGAGGCAGAGGCTGGCGGATCACCTGAGGTCAGGAGTTTAAGACCAGCCTGGCCAACAGGATGAAACCCCGTCTCTATTAAAAATACAAAAATTAGCCAGGTGTGGTGGTGGGTGCCTGTAATCCTAGCTACTCAGGAGGCTGAGGCAGGAGAATCACTTGAACCCGGGAAACAGAGGTTGGAGTGAGCCACGATTGTTCCATTGCACTGCAGCCTCAGCAACAGAGCAGAACTCTCTCTCCAAAAAAATAAATAAATAAATAAATAAACAAATAAAATAAAAAAAAGAATATCTGCCATATATAAATGTTGTCTGTGACTGGGCACCTCACAAACACAATGAGTTCACCTCATTGATTAATTACTATTTGAGCATCTCTGCGTTATCTATATCTATTGCCACAGTGATGCTTGATAACAAACCATTCCAAACTCAGTTCCTTAAAATAATAAAGTTATTTAGTTCACTAGATTTTAAATGTGGTTAGCTGGAAAGTTTTTCTGACCTAAGCTGAATGTCCTCACATATTTGGGGCTGACTGGCTGTTGGTTGATCTAGGATGGCCCTGGCTGGGATGTCAGGGGTAACTCTGCTTTCTTCCACATCCCTCTCACATCCTTCCTGCAGGCTAGCCCAGAAGATGTTCTCATAGCATAACAGAGGAAAATAGTGGTCAGGCCAAGAGTGCAATGACAAAGCGCATGCCCTTTTCAAGCCTCTGCTAACATCTTTTTTTTTTTTTTTTTTTTTTGAGACAGAATGTCACTCTGTTGCCCAGGCTGGAATGCAGTAGTGAGATCTTGGCTCACTGCAACCTCTGCCTCCTAGGTTCAAGCGATTTGCCTGCCTCAGCCTCCCGAGTAGCTGGGATTACAGGCGTGTGCCACCATACCTGGCTAATTTGTTGTATGTTTTGTAGAGACAGGATTTCACCATGTTGGTTATGCTGGTCTTGAACTCCTGACCTCAGGTGATCCAGCCGCCTCAGCTTCCCAAAGTGCTGGGATTACAGGCATGAGCCACTGCACCTGGCCTGGTAACATCCTATTGACCAAAGCAAATCACATGCCCAAGGCCAGAGTAGGGACTGGTTCGTGGGACAGGGGACACTTTAAATTTATAAGACAAACATTGTGATTTCATGGAGGAAATTAAGTGGGGTCATTAACACAACCAATCTGTGGGACATCTGGATTCCTAAACCTACTATGATACTAAACTTTAACAGCCTGTTCGGGAGAAA
This sequence comes from Colobus angolensis palliatus, assembly GCF_000951035.1. Classification (NCBI taxonomy): domain Eukaryota; kingdom Metazoa; phylum Chordata; class Mammalia; order Primates; family Cercopithecidae; genus Colobus; species Colobus angolensis. Next base: position 10,963,447 of record NW_012114710.1, on the reverse strand, counting down.
TAGCATAACATTTCCATATTATAAATTCCAGATACTTCAGAAAGTAGAGTAGTCTAAAAAAATGTAACACGGTGTTTAGAAGCTTGGAATTTTTATTTGGAATTTGGCACCTAGTTTTACAAAACTAGAGATTCAGCATCTGAGGTCCACTCATCAAATATAAGAGTGAAGATAAGCTATGCAATAATAGCAATTGTAAATTGCAACTAATTTTGTTGAACCCATCAAAGTGAACTGATAAGGTAGATAATATGGAGGATTCACTAGAGATGGAAATAGGAGGTAACATAGCAAAATTCAGCCTACAAAGATAGTGTGTACATGTGCAGACACACACAAGAAGGCTGTAGCCAAATCCTCCAAACAAATCTTTTAAAAAGTTACTGGAAAAATTGAACCCAGCAGCATCTTAGGAGAATAATTCTACTGGTTGATATTTTTCAGGCAGCAGAAAAGCCACATGTAAGCAATTTCAGCTGATACAGGGGATATATGCAAAATAGTCTCTCCACAGTCATATGACCAGGTCTTCTGAAAGACTGGAATGACATTCAGGATGCACTGATGCTCCAGAGCTTCACAACTACAGTAATCAGCATGGGAATCCCCTTTGTCCTATCATCTCTCACAGCAATTACCTTTTGCTCTCTATTTTTGCTACTCTTCCATATTTGTGGCTAAATGTATCTCTGCTTCTACAGTGTCTGTTTCTGTTTTACCACCACTTCAATCTAACTGTTTTTGCTCTTACCCCATGGCTTCTGATTATTGCTTCTCTCTCTTTGTTTCCATGCCAGTCTGTTTTCCGTATCTCATTCTAAGTGTCTGATACTGCCAGACTGTCATCTTCCAGGAGAGGGTTGGCAAGCTCTTCTCCTAGGCCCTGTGTTAGGCAACAGGCTGGTTTTCTAAATGAACATCTTTGGGTCAAGAACTCATCACTGCTCTGCTCAGCTGTTGTCAGTGTTGGTGTTATTGGGCAGAAAGGAATCCCAGAGATGGAGGACTACAGGGACTGGGAGGTCTCTCAGATGAGGATGACCTAACTGTCAAGTGCTTTCCACAGACTGTTTAATATAAAAACCACGACAAACAAGAAAAGACCAATCTAGGAATGCAAGGATAAATCATTATGAGGAAATCTATCAATATAATACAACCTATCAATGAATAAAAAGGGAAAAATTATACATCATCTTGAAAGAGGTTGGAAAAAAGCAATTGATGTGCTAGTATAGATTTAATATTATTCAATATAGTTTTTCTAGCCAAATTTTTAATCTGGTGGATCTATACAAAGAAAAATGTAACATTTTGCTGGGGAAATACAAGTGGATGTAATAAATGCCAAGAACACTATGTTTTTTAATGAAGAGGCTGTTAGAAGTGATAGTGAAGCCAGGCATGGTGGCTCACATCTGTAATCCCAGTACTTTGACAGACTAAGGCAAGAGGATCACTTGGGTCCAAGACAAGCCTGGGCAACATAATGAGACCTTACCTCTACAAAGAAATTAAAAAATTAGCTAGGTATGCTGGTGCATGCCTGTGGTACCAGCTACTCAGGTGGCTGAGGTGTGAGGATTCCTTGAGAGCCCAGGAGGCTGAGGCTGCAATGAGCTATGATCGTGCCACTGCAACACTGCACTCCAGCCCCATCTCTAAAACAAAAAGAAGTGATAGTGGAATAATTAAGGTGGTATTACAGGACACAAACATACTTAAATCTAGTTGTGGTCCAGACACTTCTTCTACCTGAAAGGTCCCTGAGGAATATAAATAGATGACAATGACAATGACAAAGATGAGCAAAGTAATACTTTATTATTAAGGGCCATCATCGTGATACTAATCACCAAATATTTTCTGTTTCCCACAGCTTGGACTACCACTAATGTTGCATTAAAGGAAAAAGTAAAAAGAGCAATGAGGAGTGGAAAAATGGAGAGAAAGAGAAAAAAGAACAGTAATGGTATCTAGGCCTGCTCAAAGGAAACTGTGTACACTGACCTTTGAACACACTGTCGCTATTTCTGCTCATGAATATGGCCCACTCAGTGTACTGAAACTCCACCAAACACATTAGCTGCTTTATTCAGGATCACGAGGAAGGAAGGGAGAGGAAAATAGAATGGAGAGAATCAAGTATTGTAAAATATCAGTTCTTCCCAAATTAAGTTCAGTGCAGTCCCAAACACCATCTTGATGAGGTTTTTTTTTTTTAAAAAAATAGACAAAATAACTAATATAACCAATAATAATAATAATGTGAGAATAAGCAAGAAAAATCTGAAAAGAGAGGGTAATGAGAGCCTGTACACACACTTATGATCATACACTGTGGTATGTGCCCTGTGCCCTGTTGTGATTGGTCAGTTCATTTGCTCTGATTGGTTTATGGTTGTGCTTTACTAGCTGTTAAACATTTGGTATATCAAGCTTGCTTATAGGTATTAAATTATATAATATAGTTACAGTAATTAATAGTGTGATACTAACAGGTGAAAAAAACAAAAAAGGACTGGGTGTGGTGTCTCATGCCTATAATCCCAAGATTTTGTGAGGCCAAGGCAGGAGGATTACTTGAGGCCAGAATTTTGAGACCGGCCCACATAACAAAGTGAGACCCTGTCTCTACAAAACTAAAAAAATTAGCTGGATGTGGTGGCACATGCCTGTGATCCCAGCTACATGGCAGGCTGAGGCAGGAGTTTTGCTTGAGCCCAGGAAGTCAAGGCTGCAGTGAACTATGTTTGCACCACTGCATTCCAGCCTGGTCAACAGACTGAGACCCTATCTCAAAAACCAACCAACCAAACAACAATAACAACAACAAAGAAGAAGAAGAAAAAGAAAAGGAACAGAATAGATGACCTAGAAATAGATCCTTGTTTCGTGAGATGAAAGAAAGGGATTTTGACATTTTCTGTGAGAATTTCTCTTGGGAAATAAATAATTCTCTTGAGAAAAATATCTTAATATATTGCATGAAAGTAAGAGGCAAGATCCTAGGGGCATAGTTTGGAAGAAGATAATGAAATAAAGAGACAAGCAAACTACTCTGCTTAAGAAATAAAAAATAATTTATATGAAAAGAGAGTGAAGAGAAGCAGCAGCACCATGTGTGTGGAGAGAAGCAGCTGGTGAGAAATTCCTGGTCATGGGTTGGCTGAAGGGCTTCTGAAAGCAGGGAGCTCCTAAAGACCACTTTTAAATTGGTTGCATTGCTGTATGCAAATCCCTTTTGTCTCCCCTGTCAGTGGGGAGGATGCTACAAACAAAGAACAACTTTTATAAGTGAGGTTTTCTTTTTGAGGGGATAGGGTGGTGAGAAGAAATTAAAGAGTCTTGAGATTTGTGTCTAGTGTAGAACAGAGAAGAGACCAGCCATGTGGGATGTGTATGTGTGAAAGCAAAAGTTAATTAGGAGCTTATTCACACAGCCAGAAGAGACCATGTGAACATAAGTTTTTGGGAATTCAGAGAGGCTGTAGGAGGGAGAGAGACTAGACTTCCAATGGGCTGTTGGCTAAGGGGTTAGAGCCAATTTTATTTAAATCTCAAGGGGTGGGCCTGTGTATGTAAATATATAGCAAATCACACAAAGACATACAATAATCAAACAGTTCAAAACCAATGATATAGAAAAATATTTTGAAAGAAACAACATCAAAATGGTGTGTGTCTTGGTCCATTTTGCGCTGCTATAACAGAATACTTGAGACTGGGTAATTTATAATGAATAGAAACTTATTTGTTTGTGAATCTGGAAGCTGGAAAGTCTAAGATCAAGGTGCTGGCATCTTGGAAAGGCCTTCTTGCTGTGTCATATCATGGCAGAATATGGAAGGATAAAGAGAGAGTAAGAGGGGGGTGAATTCACCATTTTATAAGAGCACCAATCCCATCCATGAGGATAGAGCTCTCATAGCATAATCAGCAATTAAAATTCTCATCTCTTAGAACTGTTAAAATGGCAGTTAAATTTTTTATCTTTCTTTCTTTTTTTTTTTTTTTTTTCACTTTTTGAGACAGGGTCTTGCTCGTCACCCAGGCTCAGTGTAGTGATGTGATCATGGCTCACTGAAGCTTCAACCTCCTGGGCTCAAGCAATCCTTGCACCTCAGCTTCCCCAGTAGCTGGGTTTATTTGCAAAACAAGAGGAAATACACCCAAAGTAAGTAGAAATGTAGCAATAATAAAAATGAAAGTTGAAATAAATGAAAGAGAAAATAAGCAGACAATAACATTAATGAAATCAAAGCTCTTCTTTGAAAAGATCGAATTGAAATATGTTTAATCAAACTGATCATGTAAAAGATAGAGAATATACAAATTACAAATATTAGGAATAAAAGATGGGACATCACTACAATCCTACAAATACTAAAGAATAACAAAGAAATATGATTAACAACTCTGGGTCAATACACCTGAAAACTTAAATGAAATGGACAAATATCTTAAAAGACAAAATTACCCAAACTGGCATAAAAAAATATAAAATGTGAACTGTCTTTAATTTATAAAAGAAATTAACTTCACACTTTAAACTTTCTCAAAAAGAAAACTTTAGTGTAGGTAATAGATAAGGACGCTATACTTCCAAGCTCATTTTATCAGGTCAGTCTCACCATGATAAGATAGACAAAGATATTACAAGAAAACTACAGATCAATATCCCTAATGAATTTGGATTCATTAACATCCTTTAAAACATTAGCAAAAAAAAAAACCAAAAAAAAAAAAAAAAACCCAGCAATATATAAAAGGGAGAATGCATCATGACCAAGTGTGGTTTATCCCAGAAAAGTAAAGTTAGTTTGACATTTGAAAATCAAAAAATTTAATTAATCATATTAATAGTCTAAACACAAAAACAAACAGATCATCTCAATAGATGCCCCCCCACCCCCGACTGCCAAGCATTGATAAAAATTTAGTATTTATTCATGATTTAAAAGTTATCGACAGGCCAAGTACAGTGGCTCATGTCTGTGGTCCCAGGACTTTGGGAGGCTGTGGTGAGAGGATCACTTGAGTCCAGAAGTTTGAGACCAGCCAGGGTAACATAGAGAAACCCTGTTTTTACAACAAATAAGCCAGGTGTGGTGGTATGCATCTGTACTCAGAAGGCTGAGGTGGAAGGATCACATGAGCCCAGAAGATTGAGGCTGCAGTGAGCCATGATTGTGACACAGTACTCCAGGTTAGGTGACTAAGATCCTATCTCAAAAATATAAAAAAGCTCTCAGCAAACTAAGAAAAGAAGGGAACTTCCTCAATCTCATAAATTGCATATACAAAAAGCCTACAGATAGTATACTTGATGGTAAAACACTGAATGCTTTGCCTGAAAATCAGGGACAAGGTAAGGATGCCTTTCTCATCACTTCTGCTCAACATTGTACTGGATGTTCTAGTCCGTGCAATAGGGCAAGAAAAGGAAATAAAACTATACAGAATGGAAAGGAAAAAATAAAACTCTTTATTTGGAGAAACATGATTGTATACATAGAAAATCAAGAGACATCTATAAAATGCTACTAGAACTAACAGGTTTTTAAACAAGATCTCAGTGTACAGGACTAATGTTAAAAAAGAATTATATTTAAATACCCTATTAATGAACCACTAACAATGAAATATCATTTATAATATGAGGGCACTTCAAAATGTTCATGGAAAAAATTGAATTAAACGATAAAGATAAAGAATATAAATTTTATTTCTCAACATAAGCTCCATCCAGGTCAACCATGGTTGTAAGTGATGACATCAGTCATTTAATCCATCCCTAAAAAAACTGGGAGTCCTGGAAATTCAACCATGTCTTTTTTACATGATTAACTGAAGAAAAATGGGAGCCCTTTGCAGATTTTTTAAGATTAGGAAACAAAAAGAAGTTAGAGCCAAATTAGGACTGTAAGGTGGATGCCTAATGATTTCTCATTGAGAGTCTTACAAAATTGCCCTTGTTTGATGAGAGGAATGAGCAGGAGCATTGTTGTGGTAGAAAAAGACTGTCCAGTGAAGCTTTTCCAGGAATTTTTCTGCTAAAGCTTTAGCTAACTTTCTCAAAACACTCTTGTAATAAGCAGATATTATTGTTCTTTGACTCTCTAGAAAGTCAACAAGCAAAATAAGCATCCCCAAAAACTATTCCCATGACCTTTGCTCTTGGCAGGTTTGCTTTTGCTTTGACTGGACCACTTCCACCTCTTGGTAGCCATTGCTTTGATTGTACTTTCTCTTCAGGATTATACTGGTAAAGCCATGTTTTATCTCCTGTTACAATTCTTGAAATAAATGCTTCAGGATTTTTATCTTACTTGTTTAAAATTTCCATTAAAAGCTTTGCTCTTGTTTGCAGTTATCTAGGTACAATGGTTTTGGCACCTGTTGAGTGAAAAGTTTGCTCCACTTTAGTTTTTCAGTCAGATTGTATAAGCTATGAGATTTGAGCTTTCTATGGTGTTGGCTGTTGTTTCTCCTGCTAATTGTCAGGCCTCTTGAATGAGGGTATGAACAAGGTGAATTTTTTCCTTGCAAACTGATGTTAAGGTCTATCATTGCAGGCTTCATCTTTTACATAATCTCTTCCCTTCTTAAAATGAGTTACCCATTTGTAAACTGCTGATTGTTTTGGAGCATTGTCCCCATAAATTTTTCATAAAGCATCAGTGATTTTATCATTGTTCTACCCAAGCTTCTCCATAAATTTGATGTTTGTTCTTGCTTCAACTCTAGCAGAATTCATGCTACTCTGCTAGGGGCTTTTTTCAAACTGATGTCTTATCCTTCTTAGTGACTCAAACTACATCCTGCTCATACATGTTATAACAAGTTAGTATGAGTTCATCTGGGGGCAAAAAAATTTTAAATCCATGCATAGTTTTTTTTCAAAATATGCATATTTCTATGAACTTGTTGAAGATCCCTTGCAGCATCAAAAAGCATAAAATATGCAAAGAACCTGGAAGAGTCAAAATCATTTTGAAAAAGAACAAATTTGGAAAATTTACACTTCCCAATTTTAAGACTTTCTAAAGTTATAGTAATCAAGACAGTGTGATATTTGTGTAAGGATAGACATATGGTTCAATGGAAGGAATAGAGAGTCCAGAAATAGACATAGAGTTTTCACGAAAGTTCCAAAGTAATTCAATGGGGAAAGGATTGTCTTTTCAACAAATGGTGTTGAAACAACCATATATCCATTTAGAAAAAAAATGAACATTGACTCTTTCCTCTCACCATATGCAAAAATTATTTTGAAATAGATTATAGACCCAAATGTAAAAGATAAAGCTATAAACTTTAAGAAAAAAAGTATTAACAAATCTCCACTGTCTTAAAGTAAATAAAATTTCTTAAATATGTCACAAAATGATGTGAACTTCTTCAAAATGAAAACATTGACTTTTCAAAACACATTGTTAAGAAAATGAAAATGCAAGTATATTTGTTGTATAAAAAATTTCTCCAAAACCTAGTAGCTGAAAACAATAATAAAGGTTTATTATTTCTCACAGTTTTTGCAGATCTGGAAAATCTGAATTTCTTGGCTGGCTACTTCTGGCATACAGTGTTACATGAGATTGCAGTCATCTGAAGACTTGTGAGGGATTGGACGATCCATTTCCAAAGTGCCACATATGGCTAGCAAATTGCTGCTGTCCATTTATCAACAGGCATCTGTTCCTGTCTGAGGCAAGACAGCAAGGCAAGAGCCTTGCTAAAGGACTGTCTTTCTCTAGAGCAAGAGTAATCCAAGGGGGCAAAGTGGGAGCTGCAATATCTTTTATGAAGTAGCCTCAGAAGGCATGTACTATCACTTTTAAAATTTTCTCTTGGTCACACAGGTCAGTCAATAGGGGAAAGTACTGTATAAGAGTGTGTACGTACCAGGAGTCCAGGATCAATGGGGTCCATCCTGGAGGCTGACTGCCATAGCAAACCATAATCTGGGAGAAAATATTCACAACACCAATATCTGACAAAGGATAGTATAAAAGACAGAATATACACACTCCAATAATAAGAGGGAAAAAAAAAAACAATTTGAAGTAGACAAAAGGTTTGAACAGATACTTCTGTTCAAATATGCACATACCCCTTAAGGACAGGAAAAGATACTCAACATGACTAGTTATTAGGAAAATGCAAGTTTAAATACAATAATTAAAAACTAGAGTGGCCGGGCGCGGTGGCTCAAGCCTGTAATCCCACTTTGGGAGGCCGAGACGGGCGGATCACGAGGTCAGGAGATCGAGACCATCCTGGCTAACACGGTGAAACCCTGTCTCTACTAAAAATACAAAAACTAGCCGGACGAGGTGGCGGGTGCCTGTAGTCCCAGCGACTCGGGAGGCTGAGGCAGGAGAATGGCGTAAACCCAGGAGGCGGAGCTTGCAGTGAGCTGAGATCTGGCCACTGCACTCCAGTCCGGGCGACAGAGTGAGACTCCGCCTCAAAAAAAAAAAAAAAAAAAAAAAAACTAGAAAGGATTACCAAGCATTGGAGAAGAAATGGAGCAACTGGAACTCTCATATATTGCTGGTGGAAATGGAAATGGTACAACCACTTTGGAAAATGGTTTGGCAATTTATCATAAAGTTAGATAAATGACCATATGACCTAGCTGTTTTACTCTTAGGCATTATTTATCCAAGAAAAACGAAAACATACTTCCACACAAGGACTTTTGACCAAATGTTCATAGAATCTTTACTCATAGTAGCCAAAAACTGGAAACAAACCAATTATCTATGAATAGGACAAAAATAAATAAATTGTAACAAATCCATACAAGGGATCCCTACTCCACTAGAAAAGAAGAAATAACTACTACACACAATATTATAAATAAATCCCTAAAATGTGCTGAGCTGAACCACAAACAAGAGAGTATATACTGGATGATAACATTCATATCAAATTCGTGAAAAAGTGGGCCTAGGTGCAGTGGCTCCCATCTGTAATCCCAGCACTTTGGGAGGCTGTGGCAGAAGGACTGCCTGAGGCCAGGAGTTTGAGACCAACCTGGGCAACACTGCAAGACCCCATCTCAACAAAAAGTTAAAGAATTAGCTGGGCCCTGTGGCACATGCCTGTAGTCCCAGTTTCTCAAGGGGCTGAAGCAGGAGGATATCTGGAGCCCAGGAGATTGAATCTGCAGTGAACTGTGTCCATGCCATGGCACTCCAGTCTGGGTGACAGAGTGAGACCCTGTCTCAAAAATAAAAAACGAAATTATGTAAAAAGTAGAATAATTCTACAGTGACAGAATGCAAACAAATAGTTACCTAGGACCAGAAGTAGTTGGGGGGAGGGAGGGCTTGAGAATACTTTTTACTGTGTTGGAAATGTTCTGTATAATGATTGTGGTAAATTCACACTGGTATATTCATTTTTTAAAATTTATTGAACTGTACCATTTAAATGAGGTTAGTTTATTGTATATAAATAATATCTCATTCAAGTTAATTAAAAAAGAGTATTCCAAAAATAAAACTAAAAAGGGTAGGCATGGTGGCTCATACCTGTAATCCCAGTGTTTTGGGAGGCCAAGGCGGGAAGGCCTGAAGTTCAAGACCAGCCTGGGCAAAATAGTGAGACCCTGTCTATAAAAATATTTTAAAAATAAAAACAAAGAGTATCACTAAAGGCTGAGTGTGGTGGCTCATGCCTGTAATCCCAGCACTTTGGGAGGCTGAGGAGGGCAGATCACCTGAGGTCAGGAGTTCAAGAGCAGCATGGCCAACTTGGTGAAACCCCGTCTCTGTAAAAATATTTTTTAAAAAAGACTATTACCAAAAATAATTTCCTTCATAAGATACAACTACTTTAAGTTATATCTTATAGGCTGGGAACCCCTTAAGACTCATATACCTGATTACTTTGTTTGGTACTTATAGGAAGGTAAATAGGAGAGAGGACCCTCAGAAGAGGAGAGGACTGTCTCATGTTGATATTTCACTCCTTCAAAGGAGTTCTTAAGGAAGTCCAGATTGTCCTAAGGGGCACTGCTCTCTATGTTATCTGAGTTTTGGGCTTTGACCAGCAGGGGAGCATGAGAACGAGGAGAATACTAAAGAGGGTTAAGCAACAAACACTTGGGTGACAGGATCATTTGTACACCAAGCCTCAGTGACACGCAATTTACACATATAACAAATCTGTAAATCTTTTTTCTAAAAGTAGAAAAAAGAAGAAGAAGAAGAAAACAAAGAAACAAGTGAAGCAGCATTTAAATGAGTAATGGAAATGAAGCAAACCCCACCTCTTTCACAAGTACAGGTGAAATAGGAAACTTTTAAGGTGCAAGGGAAAATAGGTTGGGGCAGAGTTTCTCCGCTTCAGCATTAATGCCATTTGGACCTGATCATTCTTTGTTTTTTGAGTGGGGTGATGGGGCTGTCTTGTGTACTGTAGGATGTTTAGCACCATCCATCACATCTACCCATTAGATGCCAATGGAACATCCAACCTACCTCCATGAAAAATGTTGTAAGCCATTGCCAAAGTCCCCGGGATATGAAATGGTCCCAAGTTGAGAACAACTGGATTAGTGTATTTGTTATCTATTCTTGGATAGCAAATTATCTCCCAAATTTAGTGACTTAAAACAATAAACACTTATTTTACAGCTATAGTTGCTATGAGGTAAGCATTTGAGAGTAATTTAGTTGGGTGGTTCTGGTTCAAGGTCTTTGATGAGGCTGCAGTCAAGATGCAATCATCCGAAGGCTTGACTTAGGCTGAAGGATCTACTGCTAAGATGTCTCACTCACATGGTGATGGCAGCAGGCCTCAGACTCTGGTGGTTGTTGGCAGAATGTCTCAGTTCCTTGCCATGTGGGTCTCTACATAGGGCAGCTTCCTGTGTCTTTGCCATATGGCAACTGAGAATGATCTGAGAGAGAGTGGGAGAGGCTCCATGATGCCTTTCTATGGCCTGGTCTTGGAAGTGACACACTGTCACTTTTGCTATATCTATTAACAACAAGTCACTAATTACAGTCTACATTCATTTTGGAAGAGAATTAGGCCCCACTGGTTTATTTTTTAAAATTTTATTTTATTTTATTTTATTTTGAGAGCGAGTCTTGCTCTGTTGCCTAGGATGGAGTGAAGTCGTGCGATCTTGGCTTACTGCAACCTCTGCCTCCTGGTTTTTTTTTTTTTTTTTAATTTTTTTTGAGACAGAGTCTTGCTCTCACTCTGTCACCCAGGCTGGAGTGCAATCATGATGCACTCATGACTCACTGCAGCCTTGACTTCCTGGGCTCAAGTGACCCTCCCACCTCAGCCTCCAGAGTAGCTGGGATTACAGGTGCACACCACCATACCCAGCTAATTTTTTTATTTTTAGTAGAGATGAGGTCTCACAGTGTTGTCCAGGCTGGTCTCAAACTCCTGGGCTCAAGCAATCTTCTCACCTTGGCCTCCCAAAGTCCTGGGATTATAGGCATGAACCACTGTGCCTGGCTAGGCTTCACTTTTTGAGGGCAGAAGTATCAATATATTTTAACACATATTTTATTAAGAAATTTTTAAAAATTCTTAAAATTATAATAGAGACAGGGTGTATTAATCTGTTCTCATGTTGCTAATAGAGACATACCTGAGACTGGGTAATTTATAAAGGAAAGAAGTTTAATTGACTCATAGTTCAGCATTGCTGGGGAGGCCTCATGAAACTTACAATCATGGCAGAAGGGGAGGCAAGCACATCCTTCTTCACATGGTGGCAGCAAGGAGAAGTGCTGAGCAAAAGGGGAAAAAGCCCCTTATAAAACCATCAGATCTTGTGAGAACTCACTATCACCGGAACAGCATGAGAGTAACTGCCCCCATGATTAAATTACCTGACACTGGTCCCTCCCACAACACATGGATATTATGGGAACTACAATTCAAGACAAGCTAAGGGCTGGGGATGGTGGCTCATGCCTGTAATCACAGTACTTTGGAAGGTCGAGGCAGGAGGGTCACCTGAGATCAGGAGTTCGAGATCAGCCTGGCCAACATGGTGAAACCCCATCTCTACTAAAAATTAAAAAAAAAAAAAAATTATCCAGGCGTGGTCGCATGTGCCTGTAATCCCAACCACTCGGGAGGCTGAGGCAAGAGAATCACTTGAACCCAGGAGGTGGAGTTTGCAGTGAGCCAAGATTACACCACTGCACTCCAGCCTGGACAACAGAGCAATAATTCACCTCAAAAAAAAAAAAAAAAAAGATGCGATTTGCATGGGGACACAGCCAAACCATATCACGGGGTTTTGTCATGTTGGTCAGGCTGGTATCAAGCTTAAGTGATCCAACTGCCTTGGGTTCTCAAGGTGTTCGGATTACAGGTGTGAGCCACAGTGCCCGACCTGTAGACATATTTTAAAACCACTACAGTTAGAGAACAATTTTTTAAACAAATGGTTTGGGGGAATACCCTGAGCTATTTTTAAAAGAATAAAAGTTAGATCATCATGGCGAAATAAATCTTAGAAAGTTAAATTATTTAATGAAAAAAGTAAAATGTCAATCAAGTAGAAAAAAGTAAAGACAGATGAATTATATGATCTCAGGATGGGAAAGATGTGTGAAGTAAAAAATAACGAAAGAATACAAAAATGGAAACGATCAATAGTTTCACAAAGGATTAATATCTACATTGCGTGAAGCACCCTTTTGTGAAATACCTCAGTAAGAAAATGGACAAAGGACAAAAAATAAGTTACCATACATACACATATGAAAACATACTGTGATGATTTGGGCACATGGAAGAAGGACAATCACATACTGTCATGTAGTGCTGTGGGAAAATTGATAACTATTATGACAGTAATTTCTTGATTATGTGCCCTGCTCATGTGTTAAGTAGCTCTATGTGTGTTACTTATAGCAATTTATATACATTTTTTACTACAACATGTGGAAGCACTATACTAATTTTCTAGTTGAGGTACAATTAGATTAAGCAATTGGCCAAATCTCTCAGCTCATAGGTGGCAGGTGGGTCAGGTTATCCATTAGGCACAGTAGACACAGTGCCTCAGGCTTATAACACTTTCTGGGGCCCACAAAAATGTTTTAATTTCTTTTAAAATCAGAAGGCAAAAAATTGAATGTTTAGGTCAAAGAAAATATTTTAATGTATAATGGTAATATCTTTGTCTTCATACCAATGCAGTAATAAAATATCTTATGTAGTATTATTTTATGGAAGATGAGGCCCACACAGGTATAACACCTAGGGTCTGTGAAAGTCAGAATGTGGCACTGGGTGGCAGAGCTGTGTTTTGATGCTGGGTGATGTGACACCTGAGCCTATGCTCTTTCTGGAAGGTAGTTGCCAATATGTTTCAAAAGGGCTAAACTTGTTCATACTTTTTTATTACTTTTAATAATTTATCTGAATAAGGACATGAACAATGGTTATGGAATGCTATTTATAATATTGTTCATTTGAAACCAAACTGATAGTCAATAATAACAAAAGGCTGGTTCAATATTGGGTGTCAGCTTGGGGACTAGGTGAGTACTAAGAGCTTCTGAACAAGGGAGGAAACTGAGCAATGAGGGGAGCTGAAAGTGAAACACAGAGCAGGAAGCAGGAGGCCTGCATGCATTCTAGAGAAGGAGTCCAGATCCCTGCTGGAGAATACCTAAGGAATTTCTGAGGACGTGTTTGTAAGCACATTATTGCATTTATTTAAAGGGATCGGACAGTAAAAGAAAAAGATGAAGAAAATCTTAGTACATGCTTAAAGCAGAGATGAGTGGGCACATATGGGGCACTGTGAAGAGTTTTTCATAACAAGAGAGATGGAGCATGTGAGCACCAAAGGAACCTTGAATATCACGTTAATCTTTGTCAGGAGAGCTCCGAAAAGCCAACGAATGATTTTAAGCAGTGGAGTGACACAGATGTATATTTTCGAATGATCTTTGTGTATATAATGTGCACCAAATTCAAGTGTGAAGCCAGAGGGCAAGAACTAATGCATGGAGGTAGACGGGAATGTGCATTGTTCAGTCAAGATATACTTGTTGAATTCTGTACACACTGATGAAGTGATGGCGCTGTTTTTGGTACACAGTTCAAAAGCTCAGTTAAAATGGAAGGGGAGAGAGAACCAGAGGTTTTAAAATCAAGGGAAAATTTAGGACCTAGTCTTAAAACGTGATTATGCTGAGGAGTTGTAGGTAGTGGAGACGGTGAAGTTAAAGATGTGCCAAGGACCGCTCACAGTGGGGAGCAGGCAGTGGAGAGGGGCAGGGGCATCTGGCCCTAGATAGAAGGAAAACTAGTAAGTCTGGGTGTGGACGTAGATATAATCTATGGGGGTTGGTCAGGTGGTTGGGAAAGCTGTAGAAATCCACGCCTGAAGGCTTCTGCTTCTCTGAAGTTGGAACCGGTTCACCTGTTAAGTAATGTGGTCCCACTGACTTCTATTTGCACATTGGCCTTTCTTCTAAAAGCAATACATATAACCAACAGCACTTTTCTAAACCAGTTGACTTTTCTGTAAAATGCAGACAGTAGACGCTACTTTATCAGATTGTTGTGTGCGTTAATTGTGCCGACACCTGTACTTGGTCAGTAAGTATCTGCTTTATCACTGGGCTGATGTGAGTGAGGACTAGGTGGTGGGACTTCCACAGATGAACGTTTTGATTAATGAAAAACGGACTGAAAGTCTTCGGGTATGACCAACGGCTAAATGCAATTATTTACTCTTGCAATGGGTTCGAGGTCAAACACTCAGGTCACGGAGTATTTATAAACAGCTTACTTTTGCCCCCGGACCTTAAGATGTCCTGTTCCGGGCTCGACCGCCGACCGGAAAGTCAAATTAGCAGTGCCCAGAGCGAGTTTAGAGCAGGCTCTGCCCAAATCTCAGCGGCGGCCCCGCCCCTTCCACAGGTTCAGGCCCCGCCCCTCCCTGCTATTGGCTGTCCCTCCCCCTCCGCTCGACCGCTCGGAAGACCAGGAGGAGCGGAGTTTTCCTAAGGCAGCATCCGAGCGCCCTCGCTGCGCATGCTCGGGGGAGGCGGATTCCGGGTCCGGAGTTGGGAGGCTTTGGGCGGCCGCGGCATAACGCGCAGTGCCG
>NW_012114710.1:10947617-10948036 GCF_000951035.1 Colobus angolensis palliatus | reverse complement strand
TCGCGGTGCTGGGCGCCCGGCGCCGTCCGCTCCGGGCTGGACCCTCCTAGGGGCCGTCGGGGGATGGTCCTCCCTACCTTGGCTACCTTCTCCAGCCAGGGAGTCGGGAGTTTTCTAGGGTGGGGTCACGGGTCTTACCCGGAGTTCGTCCTGGCACAGGCCTGTGCCAGTGATCCTGGAGCGGAGCGAAGTGTTTCCGTGACTCTGCAGCTGCAGTTCTTAGGCTTCCTTAGCCTTCTCTTCGCCTTCCTTCACCTTTCCCTAACACCTCCCTCAAAAGACAAATATATGGACTCATTGCCCGTGCCCTGACTTTCACCCCAATTTGAGCGTTGCAAACCGAGGACTCCAGCCTTGGAACGTCTTTTTCTGACATGTTTTTATCACTCCCGGTTCTTCACCGACTCTGCAGCTCCCCA
>NW_012114710.1:10908657-10947416 GCF_000951035.1 Colobus angolensis palliatus | reverse complement strand
TCCGTCGCAACCCCCACCTCTACCTTTTGTGACCTGGTAGGTTCCAGTGACCTTGCAGATTTTACCAGTCTTTATCTTGTCTGTGACTTACAGACTCTCCTTTCATCTTCATGTTCTTTTTTAAAAAAATTTAATTTTGTAGTTTGCTGCTTACCTTTACGACCTTTAAATGATCAGTCTTGTTCACAGTCCTTTCTTTGCTCTGGTAAATATATGAAACCTTCATTACCAAAGAAGAGTAGTGTCTGTTATAATTTTGACATTTTTACTCTTCCAGATTAAAATATTTTTCAGAGGCTTGATTTTGCTTTCTTTTTCTATTTGATAAGTTTAACAAAATTTTGTGTGTGTGTGGGTTAATGTGGAACAAGATTTTGTGTTTCTGCTTTAAAATGCTACTAGTAATAGTAGTGGGGGAAAAAAATCATGTCCAAAGTTATATTTGTTTTCCCCATTTGGTGTTTTTACCTGAAATACTTGGTTTACAGTTACCTGCATTTTTTTTTTTTTTTAAAAAAGAGTTCATGTGTAAATCCACTTTACCTGCCTCACCAAATCTGTGTGTATTATGCAAGCAAAATGCACCTTTTAAAAAAGAAAGTCATTCTTTTATTGTGTGACTTGTTTTTAGCCATCAAGTAGTAAATTAGCTGCGACTAGAAATGATCATTTTTTATAAATGGTTAGTATGTTAAAAAATGGAAAGTGTGGTGGCCAAGAGTTGGGAGCTACTCTGATTGGGAATAGTAAAGTATTTGGAATAGTTCTTTGGGACATAGCTTATTAACATTTTCAGATAGTTCTTACCTTAAAATGCGAAACTGCTGGTAAGATCTACATCAGGGTTTTGAAAAGCAATAATTACGAGCTACCGCCATAATACAGGATGTCACAGATACAGTCTCTGCCTTCAAAGAGATGGTAATCTTTGCTGTTTACCCCACGGTGGCTGAAATTTCCTTTACTTCCTTGTACAGTTGTTAAGCATTTACTGCATAATTGTGGGAGGTATTTTGGGGAATACAAAGATGAACTGATTAGCAGTTTCTGCCTTCACACTAATTAGGTAGATAGTGCTATACACAAATGCCCTATTTGTCTTTTAATATATAAGTTTCATAAATGGTACCAAAATCCTCTCAGAAGTAAACTTCGAAGAGTAGAGCTCAGATCTTACTTGGCAAGGTAGGGATAAGAGGGTTAGTTTGTAGAGCTTATGGCTTCTGAAATCATGGTTTTGAAGGACGATTATGACTTTGGATAGGCGGGAAAGGTAATCCAAACAGAGAGGTATCTCTAAGAGAGCAGAGTTCCTATTTAGGGAAAGGCAGGTACTTATGTTTGGGTGGAACATAAGCTTATTTGTACCAGGATAAAGGATGATAAAATTTGAAGGAAAAATTTGAACTAGTTTATGGGTTGTTTTTAATGCCAGGCTTATGACCTTGGATTTACTAGGTGATGGGGCTTCCACAGATGATTTTGAGTTGGGAGTGAAACAATTTGAACACTTTGTTTCAGAAGGATTAGTGGGATAGAGGCCTGTAGTGTGAATTGAGGTAGGGAGAACCTGGAGGTAGAAAGACCTCCCAGTTGTTGTAGTCATGGGTAGTGAGGATCTGAGCTGTGGTGCACGCGAATGGAAAGGAAGAAAGGAAGTCGAATAGCCAAAATGGATGAGAGGGCAAGTGAAGAAAGTAAAAATAACTGATTCTGATTCAGGTTGGTTGGGAGAACAGTGGTACCATTTTGAGCAAGATCATGAAGCTTTACCCTTAGCATATATGTGCTACTTTACAACTTTTTGGGGATTACTAATTCTTATTTTTTTTTTGAGACGGAGTCTCGCTCTGTCGGCCAGGCTGGAGTGCGGTGGCCGGATCTCAGCTCACTGCAAGCTCCGCCTCCCGGGTTTACGCCATTCTCCTGCCTCAGCCTCCCAAGTAGCTGGGACTACAGGCGCCTGCCACCTCGCCCGGCTAGTTTTTTGTATTTTTTAGTAGAGACGGGGTTTCACCGGGTTAGCCAGGATGGTCTCGATCTCCTGACCTTGTGATCCGCCCGTCTCGTCCTCCCAAAGTGCTGGGATTACAGGCGGGGATTACTAATTCTTGGTAAAACTTATACTGGCTTGGAAATTTTCCATATGTGCCTGTGCTTAGTGGATATAATTTTAGGGGAGTCCATGGGCCACCTGAAGGTCATCCACAACACTCATCTCGGAATTACTTGGAGCTTTTTTCTATTTTCGAGGCAGGATTTCTTTCACTCCTGTCCCTATGGTTAGAGTGCAGTGGTGCCTTCTGGGTATATTGCAACCTCCGCCTCCCAGGCTCAAGAGATTCTCCTGCCTCAGTCTCCTGTGTAGCTGGCACTATAGGCACTTGCCACTCGGCTAATTTTTGTATTTTTTTTGTTGTTGTTGTTGAGATGGGGTCTCACTATTTTGCCCAGGCTTGTGTTGAACTCCTGAGCTCAAGCGATCAGCCTGCCTTGGCCTCCTAAGTGCTGGGATTACACTTAGGGCGTAAGCCACCATGCCGGGCCTACTGGGAGCTTTTTAAAACAGTATAACCTTCAGATTCCTCTACGTATTGATAAGAACTCTTACTGTAGAGATATGCCATATATATACAGAGACACAATATTACATTTGTGTTGTGGTTTACAGTTTACAGAGAATTTTGACTAATGTTATTTACTATGATATTACAGAATAAACTAGCCCAGGAGTTTAAATGATTTGCCTGAAGCATTATTCAGCTGGTGGGTAAAGTGGAATCAGGAGATTATTGACAATGATGGTTTTCTTTCATGTATGAAGATAATGCAGTGGCTTTACCATCAATTAAATATAGTTACTGCCTTTAAGTGACCTTGTCAGTAAGACTAGATGATCCCACAAGATTCTTTCTAGTTTTTAACATTTTGTGATTCTCGAGTCCTAGACTTTCATCAGAGTATCTACCCTCCTTGTTTAATATGTGCATGAGAGCTGGTGAGTCTAAGGGATGAATTGGGTAGAGAAGAGCAGTTTGCAATATCAGATGATTTATTTGGATTGTTACTTTCTTTGTATGTCTCACTTTGGGCTGGGGAGTAGCAAGGAGAGAGGTGATGTAAGTGAAATAAGAAACTTTAAGAACTTTATCGGGAGGCTGAGGCAGGAGAATGGTGTAAACCCGGTAGGGGGAGCCTGCAGTGAGCCGAGATGGCGCCACAGCACTCCAGCCTGGGCGACAGAGCGAGACTCTGTCTCAAAAGAAAAGCAAAAGAACTTTATCGTCTGTATTCATTTATACCTTCAGAATACTCTTTTCTTTCAGGAAGGCTTTATCAAATAAAAATGGAGACTTTACAAAGTAAATAAAGATTCCTATTCAATTTTTTTTGGATGGATTAAGTAGCCAGCTAGTGTGGTTAAAGCATAGTGTGATTGGTAAACACAGAAATTGACCTTTCTGTACCTATAAGATTATCTCTCTGGTAATAGGTTAGCATGTTATTGCATGTTAATAAACTTTGATTTCATAATTATTAGAAAGACTGGGTTTTTACTCTTTGTATAAAATTATGATACAATTATAATGAGCAGTGGAAAATCCAGTAAATTGCCCTTTATGATGGTATCCAAGGAACTAGTTACTAATACTTAATGGAGGAAAAATGATAAAAATATACATAGATGAATTTTACTGTTTTTGCTGGCATTAAGAAGAGTGTTACACCTTGTGTTAGTATAGCATTTCACATTTGTAAATAATAACTATATTTATCGTTTGGTTCTCATGACAACTGATAAGTAGGTGTGTTAGAAAGTAATAATTGCTTTATATTTTATTTTATTGTATTTATCTATTTTTGAGACAGGGTCTTGCTTTGTTGCCCAGGCTGGAGTTCAGTGGCACAGTTATGGCTAAACTGCAGCCTCGACCTCAGCCTCCCAAGTACTTGGGACTACAGGTGTTTGTCATGACACCCAGCGAAATTTTTAAATTTTTTTGTAGAGATGGGGTCTTGCTGTGTTTCCCCAGGCTGGCCTCTAACTCCTGGACTTGTGGTCCTCCCACCATGGCCTTCCAAAGTGCTGAAATTGCAGGCGTGAGCCACCGCTTCTGGCCAGTCGTTGCTTTTTAGATGAATATGCTGAGGCTAAAAAAAAAAAGTTTAAAAAGTTACATTTCCAGAGTGGCTAGTTAGTGGCCACAATTAGAACTAAAACTAAAACCTTATTTTTGTTCCTATGTCAGTATTCTTTTCCCAGCCGACTTCTTACTCTTCATGTACAATGGAACATTAGTTAAGAGCTGTATGTGAAGGATTTGAATTTACCTGTTTGGATTGTGTTAAACTTTTGTATCCTGTAGAGGTGAACTTGTCAGTTTTTTTCCTTTGTGTTAAAATGGTAATCTCACTGCAGTGGCTGCTGGTAGGTGATATTTAAATTTGTAAGCATTGTACCACAGAATGGTTATTCTGTCAAGGATAAAGCAGAAGTTGATTTCTTATCTGGAAAAGTACATTGGTGAAATGTAGATATTTACTTTATTTTGAAAACTTTGAATTCTGTTGCTTTTACAGATGAAATTTGTGTTTCCCTTTTATAAAAGCTTAGTCTTTGAAAATTTGCATTTTTTGAGCATATAAATCAGGATCTAATTTCCAAAATATATATAAATTGGGTATCCCTAATTCAGAGTTTGAAATGCTCCAAAATGGGAAACTTTGAGCCACCTACATTACTCAACAGAAACACTCTCTGGAGTATTTCAGATTTTGGATATTTGGATTAGGGATACTCAACCTATATCATGATATTTTATTATTTTTGGTATTAGATCATAAGCTCTACCATTGAAACAAACCCAAAGATATTAAAAAGCCCTCGTTAGTGGACACTTCAATTCATACATTTAAACAACTCTTTTAGGGAATGTGTAATATAAAGCCATATGTCAGATGGCTTTTAAGTTATAAGGAAGACTAGCATTTGTTGATTTAGTCTTGACATTTCTCTTTTTTTTGAGATGGAGTTTCCCCCTTGCTGCCCAGGCTGGAGTGCAATGGCGTGATCTCGGCTCACTACAGCTTCCACCTCCCAGGTTCAAGAGATTCTCCTGCCTCAGCCTCCCAAGTAGCTGGGATTACAGGCATGCACCACCATGCCTGGCTAATTTTGTATTTTTACTAGAGATGGGGTTTCTCCTTGTTGGTCAGGCTGGTCTTGAACTCCCGACCACAGGTTATCTGCCCGCCTCGGCCTACCAAAGTACTGGGATTACAGGTGTGAGCCACCACGCCCGGCCTAATCTTGACATTGCTTAAACCTGTAGTTCACTCACAGCACATACTGGTGTACCTATTATGTGCCAGACGTATTTCTAGGTGCTGGGAGTACAGTGTTGAGATGACAGACATGAAGCTTGTCCTCTTGGAACCTGGAGTTTAGTGGAATCACTGACATTAACAAGGGCATAGGACTTTATCTTCTCAGGTTGTAATTTTGCAGAGTGTAATTAATTGTACCTGTCCTTTTTCTGGGATTTGAACAAATTATGCAGAACACACAAGGAACCAAGTGAGTGTAGTTTCAGTTATGTATTGCTGTGTAGCAAACAGCCCTAAACCAAGTCACTTAAAACAACCATTTTTTTGGTCACAGTTTTGCTTTCCTGGGTTGGGCTCATTTGTACAGGTTTTGCTGGTGATCACTCTGTGGCTGCTTTTCTCTCCATGTAGTCTTTCCAGAAGAGTTGCTGGCCTTACCTGGTAGCTGATGACTTAGGGCTCACAAGAGTACAAAGCAGAAGCAACCAGATCTTTTGTTTTAAGAGGGAGTCTCACTCTATCACCCAGGCTGGAGTGCAGTGGCTGAATCTTGGCTCACTGCAACCTCCGCCTTCCAGGTTCAAGTGATTCTCCCACCTCAGCTTCCTGAGTAGCTGGGATTACAGGCGTGTACCACCATGCCCAGCTAATTTTTGTATTTTTAGTAGAGATGGGGTTTCACCATGTTGGCCAGGCTGGTCTGGAACTCCTGAGTTCAGGTGATCTGCCCACTTCGGCTTCCCAAAGTGCTGGGATTACAGGCGTGAGCCAACGCACCTGGTCTGCAACCAGATCTTCTTAAGGTTTAGGCTTGTAAGGGACACAGTATCATTTCTGCCTCATTATACTGGTTAAAGCAAGTCAGAAATCTAGCCCAGGTTCAAGGGTACAAATATGTGAATCCATTTGGGGCCACCAATGTAACAGATTACCATAAATTTTATTTAAGTATAGCATCAGCTTTATTATACCAAAACAGGACTTCCGGAAAACTGTTTTGGAAGCTGAAGCTTAGGCAAATCTGGATTTTGAAGCTTAGGCAAATCTGGATTTTGAGTCTGAGCATGCCACAGGGAAAGCTGAGTCTAAAAAGTGCAAATGACAGCACATCTGGCTTACTACGCAGATGGGAATAGCTGACACTATCCTTGGTTAGAAAAGAAGAGAACATTTGCAGCCTCTGAGGTTTTTCCTAGTATGCCACCATAATGGGACGAGATTGACTTGCTCTCTACTTGAGGGCAGTGGGATCTGACAAAGTACAGGACCCAATAGTCCATACTGCTCGGAAGTAGTGATTTACCTGATCTCGTGAATTGGAACAGACAGCATCCCATGCAGAAAATGGGCCACAGATGGGCAGAGATTGATTCCCTCTGCCCTTGTGATTGGATTTGAGACCTAGGGGAGCAGGGTGTCTTCACTATCACTCTGGCCTTGACCAGAGTGAGCAGCTTTTTCCCCCGTGCTCCCAGCCCCAATGGCATTTTCTGTTTGCAATGTCTTGAGAAAGCTTGGGATAAGCTACTCTTCCTTTGAGAGGTGTCATTATAGTGGAGAGAAATCTCTTTCCTTCTAGAGACTGGAATGAAAATCCTCTCTTATGGAAATACAATGAATAAGGTGCTGCTGCTTCTCCTTTCCAAGAACAGGTAGATTCATTGCTTGCTATCTGGGTTTTTCTCGCTTTATCTCAGCCTTATCCACTATTGCTTTATTTTAGTCTCAGCAGTGTTTGTTTGTTTGTTTTTACTTCATGTTGGCTGCTAAGTAATGCCATGGTTAAAGGTGAAATGAAGAAAATGAGTGTTTAGTTTTTATTACATTATATCTTCTGAGTGGAATAGTGAATGCTTTTCATTTTAAGAATTTAGGTTATTAGTGCATAGCTGCGAAGCATTTTTGAAGCATTTCATGTACACTAAAAACGGGCCCCTGCATCCTCATGCAAATCTCTTTGCAAATTTCTGAAAATAGTACATTGGCTGTTGCGGGGAGGAGTTTGGTAATTGGATGTACTGAGAAACATGATTTATAGAAATTGGAAAGGCCAGGGCACAAAGAAGGGCACGGATTGAGTTACATGAAGGTGCTTCTTGATGGCTCTCCTCCCTACCCTAAATTACTTGGGCAGTTAAAAAATATCCTAGCATTAACAGAATGTAGGCATGATAGCCTTTTAGGAAACAAGGAAAACAAGTTCTTTTGGTAGCTGTTCGGTATAATCATAAATCTGATTGACTGGGCTGGGTGGAAGCTGACTGTTGAGTCCTGACTTGAAATTAGGATTCTGTGGTTATACATTAGCCCCAGCTTGCAAAGATGTCCTATTTTTTGTCTGTGTTTAGTTAGACTGGGGAGGAGAATTAAATGAACCTGTTTTGTATAAAGTAGGATATTCTTTACCTTAGAAGTAAACAAACTAGATTGCTCTTCTCAAGTTTTTAACAGTAGAGACACTTTTGGCATACAGGTTAAGAGTTACAGTTTAAAGTCAGGCAGACCTGACTTGTGGTAGTACTGTTTAATGGTAGGATTGCCTCAGTTTCTTCTTTTGTAAAATTTAAAGAATACCATCCTTAATGGATTTTTGTAAGGATTAATTGAAATAATGTTTATAAAGCAGAAAGCATGGTGGCTAGAACATAAGCCCTTAAAGCATGTTTATTGCTTGTAATTCAGTATTAAGTTGAAAATTCAAACAAGTATTCACTTTGCTGTGAGCTACTCATTTCTCAAAGACAGTTCTATCTTCGTTTTGGCATGGGCAGAGCTCCTTATCAAATTTCCACCCCTCGCTTTTTTTTGAGACAGGGTCTCTGGAAGCTCTGTCTCCCAGTCTAGAGAGCAATAGTGTGATCATGGCTTATAGCAGCCTTGACCTCCTGGGCTCAAGCAATCCTCCAACCTCAGCCCCACAAGTAGCTGGGACTACAGTTATGCACTACCATGCTCAGCTATTTTTTTTTTCTTTTTCTTTTCTTTTTTTTTTAGTAGAGTTGTTGCCCAGGCTGGTCTTGAATTCCTGGGCTCAAGTGATCCCCCCACCTCGACCTCCCATAGTGCTGGGATTTACACGCGTGAGCCACCATGCCTGGACAAATAAAAAAAAAAGTTGCTAAAAGGGTAAGCATGAAATCTGGGATACTCACTTAACGTGGCTAGCAGTGTATCAGCTAGCGATGGTTTTGCTGTGCAGCCTGGAAACAAGAAATCATTAACACCGTCATTAGATGAAGTATAATATAGACCAGTGTTTGTCAAAGTGCAGTCCTTGTGTAACAGTCGTCTGGGATGCTTATTAAACATGTTGATTTTGAGTATCCTTTGAGATCTCTGATATGGTCCTTGAGAGTGGAGCTTAGGAATCTTCATTTTTTGCAAATGTCTCAAGAGATTTTATGCACATTAGTTTGAGAACTGTTGGTAGAAACTGAGTTGGTTATTTGGGGTCCTAGTGTGCTCTGTCAGAGGTCATTTTTCTAGCTAGCTAAAATATTCTTTTTTTTTTTTTTTGAGAAAAGGTCTTGTTCTGTTACCCAAGGCTAGAGTGCATTGGCAAGATCACGGCTCACTGCAACCGTAACCTCCTGAACTCAAATGATCCTCCCACCTTAGCCTCCCTAGTAGTTGGGAGTACAGGTGTGTGCTGCGACACCTGGCTAATTTTTTATTTCTATTTTATTTACTCATTTTTTAAGACAGAGTCTTACTGTCACCCAGGCTGGAGTGCAGTGGCACCATCTCGGCTTACTGCAACCTCTGTCTCCGAGGTTCAAGTGATTCTTGTGCCTCATCCTCTCGAGTAGCTGGGGTTACAGGTATGTGTCACCATACCCAGCTAATTTTTGTATTTTTAGTAGAGACGGGGTTTTACCATGTTGGCCAGGCCGGTCTCGAACTCCTAGCCTCAAGTGATTCACCCGTCTTGGCCTCCCAAAGTTCTGGGATTGATTACAACCATGAGCCATCGTGCCCTGCCTAATTTTTTATTTTTTGTAGAGATGGGGGGGTCTTACCTTATTGCCTAGGCTGGTCTTGAACTCCGGGACCCAAGTGATCCTCTCACCTTGCCGTCTTTCCAAAAGTGCTGGGATTAAAGTTACGAGCCAGTGTGCCCAGCCCTCAAGTATTCTTTAAGTACACATGTATAATGTAAATACAAAGAGAGCTTAACATCTGAACCTTCCAGACATTTAGAACAGCCTAAGATAATTGCCAAGGACTTGATCCAAACAAACTCGAGAAACTTGATACAGGGTGATTACAGTGAGGAGTAGGCAAGAGAAATGATACTGCAAAGAGACCTCCATTAGGCTTCCTTGTTCAAAACATTTCCTCCGTATTTCTTTCTACAAAAGCAGAAATTATTTTGAGCAAAGCTAATTCTTTTTTAAAAATGCCTACTGAGAGTTAAGCTAGAAGTTATGACTCGTTATTAAATAGTCTGATTGCTTTTCACTTAGCTAAGGTAAGCCACTTAAAAATAGAGATTTTTAACTGAAATGTGTCAAATTTGGAATTTGGTCTTTTGACTAGAAAGTAGGTTGGTTGGGGGCATGATGTGTCTCTTACAGGGAAAAGCCTTTACTTAGGGTAAGGGCATTGACTTGGAAAGTCATGAGAAAAGGTTTGAATTTTAAATTAATGAAAGAAACAAAACAAATTTCAAGCTAATCTCTAACTCTTATTTAGGGCCACAGTGATGACACCTATGGGCTCTCTCACTTAAACCCTCCTCAGACCTGTGACCAGCAGGACCCAAAATCTGATCCTGTCATCAGAAGAGTAGATCTTTTTTCCTGGAAAAACCTAAAAATATGGTTGAAATAAACATAGGTTGTGTGTTAGTAATTTTGTGGTCAAAAATATGCCAAACCCCTGATTTTTTTTTTCTAAATTTGAGTGGAAAGGATTAGTTGACATTTCTTTTTGAGGAGCCTATTGTTTTGTTTTGTTTTTTTTCTGAGACAGTCTCGCTCTGTTGCCCAGGCTAGAGTGCAGTGGTGCAGTCTCAGCTCGCTGCAACCTCCACCTCCTGGGTCCAAGCAATTCTCTTGCCTCAGCCTCTCAAGTAGCTGGGATTATAGGTACCTGACACCCGGTGGCTAATTTTTGTAGAGATGGGGGTTTCGCCATGTTGGCCAGGCTGGTCTCGAACTCCTGTGACCTCAAGTGATCCGCCTGCCTTGGCCTCCCAGAGTGCTGGGATTACAGGCTTGAGCCAAGGCACCTGGCCATGAGAAGCCTCTTGTATTTGTGTTTGTTTTCACTGTCTCTTTGAGCCCTTTCTCTCCGGGGAAAAACAATAGCCATCTCTTTTTGTCTATGCTCTGTGAAATATTGTATCGATGTTTACAAGTGAATACCAGACGGAAGGTATATATTATACTTGGGAATACAAGTATAATATATATTTTCTAGGTTAAAAGTTTTGGTAATTGTAACTTGTTTTAAAACTTTCTTTGTGATTTAATTTTCCATTAATGTATTGGCTATTTAGAGCTCGGACCTTAAATAAAGTAAGACAAACGTAGATTTGAGTTTTGGCACCCATGGGCTGAGTGATACTGTTTAAGTTAACATCAGTTTAAGCCCTAGTTGTATCATATGTAAAGTGAGAATAATATGCCCAATTCATGGGTTTATTGTGTGACTTAAAGCTGGCACTTGGTTTTCAGTACATATTCACTTGGCTGGGTCTATAATACCTTCTCATTGATGTCAGATCTATTTCAGAATTTTCTTGAATTTTGGAAAGGTAATCTGTTCCATATACTGTTAAATAAAACCCAGTGAAGTCAAGGGCAGTGCCTGTACTTTGTTTGGCAAATGTTTGTGTGTGGATAAGTAAGGTTAATAAATAGCCACACATCAGGTCAGATTTTGTTGCTAAATGAACTTTCAGGTTTTTTTTTAGTTTTTTGCATTTTGGGTCTGTGGATATTGTGTGCCTGTATTTTGGATTCTAATACTTTCCTCTAAGAATGAGGACTATCTGATGAAAATTTATCCTTTACAGCATGCTTTAAAATGCTTAGGAAGAGTATTTGTAAATAGTTAATTAACAATGTGTATCTATTATGTAAATAACTTGAAAATATCTTGAAATTGTGTATTTATAACAGATTTTGTGGCAGTACTGTATTCCTTTCAAGTTCTTAAATGTAATTTCTAATCCTTACTGCAGGTG
The DNA here is from genome assembly GCF_000951035.1 of Colobus angolensis palliatus. Classification (NCBI taxonomy): domain Eukaryota; kingdom Metazoa; phylum Chordata; class Mammalia; order Primates; family Cercopithecidae; genus Colobus; species Colobus angolensis. The sequence continues at coordinate 10,935,895 of NW_012114710.1, read as the reverse complement.
TGTGAGGGGCTTTCTTTACCTGCTTTTCTCTATATGTTGTGGAAGTGTAGAAGAAAAATGTTGAGTTTCTGTGCCTTAGAGTAATTGAGAGTGTGGTTAGAGTGGTGGTGTTCAGGGTGGGATGGGGTTAGGAAATTAACTATTATTGGGCACCTTCTATATTCCCGATTGTAGAAAAGAGTTCCACTTTCCCACAGTTAATATTAACACCTTTTTTTTAAAAAAAAAAAAACCCTCATAATACTATATTAATTTGGTGTTAGTATCCTCATTTAACAAACAGGAAAACTGAGACTCAAGTTAAATATGCACAAATAGAGTTGAAGTTTGCATGTAGGTCTGTCTGACTTAAAAACTGTTCTCTACATTACATTACCAAAATGTGCTCTTCTCAAACTCGAAATTGGCAGTTTGGAATTGAAGAGTTAGGACATCTCCATGGCTGCTTAAATGCTGATAAATTAGAATTCTTAATGTATTAAGAAACAATCAGAAGATGTTTTGAGGTGAACATAACTTTGAGTCATGATATGCTGATGATGAGCACACTGGAAGAGTGCTGGTTTCATCAGCAGTTCTGGCTTTGGCCTGCCATTAAGAAGCTCTGAGTTGCTGAGTAATTCTCTTTTATCACCTCTCATCCTCAGCTCAACTTCGTGACTCTGCTTTTTGCTGCTTCATAAATGCAACAAGTATGTGTATTTCAGGAATGCCAAAATATTAAACATTTTTGAATTTTAAGGAAAAAAGTCAGTTAAGCAAATATACTATTAAAATATCAGTTTGAATCAAGTGACCAATTATGGAAATGTTTGTGTCATTTTGAAATAAGAGATTATACTGAAGTTTGCTGTTCATAGAGTGTGAATGTCATGTTGTCCTGAATGCTTTCCCAGAATACATGGAAATTATTTATTAAACATGATCTCTAACAGCTTACCTACTCCATTGTTTATGTGCTTATACTTTTACGCATTTATCTTTTTACGATTAATTGTTCTTTCTCAACCTTAAGGCTAGCTTAACAGCCCACAAAACCACCTGACGTAAGCTTCAGTTGATAAAATAGGAGAATAGTAACTTCAGATTGATACAGCAAACTTCTCATTTTAAGGCATGGGATTAGCTCAGCACTTCTTACTATTTATTTTGTTTCTGCAGTGCATATGTAGTGAAAAGAGCATTAGCTTTGAGCTCAAGAAAATCTGGCTTCAAATTCGAACTTTTACTAGTTTCATGGCCCTGGGCAATTTACTTCAACCTAATTTTTCTTATCTGTTAATAGGACTATTAATGATGACTCTAATGGATAGTTGATAACGTTAGAGAGAATTTTTTTGTAAAGTGACTGACATAATAGGAGGCCAGTAAATGTTTGCTGCTGCTGTTATATTTTGGAGTCAGAGGCCTGGTTCAGGTTCTGTGTTTAAGACTGGCTATGTTTCCTGCATCACTCAGGTGCCCCACCTAAGTGTGTGAGGTGTTGGGCTTTATCATCTTACCCTTCTGTCTAGCAAGTATCTACACAGCTCTTTTTATATGTTAACTTACGTTGATTCTGTAAGTTTGGAACCCAGGTTTTAATGTACTTAGTGTTATTTGAATTATATTGTCTTCGGAAACCTGAGCATAAGAGTGGGAAACCTGCTTTCTGATGTTCACTAGGGTAAGGGGAAAAACTATCAGATGCATGCTTTTATATATATATATGCACATACACACACACACATATACTATATATATATTTTTACCGTAAAAACTTGGGTGTAATATGCAAACATAATATCGTATAAGAAACTGAGAAATTATAGGAAATTAAAAGAAAAACACTAGCTCATTCTCAATACTGTACTGACCATTTAGGGTTTATCTTTTGTTGACATAGCTAAATTTTAGTATAAATTATTTTAAGACAGAGAAATAAGAATCTTAAGGATGGGAAAAATAAAGTTCATCAGTGCATGATAAGTAAAAATATATTTCGCTCTTTTTAGAGGTGGAGGAGGAGATGGAGCTGGGAGAGAAGGAAAGATCAGTGGGATAATAGAGTAATGATGCCAAAGAAAGCCCAAAGTTTTTGTCTTTTAAAGGCCTATAGCTGCTTAGGTTAAAAATTGGAATAGTTGCTGCTAAGTTTGATGAATACATTTTCTTTTCTTTCTAATGTTTTCTAGTAAACATAGTAACTGATATCCTTTCCTGCAATGGAGGAAAACTGTCAATTTCATTTTGGGGAAGTTGGTATAATCTATTTTATTTTTTTAAAAAGGTTCTATTGGCCAGGCGCGGTGGCTAAAGCCTGTAATCCCAGCACTTTGGGAGGCCGAGACGGGCGGATCACGAGGTCAGGAGATTGAGACCATCCTGGCTAACCCGGTGAAACCCCGTCTCTACTAAAAAATACAAAAAACTAGCCGGGCAACGTGGCGGGCGCCTGTAGTCCCAGCTACTTGGGAGGCTGAGGCAGGAGAATGGCCTAAACCCAGGAGGCGGAGCTTGCAGTGAGCTGAGATCCGGCCACTGCACTCCAGCCTGGGCGGCAGAGCGAGACTCCGTCTCAAAAAAAAGAAAAAAAAGGTTCTATTTATGGTGCAACATCACCACCTTGTGGCCGTCTAGAATATTGTTGCAAAGTTGTTTCCACCACTGTAAGCATAAATTAAATTGTTCTTTGATGTTGGCCAGCGACTCCATCTAGTTTGTAATGCGTAGCTTTTTACTATAAATAGGGGTGGAGAGTAGAAAATAAAATGATTTGTATACAAGGATTGCAACTTTATAAAAGTGTATTTGAGGAAAATAATTGTGTAAATCATTGTGAGGTTGGTATAATTATGGATGGTTTCTGTGTATTTCATATTTTCATGAAATATGCACTATTTTCAGTGAAGTAATTCTAAGCTAGAAATTATCAATATGTTCTATGTTCCAGTTCTCATTTAATAAGAAAACTGAGGCCGCGTGAAGTTTAGATGCCCCATCTCACTCAGCCATTTAATGTAGGACTGTTTGTTGTCTAAAACAGTGTTTTCTAAATTGATGACTCTTGGAGGGATATTTTCTACATGAATTTTTACACTTTTTTCTTTTTTTTATATGACTCTAACAGCCAAATGCTTTTTTCATTTTGATGATAATTTTAAGGGGACAAATCATAATGAAAAGTATGATGGCTAATTTAAAAGAGCATCTAGAATAAATAGGCCATTTGGTTTTACTGCTCGTATTTACTTAGTTGTTTGGGGATTTGGTTGACACTAAGTATTCTTCAGTAGCAAATATGTATTAAACACTTCCAGTATGCCAGGCTTTGAGGGGGGCAAGTGGTGAGGACTTGCCCTGGCATTCTTGGAATTTAGTATTCAGTGAGATAAATAAAGCTGTTTTATGACAAAAGTTTAATATCAGGGGTTCTGGATAAAAGTAGCTATAATTTGTTTTGTGTTAGGCATCATGCAAAGGGATTTAGTACTGCTTTTTAGTCTCAGCAATTGATTTTGGAATTTTGCTTTGATTTTGCAGGAACAGTGTATATGCACACAAATAAATATTGGTGGAAGCCCTGGCATACCCCCATGGAATGATGGTTTTCCTCCTCAAGTATGAACAGTTTGGCTGTTCCAGTGGGCTTTCCTGGCTTGGTCTTGCTATCCTGCCACCATTTGTCACAATGTTTCTGTGGGAAAATTTGTCTTGTATTCCAAGAAGCCATCTTTTCCTTAAACTTTCGGGGTCTAATGTTTGATAGTTTGGGGTTTAGCATATGACTTCTAAAGTGTTTGGAATGTTTAATTAGGGTTGGGGAGTATCCAAGTGTAATAAGCCTCTGTCCTATATTCTTTTGTTTCTTTGAGTATTTAATAAGTCAAACTAGCATTTTAGATCCTTTATTTTTGTATTGGACTTTTTTCTATTGAGCATTTGTTTTGGGCTGTGGAGGTGAAATATTGGTGAGGCGAGCATGGACTTGAATCTTAGAATTAGGGCAGAGATGGGAGAGGATGTAGGTGGGTATTGTCCCATTTGCATAGTATTTTCTTAATGATATTTTAATTTAAAATTTCTGTTCTGTGCTATATAGATATTTTCTTAACCTAACCACTCTAACCATCTTTTATTGTTGTTTTAACAGTTAACATAATAATATGTTGTTTTATTAGTTGTGTATCTGTGTGTCTTCATTTAATACACATTTATTGAGGGTTTTTTGTTTTCTGTTTTTTCTTCTTTGGAGACAAGGTCTAGCTCTGTTCTCCAGGCTGGAGTGCAGTGGTGCCATCACAACTCACCACTGCCTCAAACTCCCCAGGCTCAAGTGATGTCCTACCTCAGCCTCTTGAGTAGCTGGGACTACGAACGCACAACCATACCCAGCTTTTTTTTTTTTTTTTTAATTTCCTTTATTTTGGGTATATATAATTCTATTTTTTTTTTGTAGAGACAAGGTTTTACCGTGTTGCCCAGGCTGGTCTCGAACTCCTGGGCTCAAGTGATCCACCCACCTTGGCCTTCCAAGGTGCTAGGATTATGGGCATGAGCCACCATGACTGGACCATTTATGGAGTATTTAGAAGGGGCCAGACATTGGGCTAGAGGCTAGAATTACAATGAAGCTTAGTAATAAAGACTTCAATAGTATAACAGGGGAGATAGAGAAAAAAACATGGTTAGAGTGCTCTGAAGACACATAGCAACTAGTTCAAAATTGGAGAGATGACACCTGAGCGGACAGATGATTAGAAGTGAGGGAGAAGAGCAGTGGGAGGAACATGTGGGAAGTTGCTGGTATCCAAATCTGTGTGAGAATCACTTAGAATGCCCAACATAGTCCCCAGATGATTCTGCCATGCAGCCAGGTTGGGGACAATTGGCAATGAATTAGAAATATGTGCAAATAGTGAACTTCTTTTTCTGGAGAATCATCTTTTTTTATCTACCTAAATTTTAATGAATGGAGGTAAGAGAGGGAGTGTGTATAAATAATGAATTGGAATGACCAGGACTAGTTTGATAATAGTTGGAGTGTGCCCCTTTCTCTTCTGGAACCTACGCTCTAAACAACTCTAACAGTTTCATTGTTTCAAATTGTGTAGTATTAAAATGAGCTGGAAGAAAATTCTTGTCTATGGGGATTGGTGCTACTACTCAGCTAGGCCCAAGTTTCTCCTCTGTCTGCCTCAGATTCCTTACCTTAGTCACATACCTGGTAAAATGGAATTTTGTCTGTTCTCATTGACCATTGTATTGCCAGTGCCTCAAAGAGTGTCTCCTACTTCACCGAGAACATTGGAGACATTAGGTAACATATCCTTAACTTCCTTTCCACACATTTTTAAAGATACCTGCACCCACAAGCATCCTTTCCTCTTTTTTTTTTTTTTTTTTTTTTTGAGACAGAGTCTCGCTCTGTCGCCTGGGCTGGAGTGCAGTGGCCAGATCTCAGCTCACTGCAAGCTCCGCCTCCCGGGTTTACGCCATTCTCCTGCCTCAGCCTCCCGAGTAGCTGGGACTACAGGCACCAGCCACCTTGCCCGGCTAGCTTTTTGTATTTTTTTAGGTAGAGACGGGGTTTCACCGTGTTAGCCAGGATGGTCTCGAACTCCTGACCTCGTGATCCGCCCGTCTCGGCCTCCCAAAATGCTGGGATTACAGGCTTGAGCCACCGCGCCCGGCACATCCTTTCCTCTTTGAAATCTCAGAGTAAGAGCGGTTTTTGTCTCTACCTGTGTTTAATCTCAGCCAGTTCTGCCTTCTCAGGGATCTTGTGTTAGCGATCATCATCCAGCCAATGACTAGAGCTTCTGCTTGCCTGTAAAGAATACTCAGGTCTCTTTCATCATTGAAAACAATCCTCTAAACATGTTTACACTTATGTTTCTCTTTTCTTTGCTAGTCAAAATAATCTGAAAATAAGTTTCTGGTTGTTCTTTTTGCTTCATAAGCCACAGGCTGCTGGTCCTACCTTTCCATGAAAATTGCTCTTGCTAAGGGCCCGGAAACTTCCGCATTGGCCGGTAAACAATTTGCTGTTTTTACTGATCTTACCTTGGTGGGGTTGGTCACTGTTTCCTCCTTCTTGAAATTCTTCCTTGGAGTTTTCTTTTGGTTGTCATCACTCCTTTTCATAGTTCCTGTCTGCTGTCCAGCTTATTAGTCCTGGGGTTACCTAGGTTCTGCTCTATGCAGTAGGCCTTTCCTGAGTGAGTGCATGTACACTGGGTACCTGTGACAGCATGTCTGGCTTTCAGTTTACTGTCAAGCTCTGCTCATCGGATGTCATGCGCAGAATATACCTCCAGAATATAACTCTTTGCTGTGCTGTGTCTCGGTCAGTAACCGTTTATTGGGGGCCTTTCCCCAGCCAGACTCTGGCGTAGGTTCTAGGAATAGAATGACAAATAAGATAGTGTCTGTCCTCAAGGATCTTATCTTGGCAGAGATGGGAATATGGATAGAAGTAAGAGGACAAAATATGTGAACGTCAGTAATTGAGAATTACTAGGACAGATAAAATAGGGCGAGGTGGTAGAGTTGACCTATGGTGATCAGGAATTCTTTCTGAAGAGATCATATATAAATTGAGTCCTAAGACTGAGAAGGCAGCCAAAGGACTGTTGGATGGAGCAGTGAATGCAAAGGCTCCTTAGCAGCACTCGGGGTAATTAGGTTGAGGAATAGCAGGAATGGATACAGAAGAGAAGGAAGAGGTGGTGCAACAGATTATATAGGCATTTATGAGTTTGGGTTTGTTGTAGTTAAAATGAGAGAACATTGGAAACAGAGTTACCGTGATGTATCCTGCTTTAGAGGGATCACTCTGACTGGTGGGTAGAGGATGGATCTAGATTGGGAGTGAAGAGTGGGACAGGGAGACCATTTAGCAAGCTGTGCTTAGTTTGGATGAGAAATTATGGGCTTGGAGATAAGAGTTGTAGTGGTAGTGATGGTAAGAAGTAATTGGCCTGGGCAGAAATCTGGGACAACTTAACGTCCCCCTTTCTTTTACCCCTGCATCTCATTAGTCCACCTCTTATTATAGATTCTGCTCCTCAATATCTCTGCTTCCTCTTCTCTTTCCCCTAATTTCAGGCCATTTTCTGCCTAGACTACTTTCAGGCTACCCTCACAACACTGCCAAAGGGGTTTTTCTAAAATACACATATATTCCTTCTCTGCTGAAAATGTAGTGGTTCTGTATGGCTTTCCTGGTATTCTTCATGGTATAGCTTCTTTCTGCCTTAATAGTTTTGTCTCTTAAATTTCTCTCCCATACCCTTCCTAACAGAACTACTATTTAACCTGCTTATGTTAGTCATCTCACCTCACCTCTCTGGGCACGGAATGTCTTGAAAGCATGTCTTTCCTTTCCACTTCTTTTCTTTTGTATGTGCAGCTGCTGCATTGGAGTCCTCCACAACTCATCTCAACTGTTACCATTTCTCAGAATTCTTTCCTGACAACTCTTTACCTCTTACCTCCAAATAATATTAAGGTGCTCCCCTTTTGTTGTGTAGTTACTCTCTGCATGACCTTTTCTGTCAATGAACTTAAAATTGAGTCACTTGTTTCTGCTACTAAATTTTAAACTCATTGAGAGCAAAGAGCATATTTTATATGGTTTTTATATTTCTAGTGTTTAATATATCACCTCAAAATATGGCTAGTGTGTATATATATATACATATATATATATATATATATACACGCCAAAAAACTTCATTCAAAAAATTGTTAAATTGCCTAATGCCTAGTTTGTTTGATTATTAATCACCTTTTTTTTTCTTTTTGCAACATGGTAAATTGATTTACTAGAAAGATTAAATTAGAAGCTTATGTCAGTATTTTTCAGGGAGAGAATGGAGGCCACATCAGTGTTTATTAAGTGATTGAATTGTAGTCTGATGGTGCAGACAGGTCCAGGAGAAAGTGGGTATGAGGTGGCCAACTGTTTGGCCTTGGAAAAGGAGCGGAAGTATTTCAGTAGAGTGGTGAGGGCAGCAACCAAATTGCAAAGGTAGAAGAGTGGGTGACAAAGAAGCTTGGACATTATTTTAGGAAATGAGTTCATCAAAGGAATTTTTTTCTCCCTTTTTCTTGTTGCTCTTGTTTTTTTAAGTAATGCATGAGCCCCAAATCTGTTTGATGACCCAAAAAGGAGGGTTTAAATGAGGGAGAAGTGAGGGAAGACATTATCCTAGAAGATGACAGTGTGTAGGTATTACCACTTCAGAATGTAGGAGGGTATATTTAATTTCAAAGACTTAATGCTAGGACAGGATTGAATGTAGTGTCTTTGTACAGAAATTTTCATCAGAAATTATTTAAAAGCTGGGATTAGTGTCTCAAAAGTACCTCAATGTTTAGATTTAACTGATACAAATCGTATAAATGTAGCAGGACTATTATTTTTCTATAAATGCATTATTTAACTTTCATTATTTAAAATTGTTCCTTGTATTTAATATTATTTAATATTGTTTTTCTCATGCTTAATAATTTAGCATTTATATAGTACTTGATAATTCACAAAGTGCTTATCTCATCTTACCTTGAAGGTATCAAAAAACAAAATTATCACAAATTTAGTTATAGATCTAATTGGCTTTTATTCACGATCTGTTATAGATCTAATTGGCTTTTATTCCATTCTACAAAATAGAATGAGAACTTCTGCTGGGTAGTGGCAGAACGCTGGGTTTTGTAAGATGGGGACAAGGAAACAACAACAGAGAAAAAGCTGACTGGTTAATGTCAGGATTAAAGCAGAGGGGAATTCTTTATTATGTTGATTCAGGCAGACTGTTATCTGTTTTCAGGGAATGGTAGTCTGCTTTGACTATCTGCTTCCTTGAACTTTTAGTTTGATTATGTGGCATTTAGCATGAGTGGCTCCATTTTGTCTTGGTCTGGTATTTTGGGGCCTAGTGCAGGAGCTTAGTCCAAAAACAATGGCTCCTCATAAGTTTTGCTTAACAAAGGCTACTGAAAGAGGTTAGATTATATGTCTATGGGCCGAGCGTGGTGGCTCACTCCTGTAATCCCAGCACTTTGGGAAGCCGAGGTGGGCCGATCACTTGAGGTCAGGAGTTCAAGACCAGCCTGGCCAACATAGTGAAACCCCGTCTCTATGAAAAGTACACACATTAGCCGGGTGTGGGCACCTGTGGCCCAAGCTACTCAGGAGGCTGAGGCAGGAGAATCACTTGAACCTGGGAGGCGGATGTTGCAGTGAGCCGAGATCACACCACTGCACTTATCCTTGGCGACAGAGTGAGACTCCATCTTAAAAAAAAAAAAAAAAAAAAATTGTCTGTGGTCTTGCTCATTTTATTTATTGTGCTTTGTCACTAAGATGACAAAGGTAGTATATGTGAAACACATTTTCCTTGAAAGGGTGGTTAGTTAGTTTTGCTTTGGGTATGTAATTGTAACTTTTCTCATTAATTGGAACAAGAACTCTGATAAGAAGAGCACATTAAATTGTTCTGATCATATTTTCTGGTATTACTGAAGCTTTGCTGTGATGCAGGGCTATTCAGAAAGCAAGGACATAGATGGAATTTAAAGTCCTCAAAAATGTACTTGATTAGAATTAATGAGAATGAAAAGAGAATTGAGTTAAATAGTTTCACTAGCTATTGGACTTGAATTTCTGTAAATAAAGTCAATTTTATGTGTTGGTTGCTTTGAGGGTGAGAAATAAATTTGTATTCATTATGTAACTAGTAGTTTAGAGTAGATTGGTCATAGAATAATTTTGAGAACAAGGCTTTCATACAGCTTAGAAATGGTTAAAATTGGCATTAAAAAGGGAATCTACAGAAAAATCAAGATTTGGTGCTTCAAGCTCAAAACTGTGATATGTATGGTGCATTTTAATGTAAGAATATTTTTTGCTTACGTTATACATGTTAATGAGAGGTAAATTTTGAGGTAACTTACTGTAAAGCAGAGGAGTTTTCTGTGTAATTGAGAGGAATAAAACTTTAAAAATAAAAAATACTTCAGTGCTTTGGGAGGCTGGGGTGGGAGGCTCACTTGAGCGAAGGAGTTCTGGACCAGCCTGAATTAAGTATAGAGAGACCCCATCTCTACACAAACAAACAAACAAAATTAACCAGGCATGGTGGTACCTGCCTGTAGTCCCAGAGACTCAGGCAGGAGGATGGCATGAGCCCAATATTAGAGACTGCAATGAGCCGTGATTATGCCACTGCACTCTATCCTGGGTGACAAAAGTGAGACCCTGCCTCCAAAGAAAGAAAGAAAATAAAATTAAATTAAAAATTAAAAATACAATAGAATAGAAGCTCACTTTCTATAAGAAAATGAAGTGGTTGAAAAGTAGGAAGAGATTGCATTTATGAAAGGGGAGATGTGAGATATATCTGAAAAAGAAAAGTCAAGAAACAAGGTCTAGATTTATGTTACTGGAAAAGAAGATGTAAAAATTAGAGCGTAAGAGAAAACAGAACTAATGGGCTCAGAAAAAAATTAATGTATTAATGTTAATTAAAAATTAATGTATTATCTCCCTCTGGCTGAAGATCTGAAATTGGGTGATAATGAATAGTAAGAGTTGGGTATTCATATTAACTTAGGAAATTGGGCATTTTGAAGAAAAATACATTTTTCTCATAGAAATACTTCCTAAAGGGCCATATATTGTACATTAAAGGAACTTTGAAATTGACCAAAAATGAAGAAAGATGGAGGAAAGATAGTCAAATTATCAGATCCTGTGGTTAGATAGGCATTTTTAGGTTAAAATAAACACCCAAATTAAAGTCAGAGGCTAACAAGTAGCTGTAGATTCCATGTTTATTTGTCATTTTTCTGGTAGATATTGCAAGTACTCTTCAAGTCACTGGAATGGTACAGCTCAGAAGTGCTATTCTGCAGCACACTTGTAAATTATCAGGAGAGGGGCATTCTTGTATTTTGAGTATAAGTGGATCAATCCGTGATATTTATAGGGAGAGGTCAAGTGTGGACAAGAAAGCTTTAATTTTTTGAATGGTCACAGTGGTTGATGCCTGTGATGCCAGCACTTTGGGAGGCCCAGGTGGGAGGATCACTTGAGGCCAGAGGTTAAAGACTAGCCTGGGCAAATAGTGAGACCCCGTCTCTATTTGTATATAAAAAGCTTTTAAAAAATCAGATAGCTTCTTTCCCAAATAGTTAGATGTACACATTGAGAACACCAAGTTTATTTGAAGGTAGAGACGGAGGCACAATAAAGACAGAACCTGGGAAGAAAAGCCCAATGGGAGATAGAAGTGAAAAGTGATATTAACAGGGCTCTGGTAAAATAGGAAACAATTGTACTTAGCCTGTTTTCTTGACATAACATGTGAAAAGTTGGAACTATGAAGTGCTATGCAAGTGTAAAGTATTAATGACATTGTCAGTAGGTCCCTTACAGTGAAGGAGTGTGGGAGAGTGCTGGAGAAACTATAGTTCCTGAGTTAAGCAGACCAATTCTAAAGGAAGAGTGCAGGGGTAGTGATTACTGTTGGGAGATTGTGAGAAGAATAGGACCCATCAAGTCCAGGATGGGGTCATATGAGCTAGTGAATGGAACGGAGATCAGCAAGATACAGGACAGGTGAGTTGTTGGCATAGATGCCTATGCATAGATGCATAGGCTATGATGGCATGGGGTATGATGGCATGGGGATGATGGATGATGGCATGGGCCAGGGAAGAACAGTAGCACTAGTTGAAAATGCCTTGATTAGAGAGATCAGTGGTGATGATACGGACAGAGAGTCTATTAAAAGTAAATGATTCGGAGGGCTAAAAGGTATTGAGAAAGCCTCTTACTGTTCCCTTCTCCCGACATGTAGTCCCAATGATATGATTTTGAGCCCTAGTGATGAGTCGTTCCTATAAAATTGGTTTTTCCTTTCTGAATTTGCAGGTCACATGGAAATGAAAAATCTAACAGAATTATACTTTTATAACAGGATTCCACTAGAAAAGTTTCTTTGAGACACATCAAAAGAGCTGTCTAGGCAGTTAGAGCCATTACACTGTTCACTAGGATGATCAAAAACCCCAGTTTAGCCAGAACTGAGAGGTTCCCCAGGATGCAAGATTAAAACCTGATGTTCCTGAGGAAACTGGGACGAGTTGGTCGCCCTCCTGTTTATTGTATCGTTTTATAAAGTCATTGAAATGACCAACAGTATTTCTATGTAAAAGTAATATTTCTATATTCCTATGTATAATTTAACTTAAAATTTAATCCTCTATTTTGTAGTTTACATTTTAATGAAATATTTATTTTATGCTTTAGAGTTACTGAATCTTAGCCATATTAAGGGGGGAGACTGCATGGTTCATCCATTTTTATCTTTGCCACATTTATTGAGTTTTAAATTTTATGCTTGATAAAATAGCTTTGCCTAAGTGCAGGCTTTCTAACCTTTTAGGTTCCACATTTATTGGACTAAACTGCCCTGTTACATATCATCCTATCTTGTTACTGAGTTTTTTCTTGTGTATTACTATTGTCGTCAAAATTAGACTCGGTATTGAAGCCAGGACTTTGTCTTCTACCATTTCTGTATCCTTGCCGTACCCACTTTATAAACTACACAGCCAGTAAGTATGTTTATTAATTGATCCAGGCACATAGATATGTGACAGTATTTATTTGACTTTTCAAAGCCTTAACACTGCAGAGTGTGCAGAATGAATCAGATCTGTTCGAATTGGATCTTCCCTTCCCTCCCTTCCCCTCCCCTCCCCTCGTCTCCCCTTTCCTCCCCTTCCTTCACTCCCTCTTTCTTTTTTTCCTTCTTTCACAATTTTGCTTCTGACTTAAGAAAGACATTTTGAAGTAAGCAGGCAATTAAGATATACCTTCTAAATGAGGATTTGATAGATCTATAACCTGAGTACTGGAAATGTAGTTTATTATCTACATTCAGGACTTTTTTCTGTTCTTTGCAGTTGAATAATAGTGAACCTTTATACAAGCCTGGGGATTTTCATAGGATTGGACCGACATAATCAGCTTAGATATTACTGACCATACCCTCTGAGCATAGATTATGACCTAAAACTCAGACTTCGTTTTTTCTTTTGCCAACCCTGCTTTCTAAATTCCTCAGCCTAAATTGATCATACAGTTTTTTTGTCTTCTCATATCCTGGGGACCAAGGACAACTTGATAAAAGTCATACTGTTACGCCGATTGTTGTCCCTAAGGGCTTGTGATAAGCACAGTATTAATAGGGCTCAGCAGAAGTTGATCAGCACTCTCTCATTGTGCTCAATATTCATTCCAAAACATCTCCACTGTGAACAAGCCCATTGTCTTCCATGGAAGTTAATACCACTTACATAAACTGTGACTCCAAAATATTTCTTCCCCATGGACGTGTTTCCTCGACTGCATGCTTCTCTAACTAGCTGTCTATTATACCTGGTTGTTAGCAACTTTCTTTTGAACTGCATATCCAAATGAAACTTGTATTTTTAACCTCCTTCTTCCACAATAAAAACAATAGGTAGTCTTTATTGAGTCTTTACTTCGTGCTGTATACTCTAAAGTGCTATGTCTTTTACATGTATTATCTCATTTAATTCTCATTGTAACATGAGATAGATGACTTTGTTTTTCCTATTCTGCTGATACAGGAAGTGAGCCATGGAAAAGTTAACTTGGTCATACAGCTCTTAAGTGACAGAACTGGAAGTGAAAAATAGTCTTACTTAGATCCATAATGGATCTAGTTCCATTCACTAGCTCGTATGACCCCATCCTGGACTTGATGGGTCCTGTTCTTCTCACAGTCTCCCACTAGTAATCTCTCCCACTGCACTCTTCCCTAATAGTCAAATAGTCTTACTTTTCTCTCTATCCTGGTTAGGGAACCATCATCCACCCAGACAACGAAGTGGGAAATTTTAATTTTTCAGATTCTTACTTGTTTTGTAACCCTCAGCCATCCTATAGCCATCTGGTCAAAGACCTTATATGTATCCTGAGTTTTTTCTTTAATACTGCCAATGCTCTAGTTCAGATAAGCTCACTATCTTAAATCTAACCCCCACAGCTTCCAAAGTTATTTTTCCAAAATGCAGTTCTCATCACTGAAGCCATCAGGATAAACTTTAAAGTACTATGCATGGTATATTTTAAATACAATATAAACTATTACATAGGATCCTATGCAGTTTAGACCCTCTTTTTTGCCTGATCACATTACACTGTCCTTATGTTCCATTGTGCACTATGCAAGCAGTTCTCTGGATGTTCCATTCTTTCTCTAATTCTCTCTCGAAGAATTACGCACTTCAAGATGCAGTTCCCTCAGAGGTTATCTTCTCTGTGATCCCTTTCTTGATCCCTGAAGGATGGATTGTCTACTTTCTCTTATGTGTCCCAGATGTAATACTTTACCTTTTGCATCTGTTTTAGGAATTATCACACTGAAAGCTATTTATTTGTTTACAGGGTTGTCTCCTCACAGACTATGAGCTCCTTGAAAGAGGGAATCGTGTCTTACTCATCTTTGTATCCCCAGTGTCTAGCAGTTCCTGATACATAGTAAGTGATTAACAATTTTTTTAAACTAAGACCACATTTAATAATCAGACTTCATACATTTTGATAATTATGTAGACTTAGTAATACGTTGTCATAAAAAATACTATAGACTTCTAATACTCCTGAGACTCAGTTTTCTCGTCTCTAAGATAGAGTGCTTCCCTCCTCACATAGTGTTACTGTAATGCTCAGATGGGAGAATATATGATAGTACATTATCTTTTAAGTGTCATATAACCTTATTAAATGAAGTGTAGAGAATAATTGTTGAAATTGATAATTTTATTTGCTGTATCTCTTCCCTTTTAAGGCAAGATAGTATCGTTTTTTGAACCATCTTTCATGGTTTTAGTTTAAATTTGCAGTTACTGGTTATCAGAACATGTGTTCTTGAGTCTGGGGATTGGGTGATATGAAAGAGTTTATGTAGAATAAAGGGAAAAATAGATTGGGGGTGGGGATCAGAGTACACAGAGAGTTTCATGTAATAAAGTGAATAATTTTTTACCTGGTTGGCACTGTTCCCCCGTGTGCACAGTAGTGTAAACTTTTAAGATTCTTCTCAAATAAGTAATCTATGCCTCTTCCCTTTATTCTCAGTAGTTGTCTTTGTGTTTAGTTCCCTAATAAAGTTCTTTGATTTTTTTTTTTTTAATCTACCTCCAAATGAATCAATATCTTCACCTATCCTTAAGTCCCTCATTTACTGCCTAGAGGAAGAAGTGTCTTTTTCTTGGAAGACTAAATGCCATCTGTGAAAGCTGTATCTGTCCTTCTTTTGCATCACAGGCTCCAGTAATCACACTTGATTAATTAGTGATGTATACTTTACTGTGTCTACTTCCGTGCCTTCCATACATTCTTTAAATTAAACAAGAAAAAAAAAACATGGAATTTGAATGTACCAGATTATATGTAACATATAGAAGTCAATAATAAAATCCGTTTGTGAACCGACTGCTCAACTGAAGAACTAGGTCAATCCCAGTGTGGTTAAAGAGCTGTGGAGACCTCTCTGATTCCATGTTCTTACCTTTTCCCAGCCCCTAAAGTAACTGCTATCCTGAACTCGTTTCCATCTTTTCTTTTTAAAATACCACAAATATGATTGTTTGATTTGAGTTTCATAATCATGTTTGTAGGCTTTTTAAAGCTTGCATATATGGTATTTTATTATAGAGTAAAATCTAATTTACAAATCTGTATACATTTCAAGGAAAGCATTTAAACATCATAAAAGATGTTTGAGCAGACATAAAAATAGACAGAAATATCTCAGTAGGCAAATTCAAATTTATAACCAGAAAATAATTGTGAAGACTTATTTTTGGACTCTGTGGATATTGCTATATCATAGACAAATAAACATTTCTGTACACTAGTTTCTTTATTGTGTGCAGAAATGTTACCATAAGATTCACAGAGTACTCCTTGGAGGACTGACAGCTTGTTACTTGGTGGCCGTTTGGACCTTAGCAGTTCTTTACTGGGCTTCCTGTAATTGTTCGTTGGTCAAACTCTTGACGCTCAGGATCCACAGTACCCCACATCTCTGGATTTCTTTTTCAATCATAGAATCATGGTGTTTTCAAAGGAAATGAATAACAAAAGATGAGGTCATGATAACCGTCAAAAGAATTCATTTCTTCTTTGTCATTAGGAGTTGGAAGAATTTCTTACGACTTCAGTGTAGAATGTAAATCTTGGAGACAGAACTGAGAGGAAGGTGTTAATGCTCAGAACTCATCTGTCTTTTTTCTTTTCTACTTACTGTTATTTTTCTTAGATCCATTCATGTTGTTGCTTATAGCTATATTCATTCTTTTTTTTGAGACAGAGTCTTGCTCTGTTACCCAGGCTGGAGTGCAATGGCACGATCTCGGCTCACTGCAACCTCTGCCTCCTGGGTTTAAGCAATTCTCCTGCCTCAGCCTCCCGAGTAGCTGGGATTAGAGGCACCTGCCACCTCGCCTGGCTAATTTTTGTATTATTCTTTTTTTTTTTGGTAGAGGCGGGGCTTCACTGTGTTGGCCAGGCTGGTCTTGACCTCAAATAATCCACCCGTCTCGGCCTCCCAAAGCACTGGGATTACAGGCGTGAGCCACGACCCCCACCCAGTTCATTCATTCTCACCAGTCTATAATGCTCCATTGCATGAGTTAGCCTAATTTATGTAACCATTTTCTACCAATGGACATTTGAGTATTTTTCACTTTTTTTGTTATTATGAAGAATGCTTATACTTGGTACACAGGTACAAAAAATTTTATAAAATTCAAAATCGCTCATTGAAGGGCATGCAAATGTTTAGCTTTAAATGATAATGCCAAATTGTTTTCCAACAAGATTTTGCCATCTGAAATGCCTACCAGCAGTATATAAGAGCCACCACTGTTGCATGTTTTTTGCCATTATTTGGCACTATCAACATTCCTAGTTTTTACCGTTCTAATGAATTTAAAAATGACATCTGTGTGGTTTGTATTTCTCTGATGGGCAGTGAGATTTGGCATTGTTTCATCTTTGTTGGCCTTAGAAATCTCCTTTTCTATATAATTACAGTTAAGCCTTTTGCCTAATGTGTTGTCTTTTTCTTATTTGTAAGTATTATATAGTAGTTTAAATACTAATCTTTAGTTTTTTGTTTTGCAAATTTATTCCAGTTTCTGGCATATCTTTTCATTTTCTTTATGATGTCCTGATAAACAGAAGTCTCAATATCCATGTAGTCAAAATATTCACACTTTTTTTTTTTTTGAGACAGAGCCTCACTCTGTTGCCCAGGATGCAGTGCAGTGGTGTGACCTCGGCTCACTGCAACCTCCACCTCCCGAGTTCAAGCCATTCTCCCTGCCTCAGCCTCCTGAGTAGCTGGGATTACAGGTGCCCACCACCATGCCTGACTAATTTTTGTCTTTTTTTAGTAGAGACAGGGTTTTGCCATGTTGGCCAGGCTGGTCTTGAACTCTGGATCTCAGGTGATCCGCCTGCCTTGGCCTCCCAAAGTGCTGGGATTACAGGTGTGAATAGTCACACTTTTCTCATTTGGTTAGTATGCCCCTGTCATTTAAGAAATCCTTGCATCCTGGGAGGACACAAAACAATAGTTTTCTGCTGTAATTTGTTCTAAAAGTTCTACTGTTTCCCTTTCATATTTATGTCCTTGGTCCATCTTGAATTGGTTTTATATATGATGTGCAATAGGGGTCCAGTGTCATTTTTTTTCCATATGGCTAATTCAAGGTTTCTTTAAGTATCCCCCTTTTCTCGTGGATCTGCATTGCTACATCTCTTATATGGCTATGTCCTTACATGCATCAGTCTGTTTTAGGGCTTCCTATTGTGTTTCATTTTTTTCCCCTTCATTAGTCTTATCAGATATTTATTTATCTTAGTGTTTTCTAAGAAGTAGCTCTGACTTTGTCAATCCTTTCTGTTACCTTCTTTCTACTTCATTAGTTTCTGCTCTTTATTAACTCCTTTCTTTGGGTTTGTTCTGTTTTTCTCTTTCAGACTTACCAGATGACCTACTAACACATGAGTTTTCGACCTTTCCTTTCCTAGTATGTCTTTAAGGCTATAAATTTGCCTCTAAGTATAACTTTTCCCATACATTTTTATATGTGGTATTTTTGTTTTTCAGTTCTTATTTTTTTTTTTTTTTTGTAATTTCCAACATGGTTTCTTTTGATTCATTAAATATTTAGAAGTGTTTTTAAATTCTATTTATAGTTTTCAAGTTTATCTTTTGTTACTGATTTTTAACTTAATTGTATTACGGACAGAGACTTAGAACATTTTTTGAAATTTAGTGAGCTTTTCATTATATCTCAGTGTATGTTTTTTTGTATGTCACTCATGTCTCATGAGTACCTGAGAAAACTTTTTATTTTCTAATAGTTGGTTATGAGGTTCTGTTGATGTTATTAAATCCTGCTTGTTCATTATTATTTTTTGTCTGCTTGACTTATGATTAATTGGGATGTGTTGAAATCATCCACAACAATGGCCGAGTTGTCAATTTCTTCCGGTAGTTTTTCTGTATTTTGAGGCTTCCCACCCACCCCATGTAGATTGTGAGTTTTATTTTGTCTTGTTTGGATAGAGATTTTCATTGTTGTTGTTGAGACGGAGTCTTGCTCTGTTGCCCAGACTAGTGGCTTGTTTTCATATAAATTTGATTTTTAAGATTATAGACTCAGACTTGGTTGGTCTTCATCTTGGGTACTCCCAATGGCTTAAATTGGGGTACCTTCCTAAAACATGTGTATGTATGTGTGTGTGTATATATATACATATATATATTTGTGTATATATATATCTATATATATATCATATATACATATATATATTTGTGTGTATATATATCTATATATCATATATATACATATATGATATATACACATATATATCATATATATACATATCATATATATATCATATATATGATATATATATATATGTATCATATATATGATATATATATATGCTTCTGCCGTATGTTAGGAGTTTCTACTGACTTGGGCCCTTGCTTAGTATGGGAATCTCAGCTCCTTCCTCTTGTAGCAGGCCCAGTGCTTTGTCTCTGGATCCCAGCGTTCCTGCAGCAGGCATATCCAGGGCAACATTCTAATGTTTATTTTTATTTTTGCTTACTACTCACCATTTTTTCTGTTATTTCAACTAACTTGAGGGTGTTTTTTAATGGGATGATAATAGGCTTGATAATTTCCCTGTACTTTTTGAGAACTTCTTAGTTGATTTAAAAAGTAGTTTTAATATCTTGAAAATTATTAACTCTTATCTAACACATGAATAAATTCCCTTTTTTAAAAATAGGTTTTAGCTGAATTTTGGGACATGGCCACTGCTTCACCAAGGTCTGATACTAGTAATAACCACGGTGGAAGGTTGCAGTTACAAGTAACTGGTAAGTTATTTTTGTATTTAATATGATGATTCCCTGATAAACTTTTCTTTTGAATAACTAATTCAGCAGACTTATTCCAGAAATATAATTTCTTTTAGATTCATACTATGGCATATTTGTTGCAATAGGCTGCAAAGGTAGATGCCCTCCAAAAGTATGTTATTTATTCAGTAAATATTTATTGAACCTATGCTGGATGAAGAGAAGATATAGCCTCTGTAATGGTGGGAGAATTTGGGCTTTTGAAAAGTATCATTGAGTTGACCCTTAAATGATTAATAGGGTGGAGCAGGATGCTAAAGGCCTTCTTACATACATTTAGCCATTTGTTCAATCATTGGGCAAATATTTAAGTGGGATTACACAGTGCTGTAGTTCCCATGGTACTCATTGCTGTATAAGGTTAGTTGTTTCTGGGAGGTTTCAGTTAACAGAGCTAGGAAATGTTTATTGTAGAAAGCAAAAAATAAAAAATATTTTAACGTCCTTAGTTCATGCTGATATTTCCAATTCATAATAATAACTGTAGTCTGTAAGTACCATTTTCTACTAAAAGGAAAACAAATTAAATTAATTTGACTTTATATTTATATCTTTTTTTTTTTTTCTTTTGAGATAGGGTCTTTCTCTCTCTCCCTGGCTGGAGTACAGTGGCACAAACATACCTCCCTGTAGTCTGAAACTACTGAACTGAAGTGATCATCATGCTTCAGCCTCCCAAGTAGCTGAGACTACAGATGTTCAACGCCTTCCCTGGCTAATTTTAAAAAAATTTTTTTTAGAGACAGGGTCTCACTATGTTGCCCACGCTGGTCTTGAACTCTTTGTTTCAAGCAATCATTTTGCACCACCCTCCCAAATTGCTGGGATTACAGATGTGAGCCACAGTGCCTGACCTGTAACTCTCTTCTCTTAATCAAAGAATCTTCATTCAAAATGACATTATCATATTATCTGTTTTCTCCTACCACACCAGTTTAAAATAACGTGAAAATTACCAAAAACAGAGGAAGGAGGATGGGGAAAAAAAGGTAATTAAAAAAATTACCAAAAACAACAGGTCCACTCATTGCAGTTTAAGATTTCTTTGTGCGTTTTCCTCCTTTAGGATGTATAATCAAAATACCATGTTTTAAAGTACCTTAGTAATTCTCTATTTGGTTATGTCACTAAATTGATAATTAGTTAAGTTCATTTTTTTTTCAGGGTTTTTTTTTTTTTAAATTTTGTTTTATAACCTTATAAGACATTTACATAGTCCCAGAGTCAAAATCAAGGTACATTCAGAGAGGTCTGGCTACTTGGTCCCATTTTCCCACTTCTCTCCCTTGCCCTGTAGGTTCACATTTTCTTTTATTAGCTTTGCTTTATCCTTCTGTTGCTTCTTTTTGAAAATATAAGCAGATATGTGTTCAGTATATGTATCTCATCTCTCCTCCTAATCCCCTAATTCTTACATACTTTTCTGTGCTTTGCTTTTTTTAACTTTATAGTATTATTCTGGACTTTGTTTCGTAACAGAGTATTCTATTTTATTATTACACCATACCTTGTTGAATAGATGTAAAAAAGCTAACTAATCTATTGCTGGACATTGGAGTTCCACTGTTTGCTATTACAAATAGTGCTGCAACAAATAACTTCATACAAAAGTTGTTTATTATTTCTGCTCATGTGTTAATAGGATAGGATCCTAGAATGAGATTGCTGGGTCAAAGGGTAAATACATGTGATTTTGCTAGGTATTGCCAAGTTCCTCTCCATGGGGCCTGTACCATTTTGTGTCTACACCAGCTGTACATGAGAGTGCCTGTTTTCCCAAAGCCTAACCAAAATCTATTGTCAAGCTTTGGGATTGTTCATAATTAGATACTAAAGTGGTATCTTAGTGTTATTTAAATAGCATTTCTCTCACTGTAAGTAAGGGTGAACTATAAGGGATATTTGTATTTTGTTTTCTGTGAATAATGGGCCTGTATTTTTGAAACAGTTCTCCTGATGAAGCTGATAGGTACTCCACTGAAGAACCACTTACATAATTCCTTCTACTTTTGTTCTGTATAAGAAACTTAGAGCCCTATTTTCACCACATTTTCAGTTCATTGTAACTTGCCTAGGACCAATGGACAGTACACCTGAGGTGTAACTTTCAAATGATCTTGACTTATGTGTAAGAGTTCTTAAAGTAAGAAAAACCTAGGCTGGGCACGGTGGCTCATACTTGTAATCCCAGCACTTTGGGAGGCCAAGGCGGGTGGATCACGTGAGGCCAGGAGTTTGTGACTGGTGTGGCCAACATGGTGAAACCCCATCTCTACTAAAAACACAAAAATTAGCCGGGCATAGTGGCACATGCCTGTAATCCCAGCTAGTTGGGAGGCTGAGGCATGAGAATCACTTGAACACTGGAGGTAGAGGTTGCAGCGAGCCGAGATGGTGTCACTGCATTCCAGCCTGGGGGATAGAGTGAGGCTCTGTCTCAAAAAAAAAAAAAAAGAGAAGAAAAGAAAAAGAAAAACCTGATCTGGCTAATTTGAGCTGAAAAAGAACTTGTTGAAAGGCTAT
This sequence comes from Colobus angolensis palliatus, assembly GCF_000951035.1. NCBI lineage: Eukaryota > Metazoa > Chordata > Mammalia > Primates > Cercopithecidae > Colobus > Colobus angolensis. The sequence goes on along the minus strand of NW_012114710.1, from coordinate 10,913,837 downwards.
CAGGTGAATCAAATCTGGAGAACCAATTGGAAAATAAATGTGCACCAAGGGAGTCTAAGTAACCAAAACAATGCCACGACAGTATTTATAATTTTGAGCATCAGTTACTGCTCTCCTTTGAAATACAGTGATCCTCTTGGGAAATAATGATCATAGACCTGTGCTAAATGGCACCAGGTTTTAGTACCTTCTTTTCTTCTTGTCTTTCTCTTTTGTTTTGTTGATCTAATTTTTAAAATAAAAATCACCTTAAAATTCCCAGTCTTACTGATCTCACAATAACTTCTTAAATAAAGATTATGACTCCTGATTTGTCATTGAGGACACTGAGAATCAGAGGGATTAAATTAAGTGCCTTGGGTTAATAATGAGAAACTAACAGAGGTCTTAGGACTCCAAGTTGTTTCTCCTTTTGTTAGATTACAATGACCTCTGTATTAATTTTTTTCTTTTTATTATTATTATTATACTGTAAGTTCCAGCAAAGACTCGGAATCTGTATTGATTTTTCTTTTTTTTCTTGAAATGGAGTCTTGCTCTATTGCTTAGGCTGGAGTGCAGTGGCGCGATCTTGGCTCACTGCAACCTCCCACTCCTGGGTTCAAGTGATTCTCCTGAGTCAGTCTCCTGAGTAGCTGAGATTACAGTTGCATGCCAACATTCCTGTCTAATTTTTTTTTGTATTTTTAGTAGAGACGGGGTTTCACTGTGTTGACCAGACTGGTCTCAAACTCCTGACCACAGGTGATCCGCCTGCCTCGGCCTCCCAGAGTGCTGGCCTTACAGGCATGAGCCACCACACCCAGGCTTTTACTTTCTTTTTAAAAACAGTAAGTAACCAGGTTAAGGCCCCTCTAATATTGCAGTCTGGCTGTTTATTGTCTGTAAACTGAGGTACTCTGCCCTAAGCCAAATTATTAAAATCTCCTAATTTATTTTTATTATTAGCATATTTACTCTTATCCTCATTTCTGTTCTTAACCCTTATCTAATGTGCAGCAACTTATAAGAATAAGAGCATTGATCATGGAATGCAGGGAAACTGATGGAAAAAATAAAACAGAAAACTACCTGTTGTCATATGGTAATATACTCTAATGTACCAGGTACTTAAGGATAGTAGCATATAGAAGTGTATTATCTTCGATATTTTAGATTTTCGACTTTCAACAGGAAAGAGTCAGAAGCATAAAGTGTGCAAGATATATTAAAAGGATGAGATTGAAGAACAAATGGGATGTTATATTCACGTTTATAATTTTTTTAAGCTATTGTGTCTTCTAGAGCATTAATTTCACTTTTTAAAGTAAAAATGCCAAATCATATGCCACTTATTTTTGTATGAGTGGTGTGAATTATAGACTTCATTCTTTTCAAATGTTTCAACATTTATGGACTAATCTATCTTCCCATTGATTTGAAATGCCGCTGTTATGCATTAGTATCTTGCTTGTTCTCTTTACTTGTCTTTTACATCACTGTCAAACCATTTGAATTATTTTCACTTTATGGTGCTTTTTAAAAGACTATTTTGATAAATTTCCTTTTATTACTTTGCATTTTAAAATACACCTTTACTGTTCTCAAATTTTCTTTGGCTTTTGTTTGAATATTTAAGTCTCCCTTCCTTTTCCTCTGCCCCCACCAAAAACACTCAAAACCAATCAGTTGGTGTTTTTATTTTAAAATAATGTATTAAATTGGAGCTAATTGAAATATTTCAGTGTTAAACTTTTCAAATCTAGGAATATATCATATCATTTTTCTTACGTCTTTGTTTCCATTGGTAAAGTTTTATTGTTCTCTTCATGTGACTCTTACGTATTAAGTTTATTACTACATTTTTTGAAGGGACGTTATTGTGAGTGGGATTTTAAAGTTAACTCTCCTTACCCTGCCACACATGACTCATTTTCTGATAGTTTAAAAATACTTATATAACCTTAGAGTGGAAGACGACAGTGTGTGTATAACACCAAAGGAAATTCATTAAATGGGAAAAAAAATCTATATATTCTACTAACTAGAACAACTTTTTGAATTAATAAGGTTGTCTTCTAGTTATTTAAAATCACAGTATTATATTTATATGTACATTTTTGCTAGCATATTTATAAATTCCTCATGAGATTAAAGATTATTATCTTTTCAAAATCTCTTTTCTTACCTTACCCTCTAGTATTGAGTATTTTGCCAAGTAAGGGTATTCAGTGGATGTATTTTGGATGGATCTGCAATGAACTCAGAGAAGAGTTAATACTATATAGTCAGTAGTAATAGAGTAACAGCTACCATTGTTGGATGCCAGGCATTCATTGATGGTGATAGTGCTTTGCATGCCTTCATTCCTCAATGCTAAGAATCAGGTACTGCTGTTCTTCTGATTTTTCAAGTAAGGACGGAGAAATTAATTGACTTACTATGGTCAGGCTTTTAGTAAGTGGCACAGTTGAAAAATGAACCCAGATATATCTAACACTCTGCTTTTAACACCATCATATACTGACTTTTCCTTCTTCCAGTCTTCTACTATATGGATAAGACTTACATATACGGAGGAAATATATGAGCACTTTTATTCAAAGAATCTTGGGGAGTTTCTTGGGAGAGAGCAAGTCTGGGCCTTCTGTGTTAGTTCAGTGACACTGAACTTAGAGCAGTTTGGAACAGTGAAGGATGGAAATGAGTTTTGCTAAGACCCTGATAGTAGCAGTTCAGACATAACATTGAACACTCTTTAATTGCTATGTTGCCAGTACTTAAATATAGTATTTGTTTTACATCTTGCATTTATCACATTGTATTTCAGTGGTTTATTTGTGTAACTCTTTATTTAGATCATTATTCTCTCACAATAGAATGGAAGCTTACATAGCTTTGGTTGTTTTTATATCCTTAACATCAGTTGTGTACGACATGAAAGAGGCTTTTCCCTTCCTCATCTCCGACCTAGGGTGTTCATAGGTAATTGGTTATAGGGGTGATCTTGATAAGTTGTTCTTACTGCCTGGTCACCAGTATTTTGCCCAGAAAGTAGATAGTCCCTGATTTCTTCATATGTCAGGTATGTTAGATTTAAAATTCACTTTCTGGAAGGGGTTATGATTAACTTTTATAATGACATTTTGATTTTTAAGTTTTTATTTGAAAATGCAAATACTACTTTTCTTCTTTTCGAAGCTAACTTTCCAGATAAAACATTAAAACATTTTTTTAATGCCACAGTTGCGTAATTTCAGAAAGATAAGTTAATAGTACCTGGCAGGGGTGTTAATGGGCATGTTGAATCTGAGGACACTTTTCCCTTGATCTTTAATGCAGTTGTTGGGTGAGGATGTGGAGAAATCAGTGTATATTGTTGGTAGGAGTATAAAATGGTGCAGCCACTTTGGAAAATAGCCTGGCAGTTACTCAACAGAGGGTTATCATACGAGCCAGGAGTTCTACTCCAAAGTATATGCCCAAGAGAAATGAAAACATACGTCCACCAAAAGCCTGCACACAAATGTTCGTAGCAGCTTTATGCACAATAGCCACAAAGTGGAAGCAGTTCATATATTTATCAGTTGATGATAGATAAAATGTCATATATCCATATAATAGAATGTTACTTGGCAAGAAAAGGTGTGGAGTACTGGTGCATGTTACAATATGGATGAACCTCAAAAATGTAATGCTGAGTAAAAGAAACCAGTCACAAAAAACCCGACGTTATATGATTCCATCTATATGAAATGTCCAGAATAGGCAAATTTAAAGAGACAGATAGTAGTTTAGTGGCTGCCTAGGGATGGGGGTGGGGAGAGGGTTGATTGGGAGGAGAAAGAAGGGGGTGACTGCTTAATGGTATGGAGTTTATTTTTGTGGTAACAAAAATGTTTTAAAATTGATTGTGGTGATGGTTGTGCATTCTGAATATAGTGAGACCATTGAATTGTACAGTTTAAGTGGGTGAATTATATAGTATGTGAATTATAGCTCGATAAAACTGTTTTGGAAACATTCAAATGGCTCTCAGGCATTATCAATAGCCCTTTTGTATTGTTCCTTCATTCTGCCAATGAGAAGAGTTCTAGGTGCACAGGAATCACAATTCCATTCTTATTGATTGATTAGTGTGCATTACTACTTTTTGGCAGCACATACTCACTAGTGAATTATTTGTCTGTTAGTTTCTAGTGCCAAACTTAAAAGAAAAAAGAACTGGTTCGCAACAGCAATATATGCAGAAGTAGCTGTAGATGGAGAAATTATGAAAACAGCAAAATCCAGTAGTTCTTCTAACCCAAAATGGGATGAACAGCTAACTGTGTAAGTACCGTGTATAAAGGATGGAAAATCTTCACAAGAGAGTATGTTTTTTGGAATATGTTTTTTATTTTGTAAAATGACTTCAAAGTAATGAGTGTTTTTTTAAAGTGTGGATTGACAATTTAAAGTATGGAGAAATTTTTGATTAAATTATTTTTCAGGAGAGGATGCATAATAATGCTTGCTTCTGCTTTATAAACCAAATTGTTTCCATATAGACGTTTTCTCTGACTGTTTTGATACAGAAATAAATAGGACTGCAAATTAGTCTTTCTTAATTTTGGCATTTCAAAATAATAATGGCATAAATTTGTGTATAGTAAAAGTATTATGTAGGTCTTTAGACATTTGTTCAAATAGAAACAGTGTTACTGTGAAGTCTCAGTAAGACTCTTGTGTTGGTGTTTTGGCTTGCTAATTCCAAAAATCCTCATCTAGTTATTAAAGTCCTAATGTATTTGAAAGTAAAATATTTTTATTTATGATTCAAGTAGTTTCTTGTTTCATACAATATTTCTTCTCAAATAAATGAAATTCACGGTCTTTAAAACATTACTGAAATAAATGGTTTAATAGGAATTGTTACTCATTAATAGAATGACGATGTCTGCTCCTGTGTTTTTGTTATAATTTTACCTTTCCAGAAATGTTACACCACAGACTACATTGGAATTTCGAGTTTGGAGCCGTCAGGCTTTAAAAGCAGATGCTTTATTAGGAAAAGCAACGATAGATTTGAAAGAAGCTCTGTTGATACACAATAGAAAATGTAAGTTTTTTGTTCTGACCTTTATTTCCTTAGAAGTTTATTTTAGACACTTTGAACATATCCCGAAGCCTAAAAGCAAAAACATAGTTTTGTATTCATA
>NW_012114710.1:10906960-10908607 GCF_000951035.1 Colobus angolensis palliatus | reverse complement strand
TTTATTTCCTTAGAAGTTTATTTTAGACACTTTGAACATATCCCGAAGCCTAAAAGCAAAAACATAGTTTTGTATTCATAAAGAACTTCAGTTATTGCTTGTGATTGATTAACTTTGTGGCATTTTATGAAATAGGAAATATTTACCATGACCTTTCTCCAGTCTGCACATTTACAAGGTGATCTAAGTCATCCACAAGTACCGTATTATCAGTGACTATCAGTCATTTATTATTTGCTTGTTATTATATACTTTAAAACTTGAGAAAATTATCATTACATGACCCTACTCTATTTTGTCACTTGACTAATAACAGTTTTATTTGGCCAAAATAAATTGTAACTCTTAAGTTTTCTTTTATTATTATATAATTAGTTTATTGTAAAAAAATAAGAAGATAGAAAATTATAGAGTAATATAAAAATTTTCTATAATTTTACTACCCAAGGATAACCAAGCTTAATAATTTGGTCGCTGTCCTTTTTCATAGACACAAACACATATTTCTTTTCTTCTTTGCATCTACTAGTTTATCCTCTGCTTTCTAGAAATTTAACAGTATACCATAAATATTAGGTGTCCATGATAGTTTTTCTAGACTGGGATTTTTAAGGTAGTTTAGACTTTAATTATTTGTAAACCTCCTATCATTATATGCAAAAATATGGGGGTATATACATATATGTGTAATTCTGGGGAGAGGGAGAGGGTTCATAGCTTTTATCAGATGTGTGATCCTCTGAATATTAAAAACCAGGGTTCTGGCTGGGGGCAGTGGCTCACTCCTGTAATCCCAGTACTTTGGGAGGCCAGGGTGGGCAGATCACTTGAGGTCAGGAGTTCGAGACCAGTCTGGCCAACATGGTGAAACCTCGTCTCTATTAAAAATACAAAAATTAGCTGAGTGTGGTGGCATGTGCCTGTAGTCTCAGCTACTTGAGAGACTGAGGCAGGAGAATCACTTGAACCCGGAAGGTGGAGGTTGCAGTGAGCTGAGATTGCACGACTGCACTCCCAGCCTGGGCAACAGGGTGAGACTCCATCTCAGAAAAACCCACAAAAAACCAGGGTCTAGTTTATGATTTTTAAGTACCATATAATAATTTCTCACACCGCAATTTATTTAGTTTCCTGTTGTCTGACACTTAAGTAGCTTGTAACAGTTCACTAAAAATACGCTGTTACTCAAATCTGTAAATATTTTTGCTCTTCTTACTTCCTTAGAGATTTTCTTATTAATTCCTAAAAGTAAGTTTGCTGAATGAAGTAAGAGATGAAATGCTAATGATGAAAATAGCAAGTTGATCTTTAAAAAAGTTCTTTCTGCAAATCCACATGCAACTTAAAGATCTGTTTTGATCTAGCGTTTGGAAATAAAGAGTTATGAGTTAAGAAAATATAATGTGATTATGGCATATAATAATTAGAACTAGTAATTAGTAGTTAGTATAAACCATAATAATTTTTATATATTCGGCTTAAAACATTTTTTTTTTTCTCTTAAAGCATTGTAAGTTTGATTCTCTGCTGTGCCATGGCTTTTTTTTTTTTTCTTTTTCTCAATGAGTCATGCAATTCATCTTGATTCAGAAATAAGTAATAGGTTATTTAAGTATACAGTACCTTGCCTGGATTATTATTATTATT
>NW_012114710.1:10889423-10906750 GCF_000951035.1 Colobus angolensis palliatus | reverse complement strand
TGGATCAGCTGAGGTCAGGAGTTCGAGACCAGCCTGGCCAACATGGTGAAACCCCATCTCTACTAAAAATACAAAAATTAGCTGGGTGTGGTGGCAGGTGCCTGTAATCCCAGCTACTGAGGAGGCCAAGACAGGAGAATTGCTTGAATTGGGAGACGGAGGCTGCAGTGAACTGAGATTGCGCCACTGCGTTCCAGCCTGGGCAACAGAGTGAGACTCCGTCTCAAAAAATAACTAACTAACTAAGTACAAATTATCTCTATGATTTAATTGAGTAGGATATGCTCAGGAAAAATGAAATTTAATAAACATACAGTGAGTAGATGGCTTCAGAAATTGTAGTAGCATCCTGCACACCTAGGAAGTCAGTAAATTAGTTTGCAAGGGCTGCCATAGCAAAATACCACAGACTGGGTGTCTTAAACAATGGAAATTGATTTTCTCACATATCCGGAGGCTGGAAGTCTGTGATTAAGGTATCAGTGGAGTTGGTTTCTTGTGAGACCTCTCTTGGCTAGTAGATGGACATCTTTTCCCTGTATCTTCACGTGGTCTTTCCTCTGTATATGTGTCTGTGTCCAAATTTCCTCTTATCAGGACACCAGTCATTGGATTAGGGCCTACCCTAATGACATTATTTTAACTTAATTACCTCTTCAAAAATCTAGTCTCTAAAAACGTCACATTTTGAGGTACTGGGGAGTAAAACTTTAACATACTAATTTGGTGGGGGACACAATTCAGCCTCAAACAAAAGGTAAATAAATTTATTTGGAGAATTAATCTCATGATAGTATCATAATCCTTTTATGATAGAAGACATTTATGGGTATTAGTTTTAGTCATTTATTTTATAGACAAATGAGTAACTAAAATAATTTAGAGTAATTAAAATTAGATTTTAATCTAAGTGAGTTGGTCAAGAGTATACACATAACTTTGAGTTGTGATTAAAATATAAGTTTTCTGATTCTTAGCTGCCTAATTTTGATTAGAAGTAATATAAAACTAATAAGGTTCAAGACAGCCTTGAAACAATTTAAAAATACTTTTATAAATGATAGCATTCTTGGTTGCCTTTGATTCAGTCTCTTGGTTTAGCACTTGGACTCTGAGTTTTAGTTGGGTATCAGTTGAATGAACTCTAGTTAAATTTTGGGGTTATTGTATATTTACCTTTAAAAAGAAGTAAACAGGCTAGGGGTGGTGGCTCACACCTGTAATCCCAGCACTTTGGGAGGCTGAGGCAGGTAGATCACCTGAGCTCAGAAGTTTGAGACCAGCCTGGGCAACATGGTGAAACCCCATCTCTACCAAAGATACAAAAAATTAGCCAGGCTCTATCAAAGATACAAAAAATTAGCCGGGCATGTGCCTGTAGTCCCAACTACTTGGGAGGCTGAGGTGGGAGGACTGCTTGGGCCTGGGAGGTGGGGGTTGCAGTGAGCCAAGATTACACCACTGCATTCAACTCTGAGTGACAGAGTAAGACACTGTCTCCAAAATAAATAAATAAACAAACAAACAACTGCTAAGAACAAAATAGGTTTGTAACCCAAGAAAAACATGACATCCTAGTGATGAATAAAAATATTCAGTACTAAAAACGTTTTCTGTTCCTATCCTTAAACTCTGATTTGAGGGGCAAGGTTATTGATAGAGATACTATGTTTCTGAGGTGTGCTCTCTACAGAAAACGTGTGATAGTCAGCACCTTGAATAGAATTGTGTATATTTGTGTAGAAGGCTCCAGTGGAGGGATGTTCTGCAGTGTATCTGTGTTCCTTGTCTGTTTGCAGAGGATAGATTTTTAAGGGATGAAGTGAAAGAGGAATCTCTTGAGAGGAAACAAAGTAGGCTGAGTTTTTAGGTGTTGAGGCAGTGAAAGAAGAAAACAGCGAAAGACAATCCAGCTGCTCTGGAAGAACCCTGGATCTAGCATGCATGAAAACTTCCAGTATGATTTCTGGCAAGACATTTTTTTTTTAAAGTTTATGGTGTGAATGAATGGCAGACAGGATTAAAGTCCTTGAAGGCAGATTACAATATGGAGCAGGTGACTGTTACCAGAAGTATACGTGGGGGCTCTCAAGAGTAGTTTTAAAGGATGAAAGAACATGGTTTGGTGATAGTGGGAAAGTTATTGTAGGAATCCGAGGTAACATTTGTAACAATTGTAGATCACAAACAAAATGGAATTAATGAGCAACTTGAATGTAGACACTGTCTTACTCTCTTGTGTTTTTTACAGTGCTTCCCAGAGTCCACAGCCAAAGATTTTTTTAAAATGTTAACAGAGAAACTGGCTTATTCAAGTAAAATCTTACCATGGAATCTTATTCTATATAAAAATTTTACTGTATGTAAAACATAAAGCAGTATTGAACAACACAGTCATGCACATGCTCACATGTCCTTACTCTTGTTATCCACAGCAATTCTTGAGTTAATTTCTGGGGGTACCCTGCTCCTGAAACCAGTTTGAAAATCACTTTTCTATAAGATCAAGTTCAACTCCTGTTTTCAGTGCCTTACAGAGTCTTGGTTCGGTTTGTCTAATTTCCTGCCTACACATTCATACCCTGACTGCTGTGTTCAGCTAGTCTTCTCATTATCTTCTGAGTATGCTTTGCTGGGTCTCCTAGACTGAAAGCAGCCTATCACTAATCATGTCCTTGGTATTTTCAATAATTTTACATTTGTTTAGTGTGTTTTGAATTTCATTCTTTAACATAGATGGAATTATGATGGAGAGTGCATAAAAAATTATATCTAAGGTAGCTAGTAAGGAGGCTGAGGCAAGAGGACCTCTTGAGGCCCAGAGTTCAAGGCTGCAGTGAACTATCATTGTGACTGTGAACAGCTGCTGTACCCTAGCCTGAGTACACATTTTATCATTTTATGTTCCACTCATATAGCAGGCTATTCTGTCCCTTCCTTTCCTCCTCGTTCTGTGTGTGTGTGTGTGCTGGGGGTGGGGGGTGGTCTTGACAATGATGGTTTTTGTCTAAGTGCTATTAGAATGTAACTTTTACTTAACTATCCTTACCTTTCAACATAAATGTACTTAAGCTTGCCAAAAATTATTTTTGCAATGGGTTGGAGGTACAATGAATAATTCCACAAACGAAAACATAAACTAATTGTAATGACTATAACTGAAGAAACTTTGAGTATCATTCACATGTAGGGATTCAATTTTTTCTGTAGATACTGTCTTACTGCATTTGTGCTGCTATAACAAAATACCTGAGACTGGGTAATTTCTAGAGAACATAAATACATTTATCACAGTTCTAGAATCTGGAAGTCCAAGATCAAGATCAAGATGCCAGGTTTGAGTTTGGAGAGGATCCATTTCCTGTTTCCAAGATGGCACCTTGTTGCTGCATCCTCTGACGGGGATGAACACTATGTCCTCACATGGCAAAAGGGACAGAAAAGGGCACACCCACTCCCTCAAGTCCTTTTATAAAGGCCCTAATTCCATCCATGAGGGCTGTGCCCTTGTGATTTAATCCCTTCCTAAAGACCCTAATTTTTAATACTATCACAGTAGTGATTAAGTTTCAACATACGAATTTTGTGGAGTGTCATCAGACCGAAGCAGAAGTGGTCCAACTTTTTGTTAAGCCAAATTATTTTTATTAGTTGCCATATATATCTTAAATGACCCTTATTTTCACATTCTTTCATTAGCAGTGGTCCTGTGTATTAGGCATTTATCTTTTATTGGAAAGATATTTATATTAGAACCACTTAAAGGATAAAATACCAAGAATCTTGTGAAAAAGGTAGAAGGGAGTGCCAAAATAGTCAGCCTGTGAATAATAACAGAGAGTCTACTTTGTATTACCACTTGTCTTGACCATAACCTTGATTTCTAATCTTTTAAAATATATTCTTTTGTAATCCCAGTACCATTGAATTTTACTGACACATTCATATATATATATATATATATATATATTTTTTTTTTTTCCCCCCCCTTGAGACAGGGTCTCACTTTGTCACCCAGGCTGGAGTGCAGGGGTGCAGTCTCAGCTCACTGCAGCCTTTGCCTCCTGGGTTCAAGCAATTCTCCCACCTCAGCCTCCTCAGTAACTGGGATTACAGACGTGCGCTACCATGGACCACCATGTTCGGCTCATTTTTGTATTTTTTGGTAGAGATGGGGTTTCAACATGTTGGCCAGGCTGGTCTCGAACTCCTGACCTCAAGTGATCTGCCTGCCTCAGCCTCTGAAAATGCTAGGATTATAGGCATGACCCACCACAACCTAGCTGGTGTTTCATATTTTTATATAATTTTCTTCCGTCTTCATAATGAAAAGTTAGCTTCATTTAAGCACTGTTCAGTAAGGGCTGCTGTCCAATAGAACTTCTGCAGTGATGGTTATGTTCTGTATCTCTGCTATCCAATATGGTAGCCTTTAGTCATGTATGGCAGTTGAGCATTTGAAATGTGGCATGTAGAACTAAAGGCTTTAATTTTAAACTTGATTTATTTTAATTAAATTTACATTTAAATAGCCATATGTGGCCACTGGCTACCGTATTGTTCAGTGCAGTATCAGACTCTTGTGTTTGAATTGCAAAATCAGAATTTATCTCTGCCTTTTCTTTTTTTTTTTTTCAATAGCTTTGCTTTCCTTCCTACTTACTTTTATGTTTCTCTTAGATAGAGTTTTAATTTTATCACTAGATATCAGGTTGCCTTTTTTTTTCTTTTCTGAATGTTGCCCAGGCCAATGACTGTACACAGGTGCTATCCTAGTGTACTGTAGCCTCCAACTCCTGGACTCAAACGGTCCTCCCACCACAGTCTTCTGATGCCACTACACTTGGCTAGGTTGTCTTTTTTGTAAGGATCAATTCTGGAAGCTCATTGAGTATTTTCTTAATTGTTAGTTTGAAATCTGTGTTTGTTTTCTCCTTCATTATGATTTGCTGCCATTTGTCTTTTGTGTTTCCCCTGGCACACATACTAATATAATCTAATCATATTGCCTTATTGCCTTTTCTTCCCGCTAGGTATTTCACTGTGTCATCTGTTTGGTCTGTGTTCTGATTTTGGTTGATACTGTTTCTCATTCCTTTCTTTCTTGCTTACAATGTTGTTTTGAAATTTTCATGTTTTCCATTGTATTTTTAGTCTTCAAAATGTCATTTCTTTTGTAATAGTTCTTAATAATTTTATTTAAACATCTTGGTAGATTATATTAACCAATAATTCTTATTTTATTTGCCTAAGATTTTAAAAGTTTTTCATAGAACATAAGGATTTATTCTTTTGACTTCTGCAGTCTTTTAAATCAGACCTGAGTTGCTTTTTAATTTTATATTCCCATTTGCTAACAGCCAGTAGAATTCTCTTCTTATTTATGATTTTTTAAAATAAAGATGCCTTTGTTGTTTTGATGTTTGGTTCAAAGCTTCCTATCTTCCAAGAAGTTGCATATTTTACCTCAGATATGCTTTGATAACTTGCTTAAAGTTAGAAACCCTTAAAATTAATTGTATTTTTTACTTTCTTAGATCTGGGACTTTTCTTCATTAAATAAACATTTACTGAGTTTTAGGAAGAAACATACAAAACATAGAAAGAATATGTGGTTCTGACCACTCCCCCATTCTACCATAGTAGGAACCCAACAGTCTACCACATCAAAATAGATTTTGCAGTTGTTGAGGTCATTTGTTCCTTTTCAGATTTATGAGGCTAATTTCTTCCTTTGTTCAAGGCTCCCTATCGTTTTCTCCTATATTTCATGGTTTTTCATCTGTCTTTTCTGATATATTTGGGGTAATGGTGGGGGAGCGATTTATATGAATAGGCATTTTTTCTATTTTTGAAGTTTTTTTTTTTATTTCTTCACCCTTGATGGCATGTGTTATTACAACCATTTATAACCTTAAATAAAACCCAAGACTCACCTCACATAAATTATTTGTATTGTTTTCCTCAGAATCCAACTCACTATGGCTTATTAGGAAGATTGTTCCAGTTCTTCACATTTAAGCCCTAGTGAGCTTTCACTCCTTAACCTTCATCTGTTTTGTATAAGCCCAGTTGGTTGATGCCCAAAGCTTTTGCTCCTTTAATCCTCTAATACATTGTCTCAGAATGTTTGTGGATTTAAGCCATCATTTGTGCCTCAGTTAACCTTCAGTTCTGTGTTCAGGTCACTTGAACAACATTCCAAACTATGGAAATTATTTATTTGGCTCTGCAGAGATGTGTGGTATTTTTAGCTTTCTTTTCTTCATGTCACCAGTGTGAGATACTGATATTTGAGGTATGTTTCACTTACTCAGCCTCACTATTTCTTAAAGTATATAGGAAAAAAAAAATCCTTCTATTGTCACAGATAAACAAAGCTGGGACACTGTTTAGAGTGGTTAGGACATACTTTAATCAGTAATATGTTTTTGCAATAAGGAAGAGATTCCAGCATGAACTGAACCCAACTTTGATTTGTATGGAGGTTACTGGGTCTTTTAAAAGGAGAATGAAGGAGTGGGGGCGAGGGGTTCAATGGAGGCTCAGTAGAGTCAGTAAAATGAAAAATTACAAAAGCTTGGTCAGTGTAAATGCAATTAGGCCCTTGTGTTTGGTAGCTGGCAAGTAACAAAGTCAGAATTCTGTCCTCCCACAGAGACAGGGAGACAAAAGCCCTATCCTTCCCGATGATTGCATTTTAAAGGAATGTCTTTCAGGCCCTTGAGAAAGACACTCACATGTTATAGGAGACAGAGGAAGGATTTACCATTGTAAGCCCTTTTTAGTAAAAGCTCTAAGAAGGAGTAGTCGGGGGCCTATCATGAGGTGTTGGCTACAACAGACAGTAAATTCTTTTGGCAGCCTTAAGTTTTCTCAGGCAGGCACTTTAAGGGGAGTTAGGGTTATCCCTAAGAGCCTTGAACTGTTAGGAACTATGGTAGTGCTTGTTGAAGTCTTTCAGTGTGTGTGCAGTGGTGGTCCAAGTGGTGCTTGTGGTAGTGAAGTTGTCGATGAAATAATTTGGGCTGAGTTTGCAGTTTTTCTAGGCCAAGATTGAGGCCTAGTCAAGAAGGTTGAGGACCCTGACTAGAGTTTGATTAAAGAGAGAATCTTTGTCACTATACCCATAGGTGAAAACTGTAGGAATAGTATAGCTAACATACACATTGGAGTATGTTCAGAACTTCACTTTGTGTTTCAACTTTGAGACTGAGAGAACCACTTTAAATATTCCAGAGAGGAGTGAGATGGCTGCCATTCAAATACTGATAATTAGATTGAGGTTTTTAATTTATTTATTTTTTATGGTGTTAATAGAACCAAGAGCTTAGTTTTTGTCAAGGAAAGCATTTTGAAATCCATTAAGGTCATTTCAAAGTAAATTATGTCCAAAATGATTTATAATGAATAATTCTCTCTTTATATTGAATGGTGGGGAAATACAGCAAAAAAATGTGTCATTTGTGGTACTGGACAGAGCATAATCAAATTTGATTTTATTTTATAATTTTCTTTATAATTTTCTTCAGCCTTATTAACTGAGTGAATTTGCTTGTTTAGTTTAATTATTTAGTTTATACTAAGACAAATTTTGTTTTATAAATTCACTTACTATCAACACAAACTCAGACATTTTGAAGTCAAAGCTTTGAATAAACAGTATTTTCACATTCAGTGATATAAGTGCCTCTTTATTCTTTAGAAATTTTTTTGTATTGAAATTACTGGGAGGTAAAAGGAAATGCAAAGTTTTCAGGAAGTTCAGCTGCCTTCCTGAAAAGTTCTGCTAATTTATATACACAATGTAGCATATGGCAGTGCCCATTTGTATATATTTGCCACATTAATAGGTAAAAAAGATGAGTTTTATTATCAAAGCATTTCTTTGATTATTAATAAGGTAAGATGTTTATTAATCATTCATACTTCATCATTTATGATTGTTTCATGCTCTGTACATTTTTTTATTGGTTTGTTTAGTTTTTTTCTCACTGATTCATAAGAGCTCTTATTTTTTTTCTCTCAGTTAATCATTAGTCTTTTTATTTTTTAATTTGTATTTATTTTTTTTTTTTGAGACAGGATCTCACTCTGTCACCCAGGCTGGAGTGCAGTGGCACGATCTCGGCTCACTGCAACCTCCGCCTCCTAGGTTCTAGCCATTCTCCTTGCCTCAGCCTCCCCTCAAGGCTCTTAGGGATAACCCTAGCTACTTAACTTTATGAGTAGCTGGAACTGCAAGCATGTGCCACCATGCCTGACTAATTTTTGTATTTTTAGTAGAGGCAGGGTTTCTCTGGGTTGGCTAGGCTGATCTCGAACTCCTGGCCTCAAGTGATCCACTCACCTCAGCCTCCTAAAGTGCTAGGATTACAGATTTATTATAAATAAATAAGTATATAAATTCTGAAATTTTTGGTTACATGGTAGGAAGTGGGAGCTTAACTTTGTGAGTTGAACATTGACTCCTAGCATGATATAATGAAAAGACTTAGGAATTAGAAAACTTTGCTCTTATTGGGACTGTCACTTACAAGCTATGTAACCTTATGTATTCATTTTGTTTCTAAAAATTTGGTTTTTCTCATACTTATGAGTACATTGGTCAGCCTCTAAAATGGCCTCCAAGCTTTCATACCTTCTGGTGTTCCAACACCCTTCTGTAGTCCCCTCCCACACTGCGTCAGAGGTGATCTGTGTGATCACTAGATTATGGCAGAAGTGATGGTGTACGACCTCTGAGACTTAGTCGTATAGGCATTTCAGCTTTTGCCTTGTTCTCTTGGAGTACTCACCGTGGGAAATAAATCAGCAACCATTGGGAAGACTCTCACAAAGCCCTGTGGAGGGGCACTGAGGTCTTGAGACCTCTCAGCAGCCAGCACCCCCACCTGCCAGATGTGTGTGTGCCCCTCTTGAGTTCTTGGCAATAATGAGTGATTATTGTTATTTTTAGCCAGTAAGTTTTAAGATAATTTGTTACTCAGCAATAGATAATACATTGAGCAGTTTTTAAAAACTGCTTCAGAATGTGACTCTGAGCTAAATAGAAATCTGTGAAACACATTTTCAACAAATCCATGATTTACAGAACAAATTACCTACTTATATACTTACCTCCTCAGAGACTCAAGTTGTTCTGTCTCAGATTGCTAGGAGGTACGAAAAAAATCAGCTTCTGCCTTACAAGAGTAAGTTCCCCTAGGACAGGACTACCTTAATCACTTAGTTTAAATGTTTCTTAAGCACCTACCTTCTCTCAGCTGCGGAGGATACATCATTGAATTAGTTGGACAAGATCTCTCTGCTCTGCTAGAGATTTCAGTTCGTTTGGGAAGGTCGACTGAAAAACAGAAACATTCTTTTAGTGGTAAGTGCAGTGAAGGAAATGAGCAAAGCAGTGGTAAGGAGGTCTCTTTTAGGCTGGTCAGGGTTTGTCCTGCTTCTTCCCCAGCTACAGTGCCTGGCACACTGTAGGCACTCAAATATTGAATGGATAAATATGTCTGAGTTGGTTTGTTTATACTATGACAGAATAATATCTTTTTCCCTCTGGCACACACATATACATTCACATGTAGATGGGAATTATTTATGTGATTGTCCTTCCAGTTTTATGATCCAAAATGTTATAACTCAATCTTCCATGTTCAGAATTGTGAAATAATATATACTGTAAACACCCTCCCACTGGAGAATACCTAGGTACTGGATTGAACAAATCTTTGCGGCATTGATGATTTTGCAAAAAGAGAACTGTTCTTCTTTTAAAAGAAAAAAAAAAAAAAGCCAGGAGATGAGGGGATTGGGGTAAAGAAAATCTCATGAACCAGAATTAGAATAGTCTGCCATACCAATAGCAGATTTAATGATGCTGAGCTTTTGGCTAATAGCCAGAGATAAGGGAGCTGAACTTGAACTCCTCTAGTCTACACTCTTGGGTGTACAATGAAACCACTGCAAAACTAGGGCATATCATCAAACCACTGGTAAAAATTAGCTTAAAATTAGTTTAAGCTAACGCCAGAGAATAAACATAAGGGAACAAGCCACCATAAGCAGAGGTTTTCCATAAAGAGACAGATTGTAAACATTTGAGCATGTAGGCCATATATGGTTTCTGTTACACCATTTAACTTGCCATTGTAACGTGAAAGCAGCCGTAGAAAATATGTAAATGAATGAGTGTGACTGTGTTCAAATAAAACTTTATTTATGAAAAATAGGTAGTGGGCCAGATTTTTGAGGAGATATTTTAAGAGAGAATGGCTGCAGGTTTTTGAACACTAATGAAAAACATTAGTCCACAGATTCATACTGTCCCAAACAAGAGAGCAAAGAGAAAGTCATGCCTAGTGACCAGGTCACTGTGTGACCAGGTCAGGGTCAAACCCTGACCAGCCTAAAGGAGACCTCCTTACCACTGCTTTGCTCATTTCCTTCAATGCACTTACCACTAAAAGAATGTTTTTGTTTTTTGGTCTACCTCCCTATATCATAGTGAAATGCATAATACCAAAGACAAATAAATTTAAAAAGCAGCTGTAGAGAAAAACAGGGTATTTGCAAAGATTTATGAATTAGAATTGCAGAATTAGTAATAGGAGAAGACAGTGGAAAAATATCTTCAAAGAGTTGAGAGGAGATCATTACCAATATAAAATTATATGCCCAACAAGTCTGTCTTTTGAGGATGAGAATGCAGACATTTACAGATAAATAAAAATGAAAGAACTTAGCAAGAAACACACTAAAGAGATTTTAAAAGGCTGTTCTTTAGGAATCTGGTCAAACAGCTGTATATTTTAAGGAGAAACCAAATCACCAAATTCCAGACACTTGAAATCATGGGAGATGACAAGAATGAAATTGAATGTCAGTCAATATAGTATTCTAAAGATATTGATAATTAGAGAAAGCTGAAATTCATGCTTTTGTAGTTTTCTTTCTTTTTTTTTTTTTTTGAGAAGGAGTCTTGCTCTGTCGCCCAGGCTAGAGTGCAGTGGCGCGATCTGTGCTCACTGCAGCCTCTGCCTCCCAGATTCAAGCAATTCTGCCTCAGCCTCCCAAGTAGCTGGGACTACAGGTGCCTGCCACCATGCCCGGCTAATTTTTTTGTATTTTTAGTAGAGACAGAGTTTCACCATGTTGGCCAGGATGGTCTTGATCTCCTGACTTTGTGATCGGCCCACCTAGGCCTCCCAAAGTGCTGGGATTACAGGCGTGAGCCACTGTGCCTGGCTGCTTTTATAGTTTTTTTGTGTGTGTGCTTTCGTATTTCCTTTAGTTTTTCTAGTTGTTTAATTAGTTTTTTTTGGTTTGGTTTTTTTTTGGATGTAAAGTAGAATTGAGGTCTGTGATGCTACAAATGGTTGGGGTATTCTATAAGGTCTTCTTTTATTACATGGTTTAAACTTTTTTTTTTTTTTTGCAAACAATTTCTTTTTCTTTCCTTCTTTCTTTTTTGAGACAGAGCCTCACTTTGTTACTCCCACTAGAGTGCAATAGTGTATTCATCATTTGCTGCAGCCTTGAACTCCTGGGCTTACAGGATCCTCTCATCTCAGCCTCCTGAGTAGCTGGGAATACAGGCACATGCCACTGCACCTGGCTAATTTTTAATTTAAAAAATAAAATAGAGACAGGGTCTTGCTATGTTGGTCAGGTTGGTCTTGGAACTCCTGGGCTCAAGTGATCCGCCTACCTCACCTCCCAAAATGCTAGGATTAGAGGCATAAGCCACCATGCCTGGCCTTAACTTTTAAATTTTTTATAGAGACTAGATCTCACTGTGTTGCTGGTGTCAAACTCCTAACTCAAGGGATCCTCCTGTGTCGGCCTCCTAAAGTGCTGGGTTTACAAGTGTGAGCCACCAGGCCTAGCCACAAAGAATTTCTGTCCAGTGATTAGTAGTTCTAGATTTTTGTCTTGTCTTTTCTGTACATAGATAACTGTGAACATATTTATTCTGGGCATTTGGTAAATGGAGAACCTCCCCTCCCCACCCAAATTTGTTAAATATAGGAAAGATCAAATATAGGAAAGATCAAAGTTAAGGACTTCATCTAAAACGTGAAATGTTCCATGATTGCAAAAACTGCAGAAAGCCACTGAAGATCAGATTGAAGTATCTGGCCTCAGTTTGAATAATAAAGTGATCACTGATAACTTTCTCTTTTAGTTTTTATTTTTAAATTATAAATTGACAAATTGTAGTTGTATATATTTATGGGATACGGAGTGATGTTATCAATTAATACAATGTGGAATAATTAAACCAAGCATATTAACATATCTGTCACCTCAAATACTTATGTTTTTTTTTGTGATGAGAACATTTGGAATTTACTGTTAGCAATTTTAAATGTACAACACATTATTTACTGTGTACATCACACTGTGCAATATCTCAAAGAAACAAAAATTCCTTCTAACTGAAGCTGTATCCTTTTACCTTCATCTCTCCTTTTCTCTAAGCCCCCTCTAATAACTATTAATATATAGTCTAATATATAGAAGTCTAATATATCGCTTAATACATAGTCTGAATATATAGTCTAACAGAAATTGAAGCAAAATGACCTTGAATTTAAGTAAGAACTAGTTGTTCTAATAATGAGAAGGAAGTATTTATCCTAATATAAAAACGATGATAAACGATTGTCATAATACATAGCATTTATTGAGCACGTAAACTGTGCCTCAGAAGTGGTGCTAGGGCTGTCTGTATGGTTTTGAATTTGGTCCTCAACACTGTCCCTTTAGTTTGAAATCCATCGTCTTCATTTTGTAATTAAGAAACCAAGGCTTAAAGACGTTTGAATAAGTTACTGAATACACGGCTAGTAAGTAGCAGAACTGGAATTTGAAACCAAACTTACCTGACTCTTGCGCAGAAATTTTGCCTCAGCCACAAGAGTCCTCTGTAGTACCTTAAGCTGAAAAGCAAGTTTAGATAATTGATACACTTATTATTTAGATGTATTTATATGTTCTCCAACGTTTATAATATGCACAGAAGCAATTAAAGGTGATATTGAAAGCATGGGATTGAGGAGGAAAGAGGAATTACTTAACTAAGTGTCAAAGGCATGCAAAGAATTCCTTCCAAATATCAAGTACTGAATTAGAGTGATTCTTGAAATGTAATTTTGATTTCTGAAGCATTTTTATATATGGCAAAAGCTTTTAAATTAGAATATTCTTCTTTCTAGTGGAAAGAGTGAAAGAGCAATTAAAACTTTCCTTGGAAAACAAGAATGGCATAGCACAAACTGGTGAATTGACAGTTGTGCTTGATGGATTGGTGATTGAGCAAGAAAATATAACAAACTGCAGCTCATCTCCAACCAGTAAGCTAACTTTATATGTTTGTAAAATTTAAAGGAAAAAGAATGAGCAAGAAGTATATAAAAACCTAGTTTCTTTCTTTCTTGTTGTTCAGTAGAAATACAGCAAAATGGTGATGCCTTACATGAAAATGGAGAGCCTTCAGCAAGGACAACTGCCAGGTAGAATATTTTATTTGAATATGGGTGGCGACATGATGTGGAACATATTTCCTGAATAAGAATTTTTATATTTTACCTTAGTTTAGAATTTGCCACAGATTTTCGAAGCTTGTGTCTCAACATGTCATTTGGTTAATTCTTGTGAAAGTAGCTTTTTAAAAAATTACAGCTGTATTGAGATATCATACATATATCATGAAATTCACTTTTTAAAAGTATATGTTTTAGTAGTTTTTAATATATTAACATAGTTGTGTTACCTTCTCTACTGTGTGATTTCAGAACATTCTACCCTAAAGAGAAACCATGTATGCATGAGTACTCACTCTCCATTTTTCCCTGTACCCATAAATCTACTTTTTCTGTGTCTGTGAATTATCTATTCTGGCCATTTTATATAAATGGATTCATACAGTATGTGACCTTTTGTGACTGGCTTCTTTTTCTTAGCATGTTTCAAAGTTCATTTATATTGTAGCATGTACAGTGCTTTATTTCGTTTTATTGAAAATGGCTTTTTAAAATCTGTATTTAGACATATTTTGTAAGTACAGTCAGTTACTGTGGATAAATAGGTATCATACCACTCTCTGGATTGGCATTATGCTGTAAATCATGAGAAGGTAAATGCTCCACAGATTGTGGCCTTCTTTCAGACATCATTGTGGCCTTCCCTCAGATATATCATTCTACCATTTCAGAAACTCCCTGGCATTCACAGTTCATGACAATTAATAGAGGCTTTTTTTGTTTGAAGTAATTTAAATTGGAATAAAAGTAAATAATAGATCAAATAAAGTGGAATTAGCACCTGAAAATATAAAAATATACTGTTGTAAAATGGACTCATTGCCTTTGAAAAAGCATAGTGGTATATGACAAAGTGTGACCTTTATTAATCTATAGTTATTAATATCGTTTCTTCTAACTTGCCATTTAGTGATTCTCATTAGACCACTTGAACAGATAAGTATGCCTTCTGAATGTATATTTGGCTTAAGTAAATATATTTAATGTCCATGTAATTAAAAAAATTTTAGATGGGTAGAGGAGCTTGAATTACTACCAAATATTGTCGATTTCATAGTAAGACTCTTTGAATTAAAGATTAGTTTTATAGTACCAGGAGAAATTCAGATGGGTCATTTTACCTAGACTTCTGAATCACTGATTCTTTCTAGTTGCCTAGGGAGGGGTGTACAAATCACAATCATTTCAGTCTTTACCTGCCCAAACTTCCTGAACACATCTTGTTCCAAATGTATAGGTGACAAGGGAAAGGAGGCTGGGATTCATTAATCATTTGTTCATTCAACAGATACTTACTGAATGCCTGTTTGATGCCAGACATTAGTTCAAGTACTAAGAATACCAGCCGTGTTCCCATGAAATTTACATTCTGGTGAGATAAAGGTAGATAGTAGGCTGGGCATGGTGGCTCCTGCCTATAACCCCAGTACTTTGGGAGGCTGAGGTGTGCAGATCGTGAGGTCAGGAGTTCCAGACCAGCCTGGCCAACATGGTGAAACCCCGTCTCTACTAAAAATACAAAAAAATTAGCCAGTCGTGGTGGTGCGCACCTGTAATCCCAGCTACTTGGGAGTCTGAGGCAGGAGAATTGCTTGAACCCGGGAGGCAGAGGTTGCAGTGAGCTGAGATCACGCCATTGCACTCTGGCTCTGGGCGACAGAGCAAGACTTCATCTCGGGGAAAAAAAAAAAAAAAAATATATATATATATATATATATACACACACACACACACACACACACACATATATATGTGTATATATATATAGTAAACAACAGAAGACATAAATACACTAATTAGACATAGCGATAAGCACTATGAAGTCATTTAAACGGGACAAGATGACATGAATGGAAGGGAGCCTATTTTTAAGAGATGCCAAGGAATTGTCTCTGAGGAAGTGTGATTTGAGCTAAGATTAATAAGCCAAGAATGAACCATCTGTGCAGAGTTCTGAGGGAAGAACTTTAACCTTCTCTGATAATTTCATAGTTATTATGTTTTACCACCTGGCATATCATAATTTGTAATAAACATTTGAAGACTGTTCAGTATGTTTTTGATATTCAATAAAATCGATATCTGCTGCAAAGTGAGCAAGGATAAGCTCAGAGAGAAATAGGTTAGAGAGAAGATGGGATAAAGGTGTGGTTCATTTTCAAAAGATTTGTTGGCTAACCAGGAGAGTGACATGATGATCTGGTTTATATTTTTAAAACAATGCTCAGGCTGCTCTGTGGAGAGTAGATATGGGATGACCTGTGTATTTGGAAAAGCACTCCTGGCCACTTGCAATTTCCAACTCCTTTAAAATTTTTTTGTTTTGTTTTTTTTAAACACTGTCTCACCAAATCGCTCAGCTCCTTCCACTGCCAATAAGACCTAAGATGTTTGATTTTGTTGTTAGAGTTACTTACTTGCTAATGTATATACTATACATTTTTATAGTTCTGGGGTATAATATTTAGCTTTTTTGATCATCCTGTAGTCATGATTTTAGTGCCTAGTATATGCTAATTTGTAATCAATATTTGAAGACTGTTTTTCACTTATTTTTCAAGATTTAATAAAATTACAATAGTTTCACCCCAGGTACAATGGCTCACACCTATAATCCCAGCACTTTGGAAGTCAAGATGGGAGGATCACTTGAGGCCAGGAATTCGAGACCAGCCTGGGCAACAAAGGGAGATCCAGTCTCTACAAAAATTTAAAGAATTAGCTGGGCACTGTGATGCATGCGTGTGCTCTTAGCTGATCAAGAGGCTGAGGCAGGAGGATTGCTTGAGCCTAAGAGGTTGAGGCTGCAGTGAGCCACTGCACTCCAGCCTTGGTGACAAAGTGAGACCCTATCTCTAAAAAAAAAAAAAAAAGAAAATTTACAGTAGTTTGTACTTGATTTTTATGATTCATATAATTTCATGAACGTTTTGAAACTACTTTTAGAGCTTTTAAAATAGATTAATATTAGTCTTAAATATTTAAAATGTACAACTTGAGTATTATTGTGAGAGACCTTATTTATTTTGACTTAGTATGTTTGTATACCTCAGTATTTTTTTATCTGCAGAATGGATATACTTAGAACTGAAAAGTAATTAAAACTTTAATATAAAACATGTCATATCTTTGTTCGTTACGTCCCATTTTACTTGAAATATAATTGTTTGGAAATAGAATCTAAAAAATTTTTTAAAAAGAAATAACAAAAAAGAAACTTAAGAGAACTCAATAAATAATTCTTACGAAAATTCTCATGAAATGTTGTTGACTTATACTTAAATGATTGAAATAAATCATTTTTTTTTCAAGGTTGGCTGTTGAAGGCACGAATGGAATAGATAATCATGTACCTACAAGCACTCTAGTCCAAAACTCATGCTGCTCATATGTAGTTAATGGAGACAACACACCTTCATCTCCATCTCAGGTTGCTGCCAGACCCAAAAATACACCAGCTCCAAAACCACTCACATCTGAGCCTGCCGATGACACTGGTAAGCAAGGCTATTTTTGACACCTTGTTTAAAGGAAAAGTAAATAAAGTTTATGTATCCATCGATGCCTACACTTCCCTTTTTGTGCAGTCCAGTCTTTTTTTTTTTTTTTTTTTTGGAGTGCAGTGGCACGATCTTGACTCACTGCAACCTCTGCCTCCCGGGTTCAAGCTATCCTTCTGCCTCAGCCTCCTGAGTAGCCAGGATTACAGGGACCCACCACCGTGCTTGGCTAATTTTTTGTGTTTTTAGTAGAGACAGGGTTTCACCATGTTGGCCAGGCTGG
>NW_012114710.1:10886520-10889373 GCF_000951035.1 Colobus angolensis palliatus | reverse complement strand
CTCACTGCAACCTCTGCCTCCTGGGTTCAAGCAATTCTCCTGCCTCAGCCTCCTGAGCAGCTGGGACTACAGGCACCCACCACCACGCCCAACTATAAGTTGTTGTATTTTTAGTAGAGACAGAGTTTCACCTCTTTGGCAACTGGCTGGTCTCGAACTCCTGACCTCAAGTGATCTGCCTGCCTCAGCCTCCCTAAAGTGTTGGGATGACAGGCATGAGCCACTGCACCCAGCCTGTGCAGTCTTTCTTAATATTCTAGTCTATGATAGGAATTTAAAAATTACAATGCCTGAAATTTTTCCTAATAATTTGAAACTTTCTGGATTGTTTAGGAAGATATTTCAAAAATATTTTAGAGGTCAGAACTTTTACTAAGCCAGTGCATATATGAGAGCTAGATTCTTAAGCTTTACGCCACAAAAAGTACTGTGTAATTCATGACATAAAATATACTTCTGAAAGAACTTTAGTTAATTCATTGATTTCTTAGTAAAAGTGAGTAATGAATGGTTCTTTTATCCCATCTTTCAGTATATAAATTTATTATTCTTGGCATCTAACGTGGTGGAAAAATGTACTGGGAGTTGAATAGCTCTCAGAAAGTTTATTTTCCAAAAGTAAGCTTTACTGTATTATAGAAGGAATGCCTAAGGAAGATGTCCTCTATAATCCTTAGTGGACTCAGTTATAAGATTCATAAATGTTTTGTTTGGTCATTGTATATTAACTCTTTCAGGTGAGTCTCCTGAAACTTAAACATCTTAGGATGTTTTTAAGATTATTAGCACACATGTTGGGAATTAAGTTGAAATCCTGGTCTTTTTATTCAAGAGCCTGTATTCTTCCCTGTGTTTGTCCATTTATGGGAAAGTATTCAGAAGTAGAAATATGTAAAGAAGCAATTCAGTATTTACATTAAAATAGATGGACCTTTTTGATAATGAGTCTTCTTTTTTTTTTTTGAGACAGAGTCTCACTCTGTTGCCCAGGCTGGAGAGCGGTGGCAGGATTTCAGCTCACTGCAACTTCTGCCTCCTGGGTTCAAGAGATTCTCGTGCCTCAGCCTCATGAGTAGCTGGGATTACAGGTGTGCGCCACCATATCCCCCTAATTTTTGTATTTTTAGTAGAGATGAGGTTTCATCATATTGACCAGGCTGGTCTCAAAATCCTGACTTCAAGTGATCCACCTGCCTCAGCCTCCCAAAGTGCTGAGATGACAGGCGTGAGCCACCGTACCCGGCCAGTAATAAGTCTTAATTATGTATTTTTACCCAAGGTTGGTATTTGGGGCATGTTTACCAGGAGTTGTCTGAGAGTTTTCGTAAACCTTGAGAACTGAATGATATTTTTATGAGAACTGAATGAGAATTTAACATGAATGATATTTTTAAAATTTAATTTCTTTAATAATGCTCCCCTTAAAAAAAATAATAAAAAAAAGAAGTAAACTAACCGATGGTTTCCCAAGTACTCACAGTAGGTAGAGTTTTTTAGTCTTAATTTAAGGTGGCTAGAAAACAAAGAGAATAGATACAACTATTATGAAATTAATGAGCAAAGTTCATGTATTTTCTGATTTTCACCTGCTTTCTAGTAAGAACATTTGTCTGTGAGAGTTCTGTTAGCAAAGCAGAAAAGGAAATATCATCTTGGATTATTCAGATTATTTCTAAATTAAGAACAGATCAGTTAAAATTGCTACTATTTCTAATACAGGTGGAGTTATCTCTAATCTAAAAAATCTCAAATCTGAAATACTCCAAAATCTGAAACTGTTTGAGCATTGACTTGATGCTGAAATTTCAGAAATGCTCACTGGAGCATTTCAGATTTTGGATTTTTGGATTAGGGATGCTAAACTGGCAAGTAAAATGCACATATTCCAAAGTTTAAACAAATATCTGAAATCTGAAACATTTCTGGTTCCAAGCATTTTAGATAAGGGATATTCAGCTTGAATATGGATTTGGAGGTTTTGCTCTTATTCCTAAAATATTCAGCTGATTGAATACATCGGTGAAAATATCCATTGACCACTAATTAGTTGTATGTTTTGGCATGTGGATGTATTCAGATGTTGATATAAAAAGGAGAAGAAATTGAGGCTTTCCTCATCGTAGAATCTTAATTTATGTCTCTACAGCTTGTCTGATACTGTATAGATTCTTTCCATTGGTAATAAGTTCAGTTCTCACATTTCTTTCTTATTTATCCTTGCCTAAAATTTTAAGGTAAAAATAAAACGAATGTGAGGAACTAGAAATGAAGGTCTTACCGTAATTCTCATGACATTTCATAGTAACTGTAAGGAAATCTATGACAATCTGAAAAATAGTGATAATAGCTCCTATTTGTGCCCTGCATGTTCTAAATAGTATATATGCATTAACAGATTTATCTCTCTCACAATAACTCTTTGAAATAGGTGGTAGTATTTTTCCTTTTCTCTGATGAAGGAACTGAGGCACTGAGAGGGCACAGCTAAGAAATAGAAGAACTGTAATTGACATTCCACTATCTGGCTATTGATTCTGTGCACTTTGCTTTCTTCCTATTCATTTTGATGTGTGTGATTTTTATAGGATCTCAAAGCTATACTGTTCATCTTTTATGCTGCTAGGCTTCAAATAGCATTCCCCTAGCCTTTTCACCACCTCTGATTATTGCTAGTGACATCTGACAAAACAATCCAACTGTCATCATTCTATTGGCCGGTTTACAGAGGCTTCCGGAACCTGTTCTGTTGGTAGCAGCCATTTAACTAATCACTTAATAGGAGGATGAATTCAGGTATCTTTTCAAGGAGTGGGTAATCCCTGTCCTTTTAAGGTGTTGGTGTAAGATGGCATT
>NW_012114710.1:10876514-10885476 GCF_000951035.1 Colobus angolensis palliatus | reverse complement strand
TTTTTGGTAGAGATGGGGTTTCACCATGTTGATCGTGCTGGTCTCGAACTCCTGACCTCGTGATCCACCCGCCTCAGCCTCCCAAAGTGCTGGGATTACAGGCGTGAGCCACTGCACCCAGCCCTGATTTTAATTTATTCTTGATCTTAATAGAAGTTCTTACAATAGGCTGTAATCCCAGCACTTTGGGAGGCCATGTAATCCCAGGCATGTAAAAACATGCCTGTAATCCCAGCACTTTGGGAGGCCAAGTCGGGTGGCCCATTTGAGGTCAGGAGTTCGAGACTGGCCTGGCCAACAAGGTGAAACCCCATCTCTACCAAAAAAAAGGAAAATTAACTGAACTTGGTGGCAGGCGCCTGTAATCCCAGCTACTAGGGGGGTTGAGGAAGGAGAATCATTTGAACCTGGGAGGCGGAGGTTGCAGTGAGCTGTGATTGCACCGCTGCATGCCAGCCTAGGCCACAGAGTGAGACACCATCTCAAAAAAAAAAAAAAAAAGAAGTTCTTAAAATGTTTTACAGTTATTGTATATTAATGACTATAGATTTGTGATAGATAATCTAGATTACTTGTGAATTTTTCCTGATTCTTCTTGTCAAGTATTTTACCAAGATTTTCTTGAATGCTTATAATCATATGATGTTTATCCTTTAATCTGCTAACATAGTAGATTTTCTAATGTAGTTTCCTAATATCAAATCATCCTTGAATTTATACATGATGTTAGTCTATAGTCTTCTTGTTCTGTTGTTGTTCAGTTTCAGCTTTGAAAGGTTACATTACCTTCCCAGAATGAGTTAGGACACTCCTTTTCACTTTTTCTCCCCTTATGTGTTATAACACCTTAAATAACATAGGAATGATCTATCTGATAAAGGCTTCATAGAATTTTCTCAGAAACCTTGCTGAGCCTGGGGCCTTTAGGAATGATGGTATTAGAACTTTCATCACCTTTTCCATTGCTACTCTGATTTGTCTTTTTTTTCTTTCCCTTGAGTTAGTTTAGCTAATTTCAAACTCATTGATAGGAAATTGTACGTGGTATTTCTAATGTTATTTATATTAAACATGTTTTCTTTATAAAACTTGGAAAGGTATATTTCATGGTTTCTCCAGCTTTCCTGATTAAAAAAATCATATGCATTTGTTGGAAATGCAGATCCCCAGGTTCCTCCCTAGTGATTTCCCCTAGAGATTCAGTAAGTCTAGTATGAGGACTTAGATATTATATTTTCAGTAAGTTCTTGAGTCATATCAACTGCATTAGGAAATTCTGATCTTTTTTTGGGGGTCTTTTGACCAAAATTCATTTTCTTCTACTTACTTTTTTCTTTTTTTCTGTGCCTGGAATGAATTCTAAGCTCTTTTATTACCTTCCTTTCTTACATCTTTGGTATTTCTTTGACCATGTCCAGTAGCATTTAATCTGAGTGGGTTTTTTTGTCATTAATTCTCCTAAAATTTGTGATTATGTCTCCCCCTGCCATTTCCATTAGAACTTTGATATTTGATTTTCCAGAAGGTTTTATTCTGTAATCTATTCACCCTTACAGTTTTAATTTGACTCATTTTATAGTGACACACAGTCGAAGTAGGTCAATCACACTTAAAATGAAAATTAGGAAAACTGTGTCACTGGATTGCAGTACTGGGTTTTTTCTTGAAAAAGTGTAGAACAGGTTCTTGTAACCCCTATAGTACTATTTTAAGAATTGATGCCATCATATAGTTCCTACTATTGGCAAAACAGTTTGTTTGACGTTAGCTACCATTTACACAAGAGAAGAGCAATTGAAAGGGATCATTTTTCAAAGTTTAGATGGCCCATACAGACTTCTCAGAATGGATGATTTGGAGGGAAAACATTGGTTATCTTAAT
The DNA here is from genome assembly GCF_000951035.1 of Colobus angolensis palliatus. Lineage (NCBI taxonomy): Eukaryota > Metazoa > Chordata > Mammalia > Primates > Cercopithecidae > Colobus > Colobus angolensis. The sequence goes on along the minus strand of NW_012114710.1, from coordinate 10,883,594 downwards.
GTTGGTGCCTCTCTCCTTAAGGTTGTTATTATTACACATGCTTAAATTTTTATCATTTATATATTTATCCCTGAAATTTTGAGCAACAAAAAAAATCTCCATTTTATTTTATGTTACATATTTTGAAAAGATTACTTTGTCTGCTGTTTGGAGAATGGATTGTAGTTGCTTAGTCTGGATTAGGCTCTGAATAGTGTAGTCAATTGATTAGGTAATTGATTGCTTTATCATTACTTGATAGATTGTTTTATTAATTTTCCCTTCTCAGTTAATGGAGAATCATCCTCATTTGCACCAACTGATAATGCTTCTGTCACGGGTACTCCAGTAGTGTCTGAAGAAAATGCCTTGTCTCCAAATTACACTAGTACTACTGTTGAAGATCCTCCAGTTCAAGAAATACTGACTTCTTCAGAAAACAATGAATGTAATCCTTCTACCAGTGCAGAATTGGGATCTGAAGCTAGAGGTATATTAGAGCCTGACACCTCTAATTCTAGAAGTAGTTCTGCTTTTGAAGCAGCCAAATCAAGACAGCCAGATGGGTGTATGGATCCTGTACGGCAGCAGTCTGGGAATGCCAACGCAGAAACCTTGCCATCGGGGTATGTTAAATTTTTTAATGTCTGACTTGCATTTAAGTAGCAACTCTGTGTTAATATATGACTATTGAATATGTGTATAAAATGTTTTCATTGTTCAGAACTTCAAAATCTAAGTTGGGATCTGAATCATACTATTTATTTACTTGCTGCAAAGAAGTACTTTTTGAAACTAAGAACAATTGCTCATCTGGTTGAAATATATGTAGTATGAAGGGAAAACAAAAATCCTGATGTTAATCAGCAAAACCCTCTTGATTTGGTTCTTGGTTTATTTTTACTTTTCATAAGAATACCATGATACTCCATATAGTATCTTCAGTTCTCTAGCATCCTTGGTGGTCTGTTTCCAGACCTCATGCTGGAGAGCAAATAGCTCTTCTTTTCCTCAGCTAATAAATTGAGTGCTGGGGAGTCACATACCTTGCTGATTGACTATTAAAAACACAATTTTTCATTGCTGGTTAGTAATTCTTAAGCTCTTTTAAGTTTCTCATTATAATTATTTAGCTCCCCATGATTTTCTTTAAAGAGTATTCTGTATGTTTATTCCATTTGGTCATCTCCTCTGTATTCATGTAACAATTTCTTTGTCCTTTGGCACTGATAATACTAATGTTAATTAGTGATTAATTGTCTCTGCCTTCAAGAAGCTTATGTAGTGATTCACAGTTGTAAACATGTACAGTATATACAATACGGTCAGAAAGTGCTGCAATAAAAATATGGACACAGTGCTTTCCAATACAGCTTACAGTGATCAGAATGTCAACTCTTGTAGCTGTTGCAACTGCACTTCTAGATGTCTCTACACTATTGTCTTCATTTTCTTACCTCAGTCACTGTTAATGTACCTTGGTTTTTTTTAGAATTGTTTTTTCTCAGTGCCCTTTACTGGCTCATCTGATGTTGTCCACGGCATAATTATGATTTCAACCTTTGGTCTTCCTTTGTGTGCTTACCCCAGTAGATCTAGCACTCTCCATTATTATTGTTTTGGAATGGAGTTTCACTCTTGTTGCCCACGCTAGAGTGCAATGGCACAATCTTGACTCACTGCAACTTCTGCGTCCCAGATTCAAGTGATTCTCCTGCCTCAGCCTCGCGAGGGGCTGGGATTAGAGGCGTCTGCCACCATGCCCAGCTAATTTTTGTATTTTTAGTAGAGACGGGGTTTCTCCATGTTGGTCAGGCTGGTTTCGAACTCCTGATTTCGTGATCCACCCTCCTCGCCTCCCTAAGTGTTGGGATTATAGGTGTGAGCCACCACACCTGACCGGCGCTACATCATTTTAACTGTTAAATCTATGCGTTCAGGCCAGACTTTTCTCTGAGCTTATTTTCAACCGCTTTTCCCTCTTCTGTTCCCTGCAAATGTTTCAGCTTTCCTTTCCCTCTCAAAAATCTCTTGTCCTGTGTCCCCTGTCTTTGGTAAATGAGTCATTTATCCTAGTCTCTCATGTAACAGTCACTGTGGCAAAGACATATAAAAAGCTATTCTTAGCCAGGCGCGGCGGCTTACGCCTGTAATCCCAGCACTTTGGGAGGCCGAGGTGGGTGGATCAGGAGGTCAGGAGATCGAGAGCATCCTGGCTAACACGGTGAAACCTCGTCTCTACTAAAAATACAAAAAATTAACCGGACATGGTGGCGGACGCCTGTAGTCCCAGCTCCTCGAGAGGCTGAGGCAGGAGAAGCGCTTGAACCCGGGAGGCGGAGCTGGCAGTGAGCTGAGATCATGCCACTGCACTCCAGCCTGGGCGACAGAGCGAGACTCCGTCTCAAAAAAAAAAAAAAAGAAAAAGAAATAATTTGTTTCTAAGCTAGCTTTTTTAAATTAATAGACTTTATATTTTAGAACAGTTTTAGATTTACAGAAAAATTGGGCAGATTTTAGAGTGTTCCCATATGTCCTCCCACCCCACTCAGAGTTTTTCTCTTATTAACATTTTGCATTACTGTGATATGTTTGTTACAATTAATGAACCGTTATTAATACATTGTTATTAACTAAAGTCCATAGTTTGTATTACCTTACATTAAGGTTCCTTCTTTGTGTTGTACTGGTTCTGTGGGTTTGAGAAATTCATATTGTCATGTTTCATTTATTCATCCCTCAAACCCTTTGCAACCACTGTTTTTAAATACTGTCTCTGCAGTTTTGTCCTTTCCAGGATGTTACATAATTGGAGTCCTACAGTGTGTGTAGCCTTTTCACATTGGCTTCTTTCACTTAGCAATGTGCATCTAAGGTTTCTCCATGTTTTTTGTGGCTTGACTTCTCATTTCTTTTTATCACTAAATATTCACTTATTAAGGCTCCTTGGTTACTTCAGTTTTTGGCAATTGTGAAAAACATTGCTATATACATTTGTGTGCAGGCTCTTACGTGAATATAAGTTTTCAATTCATTTGTACTGAGGAGTGAGAGTGGTGGGTTGTGTTTTTAAAGTATGTTTACTTTTGTAATGTAAGGCCAAACTGTCTTTCAAAGTGTCTGTACTCCTGCATTCCCACTGCAATGAATGAGACTTCGTAGCGCTTTGCATCTGACCAACATTTGCATTTCAAGGAGAGTTTATTGTGTATTATTATTTCAACAATACTGAATCTTCCCATTGAGAGATATTTTATGTCTGTATGCATTCTGTCTTTTTAGTAATGTTTTTAAAAACGTTTTCTTCACGCCGGGTGTGCGGTGGCTCACGCCTGTAATCCCAGCATTTTGGGAGGCCCAGGCTGGGGAATCACTTGAGGTCAGAAGTTCAAGACCAGCTTGGCCAACATGATGAAACCCTGTCTCTACTAAAAATGCAAAAAAAAATTAGCCGGGTGTGGTAGCACACGCCTCTAATTCCAGCTACTTGGGAGGCCGAGGCAGGAGAATCACTTGAACCCGGGGTGTTGAGGTTGCAGTGAGCTGGGATCGCACTACTGCACTCCAGTCTGGGTGACAGAGCAAGACTCTGTCTCAAAAAGAAAAACAAAAAAATTTTTTTTTTTAGTGTAATCTTGATGTTGATCTTGTGTCTGTTCATTTTGCTGAAATGTTTTAGCTCCAATTAATTGGCCCTAATGGGTTTTTTAAAAAAATTTTCTTGTGTGTTCTAAATAATCTGTCATTTTCGTTACAAATGAGTTTTACTGTCTTCTTTCCAATGTTTTTACGACTTTTCTTAATGGATTTTCAAATATAATCAATATTGAATTGGCATGGTAATTGTGATCTTCCTTGTTTTGTTGCTGATTTTAATTTACTCTTTTTCTTTTTCTTTTTTTTTTTCAGACAGTCTTGCTCTTTTGCCCAGGCTAGAGTACAGTGGCATGATCCTGGCTCACTGCAACCTCGACCTCCTGGATTCCAGCGATTCTCCTGCCTCAGCCTCCTAAGTAGCTGTGATCACAGGCACACACCACCACACCCAGCTAATTTTCCTATTTTTTGGTAGAGATGGGGTTTCACCATGTTGATCGGGCTGGTCTCGAACTCCTGACCTCGTGATCCGCCCGTCTCGGCCTCCCAAAGTGCTGGGATTACAGGCTTGAGCCACCGCGCCCGGCCGGCATTACTTTTTCTAATCAAGGATTTCAAAAATTAGCTTTTATTTTTGGAGATGGGATGGAGGTGTGTATATTCTATGTATAACATGTTAAATGTTTTTACTCCCTTAATCTGCAATTCCACAAGCTTGAAATCTCTGAAACCAAAAGGTTTGTTTGTTTGTTTGTTTGTTTTTTGGTAAACTCATTTGATGGCAAAATGGCTAGAAGTGATGGAAGGCTATTTATGGTTTTTACTTATCATGCTTACTATGCATATCTCTGCATTTTGCTGCAGAAATATTAATGTATTTAATCATGATGTGTGACCCCTAAACCCCTTCCAAGTATAGTGTAATATGCAATATATATGCCATTACCTTTGTTTGTTTGTTTTTTTGAGACAGGGTCTTGCCCTGACTTCCAGGCTAGAGTGTAATAACGCCATCATGGCTCATTGTAGCTCCGACCTCCTGGGCTCAAGCGATCCTCCTGCCTCAGCCCCCTGAATAGTTGGGACTACAGGCATGTGCCACCATGCCTGGCTAATATTAAGATTTTTTGTAGAAATGAGGTCTTGCCATATTGCCCAGGCTGGTCTCAATCTCCTGGCCCCAAGCAATCATACCGCCTCAGCTTCCCGAATTGTTGGGATTACAGGGGTGAGCTACCATGTTGTCCACTGCTACCTTTCTAAATTTCAAAAAGTTTTCAGTTCTGAAACACACCTGGCACTTAAGGTTTCAGATTAGAGATTATGGGCCAATACTAAGGGGTTTAAGACGAATGATATATTTTTGTCAAAGACAGTATTATACATGAAGGCTTCCCCCTCCCCCAACTCCTGTTCTTTTGAAGCTTGAGTAAGGGGATCCATTTGACAGTTTAGTTGCTATTAAGATTGGCAGATATTCCAGGTTAAAATGGGAGGCAGTCATAATGTAGTAATCCTAGCACTTTGGGAGGCCGAGGCAAGTGGATCACGAGGTCAGGAGATCGAGGCCATCCTGGCTAACACGATGAAACCCCATCTCTACTAAAAATACAAAAAATTAGCCGGGCGTGGAGGCGGGCACCTGTAGTCCCAGCTACTCAGGAGACTAAGGCAGGAGAATGGCGTGAACCCAGGAGATGGAGCTTTCAGTGAGCCGAGATCGCACCACTGCCCTCAAACCTGGGCGACAGAGCAAGACTCTGTCTTAAAAAAAAGATTAGATTTAGCCTCTGACAGGAGGTAACGTGGTGTCTCAGCTCAACCACTTACCATGTTAACTCTGTAACCTTGGACAAATTTAGCATCCTAAAAATTTATGAAAAGAGGATAATATGCTACTACCTTATAGAACAGTTTTGGAGGTTAAATGAGATAATCTTAAACATAATAGTCCTTGGAGAGTGGTATTTAAGGAAAATATATTCTTTTCCACTTTGTTCCTCTGGTCATAAATTCTAGTGTAAAATAACTTTCTCTAATATGTAGTTATTATTTTATTAATCAAGTAGATCAGAGCTCAGTGTGGTAAGTTTCGTGGAGAACTAAATGATATCACAAGTTTATTGTATTTTTTTTAGCTCTATAAATATACAGAAAGTTGCAAAGAAATGTATAGGAAGGTCCCATGCACCCTTCACCAGCCTCCTCCAGTGTTAACATCTTGTACAACTGTTTAGTATCAAAATTAGGAAATTTACATGAATATAACCCATAGAGCTTGTTCACATTTCACCATTTCTACCTGCGTGTGTCTGTGTGTTTCTGTACAGTTTTGTCACGCATATGGCTTCATGTACCACCAGTTCAATCCAGATACAGTACTGTACCATCACCAGAAGACTCCTTCATCATGTACCCTCTTTAAAGCCACATCCACTCTCAAGTGTGAACTGAATATTAAAGAAACTTGCTGTGTATATGCAAACAGTTATTTTTCATATCGTAGTTTTAAAATGGAGAAAAAATGGTATTTACTCTAGTATTTCTACTTTTTTCTTCTTTATATTTGAATGTACTTTTAGAGTGAGGACAATTGCATCGTGCTTTGAAATGGATATACCATAAAGTTCATGCGAAACTTAACCTCTCAAAGACTAAACATAAAGTTAGGAAGATATGTCTTATAACCCAGAAGTCATAATGGCTGAAAGTAAGGCTTGGGATACGTTCATTAGGAAACCAAGTCAGCGGGTGTGGTCTTATGTCTTGTGGAGATGAGATGGTTTGCCTAAGCTTCTGCTATCATACCTGTTACATAAGATTTTAATTTTTTGCCCCATGTTTCTGCATGAGCAGGGAGCCTACCATCCTGTCCTTCCTCTTTCCTTTTCCTTTCCTTCTTTTTTCGGTTTTATCTGTTCAGTCTTTCTTATATCCATTTGTCAACAGATGTTTATTTTGCAGCTACCATAGGCTGCACACTGCCAGGTGGCTGGGCACATAGGTATCAGAGTTTCTCAATTTCAGCACTATTGACATATTGGCCCAGGTAATTCTTTGTTGTAGGGGGCTGTCTTGTGCATTATATTGATAGAATGTTTAGCAGGATTCCTGACCTGTGTCCACTAGGTGCCAGTAACGTCTTACCTTCTCCTAGTTGTGATGACCAAATGCATTTACAGACATTACTAAATGTCTTTGGAGGTGGGGAAAGCAGAATCTTCCTAGTCAAGAACCATTGATATATATGAACAGTAATCTCTCCAATCAAATATTATTGTGGTATCTTAATGCAGTTCTGAGCAGTATTGAAGAACAAACATTTGTTGAATTATTGAATAGAAATAATTTGTTTCGTGGCCGGGCGCGGTGGCTCAAGCCTGTAATCCCAGCGCTTTGGGAGGCCGAGACGGGCGGATCACGAGGTCAGGAGAGCGAGACCATCCTGGCTAACATGTTGAAACCCCGTCTCTACTAAAAAAATACAAAAAAAAACTAGCCAGG
>NW_012114710.1:10797657-10876464 GCF_000951035.1 Colobus angolensis palliatus | reverse complement strand
AAAAAAAAAAAAAAAAGAAGTTCTTAAAATGTTTTACAGTTATTGTATATTAATGACTATAGATTTGTGATAGATAATCTAGATTACTTGTGAATTTTTCCTGATTCTTCTTGTCAAGTATTTTACCAAGATTTTCTTGAATGCTTATAATCATATGATGTTTATCCTTTAATCTGCTAACATAGTAGATTTTCTAATGTAGTTTCCTAATATCAAATCATCCTTGAATTTATACATGATGTTAGTCTATAGTCTTCTTGTTCTGTTGTTGTTCAGTTTCAGCTTTGAAAGGTTACATTACCTTCCCAGAATGAGTTAGGACACTCCTTTTCACTTTTTCTCCCCTTATGTGTTATAACACCTTAAATAACATAGGAATGATCTATCTGATAAAGGCTTCATAGAATTTTCTCAGAAACCTTGCTGAGCCTGGGGCCTTTAGGAATGATGGTATTAGAACTTTCATCACCTTTTCCATTGCTACTCTGATTTGTCTTTTTTTTCTTTCCCTTGAGTTAGTTTAGCTAATTTCAAACTCATTGATAGGAAATTGTACGTGGTATTTCTAATGTTATTTATATTAAACATGTTTTCTTTATAAAACTTGGAAAGGTATATTTCATGGTTTCTCCAGCTTTCCTGATTAAAAAAATCATATGCATTTGTTGGAAATGCAGATCCCCAGGTTCCTCCCTAGTGATTTCCCCTAGAGATTCAGTAAGTCTAGTATGAGGACTTAGATATTATATTTTCAGTAAGTTCTTGAGTCATATCAACTGCATTAGGAAATTCTGATCTTTTTTTGGGGGTCTTTTGACCAAAATTCATTTTCTTCTACTTACTTTTTTCTTTTTTTCTGTGCCTGGAATGAATTCTAAGCTCTTTTATTACCTTCCTTTCTTACATCTTTGGTATTTCTTTGACCATGTCCAGTAGCATTTAATCTGAGTGGGTTTTTTTGTCATTAATTCTCCTAAAATTTGTGATTATGTCTCCCCCTGCCATTTCCATTAGAACTTTGATATTTGATTTTCCAGAAGGTTTTATTCTGTAATCTATTCACCCTTACAGTTTTAATTTGACTCATTTTATAGTGACACACAGTCGAAGTAGGTCAATCACACTTAAAATGAAAATTAGGAAAACTGTGTCACTGGATTGCAGTACTGGGTTTTTTCTTGAAAAAGTGTAGAACAGGTTCTTGTAACCCCTATAGTACTATTTTAAGAATTGATGCCATCATATAGTTCCTACTATTGGCAAAACAGTTTGTTTGACGTTAGCTACCATTTACACAAGAGAAGAGCAATTGAAAGGGATCATTTTTCAAAGTTTAGATGGCCCATACAGACTTCTCAGAATGGATGATTTGGAGGGAAAACATTGGTTATCTTAATGTTGGTGCCTCTCTCCTTAAGGTTGTTATTATTACACATGCTTAAATTTTTATCATTTATATATTTATCCCTGAAATTTTGAGCAACAAAAAAAATCTCCATTTTATTTTATGTTACATATTTTGAAAAGATTACTTTGTCTGCTGTTTGGAGAATGGATTGTAGTTGCTTAGTCTGGATTAGGCTCTGAATAGTGTAGTCAATTGATTAGGTAATTGATTGCTTTATCATTACTTGATAGATTGTTTTATTAATTTTCCCTTCTCAGTTAATGGAGAATCATCCTCATTTGCACCAACTGATAATGCTTCTGTCACGGGTACTCCAGTAGTGTCTGAAGAAAATGCCTTGTCTCCAAATTACACTAGTACTACTGTTGAAGATCCTCCAGTTCAAGAAATACTGACTTCTTCAGAAAACAATGAATGTAATCCTTCTACCAGTGCAGAATTGGGATCTGAAGCTAGAGGTATATTAGAGCCTGACACCTCTAATTCTAGAAGTAGTTCTGCTTTTGAAGCAGCCAAATCAAGACAGCCAGATGGGTGTATGGATCCTGTACGGCAGCAGTCTGGGAATGCCAACGCAGAAACCTTGCCATCGGGGTATGTTAAATTTTTTAATGTCTGACTTGCATTTAAGTAGCAACTCTGTGTTAATATATGACTATTGAATATGTGTATAAAATGTTTTCATTGTTCAGAACTTCAAAATCTAAGTTGGGATCTGAATCATACTATTTATTTACTTGCTGCAAAGAAGTACTTTTTGAAACTAAGAACAATTGCTCATCTGGTTGAAATATATGTAGTATGAAGGGAAAACAAAAATCCTGATGTTAATCAGCAAAACCCTCTTGATTTGGTTCTTGGTTTATTTTTACTTTTCATAAGAATACCATGATACTCCATATAGTATCTTCAGTTCTCTAGCATCCTTGGTGGTCTGTTTCCAGACCTCATGCTGGAGAGCAAATAGCTCTTCTTTTCCTCAGCTAATAAATTGAGTGCTGGGGAGTCACATACCTTGCTGATTGACTATTAAAAACACAATTTTTCATTGCTGGTTAGTAATTCTTAAGCTCTTTTAAGTTTCTCATTATAATTATTTAGCTCCCCATGATTTTCTTTAAAGAGTATTCTGTATGTTTATTCCATTTGGTCATCTCCTCTGTATTCATGTAACAATTTCTTTGTCCTTTGGCACTGATAATACTAATGTTAATTAGTGATTAATTGTCTCTGCCTTCAAGAAGCTTATGTAGTGATTCACAGTTGTAAACATGTACAGTATATACAATACGGTCAGAAAGTGCTGCAATAAAAATATGGACACAGTGCTTTCCAATACAGCTTACAGTGATCAGAATGTCAACTCTTGTAGCTGTTGCAACTGCACTTCTAGATGTCTCTACACTATTGTCTTCATTTTCTTACCTCAGTCACTGTTAATGTACCTTGGTTTTTTTTAGAATTGTTTTTTCTCAGTGCCCTTTACTGGCTCATCTGATGTTGTCCACGGCATAATTATGATTTCAACCTTTGGTCTTCCTTTGTGTGCTTACCCCAGTAGATCTAGCACTCTCCATTATTATTGTTTTGGAATGGAGTTTCACTCTTGTTGCCCACGCTAGAGTGCAATGGCACAATCTTGACTCACTGCAACTTCTGCGTCCCAGATTCAAGTGATTCTCCTGCCTCAGCCTCGCGAGGGGCTGGGATTAGAGGCGTCTGCCACCATGCCCAGCTAATTTTTGTATTTTTAGTAGAGACGGGGTTTCTCCATGTTGGTCAGGCTGGTTTCGAACTCCTGATTTCGTGATCCACCCTCCTCGCCTCCCTAAGTGTTGGGATTATAGGTGTGAGCCACCACACCTGACCGGCGCTACATCATTTTAACTGTTAAATCTATGCGTTCAGGCCAGACTTTTCTCTGAGCTTATTTTCAACCGCTTTTCCCTCTTCTGTTCCCTGCAAATGTTTCAGCTTTCCTTTCCCTCTCAAAAATCTCTTGTCCTGTGTCCCCTGTCTTTGGTAAATGAGTCATTTATCCTAGTCTCTCATGTAACAGTCACTGTGGCAAAGACATATAAAAAGCTATTCTTAGCCAGGCGCGGCGGCTTACGCCTGTAATCCCAGCACTTTGGGAGGCCGAGGTGGGTGGATCAGGAGGTCAGGAGATCGAGAGCATCCTGGCTAACACGGTGAAACCTCGTCTCTACTAAAAATACAAAAAATTAACCGGACATGGTGGCGGACGCCTGTAGTCCCAGCTCCTCGAGAGGCTGAGGCAGGAGAAGCGCTTGAACCCGGGAGGCGGAGCTGGCAGTGAGCTGAGATCATGCCACTGCACTCCAGCCTGGATGACAGAGCGAGACTCCGTCTTAAAAAAAAAAAAAAAAAGAAAAAAAAAACCATTCTTACTGCCAGGAACCTCATCATTTAAGTGCTGGGGGTGGGGAAGAGAAGTAAACAATCAGCCAGTATACAGTATAATTAAAGCTAATGCCAGAGGTAAGTTTATGATGCCATGACAAGAACACATGCAGAGAAGGAATGGGAGGAGTCACCTGTGCTGTTGAAGTCGAAGAATACTTTCTGAAAGCTATGACACTTCAGTGGATTCTGAAAGAAGAGGAGGAGTTAGCACAGTGGTGAAAAGTTTCATTTTTAGTAGAGCCGACTGCACATTCAAATCCCTAGTACCCATGAAAATGAGTATGCTGAACCCAGGAATTATTATTTTGTTATAGTTTGAGTTCAGCATTTGAGGCAGCAAGATATATAATGCTGAAGAGAAAACAGCCCTATGAAGAATTTTGTGTGATTGCGAAGGGTTTTGAACTGTTTTCTGAAAACTACTAATAAGCATTAAAGAATGTAAAGCAGGGGAGTGACATAATCCTCTTTGCTTTTATTAAGATCATTTTTGCAGTGGTATAGACAGCTGAGGAGTTAGGAGTTGGAATAGCAGCCAGGCTGTTTTATAAATGGGGGAAGCTGGCATTCCAGTTCAAAACAGTAAGTACATACACCTAATTCTGTCGGAACCAGATAAATGCTTCAGCAGGCTTGTTGCCACCATTTATGATCTTGGTATTAGAATTTTGCAGTAATCTAGGTTAGTGTTTTTCAATTTGTAGAGTACAACCCATTAATAGGTTATGACCAGCATTTGAACACATAATGAAGCAAAGAAATATAGGCGAGAATAGGAAATACTGGAAAATGTTAAATGTAGTACGAATAAGCATTATTTCCAGAAAGTTTCTCTCTCTCTCTCTCTCTGTGTGTGTGTGTAAAATCAGTAAATAGCAATCTGGTATACACAGAGATGTTTATATAAAACACACTTCTTACTGTGTAAACTGTGATCAAAAAAAGTTTAAAAGCCACTAATCCAGGGGAGAAATGAAGAGAGCCTGAAGTGAGGTAAATGCTAATATTTTAGGTTGACATAAGGTGGGTCTTGGTAATAAGTTGTGGGGAGATAGAATAGAAAAGAGTGGAACCAAGGTGGATTCTTCTGGCATACACAGCACTAGGCTGTGTAACCCTTTGAGTTAGCAGTTTTCAACTCCACATCATCTTCCCTCTTTGCTTAAAAATCTTACCTTAGTTCCTATGTTTTCTTTTGTTTGGTAACTTACTGAGTCATTTGGCTAACAGCAGGATAGGATTATGGGTGCCTAAATCCTGTTGATTCTAATGCACAGCCAGGTTGAGAACTGCTACTTCAAGTTGTTTTGTTAAACAACCCTTTGCTCTCCACAGTTTTTTAAATTCACTTTCCATAGAGATATGTAGATGAAATAAAGAAGTTTTGTGTATCAAAACCTAATTTAAAGTGCGCATCAGTGAAAATTTGGACAGTGTATTGAGTTACTTTTCAGAGAGATTAAAAATACATTCTCAATCTGCACCCCTCCGCCCTACCTCTAAATAGTGGTTAGGCAACTGGGTCGTGGCATATTGAAATAACCAGAGCTGTATTCAACTTGCTGTGAGTTGAGAGTGAATGAGAGGGGAGGAAGTGTGATAGAGGACACTTTGGAAGAGTGTGAACTAATGTAGAAAACTTTCTCTGTGAAGACAAAGGGAAGGAGGAATGTTTGATAGAAGTGAGCAAGAGGACATACAGAACTGAGGAGTAGATGGTTTTGTAAAATGGAAGAGACTGACAGTTGATCTGCTGATGGAGTAGGTCGGTGGAGGCAGAGATTGGCCAATACTAGACAGAAAGAGGATTAACTCTGGGATTGTGGTTATGACAAGGCAGCAGTCTTACTGCCAACCCCTGTTACCTAAGTTTGAAGCCAGCAGTTGCCCAATCAGTCACCAAATTTTATTATTTTTATTGTAATATATTTCACAAAATTCTTCCACTTTTTTTTTTTTTAAGCAAAGTCTTTGTTCAGTACTAGGCTTTGAAAATTTGTATATAATGTTTCACTGAGACAGAGAAACCATACCTAAATATTAGGCAGAAGAGGGTTATGGTTGAAGGTGAAGTGTGGCAGTTATAAATTAGAGTTCTATTGAGAATTCTCAGTAATCAGTAATTTGGTGATTTGCACCTATTTGCGGGGTGTTCATGAATTTTCACTCCGGGATTATCTGGTGTCTGGCCAGATCCTGTCCACCACTTTTATAGGGCCCCCAGGTACAGCTCTAGAAGGCTGTCACTATGAGTCATGGAGACAAAGCCAGAGTAGCCCCCTTTACCCCTGTACCACTTCCCCCTAAAAGTACCTTCCTCCCTTATTGCTGCCCAAGGCATGCTCTGGTCACCACCAGATTTGGGGGACTCACTCTTGGCAGCTACCAGGTCCCAAGCAGTGGACGCATACCCTGGGAGTGACAGCTCAGCATGGTGACTCACTTTGGGCCAGCTGCCAGGGGAGGAGAGAAGGGCACACACAGGTATTCAAGAGTCCCTGGGGCAGACGGTGAAATTGGCCAGGCTGCTCCCTTGTGGACCAGGAACTCTGTGTTCTGAGAATGTTGTCAGCAGAGGGAACTGGGTACGCAACATGCCCACAACTCGGGATGCCCCAGCATAGGCAGAGAGGGTGGAGCCGGGCAGGAGTCTCTTTTTATGTAAGTACCTATATAATTGTCTTGATTATATCTTTGGTTCACAAAGCCTAAAATATTTACCATCTGGCTCTTTGTAGAAATTTGCCTCCTTATCTAGTGCATTATAGATCTATTAAAGTGCATTCTGTGGGTCTAGAAAATTAGAAATAAGATAACCGAAAGCAGTTCTGAATATAATGTTCTGTGTAGCAAGAAATTTAGTTTGAGAAAGACAAATTCTATTTAGAACAAAAACACTGAAATCTGGAAGTGATCTAACAAGATCAGCGACTAGCATTGTGCTTGGAACGTAAGTGCTTACTGAATATTTGTTAAATGGTAAATTAGAAATACTTGAAGTTAGCTCAGGATAAAACAGAAAAGGGCTTTGTAGCCCATTATATGGATGGAGGGCTTGGTTGTGTTTATTTTTTCCCCCAGTATTAAAACTGTTTCTGATTACAAAATTAAGACATGACAAATACAATATGTAAGTCATATAGAAATATTAATACTTCTTAAACTCACCAGTGAGAGTGGTGTCTATATATATTATTCCAGCAGGAAATATTTGAGAGCCTTGTTCTAGGCGTGTGCAGCAGAGCAAGAGAGCCCAAGGCTCTGTTGTGTAGCACCTGTTGTGTAGAGCTTGTATTTCAGTGGGAAGACAAACAGTGGCCTTCTGTAAAAAAACTCATAGAGTAATGTCTGGTAGTGACAAGTTCTATGAGACAAGATAAAAGTGGATGAAGAGGCTAGAGAGCAGCTATATACATTATTATTTTGCATAAAATATTTTCATAAATAGGATCATACTGTGTATAGTTTTTCAGTTGGTTTAAAAAAACAACTTAGTCATATTTCCAAATCAGTACAAATAAATTCACACATTGATCAAATATTTAATTGACAAATATTTATTAAACTCTTTGTCTGTGGCAGCCTCTGTGCTAGGTGCTGTTAGTATACTGATTAGCAAAACATAAAGGCCCAAACTCTGCGGAGCGTAAGGTCTAATACGTAGGTCTCCCTTAATTCTTTTGAATGGTTTGTAGTGCTTCCTTGTGTATTATTTATTGCTGTATAATAAATTACCCCAAAACTTATCTCACATAGTTTCTGAGCGTCAGGAATAAGGAAGTGCATTCGCTGGGTGCTTCTACTTGGGGTTCTTACGAGGTTGCCATCAAGCTGTTGGTGGAGGCTGCAGTCATTTGGAGGATGGTTAAGTGCACCTCAGTTAGCAAACCCAAGAGAGCTGGATTCTGGCCTGTCAGTGGGAAAAGCTCATAATACGCATTGGCAGCATCGGATACCTTTGGAAGTGGTAGTGAAGATGACACTGTAAATGGCAAGATTGAATGTTTGAGAAACCCTAATTCCCTTCCCTGCAGCCAGAACTTCTGCTCTGCCTAGGGGTTTCCTCACTGGAGATACTTGATGCTTGGGAACACCAGGCACATTGGAGGTCAGAAAAACTGTCCTAAATCAGCAGACATAAGTGAACCTTTGAAAGGTTAATAAGTAAAGAAAGTTGTAAAGTAAATTTTCAAATACACACCCAACCCAGATCCCAGAATATTGACACCCAGGATTTTACCTCTTCACCCAGGAGACTGACAGTATCTTCTATTGAATACCTCCCCAAAACACTGAAAATACTAGTATAGATTGTTCTCTAACAAAACAGCCCCATTATTATCACTCTTCAATTAACCCTGCAATCCACAAGCCCCACCCAGGCACATAAAATTCCCAGTCAGTTTTCGGTGCCCTTCTCATTAGACATCTGAGGGAAACCTCTTAATTTGAAAGATAGATATCAAAACAAACAACCTAGAAAATACTGTTTTAAGATACCAGACTAGGGCTGGGTGCGGTGACTCCCGCCTGTAATCCCCAGCACTTTGGGAGGCCTAGGCAGACAGATCACGAGGTCAGGAGTTCGAGACCAGCCTGGCCAATATGGTGAAACCCTGCCTCTAATAAAAAATACAAAAATTAGCCAGGCGTGGTGTCACTTGCCTGTAGTCCCAGCTACTCAAAAGACTGAGGCAGAAGAATCGCTTGAACCTGGGAGACGGAGGTTGCAGTGAGCCAATATTGCACCGCTGCACTCCAGCCTGGGTGACAGAGTGAGATTCCATCAAAAAAAAAAAAAAAGATAACAGACTATTTTAATATCCTGTGAAGGATAAAAGTAGATATGACATACATAAAACAAGAACCCAGTGCTATAAAAATGGAATACTCAAAGAACTAAAAAAACTCTTGGAAATTTAATTCCGTGGAAAATTTGACTGATAGAGGTAAAGAAATTTGCCAGAGAGTAACACATAAGGATCAGTTCAGACAGTCTGATAAGAAAAGTTCTAGAAAGAGAGAAAATAGGAGGAAGTCCTTAACAAAATAACAAACACAAATTTCTTTATTGAAGAATAAACACAAATTTCTTATTGAAAAGACTCACTAAAAATCCAGGATGATAAATGAAAACAGATCTATTTTAAGATGGTTGTGAAAATTTTAGTACATTGGGGCCAATTAAATTTAAATATTTTCAGAGATTGAAAAAATAAAGCAGGTTTCATAATAATCAGAATGGCATCAGATTTCCTAGAATCAACACAAAAAGCTAGAAGACAGTGGAAGACAGTGGGTCCATGCCTTACATGCTGAAGGAAATTACACCCAACATATATTTCTGTATCCAGCCACACTGTTTAGTGTTTGCGTAGAATAAATACATTTTTCCATATCCTAGGTTTCCAAAAGTTCACTTCCTATGTCTTCTTTCTTAGAAAGCTACTAGGACTTGTGTTTTCTCAAAACTAGGTAGTGAAAGTAAAAGATGTTGGATACAGGAATTAGAGGGTCTGCTAGGAGAAGAGTGAAAGGAATGCTGCACAATGGTGAAGGAAAGCCCAGAGTGGCCTCAGACAGCAGACAGTCTAGAGTAGAAGCTAATCAGAAGGCAGGTACAATCATAGAACAGCTAACAAGCTTGAACGTTTCAAGAGATTTATGCAACTGGAAAAGTATTTGGGGTTTAACTATAAGAATGTAGACAAGCAAATGGAAGTGGAGATAATTTTTCTAGCTAATAGTATTTTTTTTAAAAAAATCGGGGTATGTTCTGTGCTCAGCTGTGGGGAGAGTTTACATAGTCATAATGATAACTGTAAGGGAAGGTACAACATATGTATATATTTGGAGTGGTTGGGAGGAGGGTAAGTGTAGATGTGTGTGTGTGCAGGAGAGAGACCTGCAGCTTCACCTTTCCTAGTAAAATGTCAATACATTATGTTTGAAATTAAACAAGTTACAATAGGTCAAGGAAGTTAATAAGTAAAAGAAGTAAATACCAAAAAAAATGGACTGAAACAAAGTTGAAAATATTGCCTTGGGGAGTGGAAAATGAAGTGAAAGAGACAGTAAGTACTGTTGTTTTTTGCAATAAGTCTCATAGACTATATGACTGTTTAAACTATGTGAAGGTATATATAATTATATAGCTATGAAAGTATATATTAAACTATCTGAAAGTATATGTAATTTTGATAAAAATTAAAGCTAAATTAAAAATAGTAAAGGATATTTGTGAAGAAACAGTTGAAATCAGGAAATTTTGCTATAGGAAAGCAATAAATATTCAAGGACTGTGTATGGGAATTATTACCTAAAAATAGCAAAAGTAAAACTTGATCAGGTTGTTAGGTATTCATTTGGTTTTGGTAGTTAAGCTTTCATACAGAATAGCCCATTGGTACATGTTAGACATATTCCTGAAAGACCTTTAAAATGAAATTTTATATTTAACTCCTTCTTTCCCGTGTGCTTTTTATATAAGCAGATAAAGTAAATCATAACTTTCAGATTGTCTGATTTTAGTGAAATGCTTTATAAGGAATATCTAAGTTTTTACAGTACTGAATATCTTGAGTGTTCCAGTGTAGGATATAATAGGCAAGTTTAATAATTTTTGTGATCCTAAGTCAGTTCTGAACTTTGGAATCTTTATCGTTTATGGTTACTACTTAAGCATTTTGTGACGTGGGTTTGTTAGATGCAGACTAAACAATTTTTTTAATTTTTTGTGTGTATTTGTCATTTTAAGTATGTATGTGTTTATGGGTGCGAACTAGGGAGTAGTTTCAGTATATATAGTTATCGTGTACAAAAATAAAATAACTTTGGCACTCTTAATAAAATAAATTTAATTGGGTTCTTTTTGGGGGGATTCTCACAGATTGATTTAATATTTGAAAATATAAATTTACCATATTAACAAATAATAGGGAAAAGCGATTTGATCCTCTCTCAAAACTTTGCAGATGGGGAAGGACGGTAGAAGGGAAAAGTGCTGGATTCTTTATGGGAGATCCTTGAGCCTCCCTCTTGGTGCAGGACAACTTATCAAAACTCAGCATTTCAAGTTAGGGCTTTTTGATAAGCACTCACATTTAAAAACAGAATCTCTTATTGTGAAACATCACATACACACAGAAAAGTACTTTCCTTCAAAATATACAGATGAAGCTGATTTCTCACAAAATACACATTTGTAACCATCACACAAGTCACGAAAGAGAACATTGACAGCACCCTAGGAACACTCTCTCATGTCTCTTCCGAAACACTACCTTCTTGAGTTCTTGTGTTAAAGAAAAAGGAAAATATTTTCTGGTTATTCTATTTTAAAATTGAAAACAAGAGTCTTAAACTCAGAAGTATGAGTTTTTGTTTGTTTGTTTGTTTATATTTTATATTTTTAAGACAGTCTTGCCCTGTTGCCCAGGCTGGGTTCAAGCAATTCTCATGCGTCAACCTCCCAAGTAGCTTGGATTACAGGAGTGTGTGCCACCATGGCTGGCTAATTTTGTGTGTGTGTGTGTGTGTGTGTGTGTGTGTGTGTGTTTAGTAGAGACGGGGTTTCTCCATATTGGCCAGGCTGGTCTTGAGCTCCTGACCTCAGGTGATCCACCCTCCTTAGCCTCCCAAAGTGCTGGGATTACAGGCATGAGCCACCATGCCTGGCCCACCAGTTTTTATTTTTAAAAATTATTTTTCTATACCATATTAAGAAAAGACTGAAGAGAAATTAACAGGAATCACAGAAGAAAAAATGAGAATGGTAGAAACAAGAGATTGAGAGTCTTCAAAATAGAATATGAAAAAGATAAAATGTAATTTCCATAAATTCTGAGACCTACCAAAACGAAAATTGGGATAGATATGCACAAAGAAAAGACACTGTGCACACAGATGAAAGAATTTTCATGGAGCAGTATCACCACATACTTCTTTAAGGCGATTTCGGCTAAAAATCTTTTAGATGGGTACTTTTGAAATTACAGCCAAATCAATATATTACTTCATAGACATTTTGTGCCTTGGGTTTAATATTAAGCTGAAGGTTTCTTTATTCTTGTTTTTTTTTTTTTTTTTTTTGAGACAGAGTCTTACTCTGTCCCCGAGGCTGGAGTGCAGTGGCCGGATCTCAGCTCACTGTAAGCTCCGCCTCCCGGGTTTACGCCATTCTCCTGCCTCAGCCTCCCGAGTAGCTGGGACTACAGGCGCGCGCCACCTCGCCCGGCTAGTTTTTTGTATTTTTAGTAGAGACGGTTTCACCGTGTTAGCCAGGATGGTCTCGATCTCCTGACCTCGTGATCCGCCCGTCTCGGCCTCCCAAAGTGCTGGGATTACAGGCTTGAGCCACGGCGCCCGACCTGGTTTCTTTATTCTTGATTCAATTTCTGTTTTCTGATAATTTGGAATTCTGTAAGTAACTTTTTTAAATGTGGGGTATTGTATTCCTTTTCTGCTAACTATACTTTTTGAGTTTCCAATACTGTAATAAACAGGGAATAATTAAGAGGTTAAAAAGGTACTAATAATTGAGAAAATGAACACTTATGTATATATATAATAGCCTTTATATATTGCTCTGTGGTGTGTGTGTGTTTATAGTCTTTTAATAAAAGTAAAGCTTATCTGTAATTTTTCTGATTATAAGGAAGAGTCATTCATTCAGTCATTCTGATTACTAGGAAGATTGTCCTAGTGTGTTGTCTCTTACTGTTATTTTTGTATTTTTATTAAAGGTGGGAACAAAGAAAAGATCCTCATGGTAGAACCTATTATGTGGATCATAATACTCGAACTACCACATGGGAGAGACCACAACCTTTACCTCCAGGGTAATATAGCATCTTTATGCATCTGCAGTTATATTTTATCACATATGTGGTTTTCAAATTTATTTAGTACAGCATAATTTGATTCTTTCATTCTGCATATATTCAGTTTCTTTAAATTTCCTTGTATAAATAATGAATGTTCAGTCAATGAGACTAGATAGTCTGTAGGGCTTCTTCAAGAGACTGTCAAGCATTGGCATGAGTTACTGAGAGAAGCTGCAAAATTTGGTCAGTTGTCAGTCTTTCCTTGTAATTTTTTTAAGGAAAGAAAGGTAATATTTAGGACAGTTTATATGTATGGTTCTGCAAGGATAGTGATCTAAAGTGTGTTATTTCATAAGATTTAATGACTTAAATATTAAAGTGGCCCGAAACTATAATCTACAAAGGTCTCCATGAGTGAACTTATACCTAAAATTGTAGAAGGTTTTAAATTAATAAAGTTTTTATTACATACTAAAATTCATGCTATTAGGCTGTCGTTCAAGGCCATTCACAAACGAGTCTTCCTTTACCTTTGTATTTTTTCATAACTGTCTATATAACTGCACTGATAGCTAGTCGAATTGTACTATTTACATTCATTTATCTCACACATTCTGTGTGTACCTGAAGTATATTTCTTAGATACTCAGATTTCCCTTCCATATTCAATTTAAAACCCACCATTATAAAACACATTCAAAATCTAGAAAATTTAAGGCAGAGAAATGTTATTTTTGTGGAATATTTCTCTTTTATGGAACAAAGCACTCAGGCCTTGATTCTACAGTATTAAATGAGAACTTATTGGAAAACATGGCACCGATATTGCAATATAGCAAACCGTGAAGTTCATTTTAACTCTGACAGGATCATCAAGTTATAGTCATTCATTTAGCCCATTCATTGAGTGCCATGACATGGGGTTTATTTCACTGAAACTGTTGTCCAAATATTAGGTAGAGGTTGTCTTTAATTTCATCTTTAGCGTCTATTATTCTCTTTGTGACCCCATTGTATTTTTAGTAATAAGTTTAAGGAATTTATAATTGCTTGCTGAAAGGAGTTTACAATCATTTTATAAGTTAATCATAAAAATTGGTTTAATAGATCCTACATGTGTAGAACAGGTGGGAGTTGGCGTGAACCCTCGAGGATGAGTAGAATTCTGGTTGGTAGAGAAATAGGTAAGGGTCTTCTGTGAGGCAAAAGCATGACAAAATTCAACTCATGACACCCTTGGAACCAGCAAATAGTTGGTTAGACTCTCACATGAGACCCTTGTAGGATCTCAGGGAGATGAGACTGAAAATGTGGACAGTACATTTTTATGCCATGCCAGTGAGCCTCATGGGTGGAATGACATGGAGTCCACCTGCGTTTCAGGAAGAAAATTGGCAGCAATATAATGGTAGGAAGATGAGTTAAAAAGTAATAAAAAGAGTTCAGTTAACTCATCCTGAACATGGGTGTTGGCTATAGAGCAGATTGCTTGGTATACAGCAAGCACTGTCAGTAAATGCTTATCAAAGAAAGAAGGAGAGGCTGGGCACGGTGGCTCATGCCTGTAATCCCAACACTTTGGGAGGCCGAGAGGTGGGAGGATCACCTGAGGTCAGGAGTTCAAGACCAGCCTGGCCAACATGGTGAAACCCCGTCTCTACTAAAAATACAAAAAATTAGCTGGGTGTGGTGGTCTGTGCCTGTAATCCCAGCTACCCGGGAGGCTGAGGCAGGAAAATCACTTGAACCTGGGAGGCAGAGGTTGCAGTGAGCCGAGATCACGCCATTGCACTTCAGCCAGGGTGACAAGAGTGAAACGCCATCCCACAAAAAAAAAAAAAGAGAGAGAAAGAGGATAGCCAGATTGATACTGAAACTGTTCTTTCAGTGGCCTCTTTTTAGACAGTCTTTAGAAATTATATTAGGGCTAATGCTCTCCCTCCCCTTGAGGGGCTTAAAACCTGTATGATGGGTTGCAGCAAACGACCATGGCACATGTATACCTGTGTAACAAACCTGCATGTTCTACACATGTATCCCAGAACTTAAAGTAAAATTTAAAAAATAAATAAATAAAAATAAGCAACCTCTTCTAGTGCGGGAGTAAACATTACAGTGATTAAAGGAAATAAAAAGATATTAGTGGTAGAATGGGAAGGTAATGTAGCTAAAATAAATAGTTCATAGTTTCATATGTTTTAGGTATTTTAACATGTCTTGAACTTGATATTTAAAGTGAGTGAAGTAATAACTGCTTTTCATTTTCTTATATTGAGAGATTATTGTTTATTTTTATTATTGTTTATTTGTGGTAGTTGGGAAAGAAGAGTTGATGATCGTGGAAGAGTTTATTATGTGGATCATAACACCAGAACAACAACGTGGCAGCGGCCTACCATGGAATCTGTCCGAAATTTTGAACAGTGGCAATCTCAGCGGAACCAATTGCAGGGAGCTATGCAACAGTTTAACCAACGATACCTCTATTCGGTAATTAGCAAATTATAAGATTGTTTACATAACTTTCTCCCTTATTTGTTTGTCCTTCTCTATTATGGTGATTTTTCTTTTCTTTTCCTTTTTTTTTTTTTTTCTATCCCTTGACCATAATGACATATCTATTTTGGTTATTTTTAGAAATGGTATAGACTGTGTTACAAGGTATTTTTTAATCTTTAATAAATAGTGTTTCTGATATATATATATATATGTAAGCACTTTATAATATTTTAAAATATTCTAGTTTACTAACATAACTTATACACTAAGTTTTATATCCTTACTAAGGGGTAGTTTCATAAATACAATTCTTCATAAAAGAATATTTTTGCTAATTTTCAATCCTCCACTTTTATAATAATTTTGTTTGCTTTCAACATAACCAGTTACCTTATGATTTTACTTAGAGCCAGTCTCGCAGTATGCTAGCTATTCTGATTCTCTTCCCAGATTCTAAGAAGCAACGTTCATCTGTTTTGTATCATCAAAGATATTTCTAGAACTCGAAAGTTTTGTCCAAAAAGTCTAATGCTGTCTGAAAATTTGACCAATTGGTGATTTACTTATTGCCATAAGCAAACATCCGTGAGAGGAGTGGAAAAAACAAAACAAAACTCCTCTGATAAATGGTGTGATCATAGGAGGTAGAAAAGATAAATTTTAAAGTACTGGGCAACTACAGATAGTGTTTTGAGGCACCTTGAAGAAACCTAAAGTGTAGAAGCTGGCAGATAGAAAGGAAGTAGGAAAGAGACATAGAAAGAAAATGTAAGTAACTTTCTCCAAAATCCTGTTGCAGTCTGACTCTTTCAACCACATTTTTTTCAGAGGTTAAATAGTAAGTTCTCATTTGCAGGTTGACCTACTCTCCCTGTTATATGTAGCTAGCAGGGAGAGAGTGGGCAGCCTAGTTTCTATAGCATTTCCTGCTGCCTTCAATTGCTGGTTCTTCTATGACTTGTACAGAAATCTGTAGTAAGGTTCCATAGTTTAGCTATATATAGTAATTATACCGTATGGTATATACAGTAATATATATAGCTATATACATACATAAAAAGTAATACATATAGCTTTGTTTTTGGTTGGACTTACCTGTACACTTGAAAACCTTTGGTGAACAGGGCAGAATGAGGTAACAGATGTGTATCAGAAGAATGTTATCTTGCAAGTAATAGAATCTCCTTAAACACATTGAGGTTTAATTATCTCAGTACAACATCAGGTCTGGGGTAAAAGTCTAAGTGCTGCATTGACTCAGTAGTGTCATCAAGGACCTGGGTTCTTTCTGCCTTTTTGCTCTGCTATCCCTATCATACTTCAGGCCTGTTACTTCGTTTATATAGAGCTCTGCACTGTGGGCCTCACATCCACAGTCTAGGCAAGAAGAAAGAGAAAGAGGAATTGAAAGGGCAGATGGCTCTGTTGTTGCAAGCCCTTGCCTTTTTTACTTAGTGAAAGATGCCCTCACCATGGCTTCTGCCTATACTTCATTGGCCAGAGTTGTTCACTCTACCAGCTCAGCTGCAAGGGAGGGGGAGTGGCATGATCTTTGTGGCCACGTTTCTACCTCCAACAAAGCAGGGATATTTGGTTCTCAAGAACAGGTGGAAGATAAATATTGAGTATAATTAACAGAGTCTGTTACAAGATTATATTCATCAAGATGCATTTACTTTAAGAAATTATTTTTCAGGTAATGATTTTTACATTTGTCATTATAAAATTCTTGATAGAATGCTTATATTTTCTTCAGAATATATTTCTAGGTTATAATAAGAATGGAGGCATACATAAAAATTGTTTTTATGTATGTATGAAAAATAAAAGATACTAATTAAAGTTTATTTCTATAAATGATACTGGAATTGAGTGTTAGTTTTATTAGTGGGCATTTGTTTTAAAGAAAATTGTGATAATTGGTCTATTTTTAAACAAATAATATTGCCTCATTTAAACATCATAATTTCCTGTATGTTCTTCTCCCATTTCATCTTCCCTCTATAGTTTAGTATGGAAGGACTGGGAGAGTAAAGTACTGACGCCAGTGTATTATTTTTAAATCATTTTAGAAAAACTAATAATTAATTTGATTAGTTGATAGTCTCCTCTTCATGACGTTTTATGAACTTTGTGTCTTGGCTGGGAGTGGTGGCTTACACCTGTTATCCCAGCACTGTGAGAGGCCGAGGTAGGTGGATCACGTGAGCCTCGGAGTTCGAGACCAGCCTCAGAAACATGGCAAAACCTTGTCTCTACAAAAAATACAAATATTAGCCGGGTGTGGTGGCGCATGTCTGTAGTCCCAGCTACTCGGTGGGGCTGAGGTGGGAGGATTGCTTGAGCCTGGGAAGCAGAGGCTGCTGTGAGCTTGAGATCACACCACTGCACCCCAGTCTGGGTAATAGAGCAGGAAGATCCTGTCTCAAAAAACAAAGAACTTTGTGTCTTGAAATTGCTACATTTCTTTATTATGTAGATCTATCTATCTATCTATCTATCTATCTATCTATCTAATAATATAGATATATTTTTGAGACAGCTTCTTGCTCTGTTGCCCAGGCTGGAGTGCAATAGTAGTGTGATCACAGTTCACTGCAACCTCCACCTCCTGGGCTCAAGTGATCTTCCCACCTCAGCCTTCCAAGTAGCTGGGACTTTAGGCATGTGCCAACATGTCTGGCTAATTTAAAAAAATATATTTTTAATAGAGACAGGGTCTTCCAGGCTGGTCTTGAACTCCTGGGCTTAAGTAATCCTCCCACCTTGCCCTCCCAAAGTGCTGGGATTACAGGCGTGAGCCACTGTGCCCAGCCCCTTATCATATTTTTAGAAAATTATTATAAAATGTGATTCTGCCATGTGCCTGGCTTATTTCTACTTTCATATTAAAATACTGTTATTTTATTTCTCTCCCCAATCTTTTCTCCAATCAGGCTTCAATGTTAGCTGCAGAAAATGACCCTTATGGACCTTTGCCACCAGGCTGGGGTAAGCCGTTATGTTTTTGCTAATGATCTGTAAGGGAGATATATGTATCTCCATATATATATCCCTTATTTTATATGTATATCTCCCTTATATATATCCCTTAATATATACCCCTTATAATATATAATATATATTATATATAGAATAGATTATATATTGTATATATTCTATAAGATATATTATAAGGGATACATATATCCCTGATATTTTTTTATATATTTATATATAATATATAACTATATATATTCCTTATTTTATATATAGATCCCAAATAGTTATTAAATATTATGGTCATTTTATATTTCAGAAAAAAGAGTGGATTCAACAGACAGGGTTTACTTTGTGAATCACAACACAAAAACAACCCAATGGGAAGATCCAAGAACTCAAGGGTATGTATATACAGCAGCCTTAAGTCATCTTGCATATATCTGTAGGTAGAATCAACCAACCTTGAATAAGATATTTTTAGTACCTAGAAAATGTTCATCTTGTGATTTTAACTTTGTCTTTTAGCTTACAGAATGAAGAACCCCTGCCAGAAGGCTGGGAAATTAGATACACTCGTGAAGGTGTAAGGTACTTTGTTGATCATAACACAAGAACAACAACATTCAAAGATCCTCGCAATGGGAAGTCATCTGTGTGAGTGAAAACCTGAAGTTCTCTTTTAAATGTTGCTTAGTGAGCACTTGAGAGTTAGTCTCTAACTTATCCTCAAATTTAGAAAAACATTTTACTTTTTGGTTCAAGAAAACCTACACAAGTGATAGATACCTTAGTATAGCTGTCTTTGCTCTCATTTGACAATGAATTTGCAGCATGTGATTCCTTAATAATAGCAATGGCAACTATTTATGTAGTGATTACTATGTGCCAAGGATTGTTCTAAGTACTTCATAGGTATTAACTCATTTTATCTTCCAATAACCCCTTGAGGTAGATACAATTATTTTTCCCTTTACCAAGTGAGGAGAGGTACAGGGAGTGTAACTAACTGTGCAAAGTTATAAGGGAAGTAATGGAGCTGGTTTCTAACTATGACAGTCAGTCTGTCTCTTGACTCTGTGCTCTTAACTGCCACATGACACTGCTGCAATGAGATGGTCAGTGAAATGATTTTCCAGATTTAAAGATACCTTAATTAAGCAGTTGACAGATGTCTCCTTCATTCTTACTCTAAGGTATAATATCTGCATAACTAAGAAAGTAGAAGCAATCATAAAAGGTCTTTTGCAAATTTGCACCACCATATCTGTCTGTCTCCTACCACCTCTCCTCCCTCCTGTTCCTGTAGATGAACTGTCATTGTTATTATCAAAGTCTGCTCCCTCTGCTGGTACATTCGATTCCTACCACCACTTTTCTGCTTAATTGCTCCAACAGTTACCACCTTTGTCTTGCATTATCAGGTTTTATTTCTCCACTAAATTATTCTTACCAGCTGTTATTTCTCCTAGATTAAAAAAAAAAAGCAAAAAAAAATTACAACTCTTCCCTTTACCAAACCAATGTGTTCGATCACACAGTTGATTTGTTTTTTTTGTTTTTTTTTGTTTTTTTGAGATGGAGTTTCACTCATGTTGCCCAGGCTGGAGGGCAATAATGTGATCTCAGCTCACTGCAACCTCCGCCTCCTGGGTTCAAGCGATTCTCCTGCCTCAGCCCCCCAAGTAACTGGGATTACAGGCACCCACCACCACGTCCAGCTAATTTTTGTATTTTCAGTAGAGATGGGGTTTTGCCATGTTGGCCAGGCTGGTCTCAAACTCCTGACCTCAGGCGATCCACCCGCTTTGACCTCCCAAAGTCCTGGGATTACAGGCGTGAGCCATCACACCCAGCCCACAATTCATTTTTATTGCTCCCGTTTACAGGAAAGCTACTTGAGCACGGTTGTCTTTGTATTGCTGTTCATAGTTTCTCCTTTAAACCAACTCCAAGGAAGTTCCTGTGACACTGAATTTGCAAGGGCACCAATGATCTTCCTATTGTTAATCTAGGCATTGGTCTGCAGTCCTGTCTGATTTGACTTATCAGGAACATTTGACAATACATTTCTCGCTCCTGGCAAAAGTAGTGCTGTGAACCATACTTTCTTGATTTCCCTCTGCCTATCTGGTCTTCTTTTGTTATTTTGCCGAGTCCTCCTTTTTTTCCTCAGCCCTTTTTTTTTTTTTTCTTTTAAAAACTACATTCATTCTCTTGGTGCATTTTATTCAGTATTATGCTTTTAAAACACCTGCCTGCTAATGACTCACAAATTTAGCTCAGACTTCTCACTTGAAATTTTGCTTTCTATATTCAGCTGCTTATTGACATCTCCACTTGTAACTCCTTCCTGATAGGTCCTGTAAAACCTGCTCTCTGGCCAGGCATGGTGGCACACACCTGTAATCCCAGCACTTTGGGAGGTTGAGGCAGGTAGATCACTTGAGCCCAGGAGTTTGAGACCAGCCTGGGCAACATAGCAAGACACCAATCTCTTAAAAAAAAAAAAAAAACTAAAGCAAAACAAAAACAACAAAAACCCAGTCGTACCTGTGATATTCCCTGTCACAGTGGGTAACTCCCCTCTAGCATGTACTTGGGTCAAAAATTTTTGAATCACCTGAGCATGGTGGCTCACACCTGTAATCCCAGCACTTTGGGAGGCTGAGGTGGGTGAATCACCTGAGGTCAGGAGTTCCGAGACCAGCCTGGCCAACATGGTAAAATTAGCGGGGCATGATGGTGTGTGCACATAATCCCAGCTACTCAGGAGGCTGAGGCAGAAGAATCGCTTGAACCCTGGAGGCAGAGGTTGCAGTGAGCTGAGATTGCACCATTGCACTCCAGCCTGGGCAACAAGAATGAAACTCCATCTTAGAAAAAAAAATGTGGAATCATCCACAATTCCTCTTTCTCTCCTAGCTTGCAAACAGTCCATCAAGAATTCTAGTTACCTTAGCTTCAGAACATATCTAGAGTCCAGCTGTCTCACCACCCCCATTGTCATCATTTTGGTCCAAGCTACCATTGTCTGTTGCCTGGCTTGGTAGCAGAGTCCTCTCCCTGCTTTCTTCCCATACCTTGTACAATGTTATGTTATTCTCCGTACAGCACAGAGACTGACTTTCCACAACAAAAGTTAAATTAAAAGCCATTTATTTGCACAAAACCCTTCAGTAGTTTCCATCTCAGTCGGTGTAAAAAGCACACTAATGGCCTTACAGGATCTGACCCCTCTTATCTCTTCAACCTCTTCTTGGTTTTCGCTCCTCCTCATTCACCATGTTCCAGCTTCATTGGCCACTAGCTATGCCTTCAACACTGTCAGCTTCCACCTTGGGTCTTAGCCCTTACACTGTCTGCCTGGTATGCTCTTTTCCCGAATCTCCATATGGCTTATGCCCTCTCCTTCATGTTTTGCTCAAATGTCGCTTTGTGTATGAGCTCTACTCTTTTTACCCTTTTGAAAATTACAAAATACTTGTCATATCACTCCTTATCTTTTGTCCTTTTAACAATGCTTTTTTATTGTTTTAGGTCAGGAGTGATAAGACATTTGTACTTTACTTACCTCTTCACTAGTACATAAGCTCCACAAAACAGGCATTTTTACCTATTAATAAGTAATGCCATCACTGTCTAGAAGAAAGCCAGGTACCAGCTATCCTTTCAGTAAATGCTTGAATAAGTGAATTGACTTGAACCTGACAATACAAGAGAACATTTTTCATCTGTTCCAAAGTGTTCCTTAAGATTATGAAAGTGATTTGTGCTTGTCAGGCCCTCAGTCAATAGGCAAGAGATCCAGGCTCTGTTACTGTGAGTCAAACCATATTGTGAAACCTGTATTCCCAGGTGCCATGCCACCAACTCTGCCTTTTCTCTCACTGACCGCCTGAACCATGTCATCTGGGTAACAATGTTGTTTCTAGGAATTTGATTTTGCTCTGCTTATTATCTCCAGGAATATTTGTTTGGGTTTTAGGTTAGACTTAGGATGGGGTAGAATTTCCTTCCACGTCTCTTCTGTCTGGAGCCTTTGTCCTCCTTAGATTTAAGGATTATCAAATATTTTCTTGGAAATAGTCTGTAGTAGACTTTGGTATTTCATTTAACTCACTAACCAAAGACCCAGGCATAAATACAGTGTCCCTCTTTGTGTATGTGCGTGTCCTGTTGCTGTAATAGCCCCCATTACTTGAGCTGCTTTTGGCCCACCATGTATGTATACCCTTCTCTCCCAGCAAAAAACTTCCTGTGGTATTTTGTAGGACTTTAGGACCTCTGATTTCATACTGAATACTAAGTATTCAACTTTATTATGAGTTAATTTGGTTTATTTTTGTTTTTCTTTAGAACTAAAGGTGGTCCACAAATTGCTTATGAACGCAGCTTTAGGTGGAAACTTGCTCACTTCCGTTATTTGTGCCAGGTACTACAGTGGTAAATAAATCTTATACTCACAATAATTTAGTCTTATCTTTATACAATACATATACTATAACTTAGATGATATTATGATATTGTTTTTGTTTTTAGTCTAATGCACTACCCAGTCATGTAAAGATCAATGTGTCCCGGCAGACATTGTTTGAAGATTCCTTCCAACAGGTAAGGAGGATTTTAGCAAAATAAAATACTATTTGTCTCATTGTATTCTGTACATCTAAAGAAAGTTAAGGTTTTAGAGATTTTTAAACCACCCAGAACACAGCTATAATAATAATGACTGCCACCACCACTTACTGAGTGCCTTTTTTTTTTTTTTAATAGAGATGGAATTTTCAAACTCTGGGCTCAAGTGATCCACCCACCTTGGCCTCCTAAAGTGCTGGGATTACAGGCTTGAGCCACTGCATCTGGCCTGAGTGCCCATTTTAATAATAGTTATACTAAACCCTACCATAAACTGAGTGAATATCATTTGCAAAACACCGGCATCTTACATTTCTCATTTTATTTCATTCGTCCTCACAGCATCCCTTTGAGATAGCTCTTACTGTATCTCCATGTTATAGGTGAAGGTACTGAGACTGAGAGACAGTCATTCTATCATGAATTTAGATGTGTATTTACTAAAATAAAGCCTAAACAGCTTTTGGAACGAGTAGATTCTTATTTCGACACTTAATACTTGGCTAAGAATTTATTACCTCAAAGTTTTGATAATGCTATCAAATTAAAATTAAATTGGTAGATACTGTATTCCATCTGAGTATTCCTTTAATAACTGTTTATTCTCACCTTTACGTTTCTGTTTAAATGTGATCTCAGACCTTCTCTGAGCTTACTATTTTAAGATGGCAGTCCTGCTCTTCTCCCTCACAGTCACATTCCAGCCATTTATGGTGCTTTATTCTTTTTCACAACCACCCAACATAGTGTATTTTGTCTTCCTTACTAGAATGTGAGCTCCATGAGAGCAGAGACTTGGTTTCCTCTGTTCTGCCTAGTACCTAGAATAGTGCCTTTGCACATAGAGGGTATTCAATAAATATTTGATGAGCGAATAAATGAATGCAGTATTTCTACCTTTCCTGAATCATCTGCAGAATATTTAAGGATAAACAATCCAAATACTGTATTGTCAGTTTTTTTCCGATGGAGAATTTTTCATAATGAGACGTCTTGTTCCCCCTTTAGTATCACAGTGATGAACCAAATTTTTCTGTGTACTCAGGCATACAGGGACTTTTATTTATACTTTGTACAAGCCAGAATGGAGTAATGATACTCTGAGCCCCAGGAGAATTTCAAGCCATAGCTTAATTTTACTATTGGACTTTGGGCATAATACTTAAACTATTATCAAGTTGATTTTTTTCTTTTGAGTTAATAAATTCTTGGCAAACTAAATGTAAATAGGTCTACCTCTGTTTGGGTTGATTTTAGTAAGTGTACATCTGAATTCATGGAAGACTTTATTTTGCTTTTTACCCTGTCTTGGGAAGAATCATGGTCTATTTGATGTATAGCACTGAGCCCATGACTGCCCCAAAGGAGGCATGCTGGTGAGCTATGCTACAACCCAGACCTGCCAGTCTTGCTCTGGTCCTGACATATGTATGGAATGTAATTTATTTCTATCCAAAAGTAAAGCGTACTTACTAGTCACCTTGATGTAAGCTATTAAAGATTATGAAAATTTGGTATAGGTATTGTTTTTAAGTTATACTAGCCTGTGAATAAATTCATCATTGTATAAATAATTAGTCGTTATAGCTGAGTTTCTTTCCTACTGAGAAATGGAATGTTTGGTATAAGCAGGATGCAGAACAAAGACTTTTGCCTCTAAGTGCTGCTAGTCAGAAAAATTTACAAGTCACGTGTTGAAAGATTTTGGTACAGTTTGGGGAAACCAGCAGGGAAGATAACATTTTTAACCTTAAAAGCCTTTTGTGTCAAGCTCTTCCTGTCTTGCCATTAACCCAAAGTAGAACTATCATTTAATACTAGAAGGGGTAAAGAGTATAGTTGACCCTTAAACAACACAGGAGCTAGGGGTGCTGACCCCTTGCACAATTGAAAAACCATGTATAACTTGACCCAAAAACTGAACTACTAATACCTACCATTGACTGGAAGCGTTACCAATAACATAAAGAATCAGTTAACACATATTTTCTATGATATATGTATTATATACTGTATTCTTAAAGTAAGCTAGAGAAAAGAAAATGTTTTTTAGAAAATCATAAGGAAGATAAAATACTTATACTATTCATTAAATAGAAGTGGATCATCATAAAGGTCTTCATTTTCATTGTCTTCACATTGGATAGGCTGAGGAGGAGGAAGAGGGCTTGACCTTGCTTTCTCAGGGTTGGCAGACGCTAAAGAAAATTCAAGTATAAGTGGACCTGTGCAGTCACCATGTTGACTTAAACTCATGTTGTTTACGGGTCAACTGTATGTGAAAGTGAGTCAGGAAAAGCTTAAGAGATTGATATGTATGTCTTTATCTAGTTTGTGAAACAAACCAATTCATCTCTTCAGTTAAAAGCATTGTATAAGATAAGGAAATCTGTTATTTTGAAAATACAGATTAAATTTAAATTGTTTTGAAAGGAACTTGTACTGCATGTGAGTACTTAATGTTCATGTTTTTGTTTTTAATTAGATTATGGCATTAAAACCCTATGACTTGAGGAGGCGCTTATATGTAATATTTAGAGGAGAAGAAGGACTTGATTATGGTGGCCTAGCGAGGTAAAATAAAAAACACATATCTGCCTTGAATTAAGTATATCTCATATGCAGGGAAAGTATTCTTGAAAACATATGTGAATATATTGTATTAAATTTTTGAATTAACATTCCAGAATTTTTCTCAAAAATACACAAGGTAACCGTTATTATTATTATTACTTCTCTTGGTTATATTTCTATACATCTCTTTTACATATGTGTAAATTCGTATATATGTGTATTATATATTTGCTGCTTTTTTAACAATCATACAAGTGTACAAAATGCAGCATCTGATTTTGGTTTTTCAATATAGTATGGACATCTTTCTATGTTAGCATATATATATATACACATACACACACACACACACACACACACACACAGTGAGTGAGTGAATTTATTTCTTTTTTCTGTTTTTAAAAAAAGTTTTTAAAGGTTGGGTGCAGTGGCTCACGCCAGTAATCCCAGCACTTTGGGAGGCCAAGGCAGGCGGATCATGAGGTCAGGAGACCGAGACCGTCCTGGCTAACATAGTGAAACCCCATCTCTACTAGAAATACAAAAAATTACTCGGGAGGCTGAGGCAGGAGAATGGCGTGAACCTGGGAGGTGGAACTTGCAGTGAACTGAGATCACGCCACTGCACTCCAGCCTGGGAAACAGAGCAAGACTCCATCTCAAAAAAAAAAAAAAAGTTTTTAAAGCTTTTTGTAGAGATGAGGGTCTCATAATTTTGCCTAGGCTGGTCTCGAACTCTTGGGCTCAGGATATTCCCTCCACCTTGGTCTCCCAAAGTACTGAGATTACAGGTGTGAGGCACAGCACTCAGTCTGAATATTTTCTTTTTTTAAAATGTCTGTGTAATATTCTGTTGTATGGGAATATCATAATTAATGGATTAGCATGCATACATTCTTATTTTTTGCTATTGTAACATCATATGTTGGTTTTATATTTATGTTTTTAGTCTAATCTGAGTCTCTTTTGGGAATAATGTTTTCTACATTCACTAAATATATTGTTAACAGTAGATATTTGTGAAGCAGTATGGGTGGAAAATCCTTTATTTTTTTTTTATTTTTTTTAAATTTTGTCCCTTATTTGTTCTGCCCCAGCCTAATTTGGCAACAATCTATTGTTTAGCAAAACATTTTGATTAAATGTTTCTAAAGAATTGAAACTTGCTTTTCATAAAAACAACTCCTTTTTTGAACTCATTTTAGAGGTGTACAGAATTACAAAATCACAGTTTTAACACAGCTGGCAAAAAGAGATACAGAACCAAGTACAACTGGTGGGAACAGATATGTGATAATATATGTGGAATTATCAGAGTTTTGTTTATATTAGCATATTTCCTCATTTACAACATCATTAGACTTTTCCAGAAACAAAACACTGCCTATCACAATAAATGTTCATATTGCATCTATTGTGAGTTTATCTCAATTTCAGAAATGTTCAGACATAAGAAAGGTACATCTTAGAAATGAGGAAGTATGGTATTTTTACAATGTGTCTTTATTAACATTTACATTCTTGTCTGAGCCCTTATTTGCCTCAACTATTTTGGTCTAAGTTTTATATTTTGATGGTTTTAATGAATATAGCCAGTTCCTCCATAACATGAGTTTTTATTCCTAAATTTTTTATTTAATTCATGTATTGGTGGGTTAGATTCATCAAATGGTTTACTAAAGAGTTTACAGGGTTGATATATTCCTACAGTCTTTGCATAATGTTCTGTTGCTTTTACATATAAACAACAATTTCACTAGATATAAATTTCTCGCACACTTGTTTTTCTAATACTCAGACATTGCTTTACTGTTTTCTAGCATTGAATGTTAGTACTGTGAAGTGTGAGGCCAGCCCCTTATAGGAACCTTATTTTTCCTCTGGGTGCCCACACAGTCCTTTTTCTTGAAGTTCAATAATTTCACTGTTGATTGTTTTGTATCTTTTTTTAGGAATGTGTTAAGATCTTCCTTAATGTCAGGGAAGTTTTCTTCTATTATGTCTTTGAATATTTTTTCTGTTCCGTTTGTTCCATTTTTCTTCAGGAACATCAGTCATGGGTATGTGGAATCTCCTTTGTCAGTCTTACATGTCTGTCATCTTTTCTCTGATCATTTTTATCTTTGTGCTTTTCCATTTTACTTTGATTTTTCTCAAGCCTATCCTCATGTCACTGTTTGCAGTACTGCCCTACGTTTTGCTGCTTCTAATGTGGTTTTTCTTCATTAGTGGTTTTACTGTTTTCTTCATTTTCTTCTTTAGGCTCTGCTAGTTCATCTGTTGTCTCATAATTTTTTCAACCTCTTGTGTCTCTTCAGTTTATTTGAGAGTATTGAGAAGAATATGTTGAAAGTTAATTCTTCTGCCTCTTGCTAGTTAGGAATTTTTCTTCCTTTTCTGCTAGCATCAGGGGAAAGTTTAGATGCTATGTTTTAGCCATTCTTCTTTTGAATTGATTCAGTTTCCTCTGGGCTGTTGTTTACTAAAAATTAGCTGAAGCATCTGGAGGGTTTATTCCTAGTTTTTATATATATATATGTCTAAACACACTCTCACTAGACCTGCTCCGTCCTCTTACCTGGGGCATGTCTTACTTCAGCCTCATCACAGGGGGACGTCACTTGGTTCAACTACTACTATGTTACAACTGGACTTAGTTTTAAGAATTGGTGTTTACCATTTCTAGTTGATTTTGTTTAGGGACTCCCTTCTTTACCCTTCAGGCAGTATCAGCGATTGTGTTTTAAAAGTTTTAGAAAAGCATTTATTAACAGGCTGCCAGACCAGATCTAGCCTACATAGAGGTGGCCCTCATTGTGATTTTACAGTTTTTAAATTACTTGATGACATTTGAAAATCATTAGATTATGCTTAAGAATGAAGATTTCTGACTTCTCTTTAAAACACTCGACCCACAATCCTGCCTTCTCACGTGGCATCAGTGGGCTGAATCAGAGTCACTGTTTCCCCTGTAGGTTAGCATATGCTCTGTTTCACTACAGTGTCCACCGCTGCCCAGTTGTCTGAGGACTACGATAATATGCCTAGAAATTCTTCTTCCTTAACACTGATAATTTAGCAGGGATGTAAGGAATGGAGGATTGTGGCTAAGCAGAGAATGTGAGAGAAGAAAGCCCCTTGTACTCACAGATCACTGTAAGCATTTGAGTTTGGAACCCTTCTTTAGAAGAAATTGCTGTTGAAAAGAATCTTTTAGAGATTGGGTTTATCTTGTAATACCTTTATCTAGTTGAAGATTTTGTATATTGGACTTTAAAATAGGTGGTAAAAGGTTAGAGATTGCTTATCATATTTAAAGATTTAACTTTTTAAATTTTAGTTTCATTTTTAATGCAGTGACAATAAAGTTAAAACTGTTCTATAGCAGCAGTGCTGTGTGTCTCAGTATCACCTGCGAATGTACATTAAAACCTATTGTATATATGTCCTGGAGTGCTTGTAAGAGTTAAGAATACAAAAAATACATGGCTTTTGCCTTTGAGAAACTTCTAGTCTGATGGATGGGGCAAGTCATGTTCATAAAAATGAGTTAATATTGTGAGATCGTTACCACAGAGTATTCAGTGACTGATATTAATACAAATACACTGGAAATTGCTTTAAAAAATTGTTGAAGTGGGATTTAAGCTGAGTTGAAGTTGGGGAGACATATCCAAGCAAAAGTGTGGCATACAAATAAGCATGTTGTATCTGTATGAGGATCAGTGAATTTGTAGTTTGGCCATGTTGAAACTAGCAGGTAACTTAAAATGGAGAGCCAGATCATAGAAGAACTTGGATGGAGGGCCGAGGAATTGGGCAGTGGAGTTCTTAAAGACTATTGAGCAGAGGTATGATGTATCTATGAGTATATTTAAGATCTGTCTTTAAATTCACATATTAATGCTAAAAAATAACCTTGACTTATTTTCTTATAGAGAATGGTTTTTCTTGCTTTCACATGAAGTTTTGAACCCAATGTATTGCTTATTTGAGTATGCGGGCAAGAACAACTATTGTCTGCAGATAAATCCAGCATCAACCATTAATCCAGACCATCTTTCATACTTCTGTTTCATTGGTCGTTTTATTGCCATGGTGAGTTCTTGATTTTATTGTTTTTATTTATTTAAATTTGTTACAAATGTATTAGAGAAGTCTTCTAAAAAAAGATAAGCATTATATTTGCTATTCACAAATTTTATTACCAAGAAAGTTTCCCTGGAGAGTATAAAAATATATTTTTTGAGTACCTGTATAAAATCAAGATTATGTAGCCGGGCGAGGTGGCGGGCGCCTGTAGTCTCAGCTACTTGGGAGGCTGAGACAGGAGAATGGCATAAACCCGGGAGGCGGAGCTTGCAGTGAGCTGAGATCCGGCCACTGTACTCCAGCCTGGGCGGCAGAGCGAGACTCCGTCTCAAAAAAAAAAAAAAAAAAAAAAAAAAATCAAGATTATGAATGTGAAGATTATGTTTATACAGCCACTTAGTCTTTAAAAGTCCTTTCATTTTTAAAATTAAAACTCATTTATAGTATGACTACTTTTATTTGTTTATTTTTAATAGAAAAAATTTTAATTCTTTGGAGACAGGATCACACTCTGTTCCCAGGCTGGAGTGCAGTGGCATGATCTCAGCGCAACCTCCCCTTTGCAGATTCAAACGATCCTCCTACCTCTGCCTCCCAAGTAGCTGAGACTACAGGCTCACGCCACCATGCCAGCTAATTTTTTTCTATTTTTAGTGGAGATGGGGTTTCATTATGTTGCCCAGGCTGGTCTCAAACTCCTGGGCTCTAGTGATCCACCTGTCTCAGCCTCCCAAAAGTGCTCAGATTACAAATGTGAGCCACCACTCCCAGCCTGCTTTTCAATACAAGGAAAATCTTAGCTATCTAATAATTGTATTTGATTGTTTTTGGAATTTTTAGAGCTTTGCAGAAGCCTTTATGGAACTGTTGTCTTTTGGGAAGTGTTTGTATTTATTTATTTACCTCTTTATTTGCACTTTATTACCCATTAATCCATTCAGCAAAAGTTTATTGACAGCCTACTGTAATACTAAGCACTGTTCTAGGCTCCAGAGATGAAAAGCATACACAGTCCCTGCTCTCAGGAACCTAAATTCCATTAGATAGAAACAAATAATCAATAGATATATTCTGAAGGAAAGAGTGTGTTACTTTTTTTATATGGTTAGAGGAAGCCTCACTGATGGACGACACTTGAACAGAAATTGAAGAAAGCTAGGGACTGAATCATGCAGATATCTTGAAGACTACTCTAAGCTTAGGGAACAGCAAGACAAAGGCTCTAATGCGCGAGTGCATTCTTGATTGAGAAAGAGACCCATATAGTTGCAGCAGAGGATATGAGAGAGAATGTAGTAGGAGATGAGATTGAGAGATGCTGTGTGGGACCTTTAGGAAATTCACGTAAGAGTTGAGTAGGGCAATGAGTGACATGATCTAACTAACATGATCTGACTTAAATTTTACTAAGCTTGCTTTACCAGCATGTAGAAGACAGACTATAATTGGGGGCATAGGAAAACATGGATAGAAACAGGAAAATCATTTGTAACAATCCAAGTGAAAGATAATAGTGGCTTGGACTTGTGTCTTCTAGCAGTGGAGGAAGTGAGAAGTGGTTTGGATTCTGGGCATATTGCAAAGTTAGAACTAACAGTTTTCTGACAGATTAGATGCAGAGTGTGAGAGAGAGTCAAGTATGGCAACAATACTTATGGCCAGCTTGTCCGGTTGCAAATTTTGGGGGTGGGAGAAATCAAGAATATTTAGGTTTGGCTTGTTAAGTTTGAAGTAGACATCCAAATGGAGATGTAAAAGAGATAGTTGGAGGTGTAAGTCTGGCAATGAAAGGATATTTAGTTTGGAGATAGGCATTTGGGAATTCTTGGCACACAGAGAGTATTAAAAGGCAATATGATTGTTTACAGAGTGAGTGTGGATGAAGAAGTTGTTCAAGGACAATTATAAGTCAGGGAGATAAGTAACCAGCAAAAGTTCTGAGGTAGTAGAATCAAATAGGAGTGGTCCCCAGAGGACAAGGGAAGAAGGAAGTGTGTTTCAAGAAGGTAGACATGATCAACCCTGTCATATGTTACTGATAGGCTGAGCAAGATGAAGTCTGCGATTTGACCATTGTGTCTGCAAAGGTGAAAGTTATTCATGAGTGGTAGGGTGGAAAGACTGATGGGAGTAAAATCAAGAGAGAATGGAGGGAGAGTGGATACAGCAAATATAAACAAGGAATAGCAGAGAATTGGTCACTAACTAGAAATGCTTATGGAGTTGAAATGGGAGGAGAATAAAACATTTGTATTGCTGATAGTGATGACTAAATATCTTAATCTGTTTTGTGTTGCTATAAAAGAATACCAGAGGGTGGATAATTTATAAAGAAAAGGCATTTGTTTGACTGTGCAGGCTGTACAAGAAGCATGTTGCCAGCATCTGCTTCTGGTGAGGGCCTCAGGCTGCTTCCACTCATGGCAGAAGGAGAGGCAGTGTGTATGAAAGTCACATGATGAGAGAGGAAGCAAGGGTGGGGAGGAAGTGCCACACTCGTGTTAACAACCAGTTCTGTAGGGAACTAATAGAGTGAGAACTCACCAGGGTATTAATCTCTTCATTGCAGGTCAAATTTCTTTGTTTTTCTGGTTTAATTTTAGAATCGAGGGGTACATGTGCAGGTTTGTTAAAAAGGTATATTGTATGATGCTGAGGTTTGGGGTGTGATTGAACCCATCATGCTCAGGTAGTGAGCATAGTACCCAATAGGTAGTTTTTCAGCCCTTGCCATCCTCCCTTTCTCCCTCCCATAGTAATCCCCAGGTGTCTATTTTTCCCATCTTTATGTCCATGTGTGCCCAATGCTGAGCTCCCACCTGTATGTAAGAACATGTAATATTCAGTAGTTGGCTTGGGAAAATGGCTTCCATCTGCATCTTGTGTTATTGCAAAGGATATGATTTCATTCTTTGTATGACTGAATAGTATTCCATGGTGCTTATGTACCACATCTTCTTTATTCAGTCCACCACTGATGGGCACCTGGATTTATTCTGTCTTTGCTATTGTGAGTAGCGCTGTGGCAAATGTACAGTGCATGTGTCCTTTGGTAGCACAATTTATTTTCCTCTGGATATCTATACCCAGTAACTATATTGCTGATTCTTAATGGTGGTTCAACTGTTAGTTCATTGAGAGATTTCCAACCTGCTTTTTTCAAAGTGGCTAAACTAATTTACATTCTGAACAAAGTATATGTCTCTTCTTTTTCTGCAGCCTTGCCAACATCTATTATTTTTTAATGTTTTAACAAAAGCTATTCTGACTGGTATGAGACGGTGTCTCATTGTGGTTTTGATTTGCATTTCTCTGATGATTAGTGATGTTGAGCATTTTTTCATATATTTGTTGGCTGCTTATATGTCTTTTATTTTATTTTTTTGAGACAGAGTCTTGCTCTGTCACCCAGGCTGGAATGCAGTGGCATGATCTCAGCTCACTGCAACCTCTGCCTTCTGGGTTCAAGCAATTCTCCTGCCTCAAGCTCCTGAGTAGCCGGGACCACAGGCATGCACCACCATGCTCAGCTAATTTTTGTATTTTTAATAGAGATGGGGTTTCACCATGTTGACTGGGCTGGTCTCGAACTCCTAACCTCAGGTGATCCACCCACCTCAGCCTCCCAAAGTGCTAGGATTACAGGTGTGAGCCACCACACCCAGCAGCTGCTTATATATCTTCTTTTGAGAAGTGTCTGTTTATGCTTGCCCACTTTTTAATGGGGTTCTTTTTTCTTGTTGATTTGCTTACGTTCTTTATGAATTCTGGATATTAGACCTTTGTTGGATCCATAGTTTATAAGTATTTTCTCCCATTCTGTAGGTTAGTTTACTCCCTCTCTTGCTGTGCAGAAGCTCTTTAGTTTAATTAGGTCCTATTTATCAATTTTTGTTTTTGTTGCAATTCTTTTGAGGACTTAGTCAGAAGTTTTTTTCTCAAGGCTAATATCAAGAGGGCATTTCCTAGGTTTTCTTCTAGGATTTTAATAGTTTTAGGTCTTACATTTAAGTATTTAGTCCATCTTGAGTTAATTTTTGTATATGATGAGAGGTAGCACCCTGGTTTCATTCTTCTGTATGAAGAAGCCAGCGGAGGGATCACATTTCAACATGAGATTTGGAGGAGAGAAACATCTAAACGATACTACCAAGTTAGAGGATAAAGAATTTGATAAAGTCAGAATATAAGGAATATGAGAGCAATGGACTTGAGTTGGAGAGAGGAAGAGATTTATTTAGCACACATACCAGTTGATAGAAAGATTATCTGTAATAAGATATGCATTCAGATGCTAGTAGTGAGCAGATATAGTAGAACACACAAAAGTTCTCTTGTGGTTGCTTCTGTTTCCTCTGTGAAACAGGAAGTAAGATCATCAACTCAGAATAAGGAGCAGGAAGAAGTAAGTATTTGAGGAAAGAGGAGTAGGAATGAAATAGTCATCTAGGAAAGTGGGAGAGTGAATGCAGTAGGGAAATGTGATTACCAGGAAACAAACCAGTGATGAAATATGACTGTTGGTCGTGGAGCAGTCAGCTTGGTTGTTTATGCGTTTCTAGCATGTTCCATTGCTTAGGTACAGACATTGAGTAACCTGAGAGTTGAATTTAGCTACGCTTGGGATTTTGCTAGAAATACACTGGCGGAGGTAGGGTTTGAAGGGAGTTATTTTATTTTATTATTTGAGACAGAGTCTTGCTCTGTCACCTAGGCTGGAATGCAGTGGTGTGATCTTGGCCCACTGCAACCTCCACCTCCCAGGTTCAAGCAATTCTCCTGCCTCATTCCCCTGAGTAGCTGGGATTACAGGTGCATGCCACCATGCCCAGCTGATTTTTTGTATTTTTAGTGAGGACAGGGTTTCGATCTCCTGACCTCATGATCCACCTGCCTCAGCCTCCCAAAGTGCTGGTATTACAGGCGTGAGCCACCGCGCCCCACCTTGAAGGTAGTTATTTTAATGATTGACTATGGAATCTAAACTGAGTAAGGGAAGACATAACTTCATGAGGGGGCTAAGGTAGTATTAATAGCTTCAGTGGATTTTTTTAGTTCCCCCACATTGGTGGGAGTCTGGGGCTTCCTGGGTTGGCTGTTGTGAATAGGAGCAAAGGCACAATGGGGTTAGTCCTAAAAGCCTCACATGCAACAGTGAGAGTAAGAAAGGAATGGGACAGCTGCCTTTTCAGGTGCACAGGGCCCTTTTCTATTTCCTTAACCAATTAGGTTAATTCAATTTATAAAACATTTAGGATGATTGAGGCAGCGTATGGTAATAGAAGTCTTGTATCAGCCTATACAGTTTTTGATATATGTTATATAGCTATGTGTATAAAATAGATTTTGTTTTAACTTTGTTTTTCATACCTAGCATTTTATATAATATTTTAGTTTTCATGATTTATGCCATTCACTTACCGAATGCTTTGTTTACCTGTAAAGTCTCATGATTTTTCTGTTATTGTTCTCTAGGATATTGTTATTTTGCAAATTTTAAATAAAATTTTTCATTTTTCTTTGCAGGCACTATTTCATGGAAAGTTTATCGATACTGGTTTCTCTTTACCCTTCTACAAGCGTATGTTAAGTAAAAAACTTACTATTAAGGATTTGGAATCTATTGATACTGAATTTTATAACTCCCTTATCTGGATAAGGTTTGAAGATTTTGTTTTGCAATAAGTCATTTTTTTGAAACCCATTTTGTTTCATTTTGTTAATTAGTGTATATATATTTATTTCACCCAGAGATAACAACATTGAAGAATGTGGCTTAGAAATGTACTTTTCTGTTGACATGGAGATTTTGGGAAAAGTTACTTCACATGACCTGAAATTGGGAGGTTCCAATATTCTGGTGACTGAGGAGAACAAAGATGAATATATTGGGTAAGGCGATATACCTTATTAAGCTTAA
This sequence comes from Colobus angolensis palliatus, assembly GCF_000951035.1. Taxonomy (NCBI): domain Eukaryota; kingdom Metazoa; phylum Chordata; class Mammalia; order Primates; family Cercopithecidae; genus Colobus; species Colobus angolensis. Next base: position 10,841,102 of record NW_012114710.1, on the reverse strand, counting down.
TTTCTAGAACACTTCAGAACTAAATCCTGTCTCTGTACCCTTAATTTCATCCCCTTTTCATGCCTTTGGGAAGTTCTTCTCGCCAGTACCCGTGTTCTTGAAAAAAGAGAATATATGTTGCTTCATTTTCCCACTACCATTTGCTGTAACCATTCTACCATTTCCCTTTCCATGTCATTTTCCCTTTTTTAACTTAGGCTTTTAAATAGTGCTCACCACAGCCTCTTTCTTGAAACTTAGTGTTTTCTTGAATTCCATGATCCTGTGTCATACTGATGTTCCTTACATTCTCTTGTTTTAAAATTTTGTTTTTAGAGAGGGTTTCACTCTGTCGCTCAGGCTGTAGTAGTGGCGTGGTTGACCACTGGGCTCAAGCTATTCTCCTGCCTTAGTCTCCTGAGTAGCTGGTACTGCAGGCTTATACTACCATTCCCAGCTAATTTAAAACAATGTTTTTTTTGTTTTTGTTTTTGTTTTTGTTTTGTAAAGACAGGGTCTCACTGTGTTGCCCAGGCTGGTCTCAAACTCTTCGCCTCAAGTCATCCTCCTTCCTCAGCCTCCCAAAATGCTGGGATTACAGGCATGAATTACCACTCCTGGTGACTTGCTCTTTTTTAATGGCAGTTCTCTAAATCTCCTATTTCCTAAATGTAGGCATTTTCCCAAGATTTTATTTCAACCTGCTTCTCTAAATATTCTGCTAACATAGCTTCAATTTTCTGGTAAAGTTATATCTGAACTTTAGAAATAATTTCCATTTGCCAGCCAGGTAAATCCAAACATTTCCAGGAAAGAACCAGGCAGTAAATTTGTTAGGCTTACAGGCCACATTTCTTATTGCAACTACTCACCTCTGTGGTATAGTGTAAAGGTAGCCATAGACAGTGTATAAACAGATGTGTGGCTGTGTTCCAGTAAAACACTTGTAGACACTGAAATTTGATTTTGTATGATTTTCATATCCCAAAATACTTTTAATATTTTTCAGTCATTTTTTTAAAATGTAAAAACTATTCTTAGCTCAAATGCTGGACAAAAAAAACAGATGATTAGGCCCACGGGCCATAATTTGCCAACATGTCAACTACAGATGACCCATCTTAAAATGTCATGGGTCTAAAATCAAACTCTTCGTTTTTCCTAGATATTTTCTCCTACTGATGTCTTCTATGAAGAGTACTACCATTTTCACCCTCTTAGATGCTAGCTGTCATCTCTATCTCTTTCAGATTTTTTGTTTTTTATATTTGTTTTGAAAATGGGATTGGATTATACACATTACTCTGTATCTTACCTTTTTGTCTTAAGGACAGTACAGTTAAATCGAACTCATTTTTTAACAGCTAGCTAAACTGTGGTGGTTTTTTTCCTATATTTTGCAGCTATTCCTGTCAATAGAGATCATTTAGGTTGTGTCCAGCTTGGGCCACTGCAAACAAGACAGCAGAAAACTTCCTTAAGCATGAATCCATACATCCTGCTACTTGTTTTGTGGGCTAGATTTTTAAAACGTGAAGTTACTTGGTCAAAAAGTATTTAATAGATATTGCTATGTGGCTTTTGTAAAATGTCACAGCCATTCTTTTTTCCCTTCTTGTAAATTGCTATGGCCTTTCAAATTTACATCCTTAGTGTCTCTGCTTACCAACTTCAATGTACCCTTCTTAGCTTGACATTCTTGGCCTCTTCGTTTTCTGCTAAACCAGTCATCTCTGAATGAGAGAAATTAGCAATAACTGATTTTCTTCTTTTGTACTTTTGTACTCTGTTAGGTATTTTTGTTTTGCTTTGTTCTGCAGTGTGCATTTATTACACTAGTTGGAAAAAAACAGTAACACTAGATTTTGAGGAAACTATATTCACAAAGATCATGCATAAGACACTGGACTTTTTTTTTATTTGTTAAGCCTGAGCCTTCCACAAAGTCCAACAAAAATTAGTACCACAACCTGAGTGGTTAAAAAATGCTATCAGTGGTTTCAAATATCAAAAGCAGTCTAAATAAAATCTTACCATGTAAGATTTATATTCACTTTCTGTAAAGTTAAGCACTGTTTCAAAACATTTTATCACTGTAATACTATTCATAGCTAATCATGAGTGCAGCAATTTTTGGAGGATTTTGTTTCAGTTTCAAATAATAACAGACTTTAGTCTTATTTTTTAATCCTGCTTTTGAGAATTATATGATAACACTCTTGTTTAGTTGTGATACCTTATTTTTAGTGCACAAAATAGGCCATCAGTGAAGCTATAAGTAAATGAATGGTAGAAATATATATGAAGTACTACTGGAATCCAAAGTAGGAAGAGAGGTATTGTTTCTGCTGGGAGGAGTCAGGAAAGTTCTTCATAGGACGTTATGTATTAGGTAACGTCTTAAGAGATGCATGAGAGGCTGGTGGCTCCTGCCTGTAATCCCAGCACTTTGGGAGGCTGAGGTGGGTGGATCACTTGAGCCCAGGAGTTCAAGACCAGCCTGAGAAACATGGCGAAACCTCATCTCTACAAAAATAAATTAATAAATAAAATTTTTAAAATAATTAGCTGGGCATGGTGGCATGCGCTTGTAGTCCCAGGCACTAGGGAGGCTGAGGTGGGAAGATATCTGAGCCCAGGGAGGTCAAGGCTGCAGTGAACCAGGCAACAGAGTGAGACTTTATGTTAAAAGAAAAAAAAAAAAAAAGATACAGGAAAGCTTGCCTGATAGAGGGAGATTTTGGGACAGGGAAAACAGCAAGAGCAGACTTGACGTATTAAGGGGATAAGTTGGTGGTAAGAATTAGTGGTTATAGTGAAGCCTACAATGATAGCCAGGTTTAAAATTACCTTGGTTTAAAATTTGGTTGAATGGAAGGTGAGCAAGTGAAAACACTGAGTGTGGTGTACTCTTATAATGAGTGTGGTGGTAAAGAGAGGACAGAGAGTAATGTAAAAGAGACACTGGGTTAAAGGAAGGGTTTTTGGAAAAGAATAGTCTGAACACCTTTGTGGACAAATGGGAAGAAAAGTTGGAGTTGGAGTTGAGGATATGGGACAAAGAGGGTTTAGGAATTGAAGAAAAGTTTTAGAGACAGTCTTAGAAAAGCATAAGGCCAGCTTCCTCTAGAAAACAAAAAGAAGAGTTAGAAATGGGAGGAGTGGGAACAGCTTGGCTTTCTTTTCATCTGCTAGAATCTGTGACTTGTCTGTATGATGTGGTGTATGCTGTTCTCTAGGTAGTTCTTTCCAGATCCATCTCCTTTTGGAATCTCCTTTTACAGATTTTGTGTCACTGACACATTTTCTTCCTTATTTCCTTTCTATCATACTTCCGTGCTCTTATAGCTGCTTTATATGTGTCTCTTCAGAATGTTTTGTTTTCATCTTGAGTTCTTCTATTCTAGTTAGGAAGTCTTCATGTTTTCCAATAAACCAGCAAGTAAAGAACCTGTTCTCCAGCCTTAAGCCCTCTCAGACCATAAGCCCTCACCAGTCCATGGCCTGTGGACATACGGTCATTACGTACTACTGAGACAATCCCTTGCCTCCCTGGTGTGGAAGGCTTTGAGTCAGAGTCCTCAGGTCTGTCATGGCAATGCTTGGTGTAAGGACAGCCTGTTAAATGACTAGCTATTCCTTTCCCGGTGAGCACATGATGTTTGGATATATTTGTCTAGATATAAACAGGATATAATTAGTGCTAGGATTTGGCTATCTTACTAAATAGTGAGGAACCTCCTATTTGTTTTCTTTCTTTTTTCTGTTTTTTCTTTCCTATTTATCTTAAAAGCATCCTTTTTAATAGTTGCCAGTGTACTAGAACTGATTTCCTCGAATGTGTTAACTCTAAAATTATGTGCATACATACATATACACACACATCACATTTATATGTATATATATGTAGCATATTTAGAAAAAGAGAAAGAACTATAGAAGTTCTTGGTGTTTTTAAGTATTTTACTTCACATATAAATTACCTATTTTTAAATACCATCTTTATTTTCAGTTTAATGACAGAATGGCGTTTTTCTCGAGGAGTACAAGAACAGACCAAAGCTTTCCTTGATGGTTTTAATGAAGTTGTTCCTCTTCAGTGGCTACAGTACTTCGATGAAAAAGAATTAGAGGTTAGGCCCTTTTATTTTGCTATTGTAGGGAATGTTAGTGGGGGGAGGGACTAATTTTGTGCTTTTACAGAACATTGTTCACACATTTTAAAATCCTGTAGCACAATCTTGAATCCTCTCATTTGTCCTGATGTCAAGGTGGTATTTATTCTAGCATTGGGTAAGAGTCTTAATTATATTCTCTGAACCCTATAATGCCATGAGCACAAAATCATCAATCAGTGTCAGTTGTTAGGGGTCTTGTAGAGTTGTTGGAACATTATTAATAATTCTGAAATTTCACTTTAGTAGTGAGTTGCTTTCAAAGATCAGAGTTTTAAGTCATGAGTTATTAGTGGTCTTAACTACATTTAGACTTGGTAGAAGTATATCAGGTGTGCGATAAAATGTATCTTAAAATATACCATCTTAACTATTTTTAAGTGTTCAGTAATGTTAAATATATTCACATTGTGCATCCAATCTCCAGAATTTTTTCATCTTACAAAACCGAAACTCTATATCCATTAGACAAATCCCCCTTTCCCCAGCCCCTGGCAACTACCCTTCTACTTTGTTTCTGTGAGTTTGACTACTGTTGATACCTCCTGTGAGTGAAATCATACAGTATTTTTCTTTCTGTGAGTGGGTTGTTTCACTCAGCCTAATATCCTCAAGCATTTGTCCTGTAGCATGTGTCAGAATTTTCTTCCTTTTTTAGACTGAATAATACTCCATTATAGGTATGTACACTACCACATGGTGTTATCCATTCGTCCCTCGAGGGACCTTTCTGTGGCTTCCATCTTTTGGCTGTTGTGAATAGTGCTGCTGTGAAGACAGGTGTACACATATCTCTTTGAGATCCTGTTTCTTTTGGATATGTACCCAGGAGTAGTATTGTTGGATCATATGGTAAACCTCTTGTTTCATTTTTTTGAGGAACTACCATACTGTTTTCTATATCAGTTGCATCATTTTACATTCCTGTTAAACATGTAGAAAGATTCCTGTTTCTCCACATCTTTCCCAACACTTATTTTCTGTTTCTTTCTTCCTTTTTTTTTTTTTGTTTTTGCTTGTTTTTTTAATAGTATCCACCCTAATGGGTGGGAGGAGATATCTCATTGTGGTTTTGATTTGCATTTCCCTAATGATTAATTATCAAGAATTTTCTAAGTCTTATTTTCCCATATAAGTTAGGACATAGGCCGGGCATTTGAATAGTTCTTGGCATTTCCTCTCTGTCTGCTTTGGGTGTGCTATTTTAACTGTAGCCATATTGGGCCTTTTATTAAGAAAGTTGGTTCTTTCATGTAATCAAATGTACATATGAAAAACAGCACTTTAAATTTCATACAGTAATATTCCTATGTAGGAATTAGCTTTCTAGCAACTCTGACTAACCTAGGAAGTACAGTCATCCCTCGGTATCTGTGGGGGATTGGTTCTGTAGGGCACCTGTGGACACCACAATCCATGGATACTCAAGTCCTTATGGTTACAGTATATAATAGTATAGTATTTGCATATAACCTACACACTTCTCCCTTATACTTTAAATCATCTCTAGATTACTTACAAATACCTAATGCAATGCAAATGTTATGGTAAATAGTTGTTATACTATATTTTTAATTTTTTTATTTTTTTAAATTGTTGTATTATTCTTTTTCTCAAATATTTTCAATCCACCATTGGTTGAATCTGCTGATACAAAAGCTGTGGATATGGAAAGCCGATATACATGAAAACCAGGACTCTGAGCCTGGCTGACATAGACCGTCACTAATCCTGGTTAACATCTTTCTTAACAGTTTGCTTACACAAATTAACAGAAACATATTAGAAGATTAGCATGGAAGACATTTTTAGAGTAGTATTTATTAATCTTTTTAAAAACCACAGACTTCATTTTTAATGTGAAGACAGACATCTTGCATCCTCTAAATTCATACACCTAAATACTCCATACCTCCAATTAAGAATGCCTATTTTAGAGGTGCACTCAAAGAGGGATGCTATAGTGGGAGCCTTACATTGAAGTGGAGATGAAACTAAAATAGGAGATCAAGAAGCATAAGAATAGGAATATATAGTTTATGTACCCTTGGCAGGGTTTATAATGTTCTCACATACTGCCCCGTGTGTGGGAAGGCCATATGATACTTTTCTTTTACATATAAGGTGACTGAAGCCCTTTATGATTATTTGCCTTGACCTAATCAACTAAAAGTACAATTAAGAGTGCTAATCAATTAAGAGTGCAGAGCTGTGTGAGAAAATACAGATTTTGTCTTGTTTTGCTTTGTCTTAAGTTTTACTCCTAGTCTGTTGTTCTTCCTCCTACTGCCATTCATTGCCTCTCTTATCACAGTAATGGTTATTCATACTATTATTCACAATAATGGCTATGCATAATCATACCCCCTTTTATAGGTTAATATCTGTTTAATGCTTAAGAAGATATAGTAGTCATTCTCTATGAAAACTCCTACCACACTAGGAATAGAAGGCAACTTTCTTAGTTTGATAAAGGGAATCATCATCAACAACAAAAAACCTTAGCATTATTCTAAATGGTAATATTTTGAAAGTTTCCCATTGAGTTTTGGAAAAAGACAAAGATGTCTACTCTTACCACTTCTATTCAATATTTTACCAAATACCCTAGCCACTGGCAAAAGCAGAAATAAGAAGCATAAAGATGGGAAATAAGTAAAACTGCCTATATTCACAGATGAAAACATGATTTTCAGCTTCGATTAGAAAATCCTAGGTAACCCACCAAAAATCTACTAGAAATAAGGTGAATTTAATAAGGCATGGGTACAATTTTAATACTTTAAAAATCAATTGTATTTTTATGTATTAGCAACAGACACTTAAAATTTAGATTTTAGTTTCATGTGTGAAAGCATCAAAAAATGAGCAAATTTAACCAAAAACACACAAGACCTCTATACCAAAAACTCAAAACTGCTCAGAAAAATTAAGGAAGACCTAAATAAATGAAGAGACATACCATGTTATATTGTTAAAGTGTCACTTCTCTCCAAATTGATTTGGAGATTCAACATCTCAGCAGAATTTTTTTATAGAAAGTGACAGGCTGATTTCAAAATTAGAAGGAAATACAGAGGCCCTAGAAGAGCAGAGCCAATTTTGAGAAACGACAGACTTGGAGAATTTACATCACTTGATTTTAAGACTTATTTCTAACACCATAGTAAATAAGATAGTGTGGTATTTGTGAAAGAATAGACAAATTGGTGGAACACTAGAAAGTCCGGGAGTAGACCCTATATTGTCAATTGATTTTCAACAAAAGTGCTAAGATATTTCAATGTGGAAAGGGAATATCTTTTCAACAAATGATGTTGAATCAACTGAATATCCATATGGAAGAAAATTAACTATGAACCTACTTCAGTCCATATTTAAAATTAACTTTGACCTTACCTCTGCCCATAAAATTATTCATGCTTACAATTAAAGAGAATTATAAGTGTGAATGTGAAAGTGAAAAAGAAAACATAAGAGAAATCTTGATGCAGGCAGAAGTTTTTTAGAACACAAAAAGTAATAACCATGAAAGAAAAATATGGATAAATTGGACTTCTTCAAAACTAAAAACTGCTCTTGAAAGGATACCATTAAGTGAAAAAGTAACCTACACACTGGGAGAAACTGTTGAGACAAAGATCTCGTATCTGGAATATATTAACAAAAAAACTCATGGAACTCAATACAAAGACAAGAAAACATTTTTAAATAGACAAAGGCTCACTTCACAATAGGAGATACACAGATGGCAAGTAAATACATGGAAAAATGCTTATTAGTAATTGGGGAGATGCAAATCAAAACACCACTTTGAGATAGTGTTGGTAGTTTCTTATAATGTTAAATGTACATCTACCTTATGGCCTACCAGTTCTACCGTTAGGTGTTTATTAAAATGAAATGAAATATATTTCTAAACAAAGACTTGTACATAAATGTTAATCACTTTATTCATCAATGCTAAAAATTGAAAGTAACCTAAATGAATGAACAAGTGAATGGATAAGCAAATTGTTGTATATTCATATAATGGAATACTACTCAGTGATAGAAAAAATGAACCACAGCATGGATGAATCTCAAAAACATGTTGAGTGGGAAAAACAAAAGAGGATGTGTGTATATGTGTATGCACTATATATGACACAAATATGGATGTATGCATATACATGACATTCTTAAAAGGACAAATATAATCTGTGGTGAAATCACTGATCACCTAAAACTAGAGATGAGGATATGGTTTTGATTACAAAAAGGCATATGATGGATATATTCTATATCTTGATTGTAATGGTGGTTACACAGGTATATACATCTGTTGAAAATCTTCTAACTGTATACCTAAGTTTGTGCATTTTATTCTATGTAAATTATAGCTCAAAGTTGACTTATGAAAAAAACTAAGAGATACGTATTACATATTTTACTATGCCTAAAATAATGTTCATTTCATATACAAGTTGAGGTTGTTTGAAAATTTCACATATGTAGAATATTCCTAGAGAAGCTGGATAAATTTTTAATAGGAGGTTATTTTTTATTTTTAAGTATATAAGATAGCATAGATTTTTTAAAATGAGAACCAGAAATAGGTTTGGAACTAATGAATTTGGATACCCAGTTTGGGGGAGATCGATCGATCTATCTATGTATCTAGATACATATCTATATGTATATATAGATATATATACACACACACATATCTAGATATAAATCTATATATATAGATGTGTGTGTGTGTAAATACACACACCATATATATACATATGGTAAAGGAGACATGCTTTTCAGTATAGCTGTTTTTCTTGAAAATACTGTAAATGTGGTTTTTCGTTTGAGTTCAATAAACATGGGTAAAGTACCGGAGAATCCTTTATGCTAAATTGCCACAATTTTGTTCAAAAGATTTGCTTACTGTGATCATTATATGCTGTGCACATAGCTTTTCACACAATTTGCCATGTGCATAACTGCATTAGGAAATTTCAGTCATATAGTTACTCGCTTCACTAAATCTTTATTGTAGCCTGATTCTGTGCTCATTTCCCAGGTTATGTTGTGTGGCATGCAGGAGGTTGACTTGGCAGATTGGCAGAGAAATACTGTTTATCGACATTATACGAGAAACAGCAAGCAAATCATTTGGTTTTGGCAGGTATTTGCTTTTATCTTTTTTGAAACAAAGTACTCAACATATTTGAAACAGATTACTGAACATATTTTCTAATGAAATGGTGGTTTTAAAAATAGCTTATTTAGGCCGGGCGCGGTGGCTCAAGCCTGTAATCCCAGCACTTTGGGAGGCCGAGGCGGGCGGATCACGAGGTCAGGAGATCGAGACCATCCTGGCTAACCAGATGAAACCCCGTCTCTACTAAAAAATACAAAAAACTAGCTGGGCGAGGTGGCGGGCACCTGTAGTCCCCAGTTACTCGGGAGGCTGAGGCAGGAGAATGGCGTGAACCCGAAAGGCGGAGCTTGCAGTGAGCTGAGATCCGGCCACTGCACTCCAGTTTGGGCAACTATTTAAGTAATAGTTTAATGTTAATAGTTGTAGGCATAGCAATTTTTTTCTAGTGGTATCAAAGTAGTCTAAATTCCACTTATTCTAGAAGTAAATGAGGAAGTATGTTTGTAATGAGAGTCAGTGCAGATATTTTAATTTCTCTGAGGTAATATATACTAGAGAATTAGAATGATCGAGGGCATAATGTCTAAGAATGACTTTATTCATTTATTTGTGTATTTATTTTTTGTGTGTGTGTTTTGCTTAATCTATAATAGGATGGTCTCAGGAATCCAAGTGTACCACACTAATCTTGAACGTTTTATTTTAATAGACTTTTTGTTTTGTGTGTTTGAGAATTTAAAATCTCCAGATCAGGGATATTCTTCAGATAACTACTCTACTAATTGGGACTCATTTGAGCAATTTAACGACTGGACTTCTGGCTTACTTCTGCTTAACTGTTTCATTTTCAGGTGAAGAGTAATGCTAGGTTTTGTGTTACAATATACTTTCCAAAAGTTGCATCTTTTCATAAGAATGTATGTCATGAGTTTATTGCCTGATATTTTAAAGAGATGTAGACACTTCTAGAAATTTGTCTTAAAATATACTTCAACACGTGTAAAGTGGCACATACCAAAGTAATGCAATATCATTGGTTTACTAACAGAGACTTGAAACAACGTAAATGTCCATCAGGAGAGTACTGAGTAAATAAACTATCATACATCCATTTTATATGTCTATACCTTGGAGTCAGTCTTTTTTTTTTTTTTTTTGAGACAGAGTCTCACTCTATTTCCTAGGCTGGAGTGCAGTGGCAAGATCTCGGCTCATTGCAACCTCTGCCTCCCAGGTTCAAGTGATTCTCCTGCCTCAGCGCCCCCACTCCAAGTAGCTGGGATGCGTGCCACCACACCCGGCTAGTTTTTGTATTTTTAGTAGAGACAGGGTTTCACCATGTTGGCCAGGTTGGTCTTGAACTGCTGACCTCAAGTGATCCACCTGCCTTGGCTTCCCGAAGTGCTGGGATTACAGGTATGAGCCACTACGCCTGACTTTTCTTTCCATTTTTAAAAATGCAAATTAACAAAAATATTGGAGAATAATGTTTCAATACAGTATTAAGGGGAGAAGGAAGATGCTAAACAGTGTGTATAATATCATGCTTTTTGTTTAAAGATTTATCATCTGTATAGTAAAAGTGTATGTTAGTATGGAAATATATCATCTTTGAAAAGGCAGAGAAAAAACTGGAAACAGTTCTAGAGGGGTGCTGAGCAGTTGGAGGCGAAGGTAGGAAAGCTGCTTTTCATTAAGTAAAAATCTTTTGCATTCTTTACTATTACCTATTATAAAATAAATACATAAATAGGAAGGAATAAATCCATTTTCACGCCTAAAATACCTGAATTGCATTGCATGCAATATGCATACTATTGTCTGTAACCTTCCCTTTCAGGCTTTTTACTGGCTTCATTACATTTGGTGTTCCCTGGCTTTCTATTTACACATTTGTACCTACATAGCCAATGAGCTTAAGCTTAGGGTCATATAAATCCAAATGAATACTTGTGTTTTCTGAAGTGGGTTTCTTTTAGGGGAAGTGGTGAGGTTTATGCCAGACCTGGTAATAAGTTTTGTTTCTTGTGTTTTGTTGAAATATGTGCCTCAGCACGATTCTTCACTGAAATATTTTGGGACATGATTAGCACAGCTGTTTTACCTTATCCTTAGCTAACGTTTATTCCCCATTTTTAAGATACATTTCTACTCTTAATCTGCTCCCTATGTTCCTTGCTTTCTGTTATACTCAAACCAATCAAATTAGTATTTCACCACATTACCCATTTATGTCTTTGAAAATAACTAGTCAGTGAAATAGATAATTTTAGAGGAATGTGTACTTTGGTTTTTCAGGTACTAGTCAGGAAGAACACAAAGTGTTAGGAAAATGGTGTTTCATGGGAGAAAATACCACAGACTATTAAGAGTGGCAGCAGAGAGGTGTTCATTTGTTTTCTGTAGCTTAAAGGGGAGATGGGTAATTGACTCAGGGAGGAATAACAGTGGTTTAGGGCTCATCTAGACTTGAGTTCAAATGTTAGTTCTGCCACTTTAGCAGTTTGAGAAGGACAAATCATTTAAACTCTCTAGGCCTCCATTTCCTTGTATGTACAGTGGGGATGCCAGTGATTCTACCTATCTATCTCATAGAATTGTTGTGAGAACTAAATCCATGAAAACCAGTGGCACACTATTTGGCAGGAACCCTTAATAGCTGTTATACTACAGCCCAACAACATCATCTATCTTGGTTGCACCTTTTGTTTGACCTTATATAAATGACTTAACCTTGCCAAGATTCTCGTGTCTTTGCTCGCCGTAAGATGGGCGTAGTAATGATGGTGGCCAGCCTCTGTGTTCTCATGAGGATGACCTGAAGTGAGGTTCACAGTGTGCTTAGCATGGTGCCCACCCTTATTAAATGACAAACCCTACAACCACTTTTTCGCACAACTTTTGAACCAATTCAGTGTTATTTAATTTCTTCAAGTGTGTACTAGTTTCATGATTGAAGATAGTTTAGCATTTATTTCATATTAAAGTACATTGGATTTCATTACAGTTTGTGAAAGAGACAGACAATGAAGTAAGAATGCGACTACTGCAGTTCGTCACTGGAACCTGCCGTTTACCTCTAGGAGGATTTGCTGAGCTCATGGGTAAATGTAGTTTCACTATAATTTCTCTGTAGATAATTTTGTGATAATAATGGCCTTTGGACATACAGTAGACTTAAACTAAAGATTACTCTTCTGTGCTGTAGATAGGACTTCATTTAGAAGAAAGAAAACTGAATGGCTAATATCAAAGCACTTGTAAGACAAAAATGAATGTCTCCTCATATAGCTGAGGTGGCCATTGTTTTGCTCCCTAGGGTGACTGTGAAGGGAGCGACATTCTGTATAAATAGTTTTCTTCCCACTGATTTAATTCTTATTGCTGGATCTCTGCAACAGTAAGAAGCTTCTTTAGGCAGAAGCAGCTTACATTGTGAATTTCTTCTTTATTTTGTATCATTCATATGATTATGCAGCATGTTCTATTATTTAAGTAGTTGTCAGAAGAAAAAAGTTTAAAGGACCAGATAAACTTTGTCTTATTTTCCTGGTGTAGGAAGTAATGGGCCTCAAAAGTTTTGCATTGAAAAAGTTGGCAAAGACACTTGGTTACCAAGAAGCCATACATGGTAAGTTCAAGAATCCTAAATATGAAGGTGAAAGCCACAGAGAATCTTTTGTTTTGTTCCTTTAAAAATATGTAAGATCCAGTATAACTGCTTATTTATTAAAGTAGTCAGAATTTCAATTTTGAGAACACATTGATTAATACAGCATTCTATAACTGAACACTTTAGCGTGTTCTCATTAATAGAAATACTTAAGAAATGCATCCATTGATTCAACAAATATTAGTGTACTCACTATGTATAAAGTAAGATTTAAGTATTCCCTGTCTTTTATGAAGTTTGTGCCCCATGTTGGGGCGCAAATGACAAACAGATAAACAAATAACTATTTGCAAATCCTGGTAAGTCCTTCGAAGGGAAAAATGAGAGTACTCTAATAGAGAACAACTAATGGGAACCTACTCTGGGTTGAGTGGTCAGGGAGATTTCTTGGAAGGGGTAATTTGCTTAAGTTGAGTTTGATAAAGAGCATTTTGCTGTGGGGATAAGCAGAGAAAGAGCATTCTTTGCACAGAAATGCCGAAGTAAGCAAAGACCCTGAAGAAATTGTTTTTCAAGGAAATGAAGATGATAGGTATGATTGGAACTTGGTACATCAGAAGAAAGGGAGATGAAAAAATTGGGGGATGTAGGCAGGGATTAAATTATGTACAGCCTTATAGGCTAATATAAAGAACTGAGATATCAAAGAAAAATTAGACAGCTTTGCAGAGTTTTAAATAGCAAGTAATAAATCCCAGAAAAATCAGCCAGAGAACAGTATAGGGAAGGAGTTGGATGCAAGGGTGAATGCAGGGAGAGTAGTTAGGAAATTGTTATAGTTACCCAGGCCAAAGATGACAGCCTGGAGATAGGTGATTCTTTCAGGAGGTCAAAACTATTTTCATACCAAGCCATTATTTGCCTTTTTATCATTTTGAAATTTCTACTTGTGGTGCAAAAGCAATGGTTTGTGAACCTGCTTGTGCCTTAGCACAAATCAAGGCAGTGGCACCAAACTGCTACTACCTCTGTATTCTTCAGCAGCATATACTTGAGGTTTAAAGCAAGGAAAAAAAAAAAAAAAAAGCAAAAAGGCAGGTTCATTGAAGTTCTTTATGAAGCAGTAAAAATTACTAACTTTATTCAATCTTGATGCTTGAGTATATGTTTTTTTAACATTTGCGTGACAAAATAGGAAGTCTGAAATAGCACTTGTGCACACCAGGGAATGATTTTCTTGAAGGAAAGCTCTTGGGTAGTTGTTTGAGTTGAAAACTGAACTAGCTTGCTTTCTTTTATGGAACACTGTTTTACTTGAAAAAATGACCCGCCAGCAGTTTATGCAGACTTAGGTATTTGACAGACATTTTCTTGAGAAGTAATGTTGTTAGCTTGTCATTTTAAGGAAAACAATAGGCATTTGTTGGTGGTGATAATTACCACCATGAGCTTGAGAGCTTCTGAAGACTTTCTTCAATGAGATTAGTGAGATTGTTTGTTTTTTGTTTTTTTGAGACGGAGTCTTGCTCTGTCACCCAGGCTGGAGTGCAGTGGCACGATCTCAGCTCACTGCAACAACCTCTGCCTCCCAGGTTCAAGCGATTCTCCTGCCTCAGCCTCCTGGGTAGCTGGGATTACAGGTGCGCACCACTATACCTGGCTTATTTTTGTATTTTTAGTAGAGACGTGGTTTCACCATGTTGGTCAGGCTGATCTCGAACTCCTCACCTTGTGATCTGCCCGCCTTGGCCTCCCAAAGTGCTGAGATTACAGGAGTGAGCCACCATGCCCGGCTGATTAGTGGTATTTTAACAAATGTGATTTTTTTTTTCCTATTATATAATTAAATGAGTCAACATTTAGAAAATCCTTATAATTTGATGAGTCATTATTTTCAAATGATCCGTGAATGCTACAACAAATGTTACAAAATGACGCATGAGTAAAAGATCTATTCAAAGTGCAAGAGAGGCTGGGCACAGTGGCTCACACCTGTAATCCCAACACTTTGGAAGGCTGAGGTGGGAGGATCGCTTGAGCTCAGGAGTTTGAGACCAGCCTGGGCAACATGGTGAAACCCCATCTCACAAAAAATACAAAAATTAGCCGGGTGTGTTAGCACACACCAGTAGTCCCAGCTACTCTGGAGGCTAAGATGGGAGGATCACTGGAGCCAGGGAAGTCAAGGCTGCAGTGATCCATGATCACACCACTGCACTCCAGTCTGGGTGACAGAGTAAGACCCTATCTCAAAAAAAATAAAATCAAATCAAAAACAAAGTGCAAGAGAGAACAGTAGATTTTGTATAACAAAGTACAAAGTGTTCTTTGACCTGATTTCGAACCATATTGTGCATTCCCTTGTCAAATTTAGTATCAAAGAATAATATCCACAATTATCTGACAAGATGAGTAGAGTATATCTCCATTTCTAACTTATTTTTCTGTGTGGGGCAGTAGATCAAATGTACAAGTAGATATCAGAATCCAGATGTTTTCTGTTACACCAGATATTTAAAAGATTTCCAAAACTATAAAACAAAATCACTCTTTCCACTATATTTTTTTGGAAATACTTGGGTTTTTCCCATTAAAATGTTTATTTTCATATCAAAATGAATTAATACTTTTTAAACTTCTGTTTTAACTTTTAAATATCAGTAGCTATAATTCATATAAATAAAATGTTTTAACTTTTAAATATCAGTAGCTATAATTCATATAAGCTCTTTGCAGTTGGAAATTTGTTTTTTCTGAGACAGTCTTGCTGTGTTACCCAGGTTAGAGTGCAGTGGCACAAACACAGCTCACTGCAGCCTCAACCTCCTGGGATCAAACAATCTTCCCACCATAGCCTCCCCAGTAGCTGGGACCACCAGTGTACGCCACTATGCCTGGCTAATTTTTTAATTTTTTGTAGGGACTAAGTTTTTCTATGTTTTCCCAGGTGGGTCTTAAACTCTGGGCTCAAGCCGTCCTCCTGCCTTGGCCTCTGAAAGTGCTGGGGTTATAGGCATGAGCCACCGCTCCCAGCCAAGGTTGACAATATTTTTAAGAGTGAAAAGGAGTCCTGTAACCAAAATGTGAAGACCTCTGCCTTCAATTAAAGTGGTAGATCCAATAGGTACACATACGTGTGTGTGTGTGTGTGTGTGTGTGTATTGAGAAAAAGATTTTTGAGTCAAGGGGAGAATTAAAATAGATTTCAAATTTTGTGAAGGGAACGTAATTACCCCCCACTGATTTCTGTTTTCTCAAAGTATAAGGAGAAGTCACTGGCTAAGAGTGAAGAAAGGAAAAATTTTCAAGAGAAAGAAGGAATTGGGAGAATTGTTAGAGAATAGGCAAGTATTGATTAGAGGAACATGGCTAAGATTGCTAGGCAAAATTGGATTGCTCACTTGGATTAGTAGTATATTTGAAATGACAACAGTCTACTTGAATGCATGATTTCCTCCCCCAGTAATTTTCAGCTGTTAAGTTGAAAGGAACAAGAAGGCAGAAGATTGAGTTCATCAGAATTTGAGTTTATGAGTTCAAAAGAGGGAGAAGCGTGAGATTTAAAAATATTTGTAGGCCGGGCAAGGTGGCTCACACCTGTAATCCCAACACTTTGGGAGGCTGAGGTGGGCAGATCCCAGGAGTTCGAGACCAGCTTGCCAACGTGGTAAAACACCGTCTCTACTAAAAATACAAAAATTAGTTGGGCGTGGCTGTGCACGCCTGTAAACCCAGCTACTTGGGAGGTTGAGAGCAGGAGAATCAGTTGAACCCCAGAGACGGAGGCTGCAGTGAGCCAAGATCGCGCCACTGCACTCCAGCCTGGGATATAGAGATAGACACTGTCTCAAAATAAATTAAATGAATATGTTGTAAATACTTTTATAAATACAAATAAAATGCAAATACATTATGATGTATAATGATGGACCATGATCTCTAAAGTAATTATAGTGATGAGCGATAGGTAAAGAAAAAAGGGAGGACAAGAGGTAGACAGGATAGTATGATGAGGTCAACAGGCTGGCATTTTAATTGAAATAAACTGCAAAGACAAGGTAAGAGAACACGATTTTTAAATTAGAAACTTCCTTTACTGGTGATGTTAGGGTTCAAGGTGTAGCCTTGGGGTCAATAACTGAAGAAAGCAGAATCGATTTTAGCTTGTCTGTCTTTTTGTAAAACAGCACAAAACATAATGGCCAGTGTTTTAAAACAGAAGCCTGTTTTGGATGCTTTCAAGTAACCCACTTTCATGTTTTTCAACTCAGCATTTACTAAATATCTACTGTATGCGAAACAGATCAGCGTTGAGAGTGCAGAGATGACTGCCTTCATGGATTTTAGAATCTAATGGGAGAAACCAGTCAGTCCTAACCCAGAGTAGATTAAAATAGATGCTAAAACAGAAATAAAAGGAGCTTATGAATAGGGAAATTATATGTGTAAGATGCTCAGAGGAAGTTGTAGCATTTGGACTGGTTCTTGATGTAAAGTGTATTCCAGACCATAGAGAGCAGGGTTACAGAAAGAGAAAGGTATGTGGTATGCTCGGCAGAGTGTGAAACAAGTTGACGGTAGAGAACAGAAGCTTCCTTTCCCCACCACAGCCCCCTCTCCACCCATAGCAACTCAAAAGCAGCAAAGGTTTTTGAAGAGTAGCATCAACTGGTATGTCATTTTAGCAAAAAGTAAAAAAGAAACAAAACAAATGGGCCCAAAGTTGAGTAGCAGGAAATTCTCTGATGGTCCAGATAAGAGATGATGGGGAAGCATATACAGAGGGGTGTAGTGGCAGTAGAAATGATCAGGAGGAGCCTGGGCAATATGACAAAACTTCGTCTCTACAAAAAAAATACAAAAGTTAGCTGGCCATGGTGGCATGCACTTGTACTCCCAGCCACTCCGGGGGCTGA
The DNA here is from genome assembly GCF_000951035.1 of Colobus angolensis palliatus. Lineage (NCBI taxonomy): Eukaryota > Metazoa > Chordata > Mammalia > Primates > Cercopithecidae > Colobus > Colobus angolensis. The sequence goes on along the minus strand of NW_012114710.1, from coordinate 10,823,282 downwards.
GGTGGGGTGAGGGAGGATTGCTTGAGCCTGGGAGGTCGAGGTTGCAGTGAGCCGAGACAGTGTCACGGCACCCTAGCCTAGGCAACAGAGCCAGACCCTGTCTCCAAATAAATACATAATCAGGAGAAAAAAATGGAATATTTGGTAGATAGAATGACAGAATTTGGCAAAGGCTATATGTGAAAGATGCAAGAGGACAGAAAGTGACTGGTTGTCTTATATAGGAAGTATTGAAAAATATTTTTTTGACCTTGTTATCATACTCTACCTTGAAGTATAGTTTAAAGGGGAGGGCAGTATATGGTCTGCTTAGTTGCTGCTATTAATATCTTTAACTTCTTTTAAAATACAAAGAATACAGTCTTAAAACAGCACTGTTTTAATTAGATGCCTTGTTTCAAAGGCTCTTTCCTGACTCTGACATGGGAGGGTCAAGGGTACATGGAAAGTGGTGGGAGTGGTAAGAGGGTACCTGGATAATCTCTAGAAAGCTTCCACATGGGAAAATGAAGGTACAGAAGGGTTCTGACTTCCTCAGAGCTATCTCACTAGTCACTGCTACTGTGGGGACCAAAACCCTGAACACCCGAATCCTAATCTAGCTACTCAGTGCTGTACCTCACAAAATGAAATGTGATTCCACCTTTGTAAACTGAAAAATAATACATTGTTATTTTAAGCATTTTTTAGTATTTTAACATTTTTCATCAGTGAATCCCAGAATGGAATTATTTGAGTATGACAAGGCTGAAAAAGTATCATTTGAGAAGAGTTTGTATATGTGGTTAGATTATTTGAAAAGACAGACGTATATATATTTGTTCACTGACTGTCTCCACCCCAGAATGTAAATTCCATGAAGACAGGGATTTTAGTTTTCTTCACTGTATCACTAGCTTATCGGTTATGTCAAAAAATCTCGGTAAATGACTGATGAATGAGTGAGTGAGTGGATGAAAGAAATGGACTCTTATCCTAAGAGAAATTAGGAGGACTCATGACACACGTAACAGGAATAGTAAAAAGAAAATTGATTTTTTTAAAAAAATTTGTCTTTATCCAAATTGCTACACTTATTATTTGTAATTCCGTTTTCCTCTCGGAGATGTTAAAATAGTTTTTATATGTAAGTCTTAAATTTGGATTACTCTAAGAAATTTAGAAATGTTAATATACCAATTAAGTAATATTATAGTAGTAAATTGTTAGAATAATTACGGCAAAATTTTTACATATATAGTATATATTCATATATCCATTCAGCTTTTCTATGTGCTTTGAAAAATATTGTATTTTTGTTTTCATTTTATTGAAAACATCTGATTTTGTTTTTGTTTCTGTTCAGTTTTAATCGCTTGGATCTACCACCATATAAGAGTTATGAACAACTAAAGGAAAAACTTCTTTTTGCAATAGAAGAGACAGAGGGATTTGGACAAGAATGAATGTGGCTTCTTATTTTGGAGAAGCTCTTGCATTTAAATACCCCAGCCAAGAAAAATTGCACAGATAGTGTATATAAGCTGTTCATTCTGTACAGTGAATTTTCCGAACCTCTCAAAGTATGTTTTCCATTCTTCCACAGAAATATGCAAAACAGTTCATCCTTTTCTACTTTATTTATTGTTCCCTTGAAATGACTGACTAGGAAAAAGATCATCCTTAAATTTTGAAGCAAGTGAGAGACTTTATTAAAAATACATATATATCTATAAAAGCATATATGATAGTGGCTCTAGTTTTATAGAGCTCCAAGTGTATGAAACATGACAGCCGTTCATTCATAAAGATCTGGATTTGCTTTACCGTGTTAATATTATCTAGGGGAAAAAGTGCAAACTGCTCCATGTTCTTCTCTCCCTATGTAACATCTCCTGAGGGTGTTTAGTTGCATGGCTGTTCAGGAAGGTATTAAGGGCTTAGGCCAAATCTTACTTTGAGTATGTTAAAAAAAAAAAAAATGCTGCTGGCTTTTCTGAAGACAGGTGCTTGAACCTGTCAGTTTGTTTTAAATAAATACAATAGTTGAAAATTTTTCTCTCTGTTACATCAGTCATATTGTCAAAGTAATGGATAAAACCATAACTTACACATGAAAGTCATATACTAGATCTGATACTATTTAGTTTATTATCGAAATTGGAAAGATTCATTGAGCAGCATAGAAGTTTGTTTACATGTTGAGATGCTAGGTATCTGTGGAATTAAAAAGAATCAGGCACTTTTGTACTTTGTTTTTAAATCTGTGATGTTTTTCAAATTTAATTCATAATAAATTGATGCAGTTTCATACTTAGGAACATACAAAAGGTAATGTGAACTCTGCCGCTTTGCGTTCAAAGTTTTGGATTTTATGAAGCCAGATGGATTGAAGAGTTACGTAAGCATTTGAATGCTCTAATATGAGGCTAATGATTTTCTGTTAGTGTTTGAATATCTTCATTCCTCTCAAATTCATAACAGTTCTATTTATCTGAATTAAATAAGCATATAAAAATCTTTTGGGTCTCCCCCTTTTTACACAGATAATTATTTTTGTCATAAGTAACACTTTTTAATTGTTTTTCATCATAAGGGCCTTTGCTGAACTACAAAAATGTGTAACAAAATCTGATGTGAATGATATTAATGCTACTTTTAGCAAACTGGGCTTCCTAATACAAAAAATTTTAAATTTCCATTTGTATCATGCTTTTAATATGCACTGTAAATTTCATCAACTTAAACATTTTTTATAGCCATGGAACTGACTTCTTAAAATATGTTGCCTATAAATACTTCACTGCTAAGTACATACAGAAAAACAGTAATTATTGTTTTGCCAAAATTTTATTTTTCTACATACTGAGAGTGTGTTCTGCATTTTATTCAGAATTCATAGTAAAGACGAAAGAAAGGCAGTGATCTGCTTGGTTGAATAGACTCCTTTTCCAAATCCTAATTATGAACACTCTGGTTATTTTCAAGCCTAAAGAATTTTTTAAAAATTCTAATGTATGTGACAGGTTATGTGATAGAGGGTAACTGGTCTTCAAAAAGGACTGTCTTAATTATACCATAAGAGTTAAGCATTAGAATTACAAATGGTACCACTGCTGTATAAATTTTGCTATGACAGAAGTTATTGAATATCATTCATTGGAGGTATGATTTAGCAGATTTGACTAAAGAAGGTGGCTTTCCAGTTCATTTTCAGGATGCTGGTCTCCCTCCTCAAGTAAGAAATTACAACGTACCAGGTGAGGCTACACAGAACCCTACAAGAGACCAAACCAGCTTTGTTTTGGAGAATTCATCAGGGTCTTCCACTTTTCACACCCAGTTATAGATATCCAAGACCTACAGGCAGAGCTGTCTTGATTTATCTACCCAGTAGCAGTCAGAAAAATTGTAGAAATATGGTCCCCCACTCACCTTCTCCCCTTCCCAGCTGGACCAACCAGAAAGAAATTAGGGCGTGCAAGACTCTCTGTGCAGTTCATGAGGAAACAGACAAAAGGGAGGCTCAGAGACAGGTTTATATTGCTACTTCATTTTGGTGACTCACCCGCCCCCACCACCAGTAAATGGTCCAGGGAATAGATCACAGACCCAATATAATTCTGTCTATTAGATCAGTTTAGCTATTTGTCTTCCAGGGAAAGCAGCTTACCAGTGTTTGGGGTTCCCCTCTTACCCCCGTACTTCCCAAGTAGCTGAAAATGAAAAGGTTAATACAACCTTTTCCCCTGATGACTTCTGTTAACTACCTACCTCTTCCTACCCTGACAACTACATAGGATGGTATGTGTCAACTGTATTGCCAGGCAACTTTGCTTCTGGTAAGTATGACCCCTAGGACTGGTAAGTTGCATCTGGACTGGGAAGTCTCCAGATACATGATAGAAAGCCACAGCTTTGGGCATACCTGAGTGGAAAAGTCTTGTAACTGCATGTCCTTTAAGGAGGACCCTGAGCTGTCACCTGGGGAGATACCATTGCATAGACTGCTGTTAGAATATTGTCTTCTGAAAAGGAGGTTCAAAATTGTCCTGCTGGCAAGCTGTGGTTCCTGTCCGATAGTCTTCTGAGTAAATTGGTGCCAAATATAGCCTGTCGCAGGCTTGTTAAGTCTGAATGTTTGGTTGAACCTAAGAAGATTGGTAGATGATGCAGAAGTAAAAATCTTCCTTTGTTGAAATATGCAAATAAAAGTTGTCCTGTAACACTTAATTAGCTGGCCTTAAAAGCCAAGCTTTAGGTCAACTGGGGGATTTGATCTAAGTCCAAAAGTGACATCTCCTGAATTCCAAAATTTCTCTCCTCAATTCTCAATCAAGAACAAAATCAGAGGTAATAGTAGTTGTATTTACTGGTATTCATGGTAAATCCTTTACCTAAATTATTCTCTTAATCCTTACAATTCCATGAAATTGGTGAGGGTTGTCTTTAATGATGCTTTTTTTTATAGAGGAGGAAAGTGAGTATGAGAGAAGTCATTTTTACAACATCCACAGCTAGTACACAGCCCATGATTAAAAACTCAGTTGAGATAACTTGGCCATCAAGAAATTGAGAACTTTTAGGTTCTTACAGGATCATAGCCATTTTCCAAAATCAGTATTCTACTCACATCCTCAAAAGGAAGGAAGGAAACATCTATAAAGGAGAGAGAGAGCCTATGTATGTAATACACTTAGAAGACAGAGTACTACCAACTTCTATATACATGTATATGGGGAAATAAGCATCTCAATCCAGCAGTCAGCTCTGCAATCCACACAAGAACAGAATCAGGTGGGGGCTGCAGGGGAAGGAGAATGTAAGGGATTCCTGGGGTTCCTTCTCAGTAGTGGGTCTCATCCTTAGTGGGGAAACATCAAGAACCAATGTGACATGTGGGGAATCAGGCTCCTGGGAAGTCAAGTGGAAGCGACTTAGTGCACAGAATTGGAATCTTGGGAAGGCACCATGTCTTGCAGAAGAAACCTAACCCTCAGAGATAAAGGGGAAAAATGAAGATAAGGACCCAGTAGCCACACTCCTGGACATGTATCCCAGAGAGAGAGAATTTATGTAGACATAAAAACCGGCATTATAATGCTCATAGCAGATTTGTAACAGCCCAAAATCAGGAATAACCTAAATGCCCCTCAGCATATGATTGATATGGTATGCCCATATAATTAAATACTAGTCAACTCTAAAAAGGAACAAACTACTGATAGAACTTAGGTCTCAAGGGAATTATGCTGAGTGAAAAAAAGAGTGTCACCAGGTCTCACTGTATGATTCCATTTGTATAACACTGTTGAAATAACAAAATTATGAAGAACAGATTAATGCTTGTCAGAGCTAGCGATGGGTGGGGGAGAGGAGGTGGATGGCGTGACTATAAAGGGACAGCACTAGGGATCTTTGCGATGATGGAACAGGTCTGTATCTTGATTATGGTGGCAGTTACCAAAAATCTACATGTGATAGAACTGCATATAACTATACACACAAGAGCATTTAAAAGTGGTAAAATCTAAATAAGGTCTGTGGTCTGTACCAATGTCAGTTTCTGGGTTTTGCTATTGTACTTTAGGTTATATGAGATGTTAGCACTGGGACAGGCTGAGAGACGGGTACACAGGACCTCTTTTTTTTTAGTTTGTGAATCTATAATTATTTGAAAGTAAAAATATTTTTTAAAGTTCTAATAAGGAATCAGGAGGTAGGTAAAACCTCACTCCATAAAAAGCTATATTACTGAATGATACTTGATCTCACAAAAAACAACTTAGCAGAAAGTATTCTTGAACTAACCCAGACCCTTTCCTCCCATTTGATGACAGTATTGCTGGTAACTCAACTTAAAATTACATCCCTAGGGAAAAAAATAAAGTCACTAAAGAGAAAACTGAAAATGAGAAAAAAGTAAACTTTAACACAATATGATAATATGAATTAAATTATTAGATATTTAAAAAATCCAAAATAGCAACTTAAAAACTCAGAACTGGACAAACAAAATGCAGATGTGAATGACTGGCTAAAATCAGGAAAAAAATTTGGAGAAAAAGACAAACATATCAGACATGAAGGCCATTATAAAGTATCTAAGGAAGAAGAGATACAACCAAAAGTAAAATAAAGGATACGGAAGATATAAATGAAAAGAGCCAAGAAAATGAAACAAAAAGGCTAAAAGAAAAATCAGTAAGTGATAAATATGAAAGTCAAGCAAAGATCTAATTGAACTAATTTGAGTCCTGGAAATAAGCTGGAACAGCGGTTCTCAAGGTGTGGTCAATTAGGCCAATCTGGAATGCGACAGAATCAAAGACAAATGAACTGGCCTATTCAAAAAGTCAATGTTGCAAGAAGAAAAAAATGGGGAACTGTTCTAGATTGATGGATTAGCAACAAATCAAATGCAATTTGGATCCTGATTTTAAGAAGCATGAGACATCTTGGGGACATTTGAGAAAATTTGAATATGGGTAGATATTAGATGATGTTAGAGCATTGTTAACTTTTCCAGTTGTGATAATGGTTTTGTGTTTAGGAAGATGTCTTTATTCTGAGAAAATGCATGCTGACACATTTAGGGGTGAACTATTATGATGCTTGCAATTAATTTCAAAAGGTTTAGAAATGTATGTATCTGTACACACACAGACACACATATACAGTTGGAACATCCCTGAATGCAAAAATCTAAAACATGAAATTCATGCTCCATAATTCAAGGCTTTCTGAGTGCCAAAATGATGATACAAGCAGAAAATTCCACATCGGACCTCATGTAACAGGTCACAGTCAAAACGCAGGTGCACAACACAGTTTATTTGGTCTCCCTAAAGGAAAAAACCCATTTTAAAAAGCCATCCAGCAGAATGCCACCACACCCCTAGAAAGACTCACTTCTGGCCCTTCGACTGCTTCTGTTTCTCCTCACCTACAAAAATAAAATACAGTATACAATAACCTTTTAAAACACAGCATCGTTAAGTGGGAGACTGAAAGCCTGCCATTGTTTGTTGCTGCCCTTAACCAGCTGATACAGGTTTCTGGTGATGCTACTGTTGCCTAGCTACCCTGACCACATTATTTTTTCACTGTATCAATGTTATGTCTTTTTTTTTTTTTGCCGTCTTTGTTCCTATGCGAATTATGTCATTTTTTTTTACTGTTAAGTAGTTATGCATGAGTAAGTATAGTAACTGCTTGTTGGTAGCATATAAATTCAGTCAGGAATGATGGTGACATCAAACAACCACAAATTGACCACATGAGTGGCTGAGATGACACCTTTGCTTTCTGATGGTTCAATGTATGCAAACTTCGTCTCAATACACGAAATTATTAAAAATAATACTATATAAAGTTACCTTCAGGCTATGTGCATAAGGTATATATGAAACAAGTGAATTTTGTGTTTAAACTTGGATCCCATCTCCAAGATGTCTTATTGTGTGTATGCGGATATTCCAAAGTTTGAAAAAAATCCCAAATCCAAAATGTTTCTTCTAGTCCCAAGTATTTCAGATAAGAGATACACAACCTATATAGCAAAATCATTGAATCTGAGATGGGTGTACAAAGATCACTACTTTCAGTCTTCCTTTTTGTTTGAAAATGTGCATGATAAACATATCCATACAGTTCATTGTAACATTACAAATTCCAAATCCTTTGGGAAAAACCCACCTAAACACAGTCTCTCTTTATCTAAGTGAATTCAAGATGATGCTCCTTTTTACAAAACTAAAAAAGATTTTGCAGTGGTGGCACTCCAGCCTCAAGTTAGTAGCATAGTCCTGCCTATATAAAAACATCTTAGTATTCCATTTCACTCTTAAGTTTTGTGTTCCTTCCATTCCATTAGGGAATAGAGCTTTGTGTCTGATAACAAATTCAGTCTACCATGAGACTATACACCACATTTAGAGGAAACTGGCCAGGCGTGGTGGCTCACACCTGTAATCCCAGCACTTTGGGAGGCCGAGGTGGGCAGATCACTTGAGGCCAGGAGTTTGAGATCAGCCTAGCCAACCTGGCAAAACCCCATCTCTACCAAAAATACAAAAGCCGGGTGTGGTGGTACAACCCTGTAATCCCAGCCACTCAGGAGGTTAAGGCAGGAGGATCACCTGAACCAGGGAGGCGGAGGCTGCAGTGGGCCAAGATTGTGCCACTGCATGCCAGCCTGGGTGACCGAGTGAGACTCTGTCTCAAAAAAATAAAAATAAAAAAGGAAACCACTCAATTTTTAGTCGTCTCCTGACTTAATTCTTTCCTTATACAGGTTAGCTCCAAGATACATCATTTAACTACTTTATGTCAGGAAACCACAAAATCCTAACCACTTTCACCACATCTTCTCTGCAAAGATCTCAACTTAGAATCAATCTAACTTGAAAATCCATCCCCCTGTATATCCCCTATAGATCCATTTCCCCTCCTCTACAAAGCTTTCTTTGCTTGATCTCCCATCCCAAAGTGATCAATCCTTAGAAATCTCATACCATTTTGCATTGCTGGTATCCAAGATGCAAAATAATCTTTGCCTGAGCCATGGAGATTTATTTCTACCACTCTTACGGCGATTATTTATTTTACCTTATTATTTGTGAAGAAGCCTAGAATTTTTTATATTTACACTGTTAAATGGTCACAACATTTTAAAAGCTGTAGAACAGTTATAGTTCATATATTAACTTTATAATTAAATGAAAAGGCAATGTTTATTAGCTCTTTCATACATCGTCTCTGAAAAGTTCTCAGTTCTTCTCACTGAAACTTGTAAGCAACTGAGCAGCTTCTGTCTGTATCTAAAATGGAAAAATACATGTTATAAGTAAACAGGAGAGCTAAGAGACTAACTTGTGAAATTTAAGTTTATAAAGTGGGTTTCTAAGAGTTTCCAAACACATTATAACAATAAAATTTCTTGACAGTGACCCAATGAGACTCTCAGCTCTTCCACTTTAGTACACATCCCTTGACTTTTATGTTTTAGAAATCTTAACTCCATCTGTCATGTGTGTCACACAGGAATAATACTGCATTGTAGCAGGCAACCCGTAACATCTATCTGGTGACAGTAACTAAACATTTCCTATATAGAAATATAAATGTCAATGAATTTAAGCTTGAAATGAACACACCTGTTTTCAACAATACTATGCATTTAGAAAATTATGCTTTTAAAGAAGTTCTTAATTCACCATTTAATAGTGCCTCAAAACCTTTCTGCCTTACTTTATGGGAGATGTTTTACCTGTTTATCCTCCTCTGTGTGTGCTGGATAGTCCTTGGCTTTCATTAGCCAGAAAGCAGCAAGCTTTTTGTTGTGTAGTTTCAAGTATGTCTTTCCTAAAAGAAGTAAGTTTTTGCTGTAGAAGTTTGGATCCACTGCACATAGGAAAGAAAAAATGATCTCAGATGAAATAGTGTTGCTTTTATTTTTAAAGGTTTGATTTTCAGGTCTAAATTTCAATAAATTTGGTCAATAAGTGATTAGACTAATGGAAATTCTCTTTTGTTCAACTGTTTATATCTCAAACAAATGTTTGTAAAATAATAATTACCATTTAATGAACATCTACAAATGTGCTAGGCACTGTATCATACACATTTCTGATTTTCACAACTTTATAAGTGGGTATCTCCATTTTATAGATGAGAAGCTGAAGCTCCTGATAGAATGTACGCTATTTGAGGACAGTGATACTCTTTTTAATCTCTTTAGTTCCCTATGACACCCCAAGTGCCTACAGCAGTGTGTGAAACAACATACATTCAGTGTACATCTGCTGAATAAGTGAATGAAATAATGATGATGACATATATATATTTGATCAACATTTACTGGATGTCAGCTATACTTAAGCATAGAGGATGAAACAAAAGCTCTGCTTTTTTCAACTTTGTAACGAAAAGGAGAAAGAAACATGAACACAACTAAATGTAATATAAAAATGAACGGAATGCTTTGCTAGATATACAAACTTTGAAATGGTATGACAAACCAAAAAAAAAAAAAAAAGTGGAGAACATTCTTGGCTGAGAGAAAAGCATAAATAGAAAGCCTATGAATGAAAGCATAGAATTATCTCACCAACTTAATTCTCCACAAAGTTTCCTAACAATCTAAGATCCTCTGTATTCAAAGCATACTTTTTCCTCTATATAATTAATGATTAATTCCATGTGCTCCTTAACTAAAATTGTTTTACTTCCTTGAGCAGATTTGTGTGATGCCATGTTGATATACTTAAATTCATTCATCCAGTCATTCATCTATTTACTCAGTCATTTGCCAAGCATTGTGCCAAGTAATGAGTGTGCAATTGTGAGCCAGAAAAGACAAAGTCCCCATCTTCTCTGTACAGTCTTAGACATGTAAGTGTTCATAGTATTGAGTGATAAGTGTCACCGAAGAAACACAAGATACTAAGGGCATCGGAGGAGCTTCTGAACTGAATATGGACCAGAAAGAAATAAGGTAAGGTCACTGAAGAATGAAGTTACCACGGATTTATTTTAGCTCCATGAGGGAAGGACCATGTTTTTCTCAACACACCCAACCCTTAAGTCTCTAAGGTCCTATATTTTTACTTTGTAATTAACTTTTAAATCTCTTTAAAAAAAAGTCATTCCTAGATTCATATTTATGATATGTGAAACAGTATGATCATGAAAGGGTATTATTAGAAGGTAATAATGTAAGTCAGAATTGATAAATTACAGAGATAAAACGTTCAGATAAAATTCTGTAGAAGATAACTATTATCATGAAATGAATAAGTCTATTATGTGTGGGATCTCAAATTTAATAAACATGGTGTCATCTTAATTTTCTCCTGATTAAGTTTTATAGAATATATTTCAATGGCTTTTATGGTCTATTTGGTAACATATGCTTATGTCTCTTATCTCCCCCACTTAGTGTATGAATATTAAAAAGGATAAATTTAGGATGGCCTGGTGACAGTTTCATAGGAGTAGTCACTTTTCAAAACAAACATGACCTGAAACTCTTTGTCACAATATCTGTAAGAGAACGGCTGAATAGCAGAATTCCCATTTAAATGCCTCTAATTAGAGATACATATATATATACACATATATATATATCTTTTCCCCCCCAGACAGGTCTCACTCTGTGGCCCAGGCTGTAGTGCAGTTGTGCAATCACAGCTCACTGTAGCCTGGAACTCCTGGGCTCAAGTGACCTTCCTGCCTCAGCCTCCTGAGTAGCTGGGACTACAGGTGTGTGCTGCCACACCTGGCTAATTTTTATTTTTATTTTTTGGTAGAGATGAGGTGTCACTATGTTGCCCAGGCTGGTCTCAAACTCCTGGGTTCAAGTGATCCTCCTGCCTTGGCTTCCCAAAGTGCTGGGATTACAAGTGTGAGCCACCACATCTGGCCAATATGTGCAGTCTTGAATAAGACAATTACCATGTCAGAGACTCCTCTCAAAAAGGAAGGCTGAATTACATCAAATGATGGACATTCCGGAACTGCAGCTTTAAGTTCAGTAGCAGCCTATTTCTCATTCAGGTGATCTTTACTGAATAAAGACTTTAAAAATTGTTTTACAGTATCTAGCACAAAAATAAGCGTAACAGAATAACTTTGCTTTAGAATTTGCTATTATAGTATATATATACAGCATTCATACAATTTTACTGTATTAATATGTGTAATCAAAAATACCTTACCTTGTTCTGCCCTGTGAAAGTAGCCCAAGGCCTGTCAAAAACGCAAAGAGCCCAAACATAATTAAAAAGATTAAAACAGACAATATTAAAAAAGCATTGTCTCAAAGACCTATTCCTATATTAAAGTCAGGAAGTAAATCATCTTAAAATAATGGTCACTTCTTCAACAGTGAGAGTTAACACCCAAACTGAACGTAACACTTAACTCATCATTAAGATTACAATATATGGACTACTTCTGGTAATAACTTGGTTGCTGTTTACAACTTGTACCAAACATAATGTGCAGAAAGGAAAGAACATTATCATGTGTAACTCAGCTATTTTGACAGTTCTCTTAAATAATAACTAGTGATTTCTAGTAAAAATGAAATATAATCAAAAGCTGAATTGATTCAGGTTGTACTAGTGAATTTTTAAGAGTCCATTATTATTGAAATTCCTACATACAATGTTATTGCGGGTCTGAAACTCTTTGTCCTACTTAAGCTACTGTTTTTGTAATGCATTCTCTAGTGACATTTGATTTCTTAGAAACATAACTAATTTGATAAAGTAGAGCTGACTATATTTTTTGTCCTTAAAATGATTTTTTTTTTTTTTTAAGATAGGGTCTCACTCTGTTGCCCAGGCTGGAATACTATGGCACAATCACTGTTTATTGCAGTCTTGGCCTCCAAGGCTCAAGTGATCCTTCTTCCTCAGCTTAGCTGAGTAGCTGGGACTAGAGGCACAGGCCACCACACGTGGCTAATTTTTGTATTGTTTTCTAGAGGTTTTGCCACGTTGTCCAGGCTGGTCTTGAACTCCTGGGCTCAACTGATCCACCAACCTCAGCCTCCCAAAGTGCTGGCATTACAGGCATGAGCCACTGTGCCCAGCAGATGGGCATTATTTTAATAATGCCATTATAAAATAATGTATTATAAAATAATGCCACCAAAGTGCATTATTTTAATAATATTTCTCAACTGTGTGTAAAGAATACAACTATTTTTTACATCAATTTCTACACTATAGCTTCCCAGAAGAAAGAAAAGCTCCTTGTTACAATGTAAGTAGTATAAGTACAGCTTTCTCAATTGCCTGTCTTCTTACTCTGAAAAGCTTGTGATGAATAAACCCAAAGTTTAACCAGAAATTCCTCTCAAATTTTATTTTTAACATGAAAAACAAAGGCCTTGAAAATATAACAGAATATGAACCTTTCATATGCTTTTTAAAATCAAAGTTATAATGAGTGTTCTTCTTTTATCAACTCAAGCATATGCTTTACTTTTCTGTTATTGTGTATAATACAGCTAAAACATGCTGGGTAACAGTTGCTGTATTGTTCTATTTTTGTGACTTCAATATGGTTTAGATTTCAAACAGAAAATGAAGGTAGATTTTAGCCACGAGCCATTTTAAATGACAGTATTCCAGAATTAACAGTCACTCACCTAATGGGGAAAAAGAAAACCACTCACCAGTCATGGATAATAAGTTTTAAGCCTTGTGATAACATAGTTGAATTGGATCATTAGAAATTGCTCAAGTCCCTCACTGAATCAGAGCTCCACATGTGTGAACACTGTGGAATGGCGCTGTGGTTAATAAATCGGTACTAAGTTAACAAAGGACATCAAACTACCTTCTCATAGGTGGAACTCGGAGGAGTTGCAAACAGCATTTCAGCAATTCTTCTTTGATACCAAGGCATTTCAGCAAATGTATAGCACCTACAAGGAAATAATACAATTTTATACATTCAAATTGTACCTTCTTTTCTCTTAAAGATAACGAAGCATCTTAATACTATAAAAGGAATTTTGTACTGTATGTTTAAACAACTTGTGCTTTACATGATATCTATTAGGTAATCCAGAGATTGACATAGTGATCCATTAGCTGGGATGTGTATTTTGTGATTAAATATAAATAGTAAGCAGTCATACTAATAACAGTAATATAATATACATCTACCATTGAGTGCATTGTGCCAGGTACTGGGCTGATTATTCTCTCACTTATTCTTCATAACAATTATATATGAGATAGGATAATTTCCCCTATTTTTTTTATAGAAGAAAAACTCAGAGAAGTTAAACCTTACTCAGGAAAAATGACAAACGTAAACATCAAATGTATAAATAACAGCAACCAACAACTTAAATCCATTTTTAAAGGGGCAAAACAAATGATTAACCTCCAAAGATCTTTACAACTTTCAGAAATAAGTAGGAAAGAAAGTGTTAGATCTTTGACTAGGATTTGAAGCTCTTAAGGCAAAAATTGCTATTTCATTTGGGTTTGCTTACTAGCATCTGACTTAGTGACTGCCCTTCAATTATCATTAATCCTCAGTGAGTGAGTGTTAGCTTAATATGTCCTTTATCCTAAGAATATATTTCTCTTTTAAAAGAGTTTGACAGAGGACAGTTTGCACTGGTACCCTTCTTAGATGGCAGTAAATATTTAGCTCTGCAGACCATACTCAAAAGAGTGGCCCATCAGTACAGAATACTTTGATAAAGCCTCATACCAGCACAATAATAATCTACAGTGGACATAAGATCACATAAAAATAGACAAGATACTGAAAATCAGATTATATCGTTCCTCAGATTAATCCAGACTATATCTGACATACTCTGAAGATACAAAGACCCTCTTGGGGCATTCTACTGTTTTACTATAGTTACATTAATCTAATTTCATTTAGCATGGTAAATAAGAACAGTCTTTTCAGTCTGTACATGTTTCTAAATGACCTGAATAACAATGTTTAACAGGGTCATAATCAAATTCAGTATGTTCTAACAATACATATACGAGTGCTAGTTAATGGATTTAGCACTCTAAACTCTGTCAGATAATATTTTAAAATATTGAATATCTTCTATATATGCAAAAGATTTATACATACTACAAAATAATATCACACTAAATACTACTGAAATATTTAAATAAATTTTCTTACCAAATACCCATAAGGTGAATTGAAGTCGCATCTTTAGGGTTCAGTTCAATTGCTTTCTAACAAGAAATGAGAAAAATAAATTGTATTTGTTTTCTAAACACTAATAAGTGCGTTACTGTGTTTGCTGAAGAAGCCATGATTTTTGTAAAAAAAAAAAAAGCAATCGTGTGTTTCAATTCTCCCATTATAATTAATATTAATAATTAATCCTGATTCTTTGATTAAATTCACTTCAAAACACTATTAATGACTTGTATTAAGGTTACTATTTTGTAAGGTCCAGACATTTATAGTGTCTATCAAGATGAGAAAAAACATGAAATACATAAATGAATTAAGTTTGCAAATTAATAATCTATAGCTCTTAAAGTTTCTTCCAGATTAAAGGAAAAATGAATAAGGAAGTACTTTCTTGGCAAACTGTAGATGGATACTGAATAAAAGTCATTATTTCCCAAAGAAGAACTAAAAATGCATTTTAGTTTTTTAGAAAAATCTAGTTTTAGACAGTCTCTTCTATGTAGATTGTAGAAAGTCTTTTCTATTTTTAGAAAGTCTCTTCTTGTATGCAGATTTTGTTCAACTTCCCCATCTGTACTTACCAAACGAAAAATAAACAGTTTATAGAATAATTATGTGCAATGTAAAATATGTTGAATCTCCCTAATTTCTATTTACTATGTGAATTAGTGTGAAGCATAAACTATAGAATACCTTTAAAGAAACTGTTCCTCCTTTTATCCATTATTTTGTTGAAAACCACTAAAGAAATCTTACAGATTAATGTTGATCATATTAAAAGCACTGTTTTTGAAAAAGTTAAGATTTCCTAGTTTATGCTTTTCTATAAACCCACATTTTTGCTTTCAGTTTAGTAATGTGTGAGGTACACATTTTCTTTTCTTTTTTTTTTTTTTTTTTTTTTTTGAGACAGAGTCTTGCTATGTCGCCCAGGCTGGAGTGCAGTGGCCGGATCTCAGCTCACTGCAACCTCCGCCTCCCGGGTTCACGCCATCCATTCTCCCACCTCAGCCTCCTCAGTAGCTGGGACCACAGGCGCCCACCACCTCGCCCAGCTAATTTTTTGTATTTTTAGTAGAGACGGGGTTTCACCGTGTTAGCCAGGATGGTCTCGATCTCCTGACCTCGTGATCCGCCCGTCTTGGCCTCCCAAAGTGCTGGGATTACAGGCTTGAGCCACCGCGCCCGGCCTAGGTACACATTTTCAAATATTTGTGATGGTTAAGAGCATGGTCTCTGAAGCCAGACTGACAGGATTCAAGTCACAGCTTAATGACCCTGAACTGGCTGCAATATCTACATTGTTACCACGACTGAGTTTTTTCTCTTTTATAGAAAAGTCATATACTTACTTAACTCATAAGGTTGTGGTAAAAAATAAAAATATTTTAACATGTTTATATGCAACTTATGCTCTAAGCAACCTTTCCCAATTGGAATTCCACTAAAAATTAAGCCCTTCAAAAAACTGTGTAAGTAACTATTTTTTCCATTTCCTAAGAATGATACAGAGATACTGTAGTCCCATTCTAGATGCGTAGGAAGGAAGTTAATTCATCACAATGGATGCCTGGGGGGGATCAGGGTTTAATTTTCCTTTTTTTTTGCCTTTGCCAAAATAAGGTTTTATTTTGAAAGTTATTTGAAAAACACTGAGTAAAGAAGGAGAAGACCTAAGACGCAATGGATATAAGTTTCCAAATTTGTATTCTTGCCAGTCCCACCAATGGTCTGTCAAGCCCAGAAGGTGCTGATTTCTTTGGTAATTCCTATTTTTAGCTTCCTGGAGAAGAGAGCTTTTCCCACAAGCCATCTTTTTTTTTTTTTTTTTTTTTTTTGTAGAGTAGGGCTTTATTTCCAGAAAACTGTGTGTGAGTTGGAGCAGTATTTTTTTTTCAAAACTATCAAGGTAGATCTAATATGTTCAACAAAGTGGGACGGCTCGGCCAGATACGAAGTGGAAAGATTCTCTAGTATGTGCTTGTCATCCTGCTGCAAGCAGAAATCCACATGTGGAAATGGCGTCCAGGAGTACAGTCCTATACGAAGTTGTTCTGTCTTTGCACTGTAAATGCGAATCTTTGGTCCTCCTGCTAAACCTCATGCGGCGTGCAGCTGCTCCTCCAGACCTCGATCTTGAAAGGAGGCTCTGTAGGCCGGGCACAGTGGCTCACGCCTGTAATCCCAGCACTTTGGGAGGCTGAGGCAGGCAGATCACTTGAGGTCAGGAGTTTGAGAACCAGCCTGGCCAACATGGTGAAACCCTGTCTCTACTAAAAATACAAAAATTAGCTGGGCGTCGCAGCGGGCGCCTGTAATCCCAGCTACTCGGGAGGCTGAGGCAGGAGAATCACTTGAACTCTGGAAGTGGAGGCTGCAGTAAGCCAAGATCACACCACTGCACTCCAGCCTGGCCAACAGAGAAGACTCGATCTCAAACAAAAAAAAAAGAAAGGAGGCTCTGTAAATCTCTGCAGTCTCAAGTTGACAGCAATGCCATGTATTATTAGAAAGTGGTATTCATTTTCTTCCCGGTCATTTAATTCCATCACATATAATCATAATACCACTAAGTGAATGTCATCTTCTTTCCTGTCAGATTCACTAAGAAGTTAATGAGTGAGTTTTTGTGACAACTGCCTCCCACATCACTGAAGCCTCCCACGAGGTATACTTCCAGCCTTCCACATTTGAGCATGGTCGGAAAAGGATTTTATGGAGTTCATGATCAAGGGGACCTCAGCTTTGGTGTCAGTTCCATCACAATGTGTCAAGCAGGTGGCCCCGTTACCTGTGTGCCACATGACCACAATGTGACAAGCAGTGGCATTATCAGAACCCAGAATGGAGATGGAGCCATCCTTTGGGGAGGTCACTGTGAGCTCTCTTTGCTGAACATACAGAAGGCCCTAGGGTTCCACTTGTCGAACAGACTGACCTCTGAGACGTCTGCCTCTTTCCTCCAGAAGCAGGTGGGCTCGGACAAGGTCCCTGGCGAACTGCAGCAGCCACACTCGCCGCCCCTCAACAAGCAGTGGCATTGCGGAGGCAGCCGCCCAGGCCAGAGTTTAATTTTCTTACGGGAAGGGTTGACAGGGGGTACTTTCAAGCAAACTCTTTCATAATCAATCTTTCCTGCCATTGGTCTTTCAAAAGGAATCCAAAGACGGTAATTCCTTGCCACTTTGGATATATAATGGAATTTGAAATGTAAGTAGTATAAATGATCCTTTTAATATGTAAATACTAAATACTGCCATTTAAAATATATTTAAACATGTACATTTGAAAGCTTATATAAAACACTGTTTTTTATAATCTATAACCTTCACTGTTTTGTTAAAAAAAGAGAAAAGTGTACATTTGTATTTTTTCTACAGTTCTTCATTATTCACTTTGGAAGTTACGTCATGTATTTCTACATCCTGAGACACAGAGAAATTAAGTGATCTATCTAATGCCACTGAGAAAATTACTGTATTTCCCTGAATCTAAAATATCAAAAATGACACCATTAGTTTATGTGCCACTAAGAAAGAAAATATCACTGCCAACTACAATGTAAGGTTCCAGTGATTACATCATGTAATCTCATTTCAAGGATTTTAAACTGTGAAACAGGTAAATTGTTACATTATAAAATGTCACTTACTAGGTATATATTACTATCTATACCTGAACAAGAAAAGCTAGGTCTCCTGACTCCCAGTCATTCTTTTTCACTAGTTGTTACATAAACTAAGAATTGACACTAAACCATAAAATTCTGAAAAACTATTTAAATAGCAAATTCAGCACTATTCCTATGTATGTTTCCATCACTTTTCCTTCCTATAATCTCAAAAGAGCAATAAATATGCTGGTTTTTTGTGGTAGTTTTTTTTTTTTTTTTTGAGACAATGAAGTTCATACACGTTAAGAAATATACAGACTCCTATGCAATTCTTAGCACCTAACAGCTAACTATAAATTAACTTTAGGGGAAAATATTTTTAGTAAAACACACATAGAATACACACAGAGATATCAATCTTAAATAGAATTATTACTACAAGGAGTGGTGTGTCAATTGTGTTAAAGACTGTTACATTGGACCACACTTTCCATATTCAGGAACTTGTGTCACTGGTCCCCTCCCACAGAAACTGGGCTTGCCCTTGTGACTTGTTTAGATTAATAGGATATTACCAAGTATGATGCAAGCAGAGGCTTGCTAAAAGTTTGCACACTGGATCTTTTCCCATGGAACACTCATTCTTGTGAGCCAACTACCATGCTATAATGAAGGCTGAGCTAGACAACTAAGTGATGATAAAAACAAGTGAGGAGAAACTCTCATAGGTGATAGGCCATCTTGGACACTGTAGTCTCAGCTGAGGGCCCAGGTGATTGCAGCTGTCTAAATGACCTCAGCTATACCAAGCGATGTGGAAGTGCCACTGAGCTCAGTTAACCCACAGAATTGCAAGAAATAAGAAACTTGGCTGGGCGCAGTGGCTCACACCTGTAATACCAGCACTTTGAAAGGCCAAGGCAGGTGGATCAGCTGAGGTCAGGAGTTCGAGACCAGCCTGGCCAAAATGGTGAAACTCTGCCTCTACTAAAAACACAAAAATTAGCCAGATGTGGTAGTGTCCGCCTGTAATCCCAGCTACTCAGGAGGCTGAGGCAGGAGAATTGCTTGAACCCAGGAGGCGGAGGTTGTAGTGAGTCGAGATAGTGCCACTGCACTCCAGCCTGGATGACAACAGCAAAACTACGTCTCAAAAAAAAAAAAAAAAAAAAGAAAAGAGAAGAAATAACAAACTGTCATGGCTCTACTCCACTGTTATCATAGGTGGTTTGAAATACAGCAATAGATAATGAAAACAAAAACCTATTCAGAAAAATTTGACTTTTAAAATTCATGAATTTGAATAATTCATCAGTACCTCAAAATGCTCCTTGATAATATACGCATTTGCAATTTTAGCCTTGATGCCTTCATAATCTCCAACATCACTAAGGCAGATTGCATACCACTGAAAATTAAAAAAAAGTGTAAGAACAATAATATTCTTAATATTCCATTTAATACAAGGTAAAACTGTATAATATTTATTCTTCAAGTCATTCTCATCCAACAAAAAGTCATTGAGCATAAAAACTGTATTAAATGTAATGGAATACATAAAGAAAAGTGGACATGGCCCTCTAGAAACTCAGAAATAGGGTTGGGCGCAGTGGCTCACGCCTGTAACAGTACTTTGGGAGGCTGAGGTGAGTGGATCATCTGAGGTCAGGAGTTTGAAACCCTGGCCAACATGGTGAAACTGCATCTCTACTAAAAATACAAAAATTAGCTGGGCATGGTAGCATGCACCTGTAATCCCAGCTACTTGGGAGGCTGAGGCAGAAGAATTACTTGAACCCAGGAGATGGAGGCTGCAGTGAGCCAAGATCACACCACTGTACTCCAGCCTGGGCAACAGAGAGAGACTATGTCTAAAAAACAAAACAAAACAAAACAAAACAACCTCAGGGATAGGACATGTTTATAGAGAACTATAATACAAGGTAGAAAGTGGTGAATTTTCCAAGAAAGTTACCAACACAACAAGATAATGGTTCATGTTTATGGTCTGAGTATCAATTTAGAAGAATATGTAATTGAATGTTTTATTTCTCATTCTCTTTTCTAGGAGTTCCATCTCCTCCCATATTGCACTGTTATAGTAAGAACAGCCACAATGTCAGCTGTGACCTTATCTCCACAGCCACAGTTGGACAGCAGACCCAAACTGAAACAACCTGAGTTTCTTTCCCAAGAAATGAATCTAAAATGGCCATGCTTCAGAAACCCAGGTGCTGTGGAAAGTCACAAGACTTAGGATAAGGAGAAAAAAAATGTCTGCAATGAAAAAGATTTTCCGGTAACAGCAGAGTAGAGAAACAATTAATGAAGCCTCGGAGCAATCAAGCCAATTTTTCCCAAGGTCCAACTCTACCCTGCCTTTGGGTTCTATGAAGTCCAACAATCCAGAAGGCTAATGATGACCTCGTCTCCCTGTACAATTTACTGAAAAACGTCATTGTGAACCAGTAAGAAATCCTGAGTTACATGTGAAAGTCATTCTAGGTCTCAGTTGTCTAGCTGTTATATTCCTACCTCTAAATAAAACAGAAATATAACGTGAGGAAAATGACAAAATATTTGTGAAGCGCTTATACTACTAAGAATATAGATATAGGTAATTCATGAAATTACTAAACTTCTGCTTAAAAATAAGCATTCACAAAAGTAATTTATCAAATACACATGAAGTTAGACCAAATGTTTACGAAAACAAAGACTTCTTTTTGAAAAACATAAAAATAACTATCTTCCCTACTTCTTTAAAATAGAGAAATTATCCTTAAGATATAAGATTGAATAAAAATAAAAAAACTTAAAATAGAGAAATTGTTCTTCCAATGTAAATTAGGGATAATAGAAAAATATAGAAAATGTACCTCTCAGTACATGGTAATAGCTTAGTTAAGCAACTCACCTTATGCACTGCAAAATGTGATTCATTTTTCTCTAGTGCTCTTTTTGCATACTCTAGGGCTTCATACACCAATAGCTTTTTCTCCTCTTCTGAGGTTCTGCTAAGCTGAGCAACATCACGTGATGCCCGTGCCAAACGCCACAGTAACTCTGCATCTTCACTAATTTGAAATAAAATATAAAACAACCATTTTAGCTCACATTTAAAAATTGTTAAGGGTTACATTACTAATGAATACATTATGGTCTTTCAGCTTAGGAAGCTAGCAACATGGTATCAAAAGCCATTACTAATAATGCTAAATTTGTTATTTTCATTAATACAAAACCTTTATTTGCTAAAATTTCCTATAAAAATGTCTAATATTCATAAATATTAACTTACCTCTAGTATCTAAAACACTGACTTCTTTCAAAAATATCTTTGTATTAAAATTCTCTAAACATCCGACCTACAAAACTCAACATATTAACTTGAGGCTTGGCCTCGCTAGCACTGTGTTTCCAATAGCTCACTCAGTAGTTCATACAGTATCATAAAATACGTAAATTTTATAGACAGGGTCATGTTCTAAAAATACAAAACTGCTGAATCCCTAGTCTCAAATATAGCACCTGACACACAATAGTTTTTGACAATTATTTGCTAATGAATGAATGGTTGAATATAATGTAATCTCAAAATATAATCCTATGTTTGAATACTATGCCATGATGCATGGGTTACTTCAAGTAAGAGCATTGGATTCTTTGAAGAACTTCCATTTCCATATAGTGATATAAGAAATGGTTAATAAATTATTAACCATCACAACTGACAGAAATAATTGTAAAAATTAAATTCCGGCCAGGCATAGTGGCTCACGCCTGTAATCCCAGCACTTTGGGAAGTCAGGCAGGCAGATCACCTGAGGTCGGGAGTTCAAAACCAGCGTGACCAACATGGAGAAACCCCGTCTCCACTAAAAATACAAAATTAGCCGGTCGTGGTGGTGCATGCCAATAATCCCAGCTACTTGGGAGGCTGAGGCAGGATAATCGCTTGAACCTGGGAAGTAGAGGTTGCAGTGAGCCAAGATTGCGCCATTGCACTCCACCTTGGACAACAAGATCAAAACTCCATCTCAAAAAAATAAAATAAATTCCTTTTTATTAAATGTTTGCCTTTAATCCTCACTTTATATTTTTTTAACAAAAAATAAAAATCTGAAACTAAAGGTTCCTTTAGTTAAGATAGTTATTATTCAATGAATATGGAGTAACTACCTTACAGCTTATTTTTCAAGCTATCAATGACATGACAATAAAATGACAAACCAGCCACCTTGAATTACTGAGGGGAGAATGGAGAAGATCACTCCTGTAGATATCTAGGAAAGTAAATTTGGTGGGTCCTGGGGAGAAAACTGGTTTTGAAAATCTCAAAAAGGCAGATGAAAAGGACTCAATATTTTTAGTTTAGGAGATGAGTAAATTAGTTATCTAGAAATGCTATTTAGCCATATGATTTACTTTATAGGGTTGAGTCTTTCTCTCACTCCACACTCCTCCCAAAAATGAGTACACAGTGATATTCTACACTAAACCTACAATCTAAAACTAAAAATAGAAAAAGGGGGTATTTTTGATTTCTCTGACTATCCTTCTAAAGTAATACGCGGTTACTATTTAATGGTGGCATACAACACCCTAAATCTCAGTGAATTCATTTAATCTATACCAATAAATAATTACTTTAAAAGGAATGAGAAGTACAAAATATGACTAGAACGGATAAACATATATTCAGTAACTATGCTGTACGATCTAAAGCAAAATGGGAAAATCAACATTCCACTAGAGTAAGTAGTAACACCTTTTCAAATCAATGAGATACATGCAGCATTTAACGTAAGAAACAAATAGTATATTATAAATTAAACTTAAGAAATATTTTGAAGTAAAAACTACAATAATCAATTTTTAAAACCTCAAGCACTAAGGGTCATTTTATTGTTAAATAAAAATTTTAAGGAAACCACAAGCCTAGGCCTATCCTACATTGCTTACCTTTCCTTGTATTGGGTTAGCAACTGATAAAGTTTTTCTGTTTCTCCGCTTTCATACAGGTAGTCTGCTTGTTCAAGTATTTCTTCAACTTCAAAGATTATAAAGGAAAAAAGACACAATAAAATACGTCTTCCCAAGTCAGATGACAATAATTCAAAGAAACATAAACACTTTTATATATAAGCAAATGAAATTAGATACAGAAATGACCTATAGTGAAAGAGCAGAAATTATGAAGAACCTAGATGGAAACAAAGTAGCAATAAGCATAATGCTATCATAAAAAATGATTTATTGAAATCATGGGAAATAAAAAATTAGAAAACTTATTCTGGTACTGACTAAATATGAAACACTAACAATAAATATAACAGTAACGATAGCTGATGAGCTAAAAAAAATTCCAAAAACTCTCATAGTATTTTAAGAAAGTTTACTTATCTGTGTTGGGCCAGATTCAAAGCTGTCCTGGGCTCCATGTGGCCTATGGGCCGCAGGTTGGACAAGTTTGCTCTATACAGTCTTTGTTGTTGCTGCTGTTAAGTACTATCCGTTGTAGAAAATAAAAGTCATCTACTTGCAGCACTGAATGTTAGTAATGTGCATGAACCAAACTACACTGTTTTAATAGATTCTCTTTATATACAGATGTTCAAAGAGAGCTGTCATCAGAAATTTAGATGAAGCTAACTACACACTGAATCTGGAACTTATTGACACTATGCTCTGACTGACTCTTAAAACTAATTTATATATGACTACAAAATACATAAACATTATTGACAGTGTAGTGCCCTAAGAAAACTGTCTACTTAATGAAAAAACAGTCTGAATTTCAGGAAATTCCAATTATTACTCAGAAACATGTACATTTAATTTTGTCTTCTATAAGGGTACTGTACTACTTAGTCCTAAGCCAACATTCCAATGTGTATACACTTGGTATACTTTAATCAATCATGGTATACTCGCAGTTAAAAGGGTTTCTTGGCCTGGCGCGGTGGCTCACACCTGTAATCCTAGCACTTTGGGAGGGTGAGGTGGGAGGACCACCAGGTCAGGAGTTTGAGACCAGCCTGGCCAACATGGTGAAACTCCGTCTCTACTAAAAATACAAAAATTAGCTGGGCGTGATGGCATGCGCCTGTAATCCCAGCTACTTGGGAGGCTGAGGCAGAAGAATCGAACCCAGGAAGAAGAGGTTGCAGTGGGCCAAGATCACGCCACTGCACTCCAGCCTGGGCAACAGAGCGAGACTGTGTCTCAAAAAAAAAAAAAAAAGGGTGGGGGGTGAGTTCTTAAGTTTTTAAAAAATTAGCAAACAGAAGAAAACCACGAAAATTCTGATGCAATCATGTATTTTTTAACATCATAATGTAATACTTATACTAGTTAAGAAATTAAATGACAATAGCAGGAAAAAACCCTAAAATTAAATAAAGATTTTTTTTCCGGTAATCCCACTTCATTCTGATTAGGTGTTATAAAGTTTAATAATATTCATATGGCTGGTTAATTTTTAAAATTTTGCTTCCATTCTATTCTATATTTTTATCTAATAAGTGGCTGAATCACAAAGTTTGTGTTTTAACAATCCAAAGGATAAGTAGTAGTCTTTATTCTTTAGTTGATATTTACAGTAGGTAGAATAATGGCCCCCAAAGATGCCCCAATCTTAATCCCTGGAATCTGTTTGAATGTTTGGTTACATGGCAACAGTGAACTGCACATAGAATTAAGGTTGCTAATCAGCTAATCTTAAAATAGGAAATTATCCCAGATTATCCAGGTAGGCCCACTATAATTATAGGAGTCCTTAAAAGTGAAAGAGGAAGGCAAAAGTCAGAGAAGGAGTGTCAATGGAAACGAGGTCAGAATGATGGTTTGATGGTGGTTCTGAACATGGAGGAAGGCACCTTTAGCCAAATCATGTAGAAAGCCTGCAGAAGCTGAAAAAAGCAAAGAAAGAGAATATTCCCTAGGGTCTCTGGAATGCAGCTCTCCCAGTGCTGATTTTAGCCAGTCAGAACCATTTTTGGCTTCTGTACTGTAAGATACAGAACTACAGAACCCTAAGATAATAAATTTGTGTTGTTTAAGTCACTGAGCTTGTCACAGCAGTGAAAGAAAATTAATATTAAATTAAATATATTGATCTGACATATCTGAATGTGTATATAGTATGTATAAGTAAAAAAGTTACTTTTAAATCTATTCATTGATTATTCTCTGACTTACTGAAAAGACTGATTACTGTCCTTAACATGATCTAGGAATTCTAAATCACATTTCATGCGATTAAAAATGTAGAAATTGTCAGCCAGGCATGGCAGCTCACGCCTATAATCCCAACACTTTGGGAGGC
>NW_012114710.1:10768696-10796787 GCF_000951035.1 Colobus angolensis palliatus | reverse complement strand
GCCACCGCGCCCGGCTAGTTTTTGTATTTTTTAGTAGAGACAGGGTTTCACCATGTTAGCCAGGATGGTCTAGATCTCCCGACCTCGTGATCCGCCCGTCTCGGCCTCCCAAAGTGCCAGGATTACAGGCTTGAGCCACCACACCCAGCCAAATCTGTTGTTTTCTAACCTAATATTTTATACTTTCTTGAAAATATTTAAAACTAAGTTATGTTACTAACATAGAGACCATATTCTATAAAACAGACTGAACTTTTAAAGTAAATTATTTTCAACTTAATAAGCAAGTATTCTAAGATGAAATGAGATGTTAATTCACCTAAAACTGTAGAATGAAATCTTAAATTTAACCTAAAATAGATATGTGCAAGATCATAATAATTAGAATTTTTTAAAGAAATGCCAATGATGTGACCTCTTACATATATGTTAGTAAACTTTGATTTTCTACTTTTCCAGCTGACTGTACTCTAGCCATGTGAGCAGTGTCAGGACAAGAATACTCCTCTGGCAAGATAAAGAGCTATATTCCTGAGATTTCTCTACATAAGACTTAAGAAGTAGAAAATCTGAGTACCTAGATTCAAGCCTCTAAGTAGCAATAACATCATCAAAGTTTAAGGCAATTCTTTCATACCAATAATACTATGTCTCAGCAGTACCAGAAACAGTGCAACCAAAAATGCACTGAAATACAACAAATAACTACATACAAAGGAACACTGATCTCAGTTCTGTAGGTTCATCAATAAAGAGGAATTTTGAAAATATATATGAAAACACAAGTGAAGTGATATATAAAGAACCTTTAATGACTGTGACAAAAAAAGAAAAGAAATTTTAAAAAACACACAAAAACAAACTAAAAAATAAGAGAACCTTTAAGTTGGGCACTTGTAATTATCTTTTAAGCATTTTACATGAGCTTTCATATGCACACAGAGTACTATGAATGTATTAGCATACCTTTCTTCAAGGGGCTTTAAATTTGGTCTATTTTAAGGAGCTAATAAGGCCAGGCATGGTGGCTCACAATTATAATCCTAGCTGAGGCCAAGGCGGGTGGATCACCTGAGGTCAGGAGTTCAGGACCATCTTGGCCAACATGGTGAAACCCCATCTCTACTAAAAATACAAAAATTAGCCAGTCATGGTGGCGGGTGCCTGTGATCCCAGCTACTTGGGACGTTGAGGCAGGGAAATTGCTGGAATCCAGAAGGCAGAAGTTGCAGTAAGCTGATATTGCACCAATGCACTCCAACCTGGGGGGACAGAGCAAGACTCCGCCTCAATAATAATAATAATAATAATAATAAAAGAGATAATGAAATGTTCCTATAGGAGTGCTTCAGTTCCTGATAACAAGTGGATATCTGGTACCACCTTGTGATAAATACAGATATAACCATTTTAAAAGTCAGTCCTATAATCCCATCCAACTAAAATGTCAATGATATTTATGCCCTTAAACTTCAACTCATTTCCAAAAAACTCCCACTTAGGAATATAACTTAGTTCCAGAAAATGGAGGAAGTAAAAGCTTTTAAATTTGCTTTAAATAAGCATAAAGCAGATCAAAAGAGAATTAAGCAGAAATTTTGAAGCATGGAATTATTTGAAGATCAATTCCTTAAAAAAAAAAAAATAGCAAATGGAAGAGATATAAGACAAAGAAAAACTTGTAAGGGCCAGTGAAGTTATATTTTTACAGAAACATATGGATCATTTTCCAGGATAAAAGTCTCTGTATTTTTCAATTAATCTTTTTTCAAAGGGCTATGGTCTGTAGTCTCACAAATTATATAAGCATGCCAATCAACTAATTACAAAGTGATTTTTTTGTTGTTTTAAGAAAATAAAGCTATTGCATTATGGAAAACAACAGGGAGGTTCCTCAAAAACTAAAAATGGAACTAGTATATGATCCAGCAATCCCACTTCTGGATGTACATCCAAAGGAACTGAAATCAGTATGTCAAAGAGATATTTGTACTGCCACATTCACTAAGGCATTAGTCACGATAGCCACGCCTTAGGAAACAACCTAAGTGCCCGTTAATAGAGGAATGGATTAAACACAAAAAGTAGCATACATACACAAATGGAGTATTATTTAGCTTTAAAAGAGAAGAAAATTCTGTCATTCTGTCATTTGTAAGAATGTAGATGAACATTATATTAAGTGGGGGACATTATGTTAAGTGAAATAAGCCAGGTACAGAGAGAAAAATGTAGGTTGAACATCTCTAATCTGAAAATCCAGAATTTGAAATGTTTCAAAATCCAAAACTTTGTGAGAGCCA
Source organism: Colobus angolensis palliatus (assembly GCF_000951035.1). Lineage (NCBI taxonomy): Eukaryota > Metazoa > Chordata > Mammalia > Primates > Cercopithecidae > Colobus > Colobus angolensis. Next base: position 10,794,484 of record NW_012114710.1, on the reverse strand, counting down.
ACACGATGCCACAAGTAGAAAATTCCACGCCTGACACTTTTACTTTTTGATGGTACAATGTACGCAAACTCTGTTTCATGCACAGTTATTTAAAATCTTGTATAAAATTACCTTCAGGTTATGTGTGTAAGATATAAATGCAACACAAATAAATTCTATGTTTAGACTTGGGTCCCATTCCTAAGACATCTCATTAGGTATATGCAAATATTCCAAAATCCAAAAAAATCCAAAATCGGAAACACTTCTAGTGCCAAGCAGTTTGGACAAGGGATACTCAACCTACACTATATGATCTCACTTACGTGTGGAATCTAAAAAAGTCAAACTCACATATGTAGAGAGTAGAATGGCAGTTACCAGAGGCCGGGGTTGAGTGGCATGAGGGAATGGGGCGATGTTGGTCAAATGGTACAAAGTTTCAGTTAGACAGGAGGAATAAGGTTTAGAGATCTGCTGCACAGCATGGTAACCATAGTTAATAACAATGTATTACATATTTAGAAATTGCTAATGCAATAGACTACAGAACTCCATAGCTTAGCTCACTTAAGAGGTAGAAAAGAGAATGCTGGAAAGTGGCATAAGAGCTTGTTGAGGCTGGGTGCAGTCGCTCATGCCTGTAATCCCAGTATTTTGGGAGGCCAGGGTGGGTAGATTACTTGAGGCAAGGAATTCGAGACTAGCCTGGCCAACATGGTGAAAACCCGTCTCTACCAAAAACACAAAAATTAGCTGGGCATGGTGACACGTGCCTATAGTCCCAGCTACTAGGGAGGCTGAGGCAGGAGGATTGTCTGAGTCCAGGAGGTTGAGGGTGCAATGAGCTGTGATCATGCCACTGCACTTCAGCTTGGGTGACAGAGCGAGACTCTGTCTCAAATAACAAAACAAAACAAAAGCTTGTTGAAGTGTGAAAGAACCCAGTGAACACTTGACTCCCTCACCCATCTTATTGTGGCTAAAAAGGCCTCATCCAGCTTGTGCAGGCCTCATAGAGGTCTAGGACCTTAAAATGTTATTTTTAACTTAACAAATATCAGCCGGGTGTGGTGGCTCATGCCTGTAATTCCAGACTTTGGGGTGGGCGGATCACTTGAGGTCAGGAGTTCAAGACCAGCCCGGCAAACATGGTAAAACCCCGTCTCTTCTAAAAATACAAAAATTAGCTGGGCATCGTGGCACAGGCCTATAATCCCAGCTACCTGGGAGGCTGAGGTGGGAGGATCACTTCAACCCAGGAGGCAGAGGTTGCAGTAAGCTAAGATCACACCTCCACACACTAGCCTCAGGGACACAGCGAGACTCTGTCTCAAAAAATAAAAATAAAAATAAAAATAAACATGTAGTAACTTTTTATATTCTCAAGACACTTTTGAAAAACTAGAAGAGCCAAGATGGCTGACTAGGCACAGCCAGGAAGACATTCTTCCACTGAGAGAGACCATCATCAAGTAGACTGGAACATGCTGAACAGATATTCAGAAAGAAGACGTTGAGAGTGGATACAGGGAGGACACAGACCCTGAATCTGAAAAAGGAGAAAGCTGGGAACCCTGCATGGGGTTGGCCAAGCACCAAGACTCATTCCTGGAACCTAGCAGCTCCTAGGGAAAGGGTAAGTGAAACTGGTTTGGAGTGGCCCACTCTCATCACAGACCTTTGAGATCCTAGCTGCAGGAGACCCTAAGACCCCTCCAAGACATTTGAAATGGCAGGGAGAACTACCTGGAGAGCTGCCAGAGACAGAACTCTAGTCTGTGTGGAGAACAGAGGGTTTAGCATGGGAATAGCAACAGTGCAGCATGGTCATAAGTATCCATTTCCCAAGGCTCACCATACTCCTCTAGGTTGCCTTAGCCTTTATTAGCAGCCAGACATGGAGACAGCAAGGCTGTCTTGTGCATGGAATGGGGCCTGTCTCATCTGAACATCCCCGTCTGCCAGTCTCTCCCAGAGTCCCTGCCTGGCCACACCCATATGCAGCACAGCCTCAGCTGTCCTGATGAAATACTTGCCAGTGGCCCCCACCTTCCCAAGGGAAGACTTTTGCAGATGGAGCCCCAAAGGTGCACACTCACTCATAGCCTCTGTCCACTGCCTCACCAGCATGCACACATACAACATGCAAACTTAGGAAATGCAGAGAACCCCTACAAGATAGTATACAAAAGAACCATCCTCGAGACACATAGTCATCAGATTCTCCAAGGTCCACATGAAAGAAAAACTCTTAAAGACAGCTAGAGAGAAGAAGCAGGTCACCTACTATGGGAATCCCATCAGGTTAACGGTGGACTTTTTAGCAGAAGCCTTACAAGCCAGAAGAGACTAAGGGACTATATTCAACATCCTTAAAGAAAAAAAATTCCAATCAAGAATTTCATATCCAGCTAAACTACGTTTTATAAACAAAAGAGAAATTAAATCCTTTTCAGACAAGCAAATGCTAAGGGAATTTCTTACCATCAGATCTGCCTTACAAGAGGTCCTTAAAGGAGTGCTAAACATGGAAATGAAAGACCAATACTTGCCACCACAAAAACACACTTAAGTTCATAGCTCACTGATACTGTAAAGCAACTATACAATCAAGTCCACATAACAACTAACCACATGATGACAGGATTAAGTTCTCACATATCAGTATTGACTTTGAATGTATACAGGCTAAATGCCCTACTTAAATGACACAGAGTGGCAAGTTGGATAAAGATGCATAACCCAATTGTATGCTGTCTTCAAGAGACAGATCTCACATGCAATGATGCCCACAGACTCACAGAAAAGGAATGGAGAAACATCAATCATATGGAAAACAAAAAAGAGCAGGGGCTGCTATTCTTGTTTCAGAGAAAACAGACGTTAAATCATCAATGATAAAAAAGGACAAAGAAGAACATTACACAATGACAAAGAGTTCAATTAAACATGAAAACAACTACCCTAAACATATATATATAATTAGCATTGGAGCACACAGATTAATAAAACAAGTTCTTAAGAGATCTACAAAGAGACTTTGATAACCACATCTTAACACTGAGAGACTTCAACACTCCATTGACAGTGCTACACATATTATTAAGGCAGAAAACTAACAAAAATATTCAGGATCTAAAGTTGACACTTAATCAAATGGACGTTAACAGACATCTACAAGGTACCCTACCCAAGAACGACAGAATGTACATTCTTCTCACCTGCGCATGGCACATACTCTAAGATAGGACACATGCTTGGCCATAAAGCAATTCTGAACAAAATTAAAAAATAAAAACTAAAATCAAACCAAGCACTCTCTTGGACCACAGCTCAATAAAAATAGAAATTAATATCAAGACCTCTCAAAACCACACAATTATATGGAAATTAAACAATTTGCTCCTGCATGATTTCTGGGTAAACAAATGAAATTAAAGCAGAAATCAAAAACTTCTTTGAAATTAATGAAAACAAAGATTTACCATACCAGAATCTGTGAGACACAGCTAAAGCAGTGCTAAAAGGAAAGTTTATGGCACTAAACACCTCTATCAAGAAGTTAGAAAGATCTCAAATTGACAACCTAACATAATATCTAGAGTAAGCAGAGAAACAAGAGCAAACCAAATCCAAAGCTAGCGGAAGAAAATAACAAAATTAAGAGCTGAACTGAACAAAATTGAGATGTGAAAGCCATACCAAAAAAATTAAAGAAACCAAAACTTGGTTCTTCAGAAGAATAAACAAAATTCATAGACTGCTAGCTGGATTAATCAAGAAACAAAGAGAGGCTGGGCATGGTGGCACATGCCTGTAATTCTAGCACTTTGGGAGGCCAAGGTGGGTGGATCACGAGGTCAGGAGTTCAAGACCAGCATGACCAACATGGTGAAACCCCATCTCTACTAAACATACAAAAATTAGCCAGGCATGGTGGCACACGCCTGTAATCCCGGCTACTCGGGAGGCCAAGGCAGGAGAACTGCTTGAACTTGGGAGGCAGAGGTTGCAGTGAGCTGAGATCATGCCACTGCACTCCAGCCTGAGTGACAGAACAAGACACTGTCTCAAAAAAAAGAAACAGAGAAGATCCAGATAAACAGAATCAGAAATGACAACGGCAATATTAACAGCAATCCCAGAGAAATACAAAAACCAGGCCAGGTGCACTGGCTCACGCCTGTAATCCCAGCACTTTGGGAGGCTGAGGCAGGCAGATCACCTGAAGTCGGGAGTTTGAGACAGCATGACAACATGGAGAAACCCCGTCTCTACTGAAAATACAAAAAATTAGCCAGGCGTGGTGGAACATGCCTGTAATCCCAGCTACTCGGGAGGTTGAGGCAGGAGAGTCACTTGAACCTGGGAGGTGGAGGCTGCAGTGAGCCGAGATCGCGCCATTGTACTCCAGCCTGGGCAATAAGAGTGAAACTCCATCTCAAAACAAAAACAAAAACAAAAACCCTCAGAGACTATTGCAAACACCTCTATGCATACAAACTAGAAAACACAGAAGAAATGGATACATTCCTAGAAACATCCCAAGACTGAACTAGGAAGAAATTGAAATCCTTTCAACAGTCCAATAACAAGTTCCAAAATTGAATCAGTAGTAAAAAAACAAAAACAAAAACAAAAACCTACTGTCATGCGCGTCCATGTGGAGAGACCACCAAACAGGCTTTATGTGAGCAATATGGCTGTTTATTTCACCTGGGTGCAGGCAGGCTGAGTCCGAAAAGAGAGTCAGCAAAGGGAGATAAGGGTGGGGCCGTTTTATAGGATTTGGGTAGGTAAAGCAAAATTACAGTCAAAGGGGGGTTGTTCTCTGGCGGGCAGGAGTGGGGGTCACAAGGTGCTCAGTGGGGGAGCTTTTTGAGCCAAGATGAGCCAGGAAAAGGAATTTCACAAGATAATATCATCGCCTAAGGCAAGGACCGGTCATTTTCACTTCTTTTGTGGTGGAATGTCATCAGTTAAGGTGAGGCAGGGCATTTGCACTTCTTTTGTGATTCTTCAGTTACTTCAGGCCATCTGGGCATATACGTGCAAGTCACAGGGGATGCGATGGCTTGGCTTGGGCTCAGAGGCCTGACACCTACCAACTACAAAAAGCCCTGGACTAGATGGAGTCATAGCCAAATTCAACCTAATGCACAAATAAGGGCTGGTACCAATCCTGTTGAAACTATTCCAAAAAATTGGAGAAGGGACTCTTGCATACTCATTCCATGAGGCCAGCATCATTCTGATACCAAAACCTATCAGAGACACAATGGAAAAGGAAAACTTCAAGTCATTAACTCGGGTGAAGGCAGATGGGCTGGGCATGGTGGCTCATGTCTGTAATCCCAGCACTTTGGGAAGCTGAGGTGGATGGATTGCTTGAGCTCAGGAGTTTAAGACCACCCTGGGCAACACGGAGAAACCCCAACTCTACAAAAAAAATACAAAAAATTACCCAGACGTAGTGGTATGCACCTGTAGCCCCAGCCACTCAGGAGGTGGAGGTGAGAGGATCACTTGAGCCTGCCTGGGAGGTGGAGGTTGCAGTAAGCCAAGATTGCACCACTGCACTCCAGTGTGGGTGACAGAGTGAGGCCCCGTCTTAATAAAAAGAGAAAGAAAAAAGAACATAGGCATAAAAATAGTTAAATTAGTATTTGCAAACTGAATCCAGCAGCACATTGAAAAGATAATATACCACAATCAAGTAGGCTTATTCTTGAGATGCAAGGTTGGTTCAACATGCAGATCAATAAATGGGATTCATCACATAAACATAACTAAAAATAAAAACCACATGTTCATCTCAAAAGACACAGAAAAGGCTTTTGATAAAATTCAACGTCACTTTATGTTAAAAAACATCAACAAACTAAGCACTGAAGGAACACACCTCAAAATAATAAGAGCCATCTATGACAAACCCACAGCCAACATCATACTGAATGTGCAAAAGCTAGAAGCATTCTCCTTGAAAAATGGAAAAAGACAAGGATGCCCGCTCTTACCACTCCTTTTAAATATAATACTGGAAGTCCTAGCCAAAGCCATCAGGCAAGAGAAAGAAATGAAAGGCATCCAAACAGAAAGAAAGGAACTCAAACCATGTCTCCTTACAGATGGTATGATTCTTTACCTAGAAAACTCCAAAAACAGTCTTTGCTCAAAGGCTCTTGGAACTGATAAACAGCTTCAGTAAACTTTCAGGTTACAAAATCAATGTATAAAAATCAGTACATTTCTATACACCAGTAACACCCAAGCTAAGAGCCAAATAAAAAATGCAACCCCATTCATAACAGCCACAAAAATAATAAAATACTTAGGAATACAGTTAGATCTTTTACCACAATGAAAAGGAAATCAGAGATGACACAAACAAATGGAAAAACATTCCATGCTCATGGGCAGGAAGAATCAATATTGATAAAATGGTCTTACTGCCCAAAGCAATTTACAGATTCCTATTTGTTATTCCTATCAAACTACCAACATCATCTTTCACAGATTTACAAAAAACTATCCTAAAATTTGTATGGAACCAAAAAAGAGCCCAAATAGCCAAGGCAAACCTAGGCAAAAATAACAAAGCTGTAGGCATCACACTACCTGACTTCAAACTATACTACAAGGCTACGGTGACCCAAATGGCATGATACTGGTACAAAAACTGACACATAGCCCATGGAACAGGTTAGAGAACTCAGAAACAAAGCTGCACATCTACAACTATCTGATCTTCAATAAAGCTGACCATAACAAACAGACAACATGGTGAAACCTCGTCTCTACAGAAAATACAAAAATTAGGCAGGCATGGTGGTGTGCATCTGTAGTCTCAGCTACTCCTGAGGCTGAGGTGGGAGAATCTCATGGGCCCGGGGAAGTTGAGGCTGCAGTGAGTTGTGATCATGCCACTGTGGCCTAAGCATCAGAGTGAGACCCTGTCTCAAAATAAAAAAGTTCTAATATCCACTCTAACATTTTGACTTTCAAGTTTAACTTTGTGAGCTTTTCAAAAATTATTATAATGTGATAAGATAACAAGACTTGTCCTATTTTATAAGGCTGCTGTGAGAACTAAAGTCTAGGTTGCTTTAAAAAGATGAATTAAGTATTTGCCAAAATATATCATTCAGCCGGTAACAAAACCAAGTCCTTCTTCATAAATACATTAAAAAAAAAAAAAAAAAAAAAGAACAGTGCAGGTTTCTCAATTATCTGCTTTTTTAAGAAGATAATCAGATAAATGAAATCAATAGATAACTATCAACCTTTAGATCACAGTCTCAAATTCTATCAGAAGTTTAATAAGACCATCTATTAAAAATCAAGTCTCTTGAGTCTCTGCTTCTTTCCCCAATCACTTTCTCCTTTTTAATTAAAAAGTGAGAATTGTAAAAAACAAAAAAGCTTAACCCATTAATTCTTTCATATGATATTGCTGTAATATACCAAAATTTTGGTTCACAATTGGTTCAACTAATTTTTTTAAACTGGCAAGTCTTTTTTTTTTTTTTTTGAGACAGGGTCTTGCTCTATTGCCCAGGTTGGAGTGCAGTGGTGAGATCACGGTTTACTGCAGCCTTGACCTCCTGGACTCAAGTGATCCTCCTGCCTCAGCCTCCTGTGTAGCTGGGACAAGCACGCATCACACACCCAGCTAATTGTTTGAATTTTTGTAGAGATGGGGGTCTCACTTTGTTGCCTACACTGGTCTTAAACTCCTGGGCTCAAGTGATCCCCCCACCTCAGCCTCCCAAAGTGCTGGGATTACAAGCATGAGCTGCCACGCCCAGTCAAGTTTTAATATATGTTTACTTATCTATATTATGCTAATAAAAAATTTGATGGATTTTTTCTTTTTTTCACTTTCAACCTGTTACTTACCAAGCAGCATTCTGTTTGTAAATAAAAATCTATCTATCTCAAAGTACTTGGGCCTTTTGTTAACCGTATCAAGAAGAATATAACACCCTGGGATTGGTTTCATTTTGTCATTATAAAGCAGGGATTAGCAAACTTTTCCTGTAAAGATCCAGAGAGTAAAATATTTCAGGCTTTGTGAGCCATACATAGTCTCTGTAGCATGTTCTTTTTCTTCCCCCCAACTCTTCAAACTCAACCCTTTAAAAATGTAAAAGAATATTCTGAATTCTTAGGTAAAGGGCTCTACAAAAATATAAACTATTAATAAAGCATCACTGAGGCAGCTCTAATTTCTAGGAAAAAAAATATATATACGGTATTTGACTGACAAGTAGAGAAAGGGAAAAAATAATGTAGACCATAGCAATATTAGTTTCATTATCTATACAAAAATAACTAAGCTAGGCCAGGCGCGGTGGTCACGCCTGTAATCCCAGCACTTTGGGAGGCCAAGGTGGCCAGATCGCAAGGTCAGGAGTTTGAGACCAGCCTGACCAACATGGTGAAACCCTGTCTCTACTAAAAATACAAAAATTAGCCAGCTGTGGTGATGTGCACCTATAATCCCAGCTACTCAGGAGGCTGAGGCAGGAGAATGGCTTGAACCTGGAAGGCAGAGGTTGCAATGAGCCGAGATCACAACACTGCACTCCAGCCTGGGCAACAAAGCAAGACTCCGTCTCAAAAAAAAAAAAAAAAAAAAAACTAAGCTATTAACAAAATAACAAGCAAAAATAACTTGAGAGATGATGTAATGGTGAGAGTTTAGAGCATTCCTGAGGACCTGGAGAAAACCTGTTGCTGAGGACAATTTGAAGGTTTTGTTGGCTGAAAAAGATGTCTCTGCAATCCCACTCCTAGATCTTTTTTTTTTTTTAATTTTATTATTATACTTTAAGTTCTACGGTACATGTGCACAACGTGCAGGTTTGTTACGTATGTATACATGAGCCACGTTGGTGTGCTGCATCCATTAACTCGTCATTTACATTAGGTATATCTCCTAATACCATCCCTCCCCACTCCCCCCATCCCACAACAGGCCCCAGTGTGTGGTGTTCCCCTTCCTGTGTCCAAGTGTTCTCACTGTTCAATTCCCACCTATGACACACTCCTAGATCTTTCTTGAAGACTTCAAAAGAATTAGATTAGGGCCATGGGGACACAGAAGGTCATCCGAGCTCTGATCTTCACCATCACAGTTGTTACAATCGGCTCTTTCCAATTTGGCTATAACACTGGGGTCATCAATGCTCCTGAGATGATCATAAAGGAATTTATCAATAACACTTTGAGGGACCAGGCAAATACCCCTCCGAGACGTTGCTCATGTCCCTCTGGTCCTTGTCTGTGGCCATATTCTCCATTGTTGGTATGACTGGCTTCTTTTCCATTTGACTCTTTGTCAACCACTTTCACAGGTGCAATTCAATGCTTATCGTCAACCTGTCGGGTGTCTCCGGTGGCTGCCTTATGGGATTGTGTAAAGTAGCTGAGTTGGTTGAAATGCTGATCCTGGGCTGCTTGGTTATTGGCCTCTTCTGCGGACTGTGCACAGGTTTTGTACCCATGTACATTGGAGAGATCTCACCTATTGCCCTGCAGGGTACCTTTGGCACTCTCAACCAGCTGGGCATCGTTGTCGGAATTCTAGTGGCCCAAATCTTTGGTCTGGAATTCTTCCTTGGGTCTGAAGAGCTATGGCTGGTGCTATTGGGCTTTCCCATCCTTCCTGCTATCCTACAAAGTACAGCCCTTCCATTTTGCCCTGAAAGTCCCAGGTTTTTGCTCATTAACAGAAAAGAGAACGCTAAGCAGATCCTCCAGCGATTGTGGAGCACCCAGGATGTATCCCAAGACATCCAGGAGATGCAAGATGAAAGTGCAAGGATGTCACAAGAAAAGCAAGTAACCGTGCTGGAGCTCTTTAGAGTATCCAGCTACCGAGACCCAATCATCATTTCAATTGTGCTCCAGCTCTCTCGGCAGCTCTCTGGAATCAATGCTGTGTTCTATTACTCAACAGGAATCTTCAAGGATGCAGGTGTTCAAGAGACCATCTAGGTGTGTTTCATACTACCTTCACTGTAGTTTCCCTATTTCTGCTGGAAAGGGCAGGAAGAAGGACTCCGCATATGATAGGTCTTGGAGGGATGGCTTTTTGTTCCATGCTCATGACTGTTTGTTATTAAAGGATGAGTATAATGGGATGAGCTTTGTCTTTATCAGGGCTATCTTGGTCTTTGTGGCCTTTGAAATTGGACCAGGTCCCATTCCCTGGTTTATTGTGGCCAAACTCTTCAGGCAGGGCCCCCGCCCAGCTGCGATGGCAATGGTCAGCTGCTCCAACTATACCTCCAACTTCCTAGTCAGACTGCTCTTCCCCTCTGCTGCTTACTGTTTAGGAGCCTATGTTTTTATCATCTTCATCGGCTTCCTCATCACCTTCCTGACCTTTACCTTCTTCCAAGTCCCTGAGACCCATGGCAGGACTTTTGAGGATATCACATGGGCCTTTGAAGGGCAGGCACATGGTGCAAATAGATCTGGGAAGGACGGCATCATGGAGATGAACAGCACCCAGGCTGCTAAGGAGACCACCACCAATGTCTAAGTCATGCCTCCTTCCACATCCCTCCCAGCATGGGAAAGCCACCTCTCCCTGAACGAAGGAGACACATCATCAGGATGAACCCAGGACTGCTTCTGAATGCTGCTACTGATTCCTTTCTTATCCCATGCATTCCATGCACACCTCAAGGCTGGGGTTTGTTGGATTTTCAATGGTTTTTTAAATACTTTATTTCCTAGACATTCTCTTCTGCTTAAGAGAGACCACGTGAACCTACCTTCATTTCAGGAGGCATTGGCCGCTTGGCATATGACAACTCGGCCAGCTTTTCCTTCCTTGGGTTCTAATATTGCCGCACTAGGGGATACAGGAGAGGAAAAGTAAGGCGCAGTTCCCCCAACCTCAGACTTATCAGGAAGAAGATACACAAATGAGTGTGGAAGGCAGAGGGGCTTTATGTAAGAGCAGCCTCCTCACTTCCATATAGCTCTACATGGCAAATTAACTTGAGTTTTATTTATTTTACCCTCTGGTTTAATTACATAATTTTTTTAGTTCTGGGATACAGGTGCAGAATGTGCAGGTTACATAGGTATACATGTGCCACGGTTGAAATGTTTATTTTTTTAAGTGTAATTTTGCCAAATAATAAAAACAGAAGGAAATTGAGATTAGAGGGAGGTGTTTAAAGAGAGGTTACAGAGTAGAAGATTTCATGCTGGAGAGGTTAGCGTGCAATACAAAGAATTTAGGGAGAAACGTAGTTCATTATTGGAGGATATATTATGTGGTGCCTGAGGTCTGCATGTTACCTCTTTTAACAATTTCTGTCCTGCAGATGGAAACTCTTAAGTTTAATTTCTCATAAAAGAATATAACTATATAATAGTTACTGATTTCCTTTGGAACTTTTTTCTTTAAGATAATAGTTTACATGTAGTAGTACTTGAAATCTAGGATTATTAACTAACATGGGCCTTGTAGTTAATGGTGGTTGATGGGTTCTAATTTTGAATGCAGGTGAGGGAAGGGAAAGTTATTTCTAGAAAGCATGTTCCCCCTCACTGGACCAAACAGCCTCTCCTTATAGTAGACTCATTACTTTTGAAGTAATCCCACCACCTATCTGGTGGGAGAGCCATCCAAATGAGAAACCTAAAATAATCGTTCTTGGTAGAGATTCATTTCTCCATTTTGTTCTTTAGGAGATTTTAGGTGTTTTCTGTTTTATTTCAACTCATATCTTTAAAGGAATTCCCCAAAGAATGTTTATAGCTAACTTGGAATTTGTAACCTCAGCTCTGGGATTTTTTTTCTGAACACTTATTATCTAAAGGTGTGTTGTTGCCTTTAGGGTCATGCCATGCTTGTCTATGTCTGTTACCTTGTCACTGTGGTCCTATGCCAAGTGCCCTTAGGGGGCCTGAATCTTTCCAATAGATCATGTTTGAAATAGTATGAGTCAATGCACAGTGTAGCCCACACTTGAGAGGATGAATATATGTGCACTGTCCCGTTGCTCTGGATGGAAATAGGTTATGGTTGACTTATTTTTGTCAGTGTTTGTTCCTACAGCCCCTTTTTCATATGTTGCTCAATTTCTCTTTCCCTTCTTGGTGCTAACACATCTCAGACCCTTTAGCCAAACCCTTGCCAAAAACAGTATTTTAGTTCTCAGTTCTCAGCTGTTTCCGCTCGTCATGGAGATTTCAAATAAAAATGCACATAGCTATGGAGTGGGGTTTAGCTGGAAAAGGTGACCTTCTTCCAACTTCACATCAACTTCTGGCTCCTCAAACAGTAGGTTGGCAGTTAGGGAAGTTGTTTTCCCATTTCTCACTGAGTAGATAGTGAATATTTCCATATGGATTTTCTATTATTAATGTTACCCTGATTATTTGTTTTAAAATAAAAATTCTGAATGTACACACACACACAAAAATTCTAAATGTTCCATATATCTAATTTATGCTTACCTTTGGCTGCGGCATGAACCACAGCAGCCTGAGAGATAACCTGGTAAGTTTCAAAACCCAAATAAGACAAAGCTGAGAGTAAAAGGCCTCTTTTGAAAGTTCCTGGGTTTCCCATTACCTATGGAAACAATTATGTTAAGAGTCACAAACTGAAAATTTGAAGGTACTGCTACCCCAAGCAAAAATTACATTAATTTTCTCCCATCCCCAAAGCAATCGATCACGATATTGGAAGCTTAAAAATTACTTCATCAAAATCTGTAGTAAAACTATCTCAAAGTGTATCTTATTAAGAAAAAGATATTGCCTGGATTCGTAGCTCATCTAAAAATCACACTCCTGCTGGAAAGGAAGAGCTACAACTTATTTGCAAATGCATGAATATTGCAAATTGCACGAAGTAAAATATGAGACACCAACACATAATAAAAATGAATCTTACAGACAAGATTAAGAACACAGACAAGAATAATATAGTAATCTTACAGACAAGTAATATAGTAATTACTACATATAAAAAATGTACATGGCTAACTTTTAAATTTTTTTGTAGAGACAGGGTCTCACTGTGTTGCCCAGGTTGGTTTCAAACCTCTGGACTCAATCCTTCTGCCTCGGCTTCCCAAAGTGCTGGGATTACAGGCTAATCCAAGGGGCCAGGTCTAAAATGGGACTTAAAACTCATTGTTCTAATTTGAAAACTTAAGGCTAACTAGTTTCATACTTAGAACTCCTCCCATCTCTCCGCCTATATTATCTATCACCTCCCCATTTGGTTATAAACTTCCAAGGAAAGGGAATGTGCCTAACTTTTAACCACCCCTCCCCACCATCAGTCCCATAATAATTCTGAAAGATTTTAACTGAGCAGTTAAAAATTTGAGTTTAAAATAATGAAACACCTAGTTCATGTGAAATATGTCATATATACTAATGCCATTCCCCAATTCCCTGACAAGAATAAAGAGAGACCCACGAGCAGTCTAATACCAGAACTGAGACTACAACATGCCGACATCCTTCATTGACGTCATGCAGATAAAACAGGCAACTCAGAAATAATCATTTTTAAACAAAAACCTAAACAGGATGAAATCTCTGCTTCTGAGTTGTAGAATTTTTTAAATCACACCCCACACTTATCAAAGTCTGAAAGTTGCAGCCTCAAGCGCTGTTGCTGTATCTGTCATCGCCTACAGTGAGAATCATTGCACAGCGCTCAAGGTTCTTTCCCGTCCTGTTCTGTTTCGCACTGGATGGGCAGGTAGGAGGCAGCTTCCGGGGCGCGTGGGGGCAAACTCCACTCCTTCTCTGACAGCCCCAGCTTAGGATAGTGAAGGTTTGCAAAATGGAAGGGACCTGGCCAAGCGCTCCAGGCACAGTGGCCCCGAGTTCCTTCCTCGGTTCACCACATTTCCGTAGGACCGTAGGCAGCGCGGGGCCGCCAACCCTGAAGAAGTTGAGAGCAGGAACCCACTGGGTAGGAGGTGGGGAGCGGGAGCCAGGACCGCGGGGGTACCTCAAAGCCATGGAATCGACAGCTGCCGCAATGCCCACGGCTGCTCGAAGTCCCCGCAGGGAGCCGAGGCCCCAGGGCGGCTCCACGTCGCAATGGCAGAAAGCGCCACAGTCGAGCGGCCAGGGCCATGACCTGCAACTCGCGGGCTGATCCTGCACTACTTCAGGCAGCTACCGAGGCGGGCGGGGCTAAAGGAGCCACAGCCCTTCCGGAGAGAACCGCGTCCACCCGCCTCCTATCCAGCACCTCTTCCGCCCCCATGGTTTCCGGACCGCTGGGGGAGGAAAATACCCCTAGTGGGTGGGACTTAGTGGATCTTCCGCGCCTGCGTCTAGCGGACTGAGGCCGTGAGAGCGCTCTCTTCAGGCTCACCTAATTTTTTCTGCTCCGTCTCTTCAGAGGTTTGGGCACAAGGATAAGTCGCCAGAACAGAACTGAAAGCTCAGAAATAGACCCAAGAATACAAGTATGCAAGAAAAAAAATTGTCATTTTAATTATCTGCTGCCTTCAAAAGTACATTGAATCTTGGCACTAGTGAGTCTTTTTTTGGAAATAAATAATTGGAAGAATTAAGTTGCCCAACATGAAGACGGGAAAGGAAGAGACTGAGCGACTTAAGGGGGTAGATTCAAGAAAGAGTCCAGAGCAGAGGAATAAAAAATGCAAAGCGTTTTGGGAAGAACTAGTGGAAGGAGGCCTCTGGACAGGATATTGATGCCTTTTAATGCTAGGACATGTGTGGTAAAAAAATTAAATAAATAAATAAAAATTTTTAAAAAACCTAGTCTCCCCTAAAATTCTTCAATAAGATGTTTTACTTACTCTAGCAAAGTATTTTATTTTTCTAGAGTAAAATAAAATTTCTTGCTCAAGTGGAATTCTTTTGTGGGAAAATGAAGAGGTTTTGGATCCTACTTGAGGCCTGATGGTGGGTGGAAACACAGACTGCAAATGGAGTACCTACTACAGGTTTCACAAAAAATGTTATGGGTAATAAGGGAGGCGAGTCATGGTTTTAAAAAATTAGGTTGCATTTCTATGGTACTTTTAGTACTGTATAGAGAATTAATACATAATTGTATTGATCTTCCAAACTACCTTGTGAAGTAACTGGTATCCCAGGTTTACAAATGAAAAAACTGTAGCTCAAAGAGATGTATTAACCTAACCAAGGATATGTTATAAGACAGGAATCCATGTCTTTCTACTCTTGAGTTTAGTGCTCCTTCTACTATATGATTGCTACCTCCACTAGTTCCCATTAAATCAGCTGTATTTCTTTAGGATTATGTCTTTAAAGTCTATCTTTAAAAATATATAGATCTCCTTCCCAATTTCTGAAACCTAGCCTTTTTTTCCCAAAGACAGAATCACTTTTGTTTTACGCATTTCTACTGGTAGCTACCCCCTCAATATTGCTAAATGTTTATGCCACTGGATACCATGATAACACTGAAATTAAGTTTCTGATATCTCTGCTAGAGTGAATTTGTAATTAAGTTTTCAGCTTTGAAAAAAAAATTAGATCCTAAGAAAAGTTGCAGGAATGCCCATATATTCTTCAGCTAGATTCAGCCATTGTTAACTTTCTCTCACATTTGCTTTACCTTTCTTTACATATATTACCTATAATATGCATATTATATTCCTAGTATTTTCTGTTGTTAGGCCTTTTGAGAGTAGATTACAGATATCGTGACTCTTCAGTCTTAGAAACAAGACATTCCCTTATTTAGTCTCAGTGTAATTATCAAATTCAGGAAACTGAAATTGACAGAATACTATTATTTATTATACAAATTTTGTCTACTTCCCAGTGCTGTCCTTTATACTAATGATTTTTTTTTTCTAAATTCAAGATCAAATCTTGATAACATCTTGCATTTGTTATGTTTCTACTTTCTTTAAATTGTCAGCCTTGGTCTTTCATGACATTAGTATTTTTTAAATGTATAGTCCCATTGGTTTAAAGCAGGGTTTCTCAACCTTGGCACAACTGAACTTTTGGGCTGAAGAATTCCTTCAGTCCCTGTCAAGCCATCAGATGATTACAGCCTTGGCCAAAATCCGACTGCAACATCAAGAGAGACGATGAGCCAGAACCACCCAGCCAAGCCACTTCTAAATTCCTAAACCACAGAAGCTATGACAGATAATAAATGATTGTTCCTGTTTTAAGCCACTAAATTTGGTGTTATCTGTTACAGAGCAACTGATAACTAATACAACAGCCGAGTAAAGCATAGAGAGTTTGAGTGTGGAGTTTCAGAGGAAAGGTGTGGAAGTTTGATAACCTTAACAATATAGACTGGGCGTAGTGGCTCACACTTGCAATCCCAACACTTCAGGAGGCCAAAGCCGGGGAATAGCTTGAGCCCAGGATGTTCAAGACCAGCCTGGGCAACATAGTGGGACTCTGTCTCTACAAAAAAAGTTTCTGTTTGTTTGTTTGTTTCTTGTTTTTTAATTTGCTGCATGTGGTGGTGCATGCTGTAGTCCCAGCTACCCAGCAGGATGAGCTGGGAGTATCATTTGAGCCCAGGTGTCCAGGGTTGCAGGGAGCGGTGATCACGCCACTGTACTCCAGTCCAGGCAATAGAGTGAGACACCGTCTTTAAAAAGAAAAGAAAGAAAGAAGAAAAGAAAAGTGGCCAGGCCCGGTGGCTTACGCCTGTAATCCCAACACTTTGGGAGGCCGAGGCGGGCAGATCACGAGGTGAGGAGATCCAGACCATCCTGGCCAACATAGTGAAACCCCGTCTCTACTCAAAATACAAAAAAAGGTCAGGTGTGGTGGCTCATCCTGTAATTTCAGCACTTTGGGAGGCCAAGACAGGTGGATCATGAAGTCAAGAGATCGAGACCATCCTGGCTAACACTGTGAAAACCTGTCTCTACTGAAAATACAAAAAAGTAGCTGGCTGTGGTAGCACGCACCTGTAATCCCAGCTACTTGGGAGGCTGAGGCAGGAGAATCATTTGAACCCAGGAGTCAGAGGTTGCAGTGAGTCGAGATCGCGCCACTGCACTCCAGCCTGGTGACAGAGACTCCATCTCACAAAAAAAAAAAAAAAAAAAAAAAAAAAAACCAGAGAAAATACAGATGGAATTCAAAGTTCTGAGACTAAGGCTGGGCGTGGTGCCTCATGCCTATAATTCCAGCACTTTGAGAGACTGAGGCCAGTGGATTTCTTGAGCTCAGGAATTTGACACCAGCCTGGGCAACATGGTGAAACCCCGTATCTACAAAAAGTACAAAAATCAGCCAGATGCCGTGCCTCGTGCCTGTAGGTCCCAGCTACTTCAGGAGGCTGAGGTGGGAGGATCACTTTAGCCTGAGAGGTTGAAGCTGTGGTGAATCATGTTCGCACCACTGCGTCCCAGCCTGGGAGACAGCAAGAACCTGTCTCAAAAAAAAAAAAAAGCTATAAGACAGGATGAGGTAATTAAAAATGTGACTGAAAGAGTGAAGATAGAGAGATGAGGATCAACATACATAGGAGAAAGAATATTTTGTGAATATCTCATTCATTTTAACATGCATTTAACTCTCCACCAGGTGTTGTTTTATTTCTAGAACCTTGTTAGGCTTGGTATCTAATTCAACACATGTTAAATTAATGGGTGAATGAATAAGAACAAAAGTAGAATGGGATTTAGACTCTAGTTAAGGAGAATGAATAAATACATTGAATAGCTATGGCACTATGTATTTAAATGATAGACTGCTGTCTGGATACTAAAAGTACAAAACTATCCCCTTGCCTCCACTCTTTCCCTATTTTAGTGGAAAGAAAAGTTTTGAAGGTTAGGTATGGATACTATATATTCTGGGAAATTTGAAATTTGCAATCCAATTAGTGGTGCCTGAGAACGTTCATTTACATATGAAGGCAGAATCAAAAATAGAGCCAGAAACCTTTAGTAAAAACAAAAAGACTTCTAGTACCTCCCCAGTACACTTCAGCAACAAAGGCCTTGTTTCTGCACTTGCAGTTTGTTCTTGTCTTTTTGCCCCTGCAATCATTCCTGTGCCCCAGATATTTGCATAACTGGCTGCTTCCTATTTTTCAAATCTCAGGTCAAATACCATCTTAGAGAGCTCTTTTCTGATGCCCAGTCTAAATAAGCTCACACTATCCTCAAGTCCCTCTAACACATCACCCTGCCTTAACTTTCATCATGGCACTTCTGGCTGTCTGAAATCTCATTTTGTCTTTAACAACTAACTTATCATTCGACCTTCCTGTAGGATAGAAGTTCCTATCTGTCTTGCTCACAAGTATAGAACAATGAATATAGTAGGCAATCAGGATGTGTTTGCTGAATAAATAAATGAATCCTCACTGGCACTGACATGATTTTAAAAATGTTTAATTTGCAGGCCAGGTACGGTGGCTCACACCCGTAATCCCAGCACTCTGGGAGACCAAGGCTGGCAGATCACTTGAACTCAGGAGTTCGACACCAGCCTGGGCAACATAGTGAGACCCCATTTCTTAAAAATAAATAAAATAAAAATGTTTAGTTTGCATTTTTTGGATTAAGAGTAAAGTTTTTACTTAGGAATGTCTATGTTTCTTCATTTGATACCCTTTCCATTTCTTCTGTAATTAAAAAAAATAAATAATAAATCACTGACTAAAGAACATTTGAAAAGGAGAAAAAAAAGAAAACTCTAATAATAGTAAGAAAAAAAAGCCCAGTGATAGTACCAAAAAATAAAGGGGGCAAAGAAAACTATGGATAAAGCTATTCCAAGAATTGATAAGGCTGGGTGTGGTGGCTCACACCTGTAACCCCAGCACTTTGGGAAGCCAAGGCAGGAGGATCATTTGAGCCCAGGAATTCAAGACCAGCCTGGGCAACATAATAAGACCTTATCTTTATTATAAAATAAATAAGTAAATAAAATAATTGATAGGTGTTGGAGTACAATATGAACTAGGTACCGAAACAGATGCTGCAAGGGAAATACTCTTTTTTTTTTTTTCTTATCAATTTAAATGAACTTAAGAGGCCAGGCACGGTGGCTTACGCCTGTAATTACAGCACTTTGGGAGGCCGAGATGGGTGGATTACCTGAGGTTGGGAGTTCAAGACCAGTCTGACCAACATGGAGAACCCCGTCTCTACTAAAAATACATAATTAGCTGGGCATGGTGGCAGGTACCTATAATCCCAGCTACCTGGGAGGCTGAGGCTGGAGAATCGCTTGAACCCGGGAGACGGAGGTTGCAGTGAGCTGAGATTGCGCCATTGCATTCCAGTTTGGGCAACAAGAGCGAAACTCCATCTCAAAAAAATAAAAATAAAAAATCAATGAACTTGAGATACTAACTCTGTCAGGTTTGGGACCAATATTTTTCCTAATGTGTTTTATTGATTTTGTCCCTGTTTCCTTGGGAAGAAGTTCTAAATTATCGAGCAGTCATGTATCAATATTTTCCATAGCGTTTTGTTTAGTTGCAGGCAGCATGGAGTAGCAAGCAGTCCAGCCTGCACTTTGAGGTTAGTTTACTTATAATCTGTGACTTCAGAAAAGTAGGCCAATTATTTAGCTTTCAAATCTCATGTTACTCAAATGCAGTTTTCATTTGTAAAATGGGGATACTGGCACCAAATACATCACAGAATCATGAGGATTAAAGGTAATGAAGGATATAAAATGTCCTTGGTAGTGTGCACATTAAGAATGCCCTAAATAAGCATATAAGCATAGTTAAGAGCTAAGATGTATTTCGCTATTTTCATGTTGATAATTTGTCTTAGCAACTTTTTTTTTTTTTCTTTTTTGAGACAGGGTCTGTCTGTCACCCACGCTGGAGTGCAGAGGCACGAACATGGCGCACTGCAGCCTGAGCCCGTGGTCCTCCTGCCTCACCCTCACGTGTAGCTAGGACCACAGTCGTATGTCTCCATGCCCAGCTATTTTTTTTTTACTTTTTGTAGCGGTGGAGGGGGTCTCATTTTTTTTGCCCTAGGCTGGGCTGGTCTCCAACTCCTGGGCACAAGCCATCCTCCAACCTCTGCCTCCCAAAATGTTTGGATTACAGGTGTGAGCCACGGCGCCCAGTCTTCTCAGTTCAGATATGGTATAAATTTTCACAAATATTTAAATTATTTAATCCTTAAGGAATTTATTTTGGTGCACCAAACCACTTACCTTAAAGTCAGTTTTGCCTTTTCAGTAAGCGACTGGCCCCCAGAGTAGCTTTGAAGCGCCAGCCTACTGGCAGGGAGCGGACCTGCAGCTCAGAGTCAGCTCCCTGCAGATGGGCGGATCCTCGCGCAGGCTGTGCGGGGCGGGGCGCACACTGGACTCTCCCCGACCTCTCCCCGCCCCGCCCCGCCCCCTTGCTCTGCGAGTGCGGCCGTAGGTTCTCCTGAAGCTCTGCGGTCCCGGCAGCGCTCCCGAAGCTGCTGGCCTGTTCTCCACCGTCGCTCGACTTCCACCTCTAAGACTCGCACGTGAGTGCGGGCCTCTCCCAGTTCCTGGGCCGGTGAGGCAGCAGCCCAGCAACCGTACCGCCCGGGGAAAAAGGAAAATCCTGGCCTGGAGAATCCAAGCCCGCAGGCTCCGTGCGGCAGGTCCCACCGGGCCTTGGTGCTAGAAGTGCTCCGTAGCCGGGGATCGGCAGGTCGCGCGGGGGGCTCCCGAGCTAGGTCGCGGCCTGGCGGGGCCCAAGCACCACCGGCGCCTCCTGGAGGAGCCCGGTCTCGGGGCTCAGCTCTGGGCCGCAAGGCCCCGCCTGGGCCTGGCGCTCGCGCACCTGGGGCTAGTGATAGGCTAGGATCCACCCTCCTTCCCTGGGCGGAGAGGGTCGGGCTTGTGGCCCAGAGAAGGGTGACAGGCCCCGAAATCACTGCAGCACCACGCGGGGAGAGGGATAAGGTACCCACACCACGTCAGTGGTGAAGCCAATGCCCAGTTGAGCAGAGGGTGCGCGCTTCAGAACACCCGAGAAGCTGGCAGATGGGGTGGGAAGAGGTGATTCCTGATTTCAGAGTAAACAAGGAGGTTGTGAGAAGTAGTCTAGCAGCTCCTGTTTCTCCTCCAGCTTCAAGCTTCTTCTGTCTAGTGTTTTGGGTTCCCTACACCAGGATTGTGGAGGAAGCGCAGGGCCAGAACCCGTTGGGACCGAGCAGACCAACCGTTTATGCTGCGCTTAATGATTTTCTGCACTTTTTGCATATCCTTAGCGTTGTCTTTTTGAGGCCGCCTCTCTAATGGATAATCAAATAGAGGGAAGGGCGGAATTGAATATTGTAACTATTGATTGCAATGTCCCACAACAACTGTGCTAGACAGTTTTTGTATGTTAGCTTATTTAACGCTCCCAAGCACTTACTGAAGTGATGTTACTCTGTTTCATTCTCCAGGAAACTCAGGTTGAATAACTCATCGGATTACACAACTGGTAAGTGGTGGCGTTAGGGTTTGGAATTCAAGTCCGTATGATTTTAAGGCACAGGCTTTATTGCTTAACGTAAAAGAACGTTATTCTTTGGGATAAGCCAGATACCTAGGTTTCAAATCTATGCTATGAGGGCTGTTAGCTGTATGACCTTGGGCAGGATACTTCACTTTTTAGGGCCCGTTTCTGCATTTGTGAAATAAAGATAAAATGTCACAAGGTTGCTATGAGAATTAAATTAGATCCTACTTGTAAAACATTTAGCAAAGTGCATGGCACGTAGTTAGTGGTAAGCTATATATAGCCACATATATCCTGATGTCATTAATTAAGGTTAGCAAAGTAGCTCTCTGTGTGTGCTGCCAGCCAAAGCCAAACACAACTTGTACAAGCCTAGGACATAGTTAGAGGGAAACAGCAAAGGATGGGAAACGAAAAGGGAATGAAAACAGATGACATATATAATGGCAATTATAATGACACCAATAGATGTCTCAGTCATTAGTCTGTGGTACCCAGGGCCATTTTTTGCCTTTGTGAGAATTTTTAAGAGGTCCGTTCCTTTTGGCTGATGAATTGGAAAAATACATCCCACTCTGGGCTGAAGAATTTCAAAGTCTGGGACTGGATCATTTTGAGACTGTAGATGTGAGGGGGAGCTGAATTTTAGGACCCCACAGACCAAAAGGTGCCTGGCACAAACCCCACAGTGAAGTCTGCAGTTCTCTTTCAGGATTTCTTCTCTCAGGTCTAGTCCCTGAAGAATGGGAAGGGAGAGGAGGCTCCAGTATGGGAGAAGCAAAAGAAGTGTTTGCCATTAAGGGTTTCATAATGACTGGACACCTCTTCTAATTTTATCTATAACTGTGAACAGTTTATAGACAATGGTCTTCATTTTCACATAAGTTTATGGCAACCTATTATACTTGTAAAATATTTTATTTTCTATGCTCTTTATGATCATATCACTGCTGTCCTGAGTATTTCCCTTGCAGCATCTGTTTCGGTACCTAGTTCATATTGTACTCCAACACCTATCAATTATTTTATTTACTTATTTATTTATTTTATAATAAAGATAAGGTCTTATTATGTTGCCCAGGCTGGTCTTGAATTCCTGGGCTCAAGTGATCCTCCTGCCTTGGCTTCCCAAAGTGCTGGGGTTACAGGTGTGAGCCACCACACCCAGCCTTATCAATTCTTGGAATAGCTTTATCCATAGTTTTCTTTGCCCCCTTTATTTTTTGGTACTATCACTGGGCTTTTTTTCTTACTATTATTAGAGTTTTCTTTTTTTTCTCCTTTTCAAATGTTCTTTAGTCAGTGATTTATTATGCTAGAAGGTATGCCTGTTAGCAAAACTAAGAAAATAAATGTTAGGCGTGAAAAATGATTATATGTCATTTGACCTTCAAAGATTCATAATGCCACCACTGTTCACCAAAGCATGATCTTTCAGGTGGATCTTTTAGCAAGACTCAATGTCACTTCTATTGGTTGTACTCAATGACCTGCAGGAGTCCTAACTAGAGCATTCCTTTACTGTTCCCACCATTACCTTCACCCTACAATCTAGCTTCCTTCCCACCAATATTTTCCCTTCTTGTTCTTACTTGTGAGTGGGAATCATATTGGGAGTTTTTACGAAGAGACTGTTTATTCTTTTAATATAACAGCTTAGCAGTATGCAATCATAACTTTTTAAAAGATGTTAAAATTCATCAGTATTATGGTCACATTTACCAATATGAATTAGGTGGATAGCATATTAGTAAGTGTCCTCATGAAAAAAATAGAAGGAAATACTACATACTGATTTTAGTAAATAATTTTGAAATGTCCTCTTGCAAATGGTTATATTATATCTAGTTCCTGTGAAAATTACCAGAACAGCTGTGTGGTTTCTGCACACGTTGTTATCCGGCTATTTCACCTTCCCCGGCTTTTAGTTTACCATGCCTGTAGAATTTAAGGTGATGGTCAGTACTTGTTAAAAGAGGTATCTGCAACTGTAAAGAGGAACTTACTTATCTGTCCACATTTTCATGTTTATGTGTCAGAATTTTTTAAAAAGAAGTGAAAATTAAGACAAATACTTCCTGATGATATTGTCAAAACAATTTTATAAAATATGTAAAATTGCACCCCACCTTCAGTACCTCCTTGCTCTCCTTCTTTATTGTTCCCTGTAACACTTACTGCCACCTAACATACTATATATGTTACTTATTTGTCTTTATTGTTTTCTGCCTCCCTGCAGTGTAACTCACCTCTCCCTCATGGGGATGGTTGCCTGCTTTGTTTATTGTTGGCTCTCCAGCACCTTAGAACAGTGCCTGGCACACAGTAGGCAATCTATAACATTTGTTCAATAAGTGTTGAATGAATTAATAGTACTATTAAACTGCTCATGACTGGGAAATATAAAGGGATTTGCCCTAAAATTAAAAACAGCTAAAATGTATGTGTTAAGTAACCAGGACATGAATATTCTTGAAATCAGGAAATGTATAAACATCTCAACAGTCTTTGCCCAATATACAAACTTTTTAAACCTTGGGAACCACGTGGTTGTAGTTGTTGCTGCTTTAAACTGAAGGCATTTTTATATGATCTGTTCACCGTGAACTAGAAAGGAGCACATAGTGATAAACTGTGAAGTGCTCAACTTGCCCAATTAAATATACATGTTCCCCTACAAAGAGAAGGAAAGGAGTCAAATTTTAGAAAGCATGCATTTAGAGTTGGGGCATAGTGGACACCAGGGCAGGTGAGAGGTTCTGATGGCTGGTTCAACATCTGGGAAATTCCAGAAGGGGGAAAATTCTTAATGTGCTCTGAGGGAAATGAGAACCCCAGGAGACTTCAGTCTCCCTAGGTTGGTGTGCCTTAATATCAGATCCAGCCTGCCTGCTGCACAGCTGGCCAGCAGCTTTACTTAGGCCTTGTAATGAAAAACTTTTCAACTGAACACTTGGGATTTTCAGGTAGGGGATGCGGCTCTGATTTTCATTGAGGGTAAAAGATGATTTACTTTGTAGACATGTATTTCATAGCTAGCTTTGCCAACATGCATGTTGCATAAAGTGAGGCAATAGTGAGATGTTGCCACTGCTTCTTTTTTTCTTAAGCCAGTCAAATTTAGCAGTAGGGGATTGTATACCAATTTTAGTGACACTGATGTTAGTAACTTCTTATTTGTAACTTTTAAATTTTAATTTTATTTTTTCTGCTTATGTAGCTAATAAGTTCTGATAACCCTTCTTTTTTTAAAAAAATTTTATTTATTTATATATGAGATGGGGCCTGATTCTGCCACCCAAGTTGGAGTGCAGCAGCTTGATCTCGGCTCACTGCAACCTCCACCTCCCAGGCTCAAGCAATACCACCTCAGCCCCCAGAATGACTGGCACCACAGGCACACCCCACCATGCCCGGCTAATTTTTGTATTTTTGTAGAGACAGGGTTTAGCCATGTTGTCCAGGCTGCTGTTGAACTCCTGAGCTCAAGCCATCTGCCTGCCTCAGTCTCCCAAAGTGCTGGGATTATAAGGATCAGCCACCATGCCTGACCCAACCCTGCTTCTACTAATAACTTTTATTAATACCTCACTAAATGAACCTATGATGAACTGTTCATTTGATGGGCTTGAAAATACAATCAGTGATACTTCTAAAATGTATATACAGTAACCAAGGGATTAGAAAAATGGTATAACTTGAAACACATGATAAGTAAACTTTGTAGCCAGTTATGAATCATGGAATAGAACAATATCAGGATTTTCTAGAAAAATTAATGAAGGGTCCTTAGTTGAATGCTTACTTTGTAATGATAAAGACAAGGTAAAACTGCACCTACTTTTTATTTTTGAAGTTAGAGTGATAACATATCAGCCTTTTGATGTTAACTACTGCTTTCCTCAGTTCTACGTGTCCAAGCATCAGCAATGGTATCACTATTTAGATTTTGCTCAAGATAGTTTAAGAATCTGGAAACTTTTTAAAGTGTGGCTAAAAGCTGATTTATTTTGCTGTTGTGATAGATGCTAAGAGCTTAATAATGTGAGATTTCATGGATGCTAATAAAATTTATTTCCTTATCGTGCTGCATCTACTTAATAGACTGGGCCCTGTGTTTTGTTTGTTTATTTAAGTCATCTGAGCACTTAATAACAATTTTGAGCCAAGATATCTAACTAGTGGAGAAGTTTCTAGAAACATTATTTTTCAGATTTAGCTTTTTGTTTGTTTTGAGACGGAATTTGGCTCTTTTTGCCCAGGATGGAGTGCAGTGGCACGATCTTGACTCACTGCAACCTCCGCCTCCCTGGTTCAAGCAGTTCTCCTGTGTAGCTAGGATTACAGGCGGACGCCACCAC
>NW_012114710.1:10763537-10767186 GCF_000951035.1 Colobus angolensis palliatus | reverse complement strand
TTCTGGTTACATTTGTTTAAGAACCATATAACTAGTTTTAGCCTCAGTATTAATCTTGTAATTTTAAAGATATTATTTTATTAATTTGTGTCAGACTGAATATTACTTTTGATATTAACAAGCCAAAAGGAAATTAATTAGAGAATATTGCTGTTATACTAAGTAACTATTTTTTGATATTGTTTTTAATTGAAAAATCATAATTGTGTGCATCTATGGAGTTTATTTATTTTTACGAATGCTGTTTTTACTTGACAGCTAAGTAACTATTAATTAGAGGCTTTAGTGCCCTGGAGGGATTTTGGCATAAAGGGGAAAATACGTGGGTTTATGCTGTGGTGGTGACACTTAGTAGCTTTGTGATCCCATGTAAGTAATTTAACCTTTTTGAAGAAATTTGTATTTTTTTACTAGTAGATATTATGCATTATTTTGAAGATTAACAATGTGCTAAAAATTATCAACATATTCTGGGTCAATCAATTCAGACACTGGAGTGCCTTATATTAAAGTCATACCTGTGACACATGGAACTTTCACCATGTAGTAATCATTATCCTGCCTAACTCACAGAGTTTTTGTAAGGTTCAGAAGATAATATATTATTTGGAGGCACTTTGAAAACTGTAAAAGAAATAATATCTGTCTAGTTGTATGGAATTATTACCTATCTTTTCTTTCCCCTTATTCTTCTACTCCCCATTCTCTTACTGTCTACCCTTAAATGTAAGGATGAAAAAGAAATCCAGTGGTCAGTAGCAATAAGATTGCACTTTTTTTTATAGTGGAGTATAGTTTTAATCGTCAGTAAAAGTAGAAATCTCTGGGGAGCTTCTTCAGCTCCAAGAGCACTAATTGTTCTCTGACTGTACCACACAATTTTATACTCTTGTATACTCTTTCTGTGTATACATAGTTAGCTAAGTAGCTAATTATTTATTTTGTTTTTGCCTCCTCCCCAAACCCCACTTTTGGAACACCTAGAAAGTATTCAATAAGTAATTGTTTTATGAATGGATCTCCCCAATTTGATTATAATGAGCTACAAGCTCCTCTGTTGCTGTATTATGTCCCTGCTGTCCTTAGCAAAATAATGGGTTTACAGAAACCTCATAATAAATACAGTTGCTAGTTTGGCCTGGGAACTCTCAGGAACTTAGCAGCCTTGGGATTTACAGCCGTATTACCTGCTCTGCCCTATCCCCCCCTTTTTTTTTAAGTAGGGGAACACTTATTACTGTTCTGAGCAACACAATTGGAGAAACACTGCCTAGGGTGTTTATTGCTGATGTTGCTGGGCCAGTTCCAGCTGCCCCAAGGTTGCCCTTGTGTGCTTTCAGTAGCGGTCAGGCAGGATGTACTGCAGAATAGCAGTTAGTGAATCATGGTATTAGAACCAGAAGGAACATCTGAGAATTTTTTACAGTAAGCCAGTCTCTTCATTTTTCAGCTGAAGACTGAAGGAATTTTACTAAAGGGATTGGTAGATGGGCACTGACTTCTCCTTCACAATTGTTTTAGGACACATTTTGAGTCACTGACATGAGCCTGCGCCCCCCTCACCTGCGTACCTTATCTATGCTCAAGGCTGACTATTTTGCCAAATTAATTTTATGTAAACCCCAAAAAGTATTATTGTTTCAAGAAGCTTTTCATAAATAAGGATGAGAAAGCTGCTTTATGTCTTACTACTTAATAATAAGCCATCCATGCTGAGACAATCAATTAAAATCCCTGAGTCATTAATAAAATAATTGCTACAATTCATGGAGTGTCTATTATATGCTGAGCGTGCTCCAAACCTACAATTGTCAGGGTTTGTATTAAGTTTATTTTTCTATTTTAACCTTATTTACATTGAAGGATAAGGGTCAGGGTTTTTTAATATCCTCATTTTATAAATTAGGAAATTGAAATTCAGATAGATAATTTGGCAGAGGTGACACATCCAAATTAGTGGTGGGAAAGAAGTTTGAATGACACACACTGATTCCAGAGTTACTGCTCTTTCTGCTACAAATAACCTGTGCCAGGTGTCATGCTTCAGGAAGAAGAGGAAGTGGTAAAATATGATCGCTGCCCACAGTTCACAGTATATAGACGGAGTGATGAGCCACAAATACAAGTAACAATAGTGGAAAGAAAATAGAATCAGTGCCATAGCAGCATGAGGGGTATCAGCAGGGTATCAGCAACAGCTATATGAAGGAAGTATCGTTTGAAGTGTTTGTTTTGTTTTGTATTGAGATAGAGTCTCACTCTGTCACCCAGGCTGGAGTGCAGTGGTGCCATCTCGGTTCACTGCAACCTTTGCTTCCTTGGTTCAAGCGATTCTCCTGCCTCAGCCTCCAGAGTAGCTGGGATTACAGGCACCTGCCACCACACCTGGCTAATTTTTGTGTATTTAGTAGAGACAGGGTTTCACCATGTTGATCAGGCTGAGTGTTGAACTCCTGACCTCAAGTGATCCCCTGCCTCTCCCACCCAAAGTACTGTGATTACAGGTGTGAGCCACCATGCCCGGCCTGAAATGGATCTTGAAGAACTTGAATGGGCAGAGTAGCTGTTCAGGTAGACTAGGGGTAGATGTTGGCAGAGCCATGAATTCTAGGCTTAGTTTATTGGACTATCACTTTTTAATCAGAAGTGATAAAATCATAATGTGAATGGAGAGAAAATGGCAGTGGGAATACCCATTAGGAGACTATTATGTTAGGCAGGTGACAGATACAGAAGACCTGAAATTAAGGTTGTGACTCTGGGGATGGGGAAGGGGCTGTATCTCCATGTTTGGGAGAGATTTGGGTTTCTAGTAGGCAGAATCTCTGTGACATCTTTACTGGATAAATATAAGAGTAGGTTTAAGGAGGAATGAGAAAAGAGAAAGTAGATAAGACTTCAGGATTTTCAGCCAGGGCATGGGAATGACCAGATGCCTTAAATTTCACATATCAGATACCACTTTAAATATTAGGTCTTAATTCTTAGTTCCTTAGATTTATCCCTGTTATAATACTGATTCAGAACATTAGGGTGAATGGGAGAATGATTTATATATTTGGTATTTCTAGGGATTATTTGCATTTCAGAAGAGGTGTTTGGATCAAATTGTTGTCCAATAAGTAATAATCTGTACAGTAGGAAGCTATTGTCTAATCCTAGGGATTATTTGTGTTTTCTACCCTGCTCTTTAAGGAGTAAAATACTACATATAATTATTCTTTAGTTGCTTATTTATTCTTTGCCAGCCAAATCTTTCACACTAAAAGAGTATAAAACATTTGTTTTATTTTCCCTCATCATAATTTTTTTTTTTTTTTTTGAGACAGGGTTTTGCTCTGTCACCCAGGCTGCAGTGCATAGCTTACTGTGGACCTGAACTCCTGGACTTGAGTGAGCCTCCTGCCTTAGCCTACCGAGTAGCTGGGACTGCAGGTGCATGCCACCTTGGCTGGCTAATTTTAAAAATTTTTCTTTCTTTCTTTTTTTTTTTTTCTGAGATGGAGTCTTGCTCTGTCACCCAGGCTGGAGTGCAATGGCGCAGTCTCACTCACTGAAACCTCCACCTCCCAGGTTCAAGTGATTCTCCTGCCTCAGCCTCCTAAGTAGCTGGGATTATAGGGACGCACACCATGCCTGGCTAATTTTT
>NW_012114710.1:10757957-10763447 GCF_000951035.1 Colobus angolensis palliatus | reverse complement strand
CTCTGTTGCTCAGGCTGATCTTGAACTCCTGGGCTCAAGTGATCCTACTGCCTCAGCCTCCCAAAGTGCTGGGATTACAGGTATGAGCCAATATGTACAGCTTCCATTGTGATTTGTGGATAAAATATGCTATTGCTCTCTTAAAAAATTGTATATCATGTACTGGATAATTACATTAAAAGGAAATGAGAACAGCATCTTCATGAATATTACTATTAACAAGATTCCAGACCCTGGTGTTTATGTAATTTGTTCCTTTTGCCATTCAGCCATAATGAGTTTCAGGATAAAATTGAGGCCACAGTCAGAGTCGTTTTCAGAGAGGAATGCTGCTAGTAGAGGAAATTTGTTTCCTGGCAGCAATGCAGTAGTGTAACTGTCAGCAATTTGTTAAATAATCAGCTGTGCCTGGCATGTTGTTTTTGTAGCTTTTGTATAAGCATTTTTAGGGAAAAAAATAATGCTCTTCTGATATGTGGTGTCTCTTTGCTGTGAGACTGACTTCACACATAGATGTCTGCATTTTCTCTTGAATTCTCCCCATCCTTGGAAATTTGAAGACTTTTCTACTGGCTGGTAGAGAATCCTCTACAGGTTTTTTTTGGGAGCTTTAGCAATCATTGCTCACTCTGTGTTCATCCACAGGGCACTGCATTATGCTTGGTACTGCTGACATACAACTTACAAGACTCTAAACTACATTATGCAAAAAAAAAAAATCATACAACTAACATTTATTTTACAGATTCTGTATTAGATACAAAAGACAGGATGCCTGGCACATGCCAGATTTACAAATTTACTTGCAGTATCTCCATTTTTACTGATGAGGAAATCTAGGCTCAGGAAGTTGAAGTTACTTATACGTGATCACACAGTAAGTGCCACATGGAGGGTTCTACAGGGCATGGTGGCGGGCACTTGTAATCCCAGCTACTCGGGAGGCTGAGGCAGAGAATTGCTTGAATCTGGGAGGTGGAGGTTGCAGTGACCCGAGATTGTGCCACTGCACTCCAGCCTGGATGACAGAGCAAGACTCCAACTCAAAAAAAAAAATTGGGTGTGTGCATTACCCCAAATTTGATCTTGTTCCTGTAATGCAGTAATCTGTTATTATTAGTGCAATAGGAATTCAAAGGAACACCTTAGTATGGATTGGAATAATCAGGATAATCATGCAATGGAATAATAAAAAAATAAGAAACATGGGATAGATAAGAGAGGATCAGACCCTAGAGGCAGATAGTGATAAAATAATAATAATGATAAAATGTGAGCACTTACTGTATAGTAGGACTGTTTAAATATATTTATCTTGTATATATTTTGTTTGTTTTTGTTTTGTTTTTGTTTTTTTTTTTTTTGAGATGGGGTCTCACTCTGTCACCCAGGTTAGAGTGCAGTGGCATGATCTTGGCTCACTGCAAACTCTGCCTTCCAGTCTCAAGCCATCCTCCTACCTCAGACTCCGGAGTAGCTGAGATCACAGGCTCATTCCACCACACCCAGCTAATTTTTGTATTTTAGTAGAGATGAGGTTTCACCATGTTGGCCAGGCTGGTCTTGAACTCCTGACCTCAAGTGATCCACCTGACTAGGCCTCCCAAACTGCTGGGAATACAGATGTGAACCATGGTGCCTGGCCAGCTTTGTTTTTAAATGGGATTTCTAGCTACTTCTAAGACTATGCAACCTACTTCATTTTTCTTAGTCTCTATTTATTTAGGAATCTTAGTATTGATTTTTGACATGTGTTGAGAACTGCTACTATTTTTAGAGAGTTCAATAGAATTATCAAATTTTTTTTTGTAAGACGTTAGTTGTTTTTGACATTACAAAGGCTCTTCTAATGGCAGTCTTTATTATTTCAGATTTACTTAGGCATTTTATACAGCACAGGAATCCTACTGCCATATTTAAATATAACAAGATAATGAGTGGATTTGTTTCTGTGGTCCTAGAACTTTAGCTAAATCTCAAAGTGAGGGGCAAAGAACATTAAATATTATCCCATTGTAAGGATGTTTGCCAGTAGCTCTAGGGTAGTAGGTACCTTCTCTCCTGCAGAACCTAGCACCATCAACGTCCACTGGCTAAGTGGACATCCAGATGGGAAATGCAATGTCTGGTTCCTTTTCTTGGTGACACCTGCAGCCCCTTTCATTCCCTGGGTTCACGGAGGAAGGCAGCTCACCTGCAATACTGCATTCCTTCTCAAGTCCAGCCCCCATCATGTGCTCTACCCTATCCCCAGTCCTTTTCATATTTTGATTGGATACTGGGGAATGAGGGGTCTATGGAAGTTAAGCTAACTCTGATATTTCTTAGCAAGTCATAAGGGAAGATGGACCACACCTTCTCTCTGTAGTACAGTAGGCTTGTCAACCTTGTCTACACATTAGAATCATCCAAGGAGCTGATGTCAAGGTTGTACCCTAAACTAGTTAAAATCTCTTTAAGTGGAACTCTGGCATCAGTAGCTTTGAAAGCTCCCCCAGATGATTCCAGGAAGCAGCCAATATTGAGAACCACAGCTGCAAAATATTGGGAGCTAGGGGTAGAGTAGGGGGAAAGGGGGCTTTGGGGTTTTTGGTTTTAGCCAAAAAATCTGTGAAAACAGAAAATATCCCACTCAGTGTCTTGTTAAATAAACAAATAAAAATAAAACTTAATCTGTTTTGTAGTATAATGTTAGGCATACCTTTAAGTGAAGGATCAAGATAATACTTGGAGTTTTTCTGAATGATAAAATTTATAGTTAAAGTAAAAAGAAGATTAGTTTTTTCTTTTTTTTTTTTTTAGACAGAGTCTCTGTTGCCCAGGCTGGAATACAGTGGCACAATTACAGCTCACTGCAGGCTCAATCTCTTGGATTAAAGCAATCCTCTTGCCTCATCCTTCCTAGTAGCTGGGATTATAGGCACACGCCACCATGCTTGGCTAATTTTTTATTTTTAGTAGAGACGAGGTCTTGCTGTATTGCCCAGGATGGTCTCAAATTCCTAAGCTCAAGCCATCCTTCTGCCTCAGCCTCCCAAAGTGCTGAGATTACAGGCTGAGTCAGCCCAGCCAAGAAGGTTAGTATGTCTTATTAGCCATCTTAAAAGCTGCATTTTACTGTCATTCAGTAAATGAATTTTATCCTAGCAAAAGAATCTGATGGAGGCAATATCACTGGAATGAGCTAATAGACACCCACATCCCGAGGAGGCACATGTAACAGTCGGATTCTAGCAAGTTCACTCTATAAGCTTATTGTGACAATTGATCTTAAGAAGTCACCTGTTTTTGTTAGGAATGAGTGTGCTTCTTAAAGGCACTGTTTCACTTACTTTCTCTTTTTATTGGTTTTCTCAGAACTCAAGACATGGCTGCCCAGTGTGTCACAAGGGTGGTGCTGAATGTTTCCTGTGCCAATCTTTTGGATAAAGATATAGGGTCAAAGTCAGACCCTTTATGTGTGTTATTTTTGAATACAAGTGGTCAACAGTGGTATGAGGTAATGTTAAATACTTTACCTAAAAAGTTATCCGAATTACCCTTTTAACAATGTGAGGAGTTTTTTTTTATGTTAAAAATACTAACACTATCTCATCTGTTAATGGAGTTTTTTGTGAAAGTTTGCCCTTGATTGTAGAATTTTTCATACACATATAGAAACTTCCTTTAGTTGTCATGCCTGTGTTTATGTTTAGTACATAAAGATGTGAAAATCCAAGTACACCTTTGATCT
Organism: Colobus angolensis palliatus; assembly: GCF_000951035.1. Classification (NCBI taxonomy): domain Eukaryota; kingdom Metazoa; phylum Chordata; class Mammalia; order Primates; family Cercopithecidae; genus Colobus; species Colobus angolensis. The sequence goes on along the minus strand of NW_012114710.1, from coordinate 10,759,714 downwards.
GAATAAACTTTTTTGTTTTGGGGGATGGGTGTAGGTTGAGCGCACAGAAAGGATTAAGAATTGCTTGAATCCCCAATTTTCCAAGACATTTATTATTGATTACTACTTTGAAGTGGTTCAGAAATTGAAATTTGGGGTTTATGACATCGACAACAAAACTATTGAGCTGAGTGATGATGACTTCTTAGGGGAATGTGAATGTACCCTTGGACAAGTAAGTATACATAGCCACTGTACTTTATTTTGTCTAAATTTTAATGAATTTGGTGTTTTGGGTAAGCATCATTTAATTTTTAAAGTTAAAAAACATGTAATCACTTTAAAGACAGTTTATATATTAATATGCTTGGCTTGAACATTATAGAATTCATCTTATATTTTGTATGGGCAGGAACTATGTATTTATGGAAAAGCCTGTTAATTCTTTTGAGTAAGGGAGTCTTCATGAGGCATTTCATTAAGTAATACCAACGCTTTAGCTGCTGCAGAGTTCTCTATGGTTTTGTTATGTTCAAGCCATAAATGCTATCAAGATAACAGCAACTTCTCTGTTCTTCTAACTAGTGAGACTGGCACCTCCTGACTCCCAATGCCCCAACACCACCCACTTTACCTGGCTTGCTCTTACTCAGCCTTATTCCCCCCATAAACCTTCTCTGACCCTCTAGATTAGTTTGGAATCCTTTCCTGAGCTCACTTGGTACTGTCTAGTACTTCTCACCATACTTTTTAATAGTTGCTTAATTATATGTCTTCCCAGTATATGACAAGTTTGGTCAGGGTAGGGACGTGTCTCGTGGCTCACCATTTTGCTCCTATTTTAATCTGATTCATAAGGAGAGATTATGACCATTTGTATAGACTGAAGAAGGTTTTAGGAGGGAGGAGTAATTTTTTTTCAATATGTGACATCTGTCACTCACATATGTCTTTTACAACTTTATTTTTCAGGGTTGAATTGTTTGGAGATTGTGGTGTTTTCTGTATCTCAAAAGCAATATGAAACTGATCAGTTTTCTGAAACTTTGATAAATAATATCAAAGAAAAAATTAAGAAAGTATTTCTTTTTTGGGGGAAAAAATCCCAGTGTAGCTAAAATTCCTATGAATTTGTGAGATATATCAGAAGTATATCTGTTTGACAGAACCTAGGTATACTATATTCCTTCAAGCAATATGACATTTTATGGGAGTTAAATATTGAAGTTGTGTCTCAGTAGAAAAATCGAATCCTTTTTTTTTGTTTTTGAGACAGGGTCTCACTCAGTCACCCAGGCTGGAGTACAGTGGCTTAATCACAGCTCACTGCAGCCTTGACCTCCTGGGTTCAAGTGAGCCTCCCACCTCAGCCTCCCAAGTAGCTGGGACTATAAGCACATGCCCCGGCACCTGGCTAAATTTTGTATGATTTTGTAGAGACAGGTTTTGGCATGTTGCTGAGGCTGGGCTTGAACTTGTGGGCTCAAGCAATCCTCCCACATCAACCTCCCAAAGTGCTGGGATTATAGGCATGAGCCACTGCACCTGGCCTTGAATCTCATTTATCGAGTGTTCTGAAGCCCACCTTTTACCTAGAAGGTTTCAGCTAAGTGATTTGTTTATGCGATGAGAATCTGGTCCTCTTTTTCCATTACAAGGAACGATTTAAACTTTGACATACAGAGAAGATTAAGAAACTAGTGGGTAGGGAGATTGTATCTGCCAGGGTAGGCTCCCTAGAAGTTTTTTCCAATGGGTTTTAAATATGTAGATTTTTT
>NW_012114710.1:10753942-10757907 GCF_000951035.1 Colobus angolensis palliatus | reverse complement strand
CTAATGTACAGCATGGTGACTATAGTTAATAATAATTAACTGGATACTTGAAATTTGCTAAGAGAGTAGATTTTTTTTTCTTCTTTTTTTTTTTTTTTTTTGAGATGGACTCTCGCTCTTGTTGCCCAGGCTGGAGTGCAATGCTGCGAACTCAGCTCACTGCAACCTCTGGCTCCTGGGTTCAAGCGATTCTCCTGCCTCAGCCTCCTGAGTAGCTGGGACCGCAGGCACCCACCACCATGCTTGGCTAATTTTTGTATTTTTAGTAGAGATGGGGTTTCACTATGTAGGCCAGGCTGGTCTCGAACTCCTGACTTCAGGTGATTTGCCTGCCTCTGCCTCCCAAAGTGCTGGGATTGCAGGCATGAACCACTGTGCCTGGCCCTAAATATGTAGATGATCTAAATCTTTAAGAAACCAACTTAATGTTTCTATTTCTAATGACTTTAAGTGAACCTTAAAGTGTATTCAATCTGTTTTTCTGAAACTATTTCATTTAAAAATTCATAGGTTGAAGGGAAATGACTCTTTGTATCACTTTCTAATTCTAACAGATTGTTTCCAGTAAGAAGCTAACTCGACCACTGGTGCTGAAAAATGGCAGACCTGCAGGAAAAGGGAGCATTACGGTAAAAATAAGATATTTGTCTTTTGTCTTGAAAGATTTAGCATAATAGGACATGCCAAAACTGTGCATGTCAGACAAATATTCTACAGCCATGCTTTGCCACTCAATCTTGAATGTTACATTCCGTCCACCCTTGTAGTTATCACAAACGGAAAATGTATTGTGCAAACCAGGAGAAACATGCAGTGTGGTAATCCCTTCTTTCAGTTTTTTTAAGTTGCCCATAGAGGTCCAGTGTACCTTGGTGATACCTGCCCCTCCTCTGTGGAAGTAAACTGCTTAATAATCTGGATCAATTTGGTTCTCTACTGGAGAAACATAGTCCTCTCAACATGACAGAAATTTTCCCTAGTGGATTTTATTCCAGAGGGATGTTATATTATGACATGGCCATTGAACCTATAAACTCTTTACCACATTTTTTGTGCTTGCTATCTGCTGCCCATCCTCCCACCTGGGCTTTTCATTGCTGATTACTGGCTTCAAGCAAATGAATATATGCGTTATTGTATTTTACATTTCCCGTTATGTAAAGCCAAGCCTGTAAACCTTATCTTGTAGAATGTCTGTGCAGATAACTGCTGCCTGGAGTGATAGTATTTTAACTTTAGCTCCCTCTGAGAATGTAAAGCTAGTTCCCTGAGAGAGCTATGTTTCAAGGTTATCATGATTATCAAATACATTTCTCTGAGAGCCGTTTTGCTGTAGTTTAGATTTCCAAAGGCATAAGAATGTTCAGGGGTGTTGATTTTTGTGGGGAAGAGAACATTATCAGTAGTTAGCTTCCTTGCTGTGGGGCATGATAGACTGATACTTATTTTTAAGTAGAATGAGTTTTTCAGTTACATTGGATGAAAAACATTGATCTGATAATATCAATGTATAGAGTTTTCTAGGTATGATTTATTCATACTTCTCAGTATTAGGGAACTTCAGTGTTGTGCAGAGGGTATTCTCAGTCTTCTGGAGTTTTGACATTTCTCTTGAGTGGGGAAGATCCAGTTTGGGCAACCACATTTCAAAAGACATTGCTTAATGCAGACCTGGGCATATTTTGGGCAAATCTTTATTCCACACACATAAAAGAAATAATGGTAGATCTTTCTTAATGATGCCATTTTCTTATGAAACATTTTAGAATTCATTTATGTTAGTGTAGGTTTTATATTAGATAACAGAATAAATCAGTGCTTAAGTGTCTATCAGAATTCCTAAAACGTATTTTATTTCACTTACCTTATCTACTCATAGATTTCAGCTGAAGAAATAAAAGATAATAGAGTGGTCTTGTTTGAAATGGAAGCCAGAAAACTGGATAATAAGGTGGGTAGACTATGCAGATTTCAGCAAGGTTGTTATGTTTTGCCTCTTTTTTAAGAAAATAAAAATGCAGTTAATATCATGAACTCCATCATCTGAGCATCTCATAGGGTACCAGTTACTTCCAAATTTTGCATGTGTGTGTGTTGTATGTTTAAGCAGAACCCATTTCTCTTCACCTCTTTCATCTAGATGTAATCAAAGGATTTGTTTAGGTTAAGAGAGGAGTTGAATAGAAGCATTAATGTTACTGTAAAAGCATGAAAGAGTACAGTTGAATTACTTTCAGGAAAAAAGTGAAAACTCTGTGCTTTATTAATTATAGGTCAATTATCCTCTTTGTATTCAAAGGTCAATTTTTTTTTATGAAGGATGAGTATATATAATATGTAATAACACAACAATTTAGTATATAGCATGGATTATAATTCTTTTATCTATCTTATCTATCTATCTATCTATCTATCTATCTATCTATCTACCTACCTACCTACCTACCTACCTACCTATATTTTTAGAGACACGGTCTCACTGTGTTGCCCAGGCTGGTCTGGAACTCCTGGGCTCAAGCAATCCTCCCATTTCATACTCCCAAAGTGTTGGGATTACAGGTGTGAGCCCCTGAGCCCAGCTTTTTGTACTTAATTCTATAATCTAGTCAATATTCTTCATTGTTTGCAATTCAATTTGAAAACATTTTAGGGCTAGGCGTGTTGGCTCATGCCTGTAATCCCAGCACTTTGGGAGGCCAAGGTGAGCAGATCACTTGAGCTTAGGAATTTGAGACCAGCTTGGGCAACATGGCAAAACCCCATCTCTACAAAAATTGCAAAAATTAGCTGGGTGTGGTGGCATGTGCCTGTAGTCCCATGTGAGCTGGGAGGATTGCTTGAGCCCAGGAGGTCAAAACTACAGTGAGCAGTAATCATACATTCTCATGTGCGTAATGGAGCAAGACTCTGTTTCAAGAAAAAAAAAAAAGTAAAGAAAACATTTTAGACTATAGGCTGGGGACTTTTTTTTTTTTTAATTGTGGAAAATTTAAATATATACAAAACTAGAAGACTATTTTTAAAAAATTTCATGTTCCCATCACCCATTTTCCACAATAATAACTCATGGCCAATTTCATTTAATCTCTAACCTCATCTACTTTCTCTCCTCCCAGACTTCATATCATTTCATCCATGAATGTGTTGATGTATCTCTGAAGACACTTTAAAAAATGTAATTGTTTAAAGTGTGTCTTAAGTCCTTTTAAATCTATATATTTCTTCCTTTCTTTTACTTCTTTCTTCCCTTCCTCCCTCCCTTCCTTCCTTTCTATCAATTCTTCCATCCATCGTGGAATTTATTCAATGGAGAAAACTGACTTCTTTGTCCTGCAGAAGTTTCCACATTCAGGTTGGGCACAGGTAATGTCCACCTGTAGTCCCAGCTACTCAGGAGACTAAGGCAGGAAGATGACTTGATCCTGGGAGTTTGAGGCTGTAGTGCATTATAATTACAAGACTCCATCTTTTTTTTTTTTTCAAAAAGGAATTTTCCATATTCTGCCTATGGCTTACTAAAGGTGTCATTTAACATGTTTCTCTCTCTACTTTTACTTTCTGATTTCTGTAACCTGGCAATTGAATCTAGAAGTATGATCTGCTGGTATTTTTAACTGTTGGCAAGACAGTTTCATCATGTAATTCCATCAAGAGACTCACACTAACTTGTGTGTTTTGGGGATGTTTGTGATCATTGATGATAACTACCTGGTTTTATTATTAAGAGTCTGGGCCGGGCGCGGTGGTTCACGCCTGTAATCCCAGCACTTTGGGAGGCTGAGGTGGACAGATCACGAGGTCAGGAGATCGAGACCATCCTGGCTAACATGATGAAACCCCGTCTCTACTAAAAAATACAAAAAATTAGCTGGGCATGGCGGCGGGCGCCTGTAGTCCCAGCTACTTGGGAGGCTGAGGCAGGAGAATGGCGTGAACCCGGGAGGCAGAGCTTGTAGTGAGCCGAG
>NW_012114710.1:10751536-10753737 GCF_000951035.1 Colobus angolensis palliatus | reverse complement strand
TGGGCGTGGTGGCGCATGCCAGTAGTCCCAGCTACTCGGGAGGCTGAGGCAGGAGAACCACTTGAACCTGGGAGGCGGAGGTTGCAGTGAGCCGAGATCGTGCCACTGCCTCCAGCCTGGCAACAGAGCAAGGCTCTGTCAGGAAGGAAGGAAGGAAGGAAGGAAGGAAAAATCTGTAAAATAGTGATACCGTCAGTCTGTCATTGCTTTTGTTTCTTAACAAGAATGTTTCTATAGAGAGAAACTTCCCCGCCTTAGGTATTTATTTACTTTGTGGTATAGTTTATATAGGAAAAACAAGTTAAAATGTTTGACTTTTCCCTCATATTTACCATTTTTCAAAATTATTAAGTTGGTTCCCTAGCATCCCCTAAATGTGACCAGTGAAGTTTTTTTGTTTGTTTTGTTCTGTTTGAGAATTGCTATAAAGTAATAGATTTAAATATTAATAACTGCAATGGATTACTTCTCATAGATGCTTAAGTTATTCCAACTTTGGCCTGAGGGAATTCGTTTAAGTTTGTTCTTGAGACCATTTGGCACAACTCCAGGAGTCTTTGAATAGTTTCCTTGCTCTGTGGGATGACAAGAGCTTCAAATAACTTCTTTCTGAAGTTCTTTTTGTCTTTAATAAGCCATGTTCCAAGCTTATTTTATCTAGTTTCTGCCTCGGGCTGGCAGATTAAAAGGAACCTTACTTCATTTTGGTGGAATTGGTATTTAGAGACCACAGTCCAGTGCTAGGGGTACTCACTGTTGCGGGTTATTGTCATTCATGGTTTCTAGGGCTTTTCAGTGGACAGATACAGAAAAGACTTTTTTTTTTAATTTAAGAAAAACTAAATCATGAAATTACACAACTATTTCCAATTCAAATATAGAATTACTGGCTGGGCACGGTGACTCACGCCTGTAATCCCAGCACTCTGGGAGGTGGTGGGTAGAACACTTGAGGTCAGGAGTTCAAGACCAGCCTGGCCAACATGGTGAAACCCTGCCTCTACTAAAAATACAAAAATTAGCTGGGTGTGGTGGCATGTGCCTGTAGTCCCATGTGAGCTGGGAGGATTGCTTGAGCCCAGGAGGTCAAAACTACAGTGAGCAGTAATCATACATTCTCATGTGCGTAATGGAGCAAGACTCTGTTTCAAGAAAAAAAAAAAAGTAAAGAAAACATTTTAGACTATAGGCTGGGGACTTTTTTTTTTTTTTAATTGTGGAAAATTTAAATATATACAAAACTAGAAGACTATTTTTAAAAAATTTCATGTTCCCATCACCCATTTTCCACAATAATAACTCATGGCCAATTTCATTTAATCTCTAACCTCATCTACTTTCTCTCCTCCCAGACTTCATATCATTTCATCCATGAATGTGTTGATGTATCTCTGAAGACACTTTAAAAAATGTAATTGTTTAAAGTGTGTCTTAAGTCCTTTTAAATCTATATATTTCTTCCTTTCTTTTACTTCTTTCTTCCCTTCCTCCCTCCCTTCCTTCCTTTCTATCAATTCTTCCATCCATCGTGGAATTTATTCAATGGAGAAAACTGACTTCTTTGTCCTGCAGAAGTTTCCACATTCAGGTTGGGCACAGGTAATGTCCACCTGTAGTCCCAGCTACTCAGGAGACTAAGGCAGGAAGATGACTTGATCCTGGGAGTTTGAGGCTGTAGTGCATTATAATTACAAGACTCCATCTTTTTTTTTTTTTCAAAAAGGAATTTTCCATATTCTGCCTATGGCTTACTAAAGGTGTCATTTAACATGTTTCTCTCTCTACTTTTACTTTCTGATTTCTGTAACCTGGCAATTGAATCTAGAAGTATGATCTGCTGGTATTTTTAACTGTTGGCAAGACAGTTTCATCATGTAATTCCATCAAGAGACTCACACTAACTTGTGTGTTTTGGGGATGTTTGTGATCATTGATGATAACTACCTGGTTTTATTATTAAGAGTCTGGGCCGGGCGCGGTGGTTCACGCCTGTAATCCCAGCACTTTGGGAGGCTGAGGTGGACAGATCACGAGGTCAGGAGATCGAGACCATCCTGGCTAACATGATGAAACCCCGTCTCTACTAAAAAATACAAAAAATTAGCTGGGCATGGCGGCGGGCGCCTGTAGTCCCAGCTACTTGGGAGGCTGAGGCAGGAGAATGGCGTGAACCCGGGAGGCAGAGCTTGTAGTGAGCCGAG
>NW_012114710.1:10742695-10745208 GCF_000951035.1 Colobus angolensis palliatus | reverse complement strand
AAAAATTAGCTGATCATGGTGGCATGTACCTGTAGTCCCAACTACTCAAGAGGATGAGGCATGAGAACTGCTTGAACCCAGGAGGGGGAGGTCATAGTGAGCTAAGATCGTACCACTGCACTCCAGCCTTGGTTACGTCTCCAAAACAACAACGACAACAAAAAATATTTATAGAATTACAGGGACTTATTTTATATTCATACCTCATTTCTCTTGGTTGCTAAAGATATTAACATAATTGCTTATCTGTTTTGCCTCACATGACATTAATAGTTTTAGAATAAAAATATTACTATTAACAGTATTTTTACTGAAAACAGTTTGAGCTTTCTTTGAAGTTCTTTTTGTCTTTAAGGTGTATATTCCACTTTTGTTATATAGTCACATTCTTACGATTTAAAGAAATAATTCTTTTGTGTGGTTATACTGTCACAGTCCTAGTTTCATTTTGCTTTTTATATTTAGAGATTGCTTTTTAAAAAAAAAAAACATTTGATTTAATTTTCTTTTATAATCATATAAAAAATTTACATGGCTCTAAAATCTACAAAACAAGGTATTTAAGAAATTTAACTTCTCTCCCTGTCTAGCTTGCTTCCACTTTCCTCCGTGCAGATAATAATTTTTAAAAAGTTGTGTTTTATAATTTAATCATTCTGTTTCCTAAATATCTAAGGGTTTTTCTGTGTGTATATATACTCATGTGTGTGTGTGTATGTGTTCATATGTGTATATGTATGTATTTGTATTTATGTTCCCCACCTCCAGCCCTTGCATAAGCGTAGCATGCTAGATGTATACTTTCCTCCACCGTGCTTCTTTTACTTAACATATCCTGGAGATCAGAGCCAGGGAGTTTAATTATTGTGTTAGTTCTAATACTAACAACTTAATGAATCTTCGAACAAGTATTGGTTTTTAGCCTTCAAAATGATAACAAGGATATTCTGCCTTTTCCATAGGATTATTTTTAAGATAACTCACACAGGGCATGTTAATGTGTTTTTGAAAAGTTAATTTCTCACTGTTATGTGAGAAAGTAAAGTCTGTTATGTGAGAAACACAAAGTCTTTGTGTTTACATTTTTGACTGTAGCAAATATCTTATTTGTTTGACATTAAACTTTGTATTCAAGAGAGAAATAATTTTATTTTAGTTCTTAATGTAATACTGAAGTTAATTCAGGACTAAAGAAATCTTCAGCTCAGGGATATATCTGCATATATTCCTGTGAGATTAACAAGTGTCCTTTGATTTTCAAAAATAACAAGTCATATATGTTAAGGAATATGCAAATTTCAAAATGAAAATGAGAAAAAAATCATCCGTAGTCTTACCACCTGAGTTAATCCATTTTCCCCGAATTTTATCTCACTGTATGTGTGAATATGTGTGTATTGAGGATGGTGATAATGGTATTTTTTAGCACTTAGTGTGCTTGAGCATTGTATAGGAGTTCTGTGGTGAATCACAGAGGAAATGGAAGGTGCAGTTTGTGCCTTTGAAGTGTTTCTATTATGTGTTCCATGTATCTACCTCTGGTCATTTGTGCATGTAAAGAAATGTGTGGTATTGGTGAAGGGGTTTTGGATATAGAAGGGTGAGATACGAAGTTAAGGCCTGGATCCATTAATTAATTAGATATGTGATCTTGGGAAAATCATTAACCCCTCTGAATCCATTTTCTCACTGATAACTTCCCTGTCTCCATAGAGTTGGTATGGCTAATGTTTGTGATGTCATTTATATAAAACTACTCAGTGATATGTGAATGAAAATGGTTAAAGGTGAAAACAAGGCAAAAACATATGTTATGGTATATTTGACCACTGCATTTTAAAACCGTCATGTTTTTGAGAAGTCAGGGTATGATATACAGCATTATGAGCATTTATCACAAGCACTTTGATAATTCTCCCTAGTAGACTTCAGTAAGTTGCTAAGTTAGGGAGAAAGGTGATGAGATAGTATTTACTACCAGTACTATAGAGTTAGACTTCAGGGGGTTGCCAACATTTGTAAAGTATGGTCACACATGGTTTCATGGGTTCAGAGGAGAACAGATGCTTTTTGTTGTTTGTTTTAATTGTAGGATCTATTTGGAAAGTCAGACCCATACCTGGAATTCCACAAGCAGACATCTGATGGAAACTGGCTGATGGTTCATCGGACAGAGGTGAATATCTGAATTTGAAAAGCAGAGTGGAGGTGTTCTTTGGATATATCATAATCTGAGTTTTAGAAAGCTTATATTTATGAAAATATCAATCTGAGTTCAGACTTACATATAGCCAGAGATACAAGTTCAGACTTACATATAGCCATGTTCACATTTTTTTCTTTCAGTGAGGAGGTGCTACCACACTTTATGATTTTTTGTTGTTGTTGTTGTTGTTTTTGTTTTTGAGATGGAGTCTCTCTCTGTTGCCCAGGCTGGAGTGCAGTGGCCGGATCTCAGCTCACTGTAAGCTCCGCCTCCTGGGTTCACGCCATTCTCCTGCCTCAGCCTCCCG
>NW_012114710.1:10709629-10742255 GCF_000951035.1 Colobus angolensis palliatus | reverse complement strand
ACACACACACACACACACACACACACACACTTATGCACACATATATTTTCCTTTTGGAAAATCATCCTAATGGAGCTACAGACATAATAACTCTTATCTTTAAATGGTGCAGCAGGCCAAGTGTGGTGGCTCATGCTTGTAATTCCAGCACTTTGGGAAGCCAAGGCAGGTGGATCACTTGAAGTCAGGAGCTCGAGACCAGCCTGGCCAACATGGTGAAATCCCATCTCTACTAAAAATACAAAAATTAGCCAGGCGTGGTAGCACTTGCCTGCGGTCCCAGCTACTCAGGAGGCTGAGGCACAAGAATTGCTTGAACCCAGGAGGCGGAAGTTGCTGTGAGCTGAGATTGCACCACTGCACTCCATCCTGGGCAACTAAGCGAGACTCCACCTCAAGATAAATAAATAAATAAATAAATTCCACAGCAGGTATGTTTAAAGAACAGGGATATTCTATACAATCAGACTTGAGAAAATTGACATTTGACATAGCTAAATGGATCATTATTCGGTATACCATTCAACTTCAGATTTCTTCTGTTGTCCCACAGGTTTTATATGTATTTTGTTTTGCTTTGTTTTGTTCAGAATCCAGTCAAGTCTCATATTTTGGATTTGACTATTATATTCCCAATAGAGGACTCTTCTCCCTACCTTCCTTGGTGCCATTGAATATCTTGAAAATCAAGACTAGAATGTCCAACATTCTGGATTCTTCTGTTTCCTCACAACTAGATCCAGATCAAACATTTCTGTCAAAAACATGGTGTGTGTTCCTTTTCTTTACATTTTCAGGAGGCTCATGGTACCAGTCTGCCCGGCATTGATGTCATGCTTGACTACTTGGTTAAGCTGCTGACCACCAGATCTCACCATGATAAAGTCTCATTTTTTCCCCTTTTTAATTAATAAGTGATATGTGGTGTGAAACTATGAGACTGCATGAATTACCTGTTCTCTAGCACTTCAACCAGTGGTTTTAGCATCCATTGATGATCCTTGCCTAATGAATTATGGGTAGTAAAATAGTGATTTTTCAAAATCTTTCATCCTTTTTACTTATATTAGCAGACATTCCTCTTTCATCTCTTCTCTCTCACTTTCTTTCCTTTTGTTTTTAGTATCATTATAAATTCATGGATTGTTATAACAGTGTATGCTTTGTATTAACTCATTACTCTATTTTTGCTGCTCAGATTAATCCAAGTTTGACTAGAGAGAGCTCCTAGTCTCTAAAATGGCTCTTGGTTTTTCTTTTTGACCTCATTTGTCTTTAAGCATTCTCTTAAGTTAGAGTATGCTCTCAGTTCCCCTTGTACTTTTTCTGTCCCAGAGCTGGTATGAGTGTGTCTCTTAATAAGCTCTATTTCTGCAAGAGGGTAGTAGTATTTAGACACTGACATCTGAGTGCTAAATGTGCTCATTGCTACTGGATATCATTGTTTTTAGGCCTTTTCAGTGGACACAGCTAAGAAGTTTGTATATTTGTGTTTATCTGTTTATTATGTATGTATATATGGTATTAAAATTTTAAATTATAAATGTGGACTTACTTCTCCAATTCAATTCCAACATAGTGAGTTTCTTATTCTGTATTACCTTTTCTTATTTCGTATTTGAATCTTCTGTGCCCTGCAATGAAACCGTGGTTGCTAATGAAATCAATAATCCTCTGCAGTTTTTTTTTTTTAAGATGTAGTTTTACTCTGTCACCCAGGCTGGAATGCAGTGGCACGAACTCCACTCACTGCAACCTCCACCTCCCGGATTCCAGCAATTCTCCTGCCTCAGCCTCCTGAGTAGCTAGGATTATAGGCGTGCAGCACTATACCCAGCTAATTTTTTATTTTTTTAGTAGAGACAGGGTTTCACCATGTTGGCCAGGCTGGTCTCAAACTCCTGACCTCAGGTGATCTGCCCGTCTCAGCCTTCCAAAGTTTGGGGATTACAGGCGTGAGCCACCGCGCCTGGCCATCCTCTGCAGTTTCTAAGTGCTCCTTGTAGTAGGTAGATGTATTTTCCAAATAGGTTTCTACTTTCCTCAGAATGTACCACAACTGTACAGTTTATTACATTTTTCATGTAACAGTTGTATAATATTGTTCTAGGTAGATTTTTTGTGGAAATAGTTGAGTTGATGAAAAGGTGAAGGATGAATGGTGAGAGTATAGCAAGAACCTAGGAAGAGCAGGAGCAAAATGTTAATGAACTGGAAATTTTTTCTAACAGCTTTTTGAAACCACATTTTTATAGGTTGTTAAAAACAACTTGAATCCTGTTTGGAGGCCTTTTAAGATCTCTCTGAACTCCCTGTGTTACGGAGATATGGACAAAACCATTAAGGTAATTTGAAATTGTATATATATATATAAAATACATAAATATACACATGTTCACCTATTTCATAAAATTAATACATAAGATGGTATCTAAAGAAAGTAAATGATATAACAGACACTTATAGAGTTAAATTTTATGTGTGTAGAATAATACTAAAATAGAAATGTCTTCTGATAAGTGGCATAGTTTGAGGAGTAGGCATGTTTGACAAATCTGTTGACCTAATGCTTCATCAAACAGTGTCATTTCTATTTTATTCTTTATTTTTAAAAATCAAATGTCCAGTTTAATATTTTTTCCTTTTAATAAGATTCCTCTGCTCTGCTAATAGGAACCTCGAACTACATTATTTGCCTTTGGTATGTCTGTTGCAGATAGAAGCAGATGTTACCCTAAGAACTCAGAGCTTGCTTCTACCCTTCATAAAGGGGGGAGTATTGATGGCATTTTTCTTCCTTATTTTCAGAATGAGATAAGTAATTAATTGAAAGCCTTTAGAAGGCTTTAGTTTTAGAGTATCAGGGAAGTGAAGTATGAACAGCAAATAGCAGATGTCTCAGTATTTTTTAAAATGTTTTTATTCATAGGCATTTATTTGAAAAAAGAGTAAAAAAATAAATAAAAGAAAACTCATGGAGTGGTGTTGAGAATGAAAAATATTTACATACATGTACATAAAAAGCACTTTTGTACTAGAATTATTATCTTTACATGATTACACATAGAAGTCTTTTTTATGTTCAGACATCAGTAGATCAAAGGGATTTTTTGGTTTGTCTTTCTCTTTTTTTGATAATGAATAGGGTAAAAGCAGGCAAGGTAATGAGGAATAAGTATAAGATTTGGAGTCAGACCACAGTTCAAGATTTGACTTAGTCCTGTAACTGGCTAAGGGATCTTGGGCAGGTAACCAAACTTCTTCACATTTACTTATTTATTTATTTTGCTTATTAGTAAGAAACTTCACCTGGATTCTTCACTTTTATAATAGAGTTAAGAATTTCTACATTGCAGAAAAGCAAAAATTAAATGAACAGAAGTGAAAGTTTTGTAAAACTTTTGTAGAGGTGCCATTGTTACTGAAAAACTGCTTTATTTTTGCTGGGTGTGGTGCCTCAGGCCTGTAATCCCAGCACTTTGGGAGGCTGAGGCGGTTGAATTGCCTGAGCTCAGGAGTTTGAGACCAGCCTAGGCAACATGACTAAATACTGTCTCTACAGAAAATACAAAAATTAGCTGGATATGGTGGCGCACACCTGTGGTCCCAGCTACTCGGGAGGCTTAGGTGGGAGGATCCCTTGACCCTGGGAGGCAGAGGTCTCAGTAAGCCAAGATTGCTTCACACTGCACTCCAGCCTGGGTGACTGAGTGAGACCCTCAAAAAAAAAAAAAAAAAAAAAACCAACTGCTTCATTTCTGAGATCCATAAAAAATTGCTTCCAGCTTGTAAAGAACTTTAAAAATCAATCTAAATATAATTTGTAAGGTATTTGAAACAGTAGTGAAAATCCAGGTCCAAAATAAATAGTTGAAAACTAGCTATAAAATTATTTTTTATCATTATACCAAATCCAGACGTTTGCTTTTCATATTAAAAATAGTAAACATCATTAGATGTCAGACAGCAGGTAAATCTGGGGAAAAATGTCTAAGCCATGACTATTTGATTGTGTGTAGTGATATGTTAACAACAAAACAATGTTTTTTAAACTTTTTTGCTCACAGTGGCATGCTTACAGGGCTATTTTATTATAGTAAGTAAACTGATTTTCTGAGCTTTCTCTGATGAATGTCTTCCATTCTTAAAAGTTTCTTGGTTTGTTTTTATTTGTTTTTAACAATACACAACTTGGTTTGCTACGTCATCACTGACTTTATTTCTTTTAGTTCTGCATTTCTTTGCAATATCAGAAAAGTCATACATTTGTGATTCTCTTACTGTTTGAAAATTGCTTGTAGGGATAGTAAAGAATTATAGAGCAGAGAATAGAGTCAGAATCCTCAGTAGTTTCTTTGCTGTGGTGTGTTATTATTCTAGCATGTATTATTTTCATTAAGATCAAGTGAATACGAGAAATAATCATGCATGCTGCCACTTTGCCTAAAATGGGAATGCCTTACTGAATGTAGTGTTGTGTGGTGTGTGCATTCTCTTTCATATATACATATGCCCATGTGTATATATGTATACATTTATTTATTTATTACACATATGTTTATTATGTATACTATATATGCATGTGTATATGCATATTACGTATCCATTAAATGTATATGAATACATGTATATATTATATACTTGTATATACATATGCATGTGTATATATGCATATATTGTTATGCCTACCATTGTTTAAAAAGCCAATAGTACTGGTCTTTGAATTCTTGAAAAGAGAAAAATTAAATGACACAAATCGTCTTATCTCAAACAGTATCTGAACATATGCCAGCATTATAAATATCATGTCTGCCTTCAAGGGGACAAGAGGCAGCTTCTTCTATATATTTATTATAGTGAGTAATCAAAACTTTTAGTTTAAAAATATTATTTACATTTCCTGAAATTTTAACGTACGAATAGTCTAAACATATGAACCTTTTTAGCCCTTCATAATCTTAACTTAAATAAAATCTTGGCCTTGTCAAAGCTTAATCTTGTCTTAGATGTAAATTGGTGTTCCCTGATTGCAAATCTAAACTGCAAGGTTCTGTTTTCCATAACTGAAAAATATCTGTTTAAAAAACACGAACTTATTAAAATATTAAGATAGTTTGTTTTCTACTTTATCTAAATATTACTTCCTCTAAAAATTATGGAAATTTTTACATTTCTTTTCTCTTGGCACATTAAAGAGTCATATAAAAGGTTTTTGGTTTAAAAATTGGATACTGAGTAGAGCAAGAGTCAAACTGTCACACTTGGTCAGTGGCCAAAATACCTGCAAAGCATTTTCTTAAAAAAAATTCCTTTCTGTTACTCAAAATTGAAATTCTCAATCTTGGCTGTTTTGATTGATTGATTTGTACTCTTCCTGAAGAATAATGAAAGTAGAAGTAGAGAATGAAAGACTTACAGTTATAATAAGCATTCATTTCATAGAACTAAGGGGAAAAATAGTCACTTTGCTAAGTAAACATATAAAATCCTGAGCATTTTAGCTTGGCAGTTAATCTAAGTTTGAGAAGGATATTAGCAAGATAAAACTGTCTATTAGCTGATGGTAAATACAAATTGCTTCTTAGTTACAAGTTTTTATTTTAAAGTATAGGCTCTAAGATTTCAAAGTGTTCTTAGCACAGCTTCACTTTACCTGTGTTGGTAACCACACAAGGCATACCATCTTCTAAGACTATTTAATTCCTCTAAGTTTTAGTTCTACAAAGTGGGCATCATAGTAACAAGATTCCAACTCTGTCTACCTCACAAGACTATTTACAGAATGTGCACAGTGTATATAATAAATGTTTGCAGAAATGAAATAATCTGTTTTGAAATAAAATACTATAAAAACATTGGTGTTAAATGTTCACAATCATGGTCAGTTTTCAGCTTCCTTTGAACACTTCTGCTTGCTAGTAGTTCATGCCACCTAATTTTTCCCATTGCAAATAATTTTCTAGTATTCTGGTGAATATTTACTCTTTGACTGCTCTGTCAACCTTTCACAAAATTACGTGCAACTCAAATACTCTCACCTCTCTTCTGTCTCCTTTCAGAGAGAGAAAGCATTTAGTCAGAGCCAGATCTAAGACTAGAGCTCACCCTGTCTCACATGGAAATAGAGTAAATATGACCCAGTATAGATACTTCCTCAGTGGACTAAGTACTCTTAGCATGGAATTGTTCTTTTCATTTTAAGAGTTGTGATCTTCACAATGATGCAAATCTGGCTTCATCATATCTAACTTCTAATATAAGCCTAGCCTTACCAGACTGCAGCTAATGAAATATATTTTTCATAATTCTAAATTATCTAGGATTTAATTATATACATTTTAGCTTTCTAGAATGTTAACTTCCTTTCTTTCTCCAGATAATGGCTTTTAGCCATTGCATAGTAATAAGGCAAAGAAGTGGATGAGAAAGAAGGTATACCTCCTTTTTGCCCTTTATCAGCACTTATAGAAGGCATGATAGAGGAGCTGGAAACTGCTTAATGTGGAATTGAAACAGTACTGTGTTTTTCATCTGCCTGTGGTTTTAGATCTATTTAGATCCCCATTCCAAGGATAGCTGGGGTTTGAAAGTGTTTCAATATTGCTTCTCTAGGATGTTAATTCCTACTTTCCCAAGTAGGGACTGCATATTACACATTTTCATTTACTGTAATTAAAAGGGCACTTCATGATAGATTGTATTTATCACAGCCAATACTTTTTAATAAAACTATATTGATTTTTATATATTTTTATTATATTTAATTTCAGGTGGAGTGTTATGATTATGACAATGATGGGTCACATGATCTCATTGGAACCTTTCAAACCACCATGACAAAACTGAAAGAAGCCTCCAGAAGCTCACCTGTAAGTTATATCCGTGCATTTTCATATACTTTATAGTTGGGCTGTGTATTTATTGCTGTATTTCATTTTTTTCCCGCAGCATCAAACGGTTTACTATGCTTTTACTCTATATTGCATAATGCCCCAAAATGTTTAGTAATCACATAATCCACAATTCATACTTGGGGTATGAATTTTATTGAGCAGGACACCACATAACAGTTACTAATGCCAGATGAGGACTCCAACTACATGGAGGACAGCAAAGATGATCACAGTGTCAGTCACTAGGAATAGAAGTCCAAACCTTTTGCCCATTGTATCATGGTATTGGAGTCAAGGCAAACACAATGCAGGCAAGCGCTAGAGGGAACCACACTTTACTCACAGAGAGAAGATGTCTCTTCTGATATTGCTCTTGACAGAGCAATATCAGCTTTAAAAGTAGGCGTTGATTTCCATGGCCAGCAGTTCCATCCAGCAGCTAATGCAGGGCAGTTGGCCCCAGTGCGCTTGTCTAGTGCTATAGAAGAATGACCCTGCCCCTCTCAAATAGACCATGAAATATTGAAAGCTGGGGGCAGGCCTGAGAGTCATTAAGCACAGGCTTCAGCAGGACCAAAGAGCACTTATTGAGCATGAAGGTATAAATGAATAAGTGAAGTAATCTAGCCCTTTTTCAATGAGAATTCAGTTTGTGGAATTTCTGTAAAACAATAATTTTTAAATTGTTTTTCCTTTTTTAAATTTCTAATACTCAATAATTAATACTTATGATTGTGACTGAGACTCCAGCAAGATCCTGAACCATCAAAGAATTTGTTTAACATAATTTTGTTTTACATCATTGTATTATACCACATGTATTTTTTAGTGTTTGATACTTGGAAAACTAGTAATGACTGTCTGAAGTACATAGTGTCTTTGTGTTAACCAGAAGAGGTGACTTATCAAGTATTTATTGAATATCTCTTATATTATTATCAGGCAAGCCAGTGAGAATTTGAAGGTATAACTTGGAGGTGATTATAACGTCACTGTGAAGAAAAAAATTAAATGAGACACTTGAGAATAACACAGAGTATGTAACTAAATTTCATATAGTTATAGAAATTTAAAGAGGTAGATAGAGATCAGAGAAGACTAGAGGAGTAGTGGAAGTTATACAGGAGAACAACTTGAGCCAAGCCCTCAAGATGGATAGGGAGATAGGATGGGGGAAGGAAGATCATTCTTTTGGGAGAAGGAAATATAAAGCAAGAGGAGGTGTTAGATCAATTTTTAACATGTATTCCCAGTGGAAAGAGAAGATCTTTGCTGCATATTTTACCATAGAGTTGGGCTTCATATATTTGTTTTATGATGTTACTTTTTTTTTTTCTTTCCTTTGAAGCATATTTTCATTCTTTATGTTGGTAACAGCTAGGAGTAATATTTTATTTCCTTTATTATACCATATTATACCATAGAGCCCAACTCTCTGGTAAAATATGCAGCAAAGAGAAAAGATTATGCCTCGGAACATTTGCAAGAAAATTACCTGCAGAGGTAAAATTTATTTGGGGGAACTATTTTGAAAGGTATGCAATTTTAGGAATGCCTTAATTGTTAGAAATTTACCTGATAAATATTCCACATGCTTAACATATTACGTAATTGTTTCAGAGTTATATTTTGCAACAGACCTATATCAGTAGGTAGTTTGATTCTAAAGGAAAAAAAGTCATTCACTTAAGTTCATACTGGCATTTCTAATATTGCTAATAAAAAGTAACATTTTTGTCTTCTCTTCCTACAGGTTGAATTTGAATGCATAAATGAGAAAAAAAGGCAAAAGAAAAAAAGCTACAAGAATTCAGGTGTTATCAGTGTCAAACAGTGTGAGGTCAGTTGGCCTTGGCTACTTATTTTTATTTATTTATTTATTTTTGAGCTGGAGTCTTGCTCTGTTGCCCAGGCTACAGTGCAGTGGCACAGTCTCGGCTCACTGCAACCTCTGCCTCCTGGGTTCAAGCATTTCTCTGTCTGTCTCAGCCTCCCAGGTAGCTGGGATTACAGGCGCCCACCACAACACTGTATTTTTTGTAGAAACGAGGTTTCACCATGTTGGCCAGGCTGGTCTTGAACTCCTGATCTCATGATCCACTCGCCTTGGCTTCCCAAAGTGCTGGGATTACCGGCGTGTGCCATTGCACCCAACCTAAGCCTTGGCTACTTATAATATAATGAGATCATATTTCAAGTTCTCCTGTTAGTATGATTTATGTTAAACAAATACTTGAATTTCAGGCAGTTGAAAATCACATGAGCATCTGATCACCTTTAGCAAAAAGAATCAAGTAGGGAAGAGGAAAAAAAATCAAGTAACCTGTTTCTAAGGTTTGACAAGTTATTTGCAAAGGACAAGGATAAGTTTTTCATTATCTTAGGAAATATAAAGAAGCATAGTATTTAGTGGAGATGACCTGACCCAATGCATTTATCCTCTTCATAATTTCAATAGAAAATGTTATGAGGGCCAGGCGCGGTGGCTCAAGCCTGTAATCCCAGCACTTTGGGAGGCCGAGACGGGCGGATCACGAGGTCAGGAGATCAAGACCAGCCTGGCTAACACAGTGAAACCCTGTCTCTACTAAAAAAAAATACAAAAAACTAGCTGGGCGAGGTAGCAGGCGCCTGTAGTCCCAGCTACTCGGGAGGCTGAGGCAGGAGAATGGCGTAAACCCGGGAGGCAGAGCTTGCAGTGAGCTGAGATCCAGCCACTGCACTCCCACCTGGGCCACAGAGCGAGACTCCATCTCAAAAAAAAGAAAGAAAATGTTATGAGTAGAGAGGAAAAGCCAAGATTTCTTAGGCTGAACAAGTGGAGTGGAGTTTTTGTTTTTTAAATGTTGACTACTATGCTTATTAAAGCCCTCAACATATTGGATTCATTACTAATATCTTAAAACTTAAAATTAGTATATTTCATCTTTGGCCATTAATATTCTAATCTTAACATTGCTGTAATTATCTTGAAGTAAAATCTTACAGATTCATGGCACATAGGGGAAGGGATATCTTAAACCTGAATGCAGGGGTAATTTCCATGTTTATATTATGTCCTGTTCAGTTTACAGACTTTTAAAAATATATGCCAAAGAGTTTTTTGCTTCTCTTGTATAGTAGAAGAGTTGTAATTTTAACAGTTTTCTCTTATTTTTAGATTACAGTAGAATGCACATTCCTTGACTATATAATGGGAGGATGTCAGCTGAATTTTACCGTAAGTAACACTGAATTTTTCGGCATAGGCTTTTTCCTCCATATTGCAGTATATTTTCTTCACTGCAAAACTGACTTTGTAATGAAATTTTCACAATCTGTTTGGCATAGTCTTCTTAGAGTCCTCAGGCAGGTTGTCTGGGCTCATCCATCGTGAAGCTCTCTGCTTTGTTGATGAGATCTCTTTCTCCTGAGAGAAAGCAGATGTGTACAAACCTACAAACCAGTGGTTATCCTGAAGTAATTTAAGGACTAGAAAGCATTAGTGAGACAGCCTTATAAAAGACAACCCCTAAGCCTAAGTAGTGGATATAGTAATTCATTATTTAAGCCATCTAGAAAAGTAGAGGCATCAGGTTGTTTCACATTTAGGCTTTACTTGTTTAATTGTCTATGGAAATAAGTGGTAGACATTTGTTAGGAAGTCGGCGCCAGGATTCATGATTGTATTGCATCTCTTGAAGTTTTCTCAGACATCAAGCACAGGTGTCCCTGCCTTCTCCTTAGTAAGGGCTGCAATTGTTATTTGGCAGGTGGGAGTGGACTTCACTGGCTCCAATGGTGACCCAAGGTCTCCAGACTCCCTTCATTACATCAGCCCCAATGGCGTTAATGAGTATTTGACTGCTCTCTGGTCTGTGGGACTGGTCATTCAAGATTATGATGCGTGAGTATGACTTTGGAAAAACTAAAATACATGTTTCCACAATTCCCCAGAAAGGGTAGTTTGTTTCTTCGGCTAGTACTCTGATACAGGTGGTAGGACGATGATGCTTTCTTCCTAAAATCCCCCCGTCTTATCTTCTATTTTTCTCTTTGTGGCAATATTGCTGTTTACCTTAGATCTCTAATATCTTGCTGTGATGAGTTATAATACATTGCATGTACTTTGCTTTATAGTACATATAGTTTGCTATTTACTTCCTGACTGATGTCAGCAAGGCTCTTGTTTCTTTAGTCTGGTTTCCTTGGGGCTTATTTGTTAGGCATAAGTTCTATGAGTGATTAAAGCCCAGAAGACATGTTTTATAAACACAAAAACTATTTCTTAACATATCTATCTCCTTGGCAGTTGTCAAATTATTTTTTTAATGGTGACTTTTAACAAGTGCTGAAGGATAACTAGATCTAATTGCTATGAAATATTCTGAATGGTTATCAATGGTTAAGTTTTGAATAGATTTAAATAGGTCCTCTTGAGGGTTTATTGAACAATATAGAAGACATCTGCATTAGTAGTGTTTTTCCTGGATGTGTTAAGAGTACAGAATAAAGTTTCTCTTGTTTTTGTCTATTATTATTTTATTTTCATATTGATGGGGCTTTTAATTAATCTGTAGCATTTAAAGAGGTAAAATTTGTAGGCACATGCAAAGAAATCTAAAGCAAGGTGGCAATTCCAATTTCAGGCTAGTAAGTTTTAAGGCAAAAATCATTAAATATATTTAACATATATAGAAAGTTACTTTATTAGAAAGTAGTGAGAGCTTAGAAAGGTGGTCAGATATAACACGGAATTAAAAAATTAATAATTTCTCACTAGCAGATATTAAAAGTATTCTTGCAGTTATCTTAATCACAAGTATGGAATTAGGACATGACCAGTGGAACCAAACAAACAGTCCAGAAATAGACCCATGTGTATAAGTGAATTTAGGGGAAGGAGTTGTAAAAGCTGTCAAACTGGACAAGAATGAAATTTGGATCCCTGACTCATACTTGCATGTTTTAGGATATTATTCTGTATAAATTAGAGTACAGACCAAACTGCTGAAATGGACACCCAAAAACAAAGTGACTTTGACAAAATAGAGGTTTATTTCACGTTGCATGTCTAGGGGTAAGTATAATAGTTAAGAACTGATAGGAGAGTTCTGTTATTCTCAATTCACAGCTTCCCTCTCTGGGTCCATAGCTCTGGTTCTCATCTTCTCCAGCCAGTGGGAAGAGAAGAAAGGGACCAGGGGGTACATGTGCCTTCCCTTTTAGGAGTATGATTCAGAAGTGGCTGGCAAATCACTTCTTTCTCACATCTCCGTCTCTAGATTCCAGCCACCTGATCACATCCAGCCCAGAGAAGCTAGGAGGTGCAGTGTCTAGCTCAGGTGTTCTATTATTAAAGGAGAGAATGGATATTGCCGGGGAGCAGCAATTTCTGCTTCATATCCACTTCAAAACACTTTCCAGATGAATTAGAAGTTTAATATCAAAAGCAAACTTTAAAGTTCTAGAAGAAAATATATGTGAATTGTTTATAATCTTGTAGTGAGGAAAACCGTTAAGAGAGCAAAGGCAAAAATCATGAAACCTTTTTTGTGTTCACATTCATTAATATTAAAAACTATGAAAAGAAAGATGCTTTAAACAAAGTTGAAGACAGACTACAAACTGGGGAAAAATGTATCTTTCTTTCTTATGAGAGAGAGTCTCACTCTGTCACCCAGACTAGAGTACAGTGGTGCAGTCAGGGTTCACTGCAACCTCTACTTCCTGGGCCCAAGTGATCCTCCCACCTCAGCCTGGGAGAAATATTTCTGACATGGCATAGGCTCCATCTTCAATGCAAAACTAACTGTTAAGAATAAATATGAGTCGGGCGCGGTGGCTCAAACCTGTAATCCCAGCACTTTGGGAGGCGGAGACGGGCGGATCACGAGGTCAGGAGATCGAGACCATCCTGGTTAACCCGGTGAAACCCCGTCTCTACTAAAAAAAAAAATACAAAAAACTAGCCGGGCAAGGTGGCGGGTGCCTGTAGTCCCAGCTACTCGGGAGGCTGAGGCAGGAGAATGGCGTGAACCTGGGGGGCGGAGCTTGCAGTGAGCTGAGATCCGGCCACTGCACTCCAGCCTGGGCGACAGAGCAAAACTCTGTCTCAAAAAAAAAAAAAAAGAATAAATATGAAAATAATATTCCTCATAGGAAAAAATACGTTCATTATGGTGTTTTATAATGGCAGAACATTGGCTATCACACATCTAGGGGAGGATATCTATACTCAGTGGCTATTCACGTGATGTATACATTCGGTCCACTGTCCCTCTCCCTAATGTATGAATGTTTGTATTAAGTGGCATAAATAAAAGCTACCAATATCTTCTGATCATCTGAGGTCAGGTTGTGCTACCAAATGAGTTTGCTTTAAATTAGTAAAAAAAGAATTGTGGTTTTCAGGGCTTCGTGTATTTATTTACCCATTTGATCACTGAAATGATATACAAGATTTAAGTAGAACAGAGTAGGTTATAAAACATGCATGTAAACTCCTTTTCTACAAAATCTATAGAGAGAAAGATTTTTCTTCCTCAGTGCACAGAAAAATATTTAGGATGAGAGTTGTCAAATATTAACATTGATTCTCTTTGGCAGTTAATATAGGTAATCTTTGTTTTATCTTCATACTTTTCTAAGATTTTGAAAAATTGTTTTTGAAATGAGCTCATATTGATTTTATTGTGAGCAAAGATAAAGCCTTTTTATTTTGGAAAAACAACATTTTATTAATTTTTTTTTTTTCTTTTTAGTGATAAGATGTTTCCAGCTTTTGGTTTTGGAGCTCAGATACCTCCTCAGTGGCAGGTAAGAGGAAATCTCATTTTTAAAGCTTTACCTCCTAGAAAAGCAACCCAGCCCTCATCAGTCCTTTGTCCATCTTTGACAGGTATCACATGAATTTCCAATGAACTTCAACCCATCCAATCCCTACTGCAATGGTAAGTTAAAAAATAAACATGAAGACTTCAAATGGAAAGTCTCACTAGTCTTTGTTACTTTGTTCTTTGTTCTTTGTTTTTTTTCTTGTGATGAAAACTACTCAAATTTCATCTCTAGGTTTCATTTTCTTACATATTTAACTTTCTGTTGTATAAGGTAGAAGAATTGCACCAGGTTGGTGGTTAGGGTGGTAATGGTAATTATGGGGCAAATCAGTATTATGATGATGGAGGTGGTAAGCTAAATCCTCCTACCTTAAGAACTTTAGTAGGACAAAAAAATTCTCAATCTTTGGGGCAGATCAGTAAAAATAATCATATATTAAAAAGTATTTTCACATGTAAATTTATTTGAAAGCAAACCTTCAATAAAATAAGTAATTTAATATACAGATCTTTTGAGTAGTCACTCTCTACAAAGAGAAAAGTATCCAGCATCTAATACTTGTTGCTCACACAGTATTCTGTAAGTAGCTGGGATGGGCAAAAGGAACAAAGAATTGAGCTTCTATAGCAGCTTTCCTCTGTGTAGAGAGCAGGAGGCACATATTTGTCTTTCATTTCACGTTTTTCTTTTATTTATTTACAAAAATAGAGACAGGGTCTCGCTATGTTATCCAGGCTGGTCTTGAACTCCTGACCTTAAGCTATCTTCCTGCCTTCTGCCTTGGCCTCCCAAAGTACTGGGATTAGAGGCATGAGCCACCATGCCCAGCCACATTTTACTTTTTTCCTTATACCTCAAGTATCCAAGTGCTGCTTCTTTTTTTTACCACATTGAGCAATCAATCAGAAATGCCAGCTCTTCCACTAAATTATATATGAGACTAAAGAGTTTGGAAAAGGGAAAGTAGGTGTGGGAGCAAGAGGCATAATTTAAAATTCTAGACAATAAGCTAATTTTCTGCAAAGGGTCCTTTTGACAATTACAAATGTATAGCTTTCTAACAGAAGAAAGTGTTTTTTTCTTTTCTTCCTAAACAATATTCATAAGGTGGAAGAGCGTGAACAATTTTTGTGGAGGCAGTTTGCAATATGGTTTTGTTCTTTTCCCCAGAACACTTTTTCCATACTAATTTAGTGTTCCTTTGAGGCACTTTCAGTGACTGGTTGTGACCTCTTTTATTCCCTAGCCATTTGAAACTGGGAATGTTATTCTTTTTAAGAAATATGCTTCATTTTTATAATGAAAGTGGAATAATTTTTAGAATTTGTTGTAATTAGCGTTCATTTATTGTAAATGAATATGGATGACATATCATATGATAATTCATTTAAGAAGTTCAGTCATTCTGTGAGTAATGTAAGCCCATCCTTGGACTGTTCACCAAGTGGTTTACACTCTGGAAAAAGATCAGTTTGGTTTTAAACAAAGGAGATACTATAGAGCAAAAAGCTCAGAGCCTGATTTTAAGTCAAGAAAGTTTAATCCCCTTTTCCTAACTAATCATTGAACTTAATTGCCTTAGAAATAATATGCCTTAGAAAAAACTTGTTACTTTGATGCATAGAAAGGGTTTTTGGCATAATTTAGTTTTAATTAAGGGATTGAAGGCTCTTGATATTTGTGAAGAAATTACATTTTTGTTTTTGTTTATGTTTTTTTTTTTTTGAGATGAAATCTCGCTCTTGTCCCCCAGGCTGGAGTGTGATAGTATGATCTCGGCTCACTGCAACCTCCACCCCCCAGGTTCAAACGATTCTCCTGCTGTGGACCCCCCGAGTAGCTGGGATTACGGGCGCCTGCCACCACACTCGGCTAATTTTTGTATTTTTAGTAGAGACAGGGTTTCACCATGTTGGCCATGCTGGTCTAGAACTACTGACCTCATGTGATCCACCTGCCTCGGCCTCCCAAAGTGCTGGGATTATAAGCACGAGCCACCATGCCCAGCCCTAAATGAATTATTTATGCCTTTGTTACTACTGGATTGACTACTAGTTACATGGACCTTATGCATGTAAAATCACCTCTGCATATGAATTAGTTACATTCTCAAAGGTTGTTCATAAGACTACCTGTATTGGAACTCTTACATTTTAAGAGGAGAGAGTTGGTTTCATGAAGCTTTCAAGCCAAGTATGGTCATGCACTAAAAATGACATTTTAGTCAATGACAGACCACATGTGTGACAGTAGGCCCATAACATTTTAATATCGTATTTTTATTGTAAAGACATAGAAAAGAAAAGACATATGTACAGTTGCTATAATTCCCTACATTATTCAGTATAGCAATATGCAGTACAGGTTTTTCACCTAGGAGCAATAGGCTATACCATATAGCCTAGGTATGTAGTAGGCTCTACCATCTAGGTTTGTGTAAGTATAATCTTACGATGTTCACATGATGATGAAATCACCTAACAACGCATTTTTCAGAATTTATCCCCATTGGTAAGTGACACATGACTGTGTATGCTTCTCTTTTTTGTTGATCTGTGTTCTATTGGACATTTTAAAAGCAAGATACCTGTTTTGATTTACATTAAGGTATTTTTTTTTTGTGGCAAGTATCTGTGATGGTCTCAGCAAATATTGTTGGGAATTCTTTAGAATTTCTGTTATCCTATCTGCATCCTAAATGCTCTGATATTAAGGGCAGATTCAACAGGTGCATGTGTGGGATACAAGTTTCATCGGCAGTGCTTTGACCAGCAATGTCAGTCAACTTTCACTGGGCTGTGCTGTTGTGATAAACAATCTCTAAATCTCAGTGGCTTTAATGACAGCAGTTTATTTCTTGCTCGTTTTACATGCAGCTAGGCTGTAGTTCTCTACGTATTTCTTATATTGGGACTCAGACTGAAGGAACAGCCTTATCTGGGATGTGCTGCTCCTATGGCAAGGAAAGGAGCAAGAGAGCTGGAAAAAACAGGCAGTAGTTCTTAAGACATCTGCTTAGGCATGGGTGTCACATGCATTGGTCAAAGTTAATCAAATGGTCCTGTCCAACTTTCTGTTATAAAATGTGCCAGCAGGTTTAGGGGCAGTACCCCTAAACGAACACATCAGTGCTTCTGCAGCAAAATGGATAAATAACTTGGAAGTGAATATTTGGAACTAATGCAGTCTGTGATACAATGATTAACCTTTAACTTATTGAGGCCGGGCGCGATGGCTCAAGCCTGTAATCCCAGCACTTTGGGAGGCCGAGACGGGCGGATCACGAGGTTAGGAGATCGAAACCATCCTGGCTAACACGGTGAAACCCCGTCTCTACTAAAAATACAAAAAAATTAGCCGGGCGAGGTGGCGGGCGTCTGTAGTCCCAGCTACTCGGGAGGCTGAGGCAGGAGAATGGCGTGAACCCTGGAGGGGGAGCTTGCAGTGAGCCGAGATCCGGCCACTGCACTCCAGCCTGGGGGCAGAGCGAGACTCTGTCTCAAAAAAAAAAAAAAAAACTTATTGAATAAACACTTGTATCAGTTAATTAACTAGAATTAATATTAGTTTTATTGCCATCTGGTATTTTTGTAGCACCTCTGGCCACATGTGCAAATGATTTTTCATTTTATTAATAACTCTTTCTTACCTTTTATCATCCGCTGTATGATGTGGAACCTTTTTCATGGTTTTCTATCAGAGTCACATTCCCAACATGTATTAAAATTAAGCACAAATGTAACAGTCCTACTGTAGACTAATGAGTAATTTGACTGAGATGAAAGTAAATCCCTTCTACTGGGGGAGGACAGAGCTTATAGGTTTTTGCAATGGAGCATACCTATGGAGTTATGTAATACATAGCTTAGAGGAACTCCTGCATATAGAACTTTTGACTATTTAAAGTACTGTATGTTGATATATATAATCAAATTAGCCAGAATAAACACACTGTGCTTGAGAATTTTTAATATTGTTTTTTTTTTTGTTCTAGGAATCCAAGGCATTGTAGAGGCATATCGGTCTTGTCTTCCTCAGATAAAACTCTATGGACCAACTAATTTTTCTCCAATCATAAATCATGTGGCCAGGTTTGCTGCTGCAGCCACACAACAGCAAACAGCTTCTGTAAGTGCTCTATGGCCAGGGAATGGGAAGAATGTGGATTGGTAGCAGCTCCTGGTGCCATTTTTCTATTTTTTTGGTTTGTCATAATATAAAGTCAGGGCAAGATACAATAACACAGTCACTCTTGATTTGGGAGTAACTTTTGTTGTGGTTATGCTAGTGATTGTTAAAAATAAGACAACAGCAAAATAACACTTGGCATTCATAAGTCTTTCATCCTTTGAACTAACTTCCATAGATAGGTTCTACTAAAAAAATGCATATCATCTACCTTTTTGAAGTAGACATAACAAATTAAGGCTTAAGGAAACTTACCACATCAGATGCTGTTACAAGATTTCTTATTGTACTAAAGACATTTGAATGAGCTGACCATTACCTATTGGACCGTGGATACCAAATCTCTCTTAGCTTCAGCATATTCAGAAGTAAGTTAGGGGAAACTACCTCATACTGTTGTTGAAAAGGTTAGATAAGATAATTCATATAAAGTGCCGAATGCCTGGGTCAGAGTAAACACTCAACACATGTTAGCTAATATTGTAAATCTTATTCCTATTCTAGACTTAAATGGCCCAAAAGATGGAGTCACTGCTTGATGTAACATTTTACTGCTCTCTGAAAAGGTTTATCTTGGGCGACACAATCTGGGGGATGATTTTATCACTTAAACCATATCTATTTTTTTTTTTTTGTATTTTAATTTGTAAAATTTTTGTATTCTAATTCTAATATTTTTATATTTATTTGCTTTTCTGAGAATGAAGTTTTCCACTTGCCTCCTTGACATATTTAATACTTGAGTTAAACTGTTATTCCTAGTCTTACTGAAAGGTTAATATTTGACATTTAAATGTCTTGCTTCCATATATTTTGCCAACCCTATTTTGTGGTTTGTTGCACTTTTAATGAACCTGCAGTTTTTGTTAAGAGTCAATTTCCTTGTCATCAGAAGAGCTTAGAATATTTTACGTAGTGGTAGCCAGGGTAGAGACTGGCAGGAAAATGAACAAGAAAGACTGGATGGATGACTTATCAAGGCAGAGATGCCATTAGCCATTGCTTGACTTGCTCAGTGGACATGTTTTCTTTTTCTGGCAGCAATATTTTGTGCTTTTGATTATTACCGATGGTGTGATCACAGACCTTGATGAAACCAGACAAGCTATAGTTAATGCCTCCAGGCTGCCTATGTCCATCATCATTGTTGGAGTTGGAGGTGCTGACTTTAGTGCCATGGAGTTTCTGGATGGTGATGGTGGAAGTCTCCGCTCCCCATCAGGCGAAGTGGCCATCAGAGATATTGTCCAGTTTGTGCCTTTCAGACAGTTCCAGAATGTGAGTACCACTCCTCCCTACTCAAACACTAAAGTGAGTGAACACAGACCTTTGCCCATCTACAACCAGGCAATTGAGTAGGTGTGCAGGGTTAGAGGACGTGTGAACATTGTCCTTTGTCCATTTGAGAGCTCTGATTTGGTTTGGCAGTGTTGCTTCAGGATGTACATATGTGCTTCTTACAGGCTATATGATAAATTGTTTTAAAATAGTATTGCAACTGTCTCAAGTATTTTATCTTTACCTTTGTAACAGTTGGAAAAAACTCTTATGTAAGTGTATGCCAAATCCCCCTCAAGCTGGAAGTTTAGTTTGATGAATATCTCTTAGAAGACTATTTTACCCAGTTTACTCCAGTGGTAACATATTGCAAAGCTATAATACAGAATCACAACCAGGATACTTACAGTGGTATAATCAAGATGCATCACAAGGATCCCTCTTGTTGCCCTTTTATAGCCACATCCCCTCCTTTCTCCTTCTAGCCCTTCCTTAACCCTTAGAAACCACTTACTAATATGCTCTTCATTTCTGTAATTTTGTCATTTCAAGAATGTCATATAAATGGAATCATAAAATATGCACCCTTTTGGGATTGGCTTTTTTCCCCTCAGCATCACTCTCTCGAGAATCACCAGGTTTTTGCAAGTACTCCTTTTTATTGCCGAGTCATATTCCATGGTATGGATGCACCACCATTTGTGTAACTTTCACCACAGAAGGACATCTGGCTGTTGCCTGTTTTTCTCTCTCATGCACAAGGCTACCATAAACATTTATACATGGATTTTTGTTGTTGTTTGTTTGTTTTGTTTTTGTTTTGAGACAGAGTCTCACTCTGTCACCCAGGCTGAAGTACAGTGGAGTACTGTCACCCAGGCTGGAGTACAGTACTGCAACCTTCGCCTCCTGGATTCAAGTGATTCTCGTGCCTCAGCCTCCCGAGTACCTGGGATTACAAGTGTGCACCACTACACCTGGCTATTTTTCCCTATTTTTTAGTAGAGACAGAGTTTCACCATGTTGGCCAGACTGGTCTCAAACTCTTGACCTCAAGTGATCCACCTGCCTCAGCCTCCCTAAGTGCTGGGATTACAGGCGTGCACCACCACACCCAGCCTATGCATGGGTTTTTGTGCAAACGTAAGTTTTTATTCCTCTGGGATAAATACCTAGGACTACAGTTGCTGGGTTATACAGTAGTTGCATGTGTAATTCTTAAAGCAGTTGTTAAACTCTTCCAAAGTGGCTGTATCATTTAACATTCCCACCAGCAATGGGAAGGGAGGAAGTGGAGTGTTGTGATTATAAAGTAGTAATGTTAGGTAGGGATCTTTGTGGTGTTGGGGAAGTTCTGTATCTCGATTGTAGTGATGGTTATACATATCTACCCAGATGACAAAATTGCATAGAATTATGCAGAAACACACACACACACACACAAACACACACAAATTAGTACATGTAAAATTATAAATCAGAGTAAGTTCTGTGAACCATACCAATGTCAGCTGCCTGGTTTTGAAACTATGCTGTAGTTATGTAAGATGTTACCTTTGGAGAAATCTGGGTGAAGGGTACATGGTACCTTTTCTTATTGTTTTTGCAACTTCCTATGAATCTGTAATTGTAAAAAAGAAGTAAAAAAAAAAAAAAATACCAAGTGGATGAAAGACCCATATTTAAAAGTTATAAAACAACAAAATCATCAAATTTTAGAATGCTGGCACCAAAAAAGGACTTGACAAATGTTAGCAGGGATAGTAATAGCAATCCTAAGTAACTTTGGCTAGTTAGGTCATTCCATATTTCATGGACTGTTCCTAAGAAAAGGTACAGGCCTATGAATTAGAATTGCTTCATTTTAGTGGCTGCTGAAGTATCCCTAGTCTCTTTTATGAAAAAGCCAGGAAAATTCAGTTGCTAATAAAGTCACGTTGATTTTGTTTTTCACAAGGCTCCAAAAGAAGCACTTGCTCAGTGTGTCTTGGCAGAGATTCCCCAGCAGGTGGTGGGCTACTTCAATACATACAAACTCCTTCCTCCCAAGAACCCAGCCACGAAACAACAGAAGCAGTGACCACTTCAACAGAATTCTTTTGTGTTATGTGGAGCAATGCCATCTCTGACCCTAAATCATGTATCTGTCATTCTATGTACTTTTTGCCCCCAGCATTTATGATGTAAATCTCTGTCTCTATGGATTATATCTGTTTAAAGCATTCTTTCTAGGCTCTTTTGGGGGGACAGTGCCAAGTCCATCTTTGCCCAGTCAATTCAGTGATTGATAGTGATTTACATTAATTACAGTAAAGCTCTTTGAATTAGAAATTAGTGTGAGGAAAGCTTATTTTGTTGTTGCTTTTGTTTACTTTCATGTGATGAAAATGCTGTTTTTAAATGTTTCTCAATAGGAAGAATGGAAAACTGTTGGGATGATGTGGTTTGCAGGTTGCTGTGCCTGATTCACAGTGTATGTTTTATAAGCCAATGTCCATACCTGGTTATGAGAGCTCCTTAAATTATATGATATCAAATTTGTTCCTCACTCAGTATACAGTGCTTTTCTGCAAGGTAAAAATTACCTTCCTGTGCATCTGATTTTTGCTACAGTGTAGACACTATGGTTTACAAAACAGCATGCACTCAACTTGGGACTTTATGAAAAGTACTGAATGAGCAGGAAAAGCCACATACTCAGTTTTTTAAATGTACAATCAACAAGTAAAAATAACCTCATGTAAGTAAACCATTTTTATTTGCCTTTCTAGATATTTTATTTTATTGTGGAAAACTGTAAACATATTCAGATTTGGCTTTTTTTTTTTTTTTTCATTAACTGAGCATGACTTTCAGGATATTGTAGATGCACAGGTGGTAGGTTGTCCTGAATTCTACATTATTAGATTACTTTAATTAAGATTTGTTAAAACAGTTAGGACTGTTTTGTCTGGGAAATATAAGAGGACCAAACATATAAGGTGAAATTCAGAATTCCATTTCCTTCTAACTAATGAAAAACTACTTACTAAAAAAAATATTTTATACTTTCCTTGCTAAGGTCCCACACATTGATTTGTATAGATCCACTTAGTCATTTTTTCCTTTTTTTAAGTGCTATTTTCATCTGATTTTTAAACTCATGATACCAGTTATCTGTTAATCAAAATTGTGTTTTACAATTTAATAATGTGCTATTTCCTGTGTCTAGAACAGACTTTATTAGGTATAAAACCTACTGCAACTTAGAAAAAGGAAAGAAAAAAGAAAACTTTTCCAACTGCTGCATTAAGATAGAGTGGATTTTATGTGCTTTTTTTTTTAAGAGTTGAATTTCTTTTCCTGACTTTTACCTTTTACAGCATATTACTTAGTGAACATTACATTTTTGGAATAGATTCAGTAATATTTTATTGAGGGCCTATGTGCTAAAAACCATGCGTATCTATACATTGGCCAATTATCTTTAATAATTTACCTTTTGAAATTGCATGTTTATCATATATCCTTAAGTGGACGCATACAGTGCCACGTTGATGTGCCTCTCAGTTTTATTGAAAAGCTGCCCCACAGCCCATGTCTCTTGTTCTCTGCAAAGCCTCAAGGGAGTGAGCTTTCAACCACAGATAGCTGTGGCTTCTCAGAAGCAGCTCATTGCCAAGGCCAGGCTGAGAGGGGACCTGCTTGCTGTGATGGTTGCCTAGCCCAGGTGAGCATTTACCTACCACCTTCCCACTTGGCTAGCTGTCCTTTGGATACGTGCTGTTAACTGGGGAAGGCGCCTAACTAGTAGCCTGCTACTCCATAGTATGGCTCAATAGATGACACATCATTTTGACATTATCAATAGGAGAAAAGAAAACTAACCCTTCTTCTGATTGGAGCCATAGTTGTCTCAGATGTTCTAATTCTCTTTGTATGCTTAGAAACAGTGTAGACATGTTGCTGTGGTTTTCAGAATTTTCTCTTTTAATCACAGGAAACCTTTTTAAAAAATGACTTACACATATTCTCAATGTACAGTAAAACACAGAAGTGAGCTTATCTGTTTGATGCTGAGGCAGGGTCCCAGTCACTGGCTGTATCCTCCTTCTCCTTAACCAACTCCTCAGCAGCCCCTGAGTCACCTGCACAAGGTGCTTGGGAACTACTGGTCATGAGCATTCCTGGTTTTCTTCATCCAAATAACAGTTAATCACTGTCCATTGGATTTGGTCTTCATTATTTTATATTCTGATTTTATCAAAATTATTCTATTTTAAAATTGTTTTAAAATTTAAAAACATTTAATTCATGTCATGTTCATCATCAGTAGATGCTATTATTCGTAAGAACTGTGATTCCGGCAAACTAGGGCAATTGGTGCCTTTTTACAATTTCGAATAAAAGCGTTTACAATTTCTAAATTATCAGTTTTCACAGTTTCAGCACTCAACCTCATTACATGCTGATTTAATATTGTTTTATATTAAAATAGTCCTTTTCCCTGGTCTGCCACCATTCATTCAAGTGCTATTTGTTCTTAAAATGCATTTAAAGAAAAATTACACATATTGCCTTTCACACCTGATATAATCAGATCTATTACTAATATAAATCGGAGTGACAGTGTCCAGGATAGATGTAATATTTCTTACAGATGCTGGCACAGAGGAAATAGTATACCAGCTAATCTAGTCACCTAACCTTGTGGTTAGAATTGACATTTTAAGACCAGAAAAATTTGAAGTCTGATCAGGGATTTACAACTGTTCATTATAGTGGTGCCTTAGGCAATCTTTCCAAAGTAAATTCAGGGCCCCATTGCTACTTATGCTGTATTTTGACATGCCTTTTTTTTTTTTTTTTTTTTTCCAAATTTATAAACTTCCTGGAAAGCCATCTTCCCTAAATATCCCCTAGTCTCTATATGTGTGGTTGGTAGTCATGGAAATGACACATAAAGTACGCCCGAAGTTTGGTGGAACGTGTTAGAAACTGTTTTGTGCTTTTCTGGATGTCATACGTGACAATACATGTATAAGTTACTAATATATGAATTGATGCTAAATATATCTTACATTCGAATTCCTTTTGGATAAAGTTATTTCTTGATGTGACACAGTAGTGTCTTGTTTTCATTGTTATTCTTTACATGTGACCAAAACAATAGAAAAGTTAAAATATAGTGTTCTAGGTGGCCTCGACTTCATATTTTACTGAATTAAACAATTTGGGGGATATTATTTTACGGGATTTATTTGTTTAAAAGATACTGAGTGGGTTCAAGATACTCTTCTGGGTACAGTAAAGGAAAGATTCTTAGCTTATAGCTAGAATGGCCTGAGATATGTAGCACTCACATTTTGTCAATCATGTTAAGAAGGATAGTATAACCACCTAACTTTAAAAAAATTTTTTAATTGCGTTTGTCATAGGCATTGGGCAGGACTTTGCCAATGGTGACCAAGACAGCCACAGTAGCTGACTCGTAGAAATAATGGTCTAGTGGGGGAGAGAAAACATTGAGCAAGTAATTATAGAGATGTGAGAGCTGTGTGTGAAACAACATACAGTAGAGAGACACCTAACCCATCTGAGAGGCAAGGAGCGCTTCCCTGAGGATGTGCCATGTAAGCTAAGACCTGAAAGTTAGCCAGGTGAAGAAGGTTAAAAGCACTTATGAAGCTGTCAGGCCAATAGCAAGTATAGAGTTGAATGTTTTAGGAGTGGACAGAAGTTTGAGTTTGTTGGAATATAAAGTATACGAGGGAAAGTGGTAAAAGAAGAGCTAAGAGATGAGGTGGAGTGGTTGGTGGTGTTTACATCCGGAGGGCCTTTTGGGGCAGGTGAGGGAATTCAGACTGAGGCTTTGGGTAATGGGATGCCACTAAATGGATTTAAGCAAATGAATGATGTGATTATATTTGTGCATTTGAAAAGCCAGAGGACCATATTTTTAGGGCAGACAGATGAGTTCAGAAGCCCACCAAGTTCCATATGGAACCCTGTGACCAAATGTGGGTCTAGTGTCAGTGGCTTTGCCTTGGTGAAGGCCAGATGGCAGAGCTGATAATGGTCACCTTCTGGCAGAGACTCAGCTGTTTGGTCACATACTTTCTAAGTGTCTGATTCTAGGTCTGTTTCCAAATGCTGAGCTTTTCCTGCCTCACTATCACATTGTCTGGTAGACCCATATCTTGTTGGTTCCTTAATGGTGCAGAGGCTAGTTCAGACCTGGTGATAACAGATCTCCAGGATTGCCAAACCCTTGCGTGTAGCAAGACCATCATCCTTGTCACTTACCACCAAGTAACATCACTTCCTGATCATCACTACATTTGGCCGGATACTCCAGAAAAACCACAGTAGGTTGAAATGTCCATACAGAAGTACACTTTGGCTTGGCTGTTGATTCCCTCCTCCACAATGATGGCAAGTATTATTATAAGCAGAATTGTGACTTCTTACTGCTTGGGAAAGGAGAGCTATCTCTGGTCTTTCATCAGCAGATGCTCCCAAAGCATTTATTGGTGCTCACAAAGCACCAAGTTTTATAGCAGCACCTGGTCTTCTAGGACTGGACTCAGAAGAATTTCGAGGATGGGGAACTTTAAGGAGTTCTCAGAGAAAAGTCTGAGTAGGAAATCATTTGTTTTTTTTCAACCTTCCCTTCCTTCCAGTAAGAAGTATTCAATTTTTCTTTGAATGAATATTTATTGGGTAGTCTATTACTGGCAATCAACAGGGGAATTCAAACAGCATAAAAAAAATTCTTGCTGACTTCAAAGCTTATGATCTAATATGGAAAAGGAGACAGTATATGATGCTAAACAGAACAAGAGTGAGCAAGATGAGGGACTCTGCTGTGGTTGGAGTAAGACGGGCCCTTCTCGTGCCTTCAGACATCCATGGTGATGAGTGAAAAGGGGCGCTTGAATACTGCTTCTGGAAAGATGCTTCTCCTGCTCATCCCGCTATCATTCATTGCTCTCCACTGCCATCCTGTGATCGCTGTTCATGCCAGTCCTCACAAGAAGCCCAGACTATTAGTTTCCAACCCCTGTATTCTGACTCCACATCTCACTTCTCTCCAATGCCCCATACCCTTCCACTCTGCCTTCAAAAACTGGGTCATTCATTAGCACAAATTTCTGAGGTCAATGTTTTTTTCTGAACAGTACCTTCACCTTTTAATTCTAATTAAAACCTGCCTCTCTTGAAGAACGTTGCTTCCTCTGCTGCCCTCTCAAATGATGGTAATTTCCTCTCTCTGATCTACCACTGGGCTTGGAGGCTGCCTAGGTCCCCACCTTGATCCTCCCTTCTGCTTTCAGGT
Organism: Colobus angolensis palliatus; assembly: GCF_000951035.1. Lineage (NCBI taxonomy): Eukaryota > Metazoa > Chordata > Mammalia > Primates > Cercopithecidae > Colobus > Colobus angolensis. The sequence goes on along the minus strand of NW_012114710.1, from coordinate 10,715,759 downwards.
AGCTTTTCCCTCCTCTTTAAAACCTCTGACTTTGAATCTCGCATCATTAGATTAGATCACTCTCTCTGTCCCTCCTTATAATAATACTGCTCTCTATTCAACCTCAGCCCACACTCTGTGGGTCACATGCTAGACCTTATCGTTATTGATTAAAAAAAACCCCTCCCTGATCACATTTTCAATTACTCAGTTTTTCAATAACAACCCCTTTTGCAGTTCACTCCCTTTAGTACCACAGCTCTAACAAGTCTCCTCTGTGCCTTCAAACCACAAATCCTACCAACTTCTCAGTGTCTCTTATGGTTTAGCCCCTTCTGCTCTTTCCTTTTCTATTTCTACTTCTACTAACCTCTTGTCATTCACTCCAACTGCATGGGCTTTCTTGTTCTTACTTGAATATGCCTGGAATATTCCTAGCTCGGGGCTTTTGCACTTGCCGTTGCTCCTTCCTGAAAACCCAGCCTCCCGTAGCCACTTGGGAACCTTGTTCCCTCACCTCCTTCAGGTCTTTATTTAAGCATCACTCAGTGAGGCCTTTTCTGATTACCTTATTTAAAAGTGTACCTCTTTCCCTAGTACTTTTTATTTTTCTTCTCTGTTTAAAGTATATTTATTTGGGCCAGGTGCAGTGGCTCACGCCTGTAATCATGGCACTTTGGGAGGCTGAGGTGGGTGGATGCGTTAAGCTCAGGAGTTTGAGACCAGTCTGGGCAACATGGTGAAAACCCATTGTATGTCCATTCTCATGCTGCTAGTAAAGGCATACACAAGACTGGGTAACTTATAAAGGAAACAGGTATAATTGACTCACAGTTTAGCATGGCTGGGGAGGTTTCAGGAAACTTACAATCATGGCAGAAGAGGAAGCAAACATATCCTTCTTCACCTGGTGGCAGCACGGAGAAGTGCAGAGCAAAGTTGGGTAAAAGCCCCTTATAAAATAACCAGATCTCATGAGAACTTACTCACTATGACGAGAATAGCATGGAGGTAACCACCCCAATGATTCAATTATCTCCCACCCGGGTCCCTCCCATGACACGTGGGGGTTATGGTAACTACAATTCAAGATGGGGGACACAGTCAAACCAAATCACCTGTCTCAATACAAAAATTAGCTGGCTGTGGTAGAGCACACTTTTGGTTCCAGCTACTTGGGAGGCTGTGAGGTAGGAGGATCGCTGGAACCTGGGAAGTTGAGGCTTGTGGTGATCCATTATCACACCGCTGTATTCCAGCCTGGGTGACAGAGCAAGACCTTGTCTCAAAAAAAACAAAACAGTGTTATTTTGTTTTTTTGTTTTTTTCTTGTCCTCCCTCCCCCACTAGAAAGTCAGTTCTAAGAAATCTGGGATTTTTGCCTGTTTGTTCACTGCTTTCTCCCCAGAACCTAGAAGATACCTTGGCATTTAGAAGGCATCCCCTAAATAGACACTGAAAGAATGAATGAATTAAGTATCTGCTAGAGCATATATAAAAACATAGAAGTTAGTTTAGTAATCCCAGCACTTTGGGAGGCCGAGGCAGGTGGATCACGAGGTCAGGAGATCAAGGCCATCCTGGCTAACATAGTGAAACCCCATCTCTACTAAAAAAATACAAAAAATTAGCCGGGCGTGGTGGTGGGTGCCTGTAGTCCCAGCTACGCAAGTGACTGAGGCCAGAGAATGGTGTGAACCCAGGAGGTGGAGCTTGTAGTGAGCGGACATGTGCCACTGCACTCCAGCCTGGGCAACAGAGCTAGACTCTGTCTCAAATTAAAAAAGAAAGAAAGAAAGAAAAAGCAAGAATGAAAATATTGAAGCTTAGAATGAGAAGATTTTCTATTCAATGTGGAGAGTGGTCAGGGCAGTGGGAAGATCTTGGAGAGCTTCATGGATGGTTTGACATTTCATCTGGGATTTAAAGATTTTTACGGAGCTTTATAATATAGAGAAAGTGGAAGAGCCTTTCAGCAAAGAAATCGGCATTGTCAGTGGCATGGATTAAGAAAGGATGGGTTGAGGAACATTGTTAGTATAGGGAGATGAATGTATGAAAGAACCCTTTTGTTTCATAACTAAATCTATTCACTTTTACAAATGTGATGTTGAAATTCAAACAATATTAATCTTCCACATGTTTTATTTCTTTATTTTTTGTAGAGACAAGGTCTCAAACTCCTGGCCTCAAGCGATCTGCCTGCCTTAGCCTTCTAAAGTGCTGGGATTACAGGCATAAGCCACCATGCCCGACCACACATATTTCTATTTTAATGAAATCTGTGGTTACTCCTTTTCTGAAGGACATGCTAAATCTGAATTTTTTCTCTCAGATTTGGAATATAAATATGATCCTAACATGGCAGACTTGATCATCATTTGATCCCATAAGATCTTGGCAAATGTACTTGTTTGTTTGAAAAAGGCCTTCTTTAGGTGGATGCTACTTTTATCAAGCCAGTCCATGGGCTTCACGTTTGAAAAGCATGTGTTATCTTTTGACCTTGAACTCTGCTTTACTGTGGCGTAGCCCTGGACAATGGTTCTTATTTAATGTTTTGTAAAATAGGACTTGGAGTAGGAATCTTTAAATTCCCTTGCAAGTCTAATATTCTGATGTAAACAACAGAGCTTGATTTATTCAAAGCTGGATGCAAGAAGCTGTATCATGAGCCCAGTTAATAACCCTTAGCATACACTGTATGTTGAATTCTGTATTACTTGGGATTCCCAGCAGAGAGGATTCTCATAAATTTGTAGCAGAATCATTGTGTGCAGTGGGCAGAGATGACTAGAGGTGCAAAGGGACAGTAAGGGGTCTGTGACCTTTCAGGTATCACTCCCTTTCCTCATCCAAGGGAGTTATTATCTAGAAATGTCAGGTTGCACTGCTTAATGATGCACATTTATTTGACCTTTGCACTGTCACTTCTAGTCACAAAAGTTATAGTAGGAAAAATACAGTCCATCATAAAAGCCCATAGAGAAAAACATCAGATTTTACTATAGTGTATGGGTAAGATACTTAAAATATCAATTTCAAGTATCTTTGGTCTGATTAGTTCTAATAAATTCCAGAACAGCATAATGATTAATTAACACCTCCTAAGGATGTAAAAAATTCCTCGTAGGAGGGTAAAGGCATTATTGTAAATATAGAACAGGTCCAAATTACTAAAAGTACAGATTCTTCTCTTACTGGTTTGCTGTGTAGCAATTTTTAATCTAATACAACTGAAATAAAATAGATTGTTATATATCAAGGGTGTTCAATCTTTTGGCTTCCCTGGGCGACATTGGAAGAATTGTCTTCGGCCACACATAAAATACACTAACATTAATGGTAGCTGATAAGCTAAAAAAAAAAAAAAAAAATTACAAAAAACTCATAATGTTTTAAGAAAGTTTACAAATTTGTGTTGGGCTGCATTCAAAGCTGTCTGAGCCGCATACGACAAGCTTATTATATATTATGTTAAGAGGGGACCAAGTTGCTCCTTTCCTTTGGGTATACTTAGAGCTTTCGGCCCATTCTAATACTACAATTGGTGAAGTTGTGCAATTTATTTTATTTTTCTTTTTTTAATTTCTGTTTTGTTTTTAGATGGAGTCTCACTGTGTTGCACAGGCTGGATTGCAGTGGCACAATCTCGGCTCACTGCAACCTCTGCCTCCTGGTTCAAGTGATTCTCCTGCCTCAGCCTCCCGAGTAGCTGGGACTACAGGCATGTACCACCATGCCTGGCTAATTTTTTGTATTTTAGTAGAGACAGGGGTTTCGCTGTGTGGGTCAGGCCGGTCTCAAACTCCTGATCTCAAGTGATCCACCCACCTCAGCCTCCCAAAGTGCTGGGATTACAGATGTGAGCCACCATACCCGGCGCTTTTTATTTTTTATTTATTTATTTATTTTTGAGACAGAGTCTCGCTATGTCACCCAGGATGGAGTGCAGTGGCATGATCTGAGCTTACTGCAACCTCTGCCTCCCGGGTTCAAGCAATTCTTTTGTCTCATCCTCCGAAATAGCTGAGATTACAGGCGCATGTTACCACACCCAGCTAATCTGTTTGTTTCTTTGTTTTTTAAGTAGACACGGGGTTTCACTATGTTGGGCAGGCTGGTCTCAAACTCCTGACCTCAGATGATCCACCTGCCTCAGCTTCCCAAAGTGCTGAGATTACAGGCAGGAGCCACTGCACCTGGCTGAAATTGTACAATTTAAAAGTAATTTCTAGTTCCAAGTTCTCTCTCTTTTAAAGAAAGGTTTTGCTTATTTTTGACATGGTCTGCGTGTGGGGTTGGCAGATTTAGCAAACAAAAATACAAGATGTCAAGTTGAATTTGAATTTTGGATAAAAATGAATATTTTTTCATACAGGCAAGTCCCAATTATGGCATGGAGCGTATCTATACTAAAAAATTATTCAGGCTGGTCATGGTGGCTCACGCCTGTAATCCCAGCACTTTCGAAGGCCGAGGTGAGCAGATCACCTGAGGTCAGGAGTTTGAGACCAGCCTGGCCAACATGGTGAAATGCCGTTTCTACTAAAAATACAAAAATTTAACCGGGTGTGGTGGCACATGCCTGTAATCCCAGCTACTCGGGAGGCTGACACAGGAGAGTTGTTTGAACCCAGGAGGCAGAGGTTGCAGTGAGCTGAGATCATGCCACTGCACTCAAGCCTGAGTGACAGTGAGACTCCATCTCAAAAACAAACAGACAAAAAAAGTATTCATTAACTGAGTGTTTTATGTGACAATTCTGTTTGATAGATTGCAAAAATGGCCAGAATCCTTCCACTGCCTCTGGATCCACTCCTTTTGCAGTGTGGCTTTGCTGTCCCCCTATTAAGAAGTGGGTTTTATTTCCCTACTCCTTTAATCTAGGCTGGTCTTGTTACTTACTTTGGCCAATAGAATGTGTAGACATAATGACGTGTGAATTCTGAGCCTATGCCTTAAGAGCCTGGCTCACTTCTGCTTTCTCTCCTCTTAGAACCTTGTGCAGTCTCCACATCCAGCATACCCATTTTCAGCATGACAGACCATGTGATTAGAAACAAGCTGTCCCATCTGAGACTGTCCTGAGACTGTTCCACACCAGCCAGCCCCCAGTCAATCCAGCAGCTGACTATAGAGCATGAATTAGCCCAGCTAAGACCAGAAGAACCACCAGACCAGAAGAACGAGCTCAAATTGGCAACCTATAGAATCTAATAAATGATTCAGGAGCTAATAAATGATTATTTTAATTCATCACGTTTTAGTTAGCAAAAGCAAATTAATGTAGTTTGACAATGAAATTAGAGCTGGGCATTTTTAAGACCAGAGGACAGCTTATAGGTTGTGCTGAGTTTTGGGGGGCCACAGATAAAAGTAAAATGGAAGGTGATATTGTAATCAATTTTGAGCAAATTACATTTGGGATGGCTTCAGTGAATCAGAGGAAATTACTTGTTGAAATAAACACTTGTGCCCACAGGGTGAAAAAATTACTTCTTATAGAGATATTGTTTTCCTTCTTTAACTATTTAATATTTAAAATATAGAACTTCTGCTGAGTGGCTTCTTCCTTCTTTCTCTGCAGATCTTATCATGATACATTTCTTTTAACCAGCCTATGCGGCGCTGTATTTCTGATGATTAATTGTTGAGGTCAGACCTGGGCAGTGAGGAAAGACCTGGTAGGGGAAGAACTTTCATATATAATAAGTCTTCTCTTGACATTAACCAATTTTACCATAGGCTAATTAGTATAAACAAGAGCTAAGTTCCCATGGCATATTTCTGGTCATAAAAACATCACCAAACTTCAAAATAATGACCAAGACACCTATAATATTAAACACTGAAATAAGTGTGAGCTGTACACACATTTAAGAAAGATTAATTAAAACAAGATAATTACTTACTCAATTATTCCAGTTCAGAGTCTCAGGTAACCTGAGAATATCCCGGCAGTGAAGGACATAGGTGAGAACTGACCCTGGAAAGGATACCATCCATCATAGGGTACATTCACACACACCCACACACTCACACACACCCACACTCACACACACAGTCACACACACCCACACACTCACACCCACCCACACTCACACACACAGTCACACACACCCACACACTCACACACACCCACACTCAC
>NW_012114710.1:10705633-10709434 GCF_000951035.1 Colobus angolensis palliatus | reverse complement strand
CACACACACAGTCACACACACCCACACACTCACACACACCCACACTCACACACACAGTCACACACACCCACACCCACACACACCCACATTCACAAACACATACGTGCACCCACACACACTCCCACACTCACTCTGGGACCATTTAGACACAGTAGCCCACCTAACAGGCACTTCTTTGGGATATAGGAGAAAACTGGAGAAACCCACAGTCATGAAAAGAACATGTAAAATCCATGCAGACAGTGGCTGTAGAGAGGAATCTATTTTTTTCTCATTAATGTTATAACAAAACAACATTGTATGTAATTACATTACTTGAGGACTTGCTGTATCTGTAAATCATCAATTAATTAGTCAAATGAGTAATGAACATGGATTATAAGGAGTCCAGGGAAGAGATATATGTGGATTAGCAGTAGCAGGGGAAGAAAGAAGCAGGGAAAAGCTCACCCTTTATCTCTGGGGACCCCTGGATGTCTGAATTCTGACTCTTGGCCAAGATAACGGCAGTGAGAATAATGTGGTGTTTAAAGTGCTAAACTCTGGCGACTCCAAGAGTCAATGTCTTCACTAAAGGTTTTCTAGTGATCTAATTGGTTAGGCAGCGTGCCTTTGATATGTGGAGAGGGGTATATGAAGCCCACTGTTGATTTTATAGCTTTGAGCTCCCCCAAAGCCTAGATTCCTTGCACAGATCTTGGTGGTTCAATCCCTGAGATAGAGTCTGGTCGGATCCTTGTGTAACCACCTTGGGGAGCTTACTCATGGGATGATTGTCAGACTCTCACTGCTTGCCTGTGCTCTTTTTCTCTTGCTGCATTGTTTCCATGGCCTTTACATAAAAGCCCCACGTGTGTATGAGTATGCTCTGTGGAGTGTGGTGAGCCCTTTCCAATATCCGGACATGGGAAATCTTTGCATTCACAGTGCCTAGGGAAAGAGATGCCTCATTTTCCTCATTGGAAAAATGATGAGGATGATAAAAATAATAATTACCTCGTGGGGCTATTATGAAGATTAAGTGAGCTAATAGAGATACAACAATTAGAGCAGTATATGGTACACAGCAAATGCTGTATAAGTCCTAGTTATTACTATTTTGAGCCTGTCTAAACCTTAGTGATACAGTTTAGCTGTGTCCCCATCCAAATCTCATCTTGAATTGTAACTCCCACAATTCCCACATATCATGAGAGGAACCTGGTTGGAGGTGATTGAATCATGGGGTAGGTTTTTTCATGCTGTTCTTATGATAGTGAGTAAGTCTCAGGAGATCTGATGGTTTTAAAAACAGGAGTTTCTCTGCAGAAGCTCTCTCTTTGCCTGCTGCCATCCATGTAAACTGTGGCTTGCTCCTCCTTGCCTTCTGCCGTGATTGTGAGGCCTCCCCAGCCATGCGGAATTGTAAGTCCATTAAATCTCTTTTTCTTTCTAGTCTTGGATATGTCTTTATCAGCAGCATGAAAATGGACTAATACACTTAGCATGGGGGACTTCTTTTGTCTCAACTTTGTGTGTGTGCTTGTGTGTATGTTTGATAATTGCTTCCTGTCTACTCACTTATTACTAAGAAAAAAATTTTGTTTTAAAATAACTGTTTTTTGTTTGTTTGTTTATTTGTTTGTTTGTTTGTTTTGACGGAGTCTCGCTGTATCACCCAGGCTGGAGTGCAGTGGCATGATCTTCGCTCACTGCAACCTCCACCTCCCGGGTTCAGCCTCCCAAGTACCTGGGACTACAGGCGCCCACCACCATACCCAGCTAATTTTTGTATTTTTAGTAGAGACAGGGTTTCACCATGTTTGCTAGGCTAGTCTCAAACTCCTGACCTCAGGTGATCCACCCGCCTCAACCTCCCAAAGTGATGGGATTACAGGTGTGAGCCACTTCACCCAGTGCTGTTTGAAATCTTATCAGTAAGACTGAAACATTCCATTTTTGCCTGGAGGGTCTGAGTTATTTTGACACAGAAAAGCATCCAGGTGCACAACTTCAAATAAGAGAGTTTTGGACACAACATTCCATTTATCTTAATGTAATAGTTTTCAAGGAAACAGGGCCCTGCATTTGCTTCTTATCTCAAGCCTGATGTTAAATACTGTCTTGCTTTAATTACAGCCTATCAAAATATCACTTCATTTAAACTCCACTTAACCTCTGCCCTTCCCCAATATCCTATAGTAACCTTGTCTTTTCCTGTGTTTGGTGGGACACTTAGATTTTCTCTGGTGAATAATGTCCCTTGTTGCATCATGTTAATAAACTTGGCTTTATTGTATCATACTATGGTTTTGTTCCTGGTGGTCTTTATCAGACAAGCTTTATAGAAATATACATGCATGGTATTACTGAAGATTTCATTCTTTTTTCTTTTAAAAAACTATACTAGTAACTATACTAGTATTTTTAAAATATCTATCCTTTTTGCTTTATGTAAATCTAATTCATTACTTCTAACTGCTAGATAGAACTTCATCTCACAAACACAACCATACTCCCACACACCATATTTTTTTCCCATTCTCCTAGAGGTAGATATTAGAGTTGCCTCCAATTCCTTTGTACTATAAACAATACTATATATCCTCATGGATTTCCTCTTATGGAAATCCTTAAGAATTTTCTGGCATATATACTCTGAAATGGTACTGCTGAGTTCTAAGGTGTGCTGCCAAAATTTTGCTAAGATTGCTTGAATAGTAGATCCAGTGTACATACTTGCCAGCACTTGGTACTATTATCTGCTTTCAAGTATTTTCCAGTTAGATGGGTATAAGGTGGTATTCCATTTTTGTTCTGATTTGTATTTCTTTGAGCACAAGTGAAGTCAAGCACCTTTTCTCTGTCAATTACTTATTTGTTTTTCATCCATGAATTACTTACTCATATTCTCTCCCCCTTTAAAAAACTGGGCTTTTTGTCACTATGCAAAGAAAACACAAGAGCTAGTCTTTGCTGTATTATAATTTATAATTAAGCAGAAATAATTTACAATTAAGAGGAAATTAGAGGACATGCTGTACTATGTGGCACTTCCTGAAAGTACAAAAGATAATCCCTTGAGATAGAACCATCGTAGATTGATGTTTTTAGAGGCAGCTGGGAGAGAGAAAATGTGAGCAGAGTTGGAAGTATAGGACAGAGGTAAGTGATGGAGGAGAGACAAACTTCCAGAGTATGGCAGGCAGCAGGAACAAAGGCCAGAGGAAGAAGGGCAGGTTTGTTTCAGAAAAAGCAAGGAGACCCACTTAAGTGGAGGATATGGTTAGGGTAGTGGAAATTAAATTTGTATACATAGGATTTAACTGGTAGGAGGACTAATAGGTTCCTGTGATGATAGGTTTTATGTGTCAACTTGACAGGGCCACAGGATGCCCAGATAGCTGGTAAAACATTATTTCTGGGTATGTTTGTGGATGAGATCAGCATTTGAATTGGTGGACAGAGTAAAGCAGGTTGCCCTCCCCAATGTAGGTGGGCATAATCCAGTTTGTTGAGGCCCTGAATAGAACAAAAAGATGGAGGAAGGGAAAATTTGCTCTCTTGGACTGGTTGCTCATGCTGGGACATTAGTCTTCTCCTGCCTCAAGCTGCAACCTTCGCCATTAGCTCTCCTAATTCTCAGTCCTTTGGATTCAGACTAGAGCTACACCGCCAGCTCTCTTGGGTCTCCAGCTCACAGACTGCAGATGATGGAACACCTCAGCTTTCACAATTGTGTGAGCCAATTTCTAATAATAAATCATATATGTGTAAAATATATAAATAAAAAACATGATAAATATCTCTATATGATATATA
>NW_012114710.1:10691025-10705368 GCF_000951035.1 Colobus angolensis palliatus | reverse complement strand
AAAGAAGTCTCATGATCTACCATCTACAAACTGGAGTCCTTGGAAAGCCAGTTGTATAATTTTAGTCTGAGTCTGAAGGCCTCAGAACCAGAAGAACCAGTGGTCTAAGTTCCAGTCTGAATCCAATGGCCTGAGATAGATATATATCCCCTTTTGGTTTTTTTTTCCCTCTGGAGAACTCTAATACAGCCACTGAGCGGGATAGTAACATGGTCAAAAGTAGGATTTTAGAAAGATTTTATTTTCCAATAGCAAAGGGACTGAGAGGGCAGACCAGTGACCAGAGAAGACTGTAGGTAAAAAGTGAATGTTTCTTTGCATTGAACAGAAAATATGTACTGGGTGTTAGCAATGGGATTGAAAAAGAAGGGATAATTAGAAAGATTTAAAAAGAAAAGGAATTTGGTGGCACTATATCAACAATAAAAGAGTTCTTGAATTTTCTAAGATTTCAGTCTGATGGATTGGAAATATATTGATATTATCTGAAACAGGATAGCTTGGCGGGGTGGGGAATAACTGCCAGGGGAAGAGCATAAATTGCAATGGTGTTATATTTTAATATCATTTGAATAAATTACAGGGTTTAAGGGGAAAGCATATTGCTCACAAGTTGAGGACTTTTGTTCTTTTCTTTTCCTATTGTCAGACTCTTCAGCCCTATTCTACCTTTTCTTTCTGGGTTTTGAAAACACCCTTTTTGTACACAGTCACTCTTCCTGCATACAAACTCCCATTTATCAAATAAATGCTATTTAACAATTTGTCTCTATTCCCTTAAATCCTGAAAAAAATCAACCATTCTTTAGTAAAACTTGTTATATTTTGTGATATTCAAACACTACATTCAAAAATGGTGACTCTATCAAATGATACAGTTTATTATAGTGATTGATTTGTACATGGTTTGTTAAATGCATCCATGTTGTAGGCTTTTTGGCTAATATGATTTGTTAAAACCCTCTCAGCAAAGTGCTGTTACAATGACCATCTTTGGGGACTTGGAAATAGCCTCATTACACAGAACTTGATGTTATACACTAATGGCATTTATTAGAATGGAATTCTATATGTATTATTACTTCTGACATCAGCCTGGCCTTTGTAGCCTCCTCACAGCATGCAACTTTGGTAATTATGCTAATGCTAGCTAATTCATGAGGACGACTTCCTAAAGTGCACTCAATTAACTTGGAGATTTTGTAAATAGCTATACACGTAGGTTCCGGAAATTGTGGGGATATGTCAATCTGACATGTGTAGAGTCTGCCTTCCTAACTGCATCACTTTGTTTTACTAAAGCTTAATTTTAAACAGCAAGAAGTTCCAATCTGATATCTTTTCCAGCAAGTGCTTGAGGAAGATTCTGATAAGTGTCACTTTAGCCTGTATCCTCCAGTCCAACTCCCTTGAGCCAGATGAGTTAGGTAGATTGGTGTCTTTGAAGTTGGTTAGAAGAGAAAATATTGAAGTTTATTTCTTTAGCAAAGGGTACAATTTTTCCAATATGTTCCTGCAATGTGATTTTTGCCAGTTTGCTAATTCTGCCAACCAACGTTGCTCTTCAGGGGACTGTTCCAAAAATTAGACTTCTCATTCAGAAGGCCTCATGATCTCTGCTTCCCTTCAGTCCCAGCTGCTGGGGATTTTTTGATATTACAGTGACTCATCAACCTCGTTTGAATGAAAAAAATCTGATTTTTGGCCTATTACATTAAAGGCTTATACCCCTTACACGTAAGAGGTGAAATTCATAAACCTAGAACAATTAGCCAGCCTTAAGAGTGCCATACAAGAAATTAAATACAACAAAAATTAAGAGAAAAGGTTAGTGAATCACGTCACAGCCAAGAGCAAGCTAATAAAACTGGGAGGAAGAAACATTATCGGGAAAGAACCAAAGGAAAAGGAAACTTACTACATACAATTAGAAGATATAGCAATTGCATAAAGTTAATGAAAACAGAGAATAGGGATGGCTTTTAATAACCTTCTTATTACCACTGCATGAAATCACACTCTCAGATAAGTCCTAGAAACTAAGCTAGGGATTTGCCTTTCATTTCTCAAGAGTCCCAACAGGTCATTTCCCCTCATTAATTTAAGTTACAATCCTAGGTACAATCTCTTTGGGAACTAGCTATATCACATCTAAAGATAATCAAACATTTATTGCTTAGACTTTTCTTTGACTTCAATAGTAAGAACCTCTTCTCCACCCTCAGCAGAAGGAGCCATGCTGATGATGAGTGATTGACGGGAAGTTCCTCTGGGTAAAACTGTCCTAACTGACTGGGGCTCTTCCTCCACTGCAATAGGACTTGCTATATATTCAGGTCTGTCCAGTGGCTTCTCTTCTGGCTCCCTTCCTTTATCTTTATCTTCATTTTCTTTTTGTTTATCTTCATTTTCTTTTCCTTTATCTTCATTTTCTTTTTGTTTATCTTCATTTTCTTTTCCTTCTTCCTTTCCTCCTTCAGAATTTTCTTTTTTCTGGAAAGAGCAATTACAAGTAACTGGTGTTGAAATCATAATTAAAAACACTGGGCCGGGCGCAGTGGCTCAAGCCTGTAATCCCAGCACTTTGGGAGGCCGAGACGGGTGGATCACGAGGTCAGGAGATCGAGACTATCCTGGCTAACACGGTGAAACCCCGTCTCCACTAAAAAAATACAAAAAACTAGCTGGGCGAGGTGGCGGGCACCTGTAGTCCCAGCTACTCGGGAGGCTGAGGTAGGAGAATAGCGTGAACCTGGGAGGCGGAGCTTGCAGTGAGCTGAGATCCAGCCACTGCACTCCAGCCTGGGCAACACGAGCAAAACTCCATCAAAAAAAAAAAAAAAAAACATTGGATTGGATTTTGATTAGCATGCAATGGCTAAGATCACCACCAAGACAGACTGTCTGAATTATGTGAATCCAGGAATCATGTCTGCTTTGCTTCTATCATTTGACTAAGTTTCTGGTGTGTTAGAGAATGGACCTGTTGCCTTTGACTCATGACGTTAGTCTGAATTGCATTTTTTTGTCTCTGCTAAGGAATTCTCTTCCTATTGGTCCTTATACTCTCCGAATTATTAGACTCAGTGCTCAGGACTCTGTTTTTGCTTTTTAAATATTTACTTATTCTGTAGAGATAAAAGTTTAAATATTTATTTTTAATAAAAAAGTATTAACCACTACCATATAAAAGTACTGTAGAAAGTAGGGTTTCCTCTTGCCTAAGCTCATGGGAGAAACTCAGGGAGAAACTTATCCCTTTCCTAGTACAATCTTCTCCATTTGTCCCACAGGCCCTTGACCTGTCATGTTGGAACCTATTGTGTTTAGCACTAGCTATAGAAATTTCATAGCAAAAGGTACACTATGCTCTTTATTGGTAATGGTTGGTTGGGATCAATTTGAGAAAGGCTTGCCCGAGATATGAATGTTCACAGATAAAGTTGAGATTCTTAACACATTTACTTGTATATTTCTTTACTCCCATACATTTTTTAAGCAAATTACTATTTCTATGCCAATACAAATGAAGCATTTGATTTATACTGGATCCCTAATTTTCACCACAGTGTTTTATGTGTGGAAAAGGAAAAGGCAAGTTTTCATCTTTTGTATGTGACTGAGTTTATAATATGTGCTTTACTCATTTTCCGAAAGGTCCACAGCTACCCATTTTCTACAATTTTAGAGATAACATAATGACTAGGTTCAGAAAACCTGAATCCCTGCTCTGTTTCTCAGTATCTGCCCTCATAGACTAATTATGAGAATCAAAGAAATACAGAAACCAAAAAAAAAAAAAAAATTGAATATTTGTGAAAATGTTGATAAAATAGGTTATTTATTTATATATCCATATGTATGTCTGTATATATACAGTTGATACTTATTATTCATGTAGTTTTGTTCTATAAAGTTTCAACAAACAGCAAGTTAGAAAGTACTGAACCATTGCTCCTGAGGGAAATACAGCATTAGGTTCCTATGAGATATTATGGTTCAAACCATAATATTTTTGTCAACTGGTCAATATATAACTTTGTTTCATGTGTGTTTTTGTTTAGAGATACCCTGTTTAATTTGATCAATTGATTAATTTGAGGTATTATTGATTCATTATATTGAACTCACGGAAGCAGCACTGTAATGCCTGAATGAAGTTTATCTAACACACATATTTTCTCTGGAAGGCACATCACAGCACTTTGGCACTTAGAAGCACTAGACAGTGTTTCAGGACTATGCTTGGGGGCTATTTTAAACAGCAAATCACACACATGCAAAAAGCACAAAAATGTGGAACCCATGGCCCCAAAAGGGTCACTCTTTGTTGTTGTTTGTTTGTTTGTGTGTTGAGACAGATTCCTGCTCTGTCGCCAAGACTGGAGTGCAGTGGTGTGATCTCGGCTCACTACAACCTCTGCCTCCCAGGTTCAAGCGATTCTCTTGCCTCAGCCTCCCAAGTAGCTGGGACTACAGGTGCATGCCACCATGCCCGGCTAATTTTTTGTGTTTTCAGTAGAGACAGGGTTTCACCGTGTTAGCCAGAATGGTCTCCATCTCCTGATCTCGTGATTCGCCTGCCTTGGCCTCCCAAAGTGCTGGGATTACAGGTGTGAGCCACCAAGCCCAGCCAAGGGTCACTCATTTATAGTATGAGAGCTGAAACAAGAAAGTAGAGTGCCTCTTTGTTCAACCTCAGCTGAAAATGTATGCATCAAGCAACTTAATTATTTTGCCACCCTGCACATGTTCTTGTCCACAAATAACCACACAAGCACCATAAGTATTGATTTTAAGTTACTAATAAATTATAGTAAGTAGATTCACCAACATAGAATCTGCAAATAATCTATGAATAATGAGGGTATACTCTTTATAAATACATGTATATTAAGGCTGTTTGTAAACATCCTGTGAGAGTTAAATGTGATGATATGTGGGAATTCAGCAGTTTAAATAATAATGTGCTATATATAAAGCAGGAATTATTAGTATTATATTAGTCCAAATCATCCCATTGCCTGAAATGGAATTAGAGTAGGCGTTTGTGTGGATATACTTAGACTGGAGCCTTCTCCATGACAGCCCTCCATTCACTCCACCTTATTACCTGAGCTGCTTGTTCTCGCTTCAATTTGAGTAGTCCTGCAAGACTTGCTTTTCCTGTGCCTCCTAGGAGAGTTTTAAACAGTTTGGGTGTCTCTTCTTTCGGTGGGAAGAGGAAGGCAAGATCTTTTCTTGGAGGGGTTGCTTCTGCGGTCTTAGCCTTCTGCTTTAAAAGCACTCTGAGGGTAGGAGAGAAAAGCTCTTTTAGGTAACTCTGTGAGAGTTCTGGCAAAATTTACCAGAAAAACTGCAATTTATCCTAACCTATGTAGTTTCAATGGGTACCTACATTAATAGTTGTTTATTAAGCCTATCTCACTGTGATCAAGTTTATCACAATCATAATACGGTTCTCCCTGTCTCAGAGTTTACAAAGTAAAACCAACTCCATTCATCTGTAATGGGGTTTTAAAGGATGTACCTGGCTTTCTTCATGAGGATCCTTTCAGAATCTGGATAATGCACTAGAATTTCTTGGAGGGTCTTTTTGTCTAGCGTTAAAAGATTGGCAAACCCATGGGCCACCACATTGGCAGTTCGGCGGTTTCCTCCTCCTGCTGCTAGAAGGCTATAAGAGAGAAAAGTGAGTCTTTGCCACCAGTTTCACTTTTCCTCCACTGAAATCTCTTTTAAAAAATAGCAACTATTGTAAGTATTTATATTGCTTCAGAAATCATTCCCTAGAAGTGAGGGTCCAGGTGACTGTGCGGAGAGTATCAGGATGTGGGAATATCAATGGCTCAGTTTTCAACATATTTTTTCTCTAACTCTCACCTCTAAGTCCCGCAAATCAAGGACTTGTGGCTGTCAGTATCCTGTCAGATCCTTCATCCCAGATTCCAGAAATGCAGAATCCTTTTTGACTGGGTATCCCTCATTTGCTCCTTCAGATACACTTTTCACCTCTCCCCAGGCTCCTTTGTTTCCCAGGAAGCTGACCTCTGTAGGCTTGCCCTCTGACTTCATTTGAGCTCAGCCATTGGAAAAGACTAATAGGAACTCAGAAAGCAGGAAGAGAGTGGGTTCAGAGCATTTATCTCCCCTGTTATTTTCCTGCCGAACCTTAGGTTAGCAGTGGCTGCAGTTCTCTACCAAAATCTACAGCTCCTGACACATGGATGTTTTCTAGAAGTGCCATTCCCATCACTCTTGATGAGTTCTGGTAACTATACTCTCTTCTTTTCCTGTTCAGGCCTCACTGTAGTAACAGTTCCTTTACTGCTGCTAAATTTGAGATGCACTGCCACCTTTTGTTGGTGTAGTAGTCCATTTTCACTCTGCTATAAAGACACTACCTGAGACTGGGTAATTTATAAACAAAGGATGTTTAATTAAGTAAATTCTGCATCACTGGGGAGGCCTCAGGAAACTTATGGTAATGGTGGAAGGCCAAGGGGAAGTAAGGCACATCTTACATGGCAGCAGGAGAGAGAGAGAGAACAAGGAAGTGGCACACTTTAAAACCATCAACTCTCCTGGGAACTCATTCATTATCATGAGAATAGCATGGGGGAAACTGCCTTCATGATCCAGTCACCTCCCATCAGGTCCTTCCCTCAACACGCGGGGGTAACAATTTGAGATGAGATTTGGGTGGGGACCCAGAGCCAAACCATGTCGGTTGGGTGCGCTTCGACTTTTCCTCACTTCTGTCAGTAATCCCTTTATTAAAGTTTACTCAATTGCCTCACTTGAGTGTGTCTGTTTCCCACCTGGGCTCTGGCTAATACAGCTCTCAACATCAACTGTGAAAGCCAGCCCTTCATGATGCCCTGGTCACCTGAGGTGAATCCAATCTCATCTCCTACTGTACTCCAAAATCATCCTGTTTCTCAATGTCATAAGCTGCTCTGTAACAGAGTCATTCACATACATCTCCCCACCTGGAATGCCAGAGAATTGTGGGCTTTATGTCTTGGAAGGATAGAGAAGAGCATTTTGCATTTGAGAAATAGGCAACAAAGAGTGGGGGAATAAATGAACACAGAAATGAATAAGATAAGTGGATAAAAAGTCTATCATTACCAATGATCTGAGAAAGAAGGGTTGGTCTGTAAAAACGAACAAGAAAAACCACATTTCAAATGTGTTAAAAAGACACCATATGTTCTGCATTAAGAGCATAACACAATAGACTGAACCCCTTGGAGTTAATCTGTTAGAAATTGGGAAAGAAGGATCACATTAACAAAAACAGTCTCTACAGGTGGAGAAGACAGAGAAAACACTCTGACCTTTGGAAGCAATGAGATATGAGAAGCTGCATGGGCCCTGTGCCTGAAGATTTATGTTATACAGTATGAACAACTTCTGTTGTTGCAGAAAAGGGGCATTCCAGTTGGCGTTAATTGTTAAAAAAACTAATGTAGGGTTTTAGCTCTGACAGGTTAAGAGCCTGGAAGTCATTACTCCTGTCCTTACAACAAGAAAAAGCTGCAAAATTGAAAAATTAACGAGTTTTCTTAGATCCGTCAGAGAACTAAAGTCACGGGGCAAACTACCATCCCCAAATCGGGAGAGAGAAGTGAATCCATAAAACTACAGCCATATCTGCTTACTGCAACAGAAATCTCTGGAGTAGGAACTGGTAAGAATGCTTAAATGTTAATTTTAATAAATTGTTGGAGGCTGAATGTGGACTAGCATGAGAGTGAGAAACTCTTGGGGGCCAGGGTTATAAAGTCACTCACGCTTTGGTGGGATTTACCACCAGGAACCTCATCAGGTTCTTAGGGTGAAGAGCCAACGAAGATCCCCTCTTGGCTCTGGCAGGCGTAGGGGAAGATGAATCATCGTGAAATATGCCCAGAGCATATTTGTTCTCCATACCGCAGGCCTACTATTTAGAGAAAAATACTTTACCAGAGCTTTGTGCCACGTGAGGGAAGAACATTTTTCCCAATGCAGCCCCTTTAAGCCTTCCTGTCTTATCTAAGGGAGATGGAAAGCTAAGAAACTTAGCTTTGCTGTGAATGTCACAGCATTGGGACATACAAAAAACTGAAAATCACAGAATTATAAATTGTTTCTCCTTCTCCATGCCTTACCCCCACACCAAGTATCCTATATAATACTAATGAATTACAGCTGAAACAGCGGCAAGATGCAAAACCTCTCTGAGAAGCCTCTCTTAGGCTGCCCTAAGCCCAGTCAAGAGTGGAGACAAAGACAGGGAACTAGAAGGAATTTGAAGCCTCTGGCACCAAGAGCTACACCAAATGTTAAACACAGCCCGCTTCCTAGCCAAATTCCTATGAAATGTCACACTAGAGACCTGTTTACCTCAGTCCATATTATTTGTTACATAATTTTTAGCTTTGAACCACAAAAAACAAAAAAATTATAAGGAATGCTAAAAGGGAGGAAAAAACAGTCCCAAGAAACAAACATCAGAAATAGATTGAAATATGACACAGATATTGAAGTTATTAGACAGGAAATGTTTTAAAACTATGATTAATATGTAATCCCAGCACTTGGGGAGGCTGAGATGTGTGGATCACTTGAGCTCGGAGTTCAAGACCAGCCTGGGTTACATGCTCAAACCCCATCTCCACGAAAAACATAAAAACTTAGCCGGGCATAGTGGCATGCCTTGTGGTCCCAGCTACTTGTGAGGCTGAGAAGGGAGCATTGCTTGAGCTCAGGTGGTGAAGGTTGCAATGAGCCAAGATCGCACCGCTGCACTCCAGCCTGGGCAACAGAGTGAGACCCTATCTCAAAAAAAAAAAAAAAAATGGCCTGAACTTTTCAAAATTAATGTCAGATACAAAACCATAGATCGAGGAAGTTAGGAGAACATTAAGCAAGATAAATACCAAAAGAAACAAAACAAATGAAAAACCCCCAACTTCTGGGCATATCATATTCCAACTGCAAAAAACCAAAGGCAAAACCTCGAAAGAATCCAGAAGGAGGAAGTACTTAAGATAGAGAGAAACAAGGATAAGAGTTGTAGCAGATTTTTAAATTAGAAGCCACACAAGAAAGACAGTGGAGTACGGTATTTAATGTGTTGCAAGAAAAACTGCCAACTAGAATTCTACATTTAGGGAAATGACCCTTCAAAAGTAAAGGAGAAACAAAATCATTGTCAGAAAAACAAAAACAGAGGGAATCAATTGCCAGCGGCCTCGCCCTGCAAAAAATGTTTAGAGTTCTTCAGGGAGAAGGAAAATGACATAGATCAGAAACTCAGGTCTACACAAAGAAAGGAAGGACATTTAAAAAGGCATAAATGAAAGTAAAATATTTTGTCATTCTTTTTCCTTTTCTTTTTTTTTTTTTTTTTGAGACAGAGTTTCACTGTTGTCACCCAGGCTGGAGTGCAATGGTACGATCTCGACTCACTGCAACCTCTGCCTCCTGGGTTCAAGTGATTCTCCTGCTTCAGTCTCTTGAGTAGCTGGGATTACAGGTGTCCACGACCACGCCTGGCTAATTTCTGTATTTTTAGTAGAGATGGGGTTTCACCATGTTGGCCAGGCTGGTCTCAAACTCTTGACCTCAGGTGATGTGCCCACCTCAGCTTCCCAAAGTTCTGGGACTACAGGCATGAGCCACTATGCTCAGCAATTTTTCTCATTCTTAATTGTTCTAAAAAACAACTGTTTAATAAAGTGGTAATGTGTTTGGTAATTATAACCTATGGATAAGTGAAATGATGACAGCAATGTTGTAAGGGCTGAGAGGGAAGAACTGGAAACATTCTGTCCTAAGGCACCACATGTGAAGTGGCATAGTGTTATACGAAGGTAGCTTTAGATACATTTAAAATGCATATTGAAAACTGTAGAGTAACCATTAAACTTTAAAAAACAAGTATAATTATTATGATAGGAAAGAAATAAGAAATGGAATCATATAAAATGCCCAAAGCGAGAGAAGGAAGGAAAAAAGTGGGAGGAAACTGGTGTAAGGCCACTCATGGCTTCAAACTTGGCCACTTACCTGCACCTAGCATTAATGACAGGGTCCAGGGCTCTCCAAGCCACTTAAGAATGGACTTAGCCCTGGAAAGGTGACTCATGCATGTAATCTCAGCACTTTGGGAGGTTGAGGCGGGCAGATTGCTGGAGCCCAGGAGTTCAAGACCAGGCTGGGCAACATAGCAATACCCCATCTCTACAAAAAACACAAAAATTAGCTGGGCGTTGTGGCACACGCCTGTAGTCTCAGCTACTTGGGAGACTGAGGTAGAAGGATCACTTGAGCCCGGGAGGTCGAGGCTGCAGCAAGCGCCATGGTCACATCATCAATACGCTCCAGACTGGGTGACAGAGTGAGACCTTGTCTCAAAAAAAAAAAAAAAAAAAAAAAAAAAAAAGAATGGAATTCCTCCTCTAAGGCAGAAAGAATATATTTGGAATCTTTAAACATGTGCACAATGATTTCACAATTCAAAGTTTTCCCTTTGTGGAAAATCACTAACTTTAGTCTTTTCCTAAGGCACTCTTAAGCTCCGCCTTTGTCAGAGAAGACAAGGGAAATAAATTTTACCCCATCTGTCTATGTATGTACATATCATTCTGTCTGTCATCTGCTGTCACAACCATATCTTCACTCTTTCATCTAGTCAGCTTTCTTCTGTCTACCTTCTTCCCTTTCTATGAAATTGATGTTAATATTTGAAGGACAATGATTGGATAAGTCTATTTCATTCACATTCCCGTTGTCATGGATACAGGGTAATCCAGTAGTTATGCAAGGCTGGATGGGATTGGGGAGGTTAATTTGAACCTGAGAATATCTGTATATGTATGTTAGACTATGAGAACAGAACGGAAATAACATATTTAAATGTCAGGTTATTTTGAGATTTCTCAAGTTTTAATTAAACTTGCCTACAGGTTACACGTTTGGAGTGCTTGATGAGTTTTTAAACGGAAGAAATAGTCTGTCTGCCAGATGGATTTTGCCCAAACTCTTTCAGCAACGTTTAAAATAGCATCTTTTTTTTTTTTTTCATCTTGTCCACAAAATGCTTCTCCAGCATTCCAGCCATGGAAAGTTTCACTCATTAAATAGCCTAAATATTCCCAGCCTCACATAGAGTTTCCGAAAGAGCCCATGCTGGAGGACAAAGAGTTGAGTTTGCTATTGTATCCCTAGGTAAAAATAGAGTGAGCAAAGCAGAGCAATGGACCAGGAAACAAAGAAGTGGTTCTTTTTTTTTTTTTTAAGTGAATTTTATTTTATTTTATTTTATTTTTTTTGAGACGGAGTCTCGCTCTGTCGCCCAGGCTGGAGTGCAGTGGCGCGATCTCGGCTCACTGCAAGCTCCGCCTCCCGGATTCACGCCATTCTCCTGCCTCAGCCTCCCGAGTAGCTGGGACTACAGGCGCCTGCCACCTCGCCCGGCTAGATTTTTGTTTTTTTTTTTTTAAGTAGAGACGGGGTTTCACCGTGTTAGCCAGGATGGTCTCGATCTCCTCACCTCGTGATCCGCCCGTCTCCGCCTCCCAAAGTGCTGGGATTACAGGCTTGAGCCACCGCGCCCGGCCAAAGAAATGGTTCTAATCCTAGAGCCACCTCTATTTGCTGTGACCTTAGACAATAACTCAAAGACTTTTTTGGTTTTCACTCTAATCATGTAAGTATGTATTAATACTTACAGTGAAGTAGGGAAAAAGGAGAATTATTAAAGCATGGTACGGTTTTGTGGAAAGAATACATGCTTTGGAGCTAGATAATCCTACCATCTATTGTGTTTCTGAATAAATTACTAATCTCTCCTGTAGGAAGCAAGGCCATATTTAGTACCTACTATAGATATCTGATTATCTTTAAGAAGAAATAGTACTAGTGTGCCAAAGTTGGGTACTAGTGTGCCAAAGTTGAGTGAATGAACAAAAGCAGGTGTGAGAATATCATGGAGAAATGTACTCAGGGACTATGTAAGATAACTTGTATATGCAAAACTCAGTAATGTGAGGAACAAGTATACACATGCATACACACATACATTTTCACATACATACATAAATAGCATATATAACAGACATACATTTGTATGTACGTGTGTATATATATTTATATATATTTTTTCAGACAGAGCTAGAATATTAAGATAGTCCCTGGTCAGTCATCCATTCCAAGCTTTGTCCAGGGCTGCCACATGTAGGATTACAAATGGTGTGTTACATACAAAATGTAATGTGATTGGAGCCCTCTGGAGTTGTGCAGTGTACAACCTGCACAGCTCTTTTTAGTAGAGCTACTGTATCCAGAAAGTACTCACAAGGAAAAGTAGAATACAAAAGAGCATAAATTGAATGCAGGAGCAAAAGAAAAACAAGAATGGGGACATAAAATGGAATTCATAAAAAAATGAACACTTTGGCACAGCAGGGCTTCAAATTTAGGTGTAATCCTTCTGTACCATAAAAATGGATCCAGTGTTGGTTTAAAGACAGGCAGAAATATCTCCTGAAGGGCTTAGTAAAGGGGCCATTCTGCAAAGTGGTAGAAAACTTCATATTCTTGCAATAGACACAACAATAAGCTTGCTAGGAGCATTTGTAATAGAGCCCCCAGTAAAGGCTATGAATCACTTTCAAGTAAAGTTCAGTAAGAGTAAGTTTATGGATGGAAGGAGATAGGTCAGTACAATGCATTCCAGATACCCAGCTCTTTCTTTGTTGCTCAGACGTGATCAATGGCATACATTTAGAATATTCAGAGAAACAATCTGTTTTAAACATTGTCTTTCTCAGCAAGGCTTTGATAAGTACTTTTTTGGATATATCCAAGATTGTATGGATGATTGTGCTTTGAAGGTCAATCATGCAAGGGAAGATAAAGAATTCACTGTATAAATTGAAAAGAAAAGGAAAAAGATAAATTAGGAGTACATAGAAATAGCATACTCTATAATAGGCTAGATACTCTGCCAACTTCTGGGGCTATAAAGATGACTAACACCTGCCCTCAAGCTGTTTGTAATCTAGGCGTGGGGTAAGTGTGTGTGCAGATAGTCAATTAGCAAATATTATTACTACTAAGAATATTGTAACAGTAACATTAATAGATAATATTATTGAGTGCTTACTATGAGTGAGATATTTTCCCAAGTTCCTTTTATGTTTTAATATATATAATACTTTTCAATCTTATGAGGTGGTCATGTATTAGTGTTTCTCCATTCTGAGTGATGAAGAAATGAAGTCTCAGTTGAGTAACTTGCCTGGAGATACATAGCTCATAAGTTGTGGCATATGGATGCAGACCTAGTCAGGCAGCCTTCTTAAGCAGATGCAATTTAGAATGATTAATGCTTTAATAATTGTAAGAAATGAAAATGTTTCCTAAAATAAAGAAGGTTCTGGTCTAAATACATTTTCTCATGTAGAATTATTTCTGCCTATATATATAAAACTAACTCTACATGCTATCAATGGAAAGAACATCACATTCAATGCTGAGTAAGGGATTAAAACTCCAAATATTTGTTCTCATTAAGCAAATTTCCAACTGGGTTTTATTTGGGAAACATGAGGTTAGATAACCCGTGTAGACTTTTTCTGAGCTATCCTTTTATCTTTGTCAACATTATTAGGAAACACTTTATTCCTTGACAACTTTAAAACTTGACTAAAAATAAATTCTAGCAAAACTTTTGTGACTGAGCAAATATCAGAGGATGTTCTAAGGCCACTTCTGCCTGGGCTTTTTGCTCTTTGCAGATACTTTGATATTCATAAAACTACTGAATGGCAAACACATGTTAGCCTAGATTTTTTTCTGTAAAACATTTTGAGGAATGTCTGCATACATAGATTTTTAACAAAATTAAGAGTTTAGATATTACAGATATAAAATGTTTAGCCCCTTCTCCCCCTAGCAGGTCTTGATTTCAGAATTGAATTGGCCTTACAGAAGTGGATGAGCGATGAAGAATCTGGGTACAACTTCTAAGGAAGGAAAGAGGAGAAAAAGGATAATGTGGATCCTTTATTCCATGCTCTATTTATCTTCCTTCAAGTGCGGGGAAGAATACTTAGCTATGATACTTTGGCTGGAAAATACTGCATCAAATAAGCATATCCTAATACAGTAGCCTAACTAAATATTTCTTTGGAGTAAAAACTGGGTAACTATGTCAAATATTTGTACAAAGTGTATAGTTTTAAAGTTTTTTTTTTTTTTTTTTAAGTAAATCCCTTTATTTTCTTATGTAATGACCATATCACTTTGGTGAGGTAGGTTTTTTTGTTTGATTGTTTTGTTTTGTTT
>NW_012114710.1:10685273-10690322 GCF_000951035.1 Colobus angolensis palliatus | reverse complement strand
TTTGTTTTCTCTCTCTCCTTCGAGGTCTTTATTGCCATTTGAAGTTTAAGTTTTTTTTTTTTAAGTAAATCCCTTTATTTTCTTATGTAATGACCATATCACTTTGGTGAGGTAGGTTTTTTTGTTTGATTGTTTTGTTTTGTTTTCTCTCTCTCCTTCGAGGTCTTTATTGCCACTAGGCACAAGTGGCCATGAGAGGTGGTGGCTATAAGGGATGAGTGGGGTTCCCCACTGAGGTAGACCCTGAAGGTGGCTGTATATGCCCATGGCCAGACCTTGCTAGGCATGCTGAGGGCCAGGCCTGTGGTCCAGCAGTGGTGGGGGTGGCAGGAGGGTCACCAGCACAGGATGCCAGGGCAGTACTTATCAATGAGCCCCTGGTAGTAGGGCCACAGCTTGTCCATGTCTGGCAGGTCAGGGCAGTTGGTCAAATTGAACTCCTGCACCCAGGGCAGCATGGTCATGGTACATGTACATGAGCTTGTAGGTGGTAAAGACATGGTCCAGGAGGGGACCCAACACGTAGTTCTGGAAGCTAGCCTTGTCTTTGGCAGCCTCTGGGTCCACTTCAGGTAGGTAGACCAGGGAAGGGTCTGGGTCCACTGTCACCTTCACCCTGAGAGGGATCCAAAGCGCAGGGCGGCAAGTGTGCACCTGCTGAGAGATGTCTGCAGGCCCAGCCTCCCACTTGCCCCTGGTTTTAGACAGCTTTTTTGTTTGTTTGTTTGTTTGTTTGTTTGTTTTGAGATGGAATCTCGCTCTGTCGCCAGTCTAGAGTGCAGTGGCACCATCTCAGCTCACTGTAACCTCGGACTCCCTGGTTTAAGGGATTCTCCTGCCTCAGCCTCCAGAGTAGCTGGGGTTACTGGCACATGCCACCATACCCAGCTAATTTTTGTACCTTTTTTTTTTTTTTTTTAGTAGAGACAGGGTTTCACCATGTTGGCCAGGATGGTCTCAGTTTCCTGACCTCATGATTTGCCCACTTCAGCCTCCCAAAGTGCTGGGATTACAGGCATGAGCCACCGCACCCGGCCAGTGAGGTGGGTTCTTAATCTATACTTACAGACATGAGAACTGAGGTCCAGAATCAGTTAAGTGAATTGTTCAAGAACAAATACTTAAGAATTTCATCACTGAAATTAAAATCTAAGACAAGACCTGACTTCAAGTCAAGAGGTCTTTTCTTTAACCATAACTAGTGATGCCAACAAAGTTATTGCTGTTGTTTTAATGATACAGATTTGCCCACAGACATTAGGAAAAATAAGGGAGGAACCCACGCAGGCTGGTGTGATAAGACATGTCAAGGTATGATTCTCAGAATCTTCACTTCCTCTCTGCTGTTCCAAATGGTGGCAAAAAACTTTGATTTAGCACTGGATAAAGTTACTTTAGGAGGAATCCTGAGGATATTTCAATGAATATTTAAGCAATGACACTGATTGTATATTTGTTCAGCAGGATATTGTGGGACTTAGATGAGGTATGCTTTTTATGCTAAGCAAAAAGGTGCAATACAAAGAGACTATATTCAAAAGGATGTAGTGAAAATGTAAATGTGTATTCTTAACACAGGTAGTGCTCACAGGTTTGAGATAGGAAAAAAATGAAAATGAAGTTTTCTCTTTCAGTATTAATCAAGTCTTATCTCTGCTCATACTTTTAATCTCCTATTGCATCGACCATTTCTGCCTTTTAGGAAAGGGAAAAAAAGGAATAACTGAGTTATTCTGATGAAGAGTAAGAATATGGAATTAAAATAGTCCAAAGACCTAAAAGTCTCCTCTGGTACCCCCGTTTTAATGAGTATTCAGCAGAAATAGACAATAATGGTTTAAAGGTTAAAAGGATTTTTAGATGATTTGTCAAAATTTTGGCCATTTCACATTGATGTAAAGTAAATATCAAAAAGAAATTCTCAGATAGGTGATTTGACTAATGTAATAGGTGAAAAGACAGAATTTAAATGTTTTGAATGAAAACCAGATATCTAAAACATACAAGAATATATCAATGCCTGAATTCTACTCAATAACTTGTTATATATGATGAAAAAAGGATGGTGAACAATGAAAGAAATGCAGAAGGTGAATGATCACATTTATGAAAATAAATAGGCCCATAGGAAATTAATTCATTTAGCAAATATATATGGAGGAACTATTATTTCCAGGCACTATTTAAAGAACTTAAAATTAAAATAACCTATTAAAATGCAACAGCAATGGGGATAATAAAGTCACATCAGTAATACTGAAGAACAATAGCTATACATTGTGCTTTGTAATGCAAATTGGTTCAATTTTTCTGGAAAATAATCTGCCCATATATTATAAGAGTTATAGAAATGCTTCTACCTTTTGGCCTACTTATTCCTATTTTTGGGAATTAAACCTCAAATAAATAAAAGAAAACAAAGTAATTTTACAAAGATAAATATAGCAGTGTTATTCTTATAATGAAAACTGACAAAAAGGGCCCAAGGCTGAATATGCATATTCATGACAAAAATGAATGTGCATTTGTACATTCACAAAGATAGAAAGATTCACTTATTTATTCAATAACTATTTGTTAGGCACTTATGTGGACCAGCCGCTGCCCTAAGGGCTGGGGATGGAGTATAGAACAAACCACACATGGTGTCTACCAGGATCCCTGGGGGCCTGTGTAAAGTGTCTTCATGCAAACTATAAAAATGTGGCTTTTCATGCACATGTATGTTTATTGTGGCTCTATTCACAATAGCAAAGACTTGGAACCAACCCAAATGTCCATCAATAATAGACTGGATAAAGAAAATGTGGCACATATACACCATGGAATACTATGCAGCCATAAAAAAGGATGAGTTCATGTCCTTTGCAGGGACATGGATGAAACTGGAAACCATCATTCTCAGCAAATTATCACAAGGAGAGAAAACCAAACACTGCATGTTCTCACGCATAAGTGGGAGTTGAACAATGAGAACACATGGACATGGGGAGGGGAACATCACATACTGGGGCCTGTCAGGGGGTGGGAATCTGGGGGAGGGATAGCATTAAGAGAAATACCTAATGTAAATGAGTTGATGGGTGCAACAAACCAAAATGGCACATGTATACCTATGTAACAAACCTGCATGTTGTGCACATGTACCCCAGAACATAAAGTATAATAAAAAACAATGTGGGTTTTCTGAGCATGTGCAGTCCTGTGCTTGGCTAGAAGAATGCCTCCTTTCACAAAGTGAAAGGTAACTGTGCATGAGAGAGAGCACAACAGCCAGGGATCATGGCTCAGAAGTGGAGTGCGAACCAGGTTCCTGCCCTCCCAGTCCCTCAGTGGACATTCTGGTGCAGAGAACATTTGGCACAGACATAGGTGGTAGTTCTGGTGCTTGCAATTTAGGAAAGAAGAAAAACATTGAAGAAATAAATGCACAAATGCATGTATAGTTACAAAGATAAGCGCTCCAAAAGAAAGGAACATCATTGGATGAAAGTGTATGGCAAGGAGACCTGGGAGGCCCCTATAGTGGGGAACCCAGGAAGGCCTGAAAGAAGTTGAGATCTTGGTAAAAGGGTGGGGAAAGCATCCAGGTAGAGGTAATAGAATGTGCAAAAAACTCCCTGTGACTGGATAGAGTGTGGTGTATTCAAGGAATGGGAAGACAATGGGTGTTTTGATTAAAGAGAGTAAGGACAGCTAGGCGCAGTGGCTTGTACCTGAAATCCCAGCACTTTGGGAGGCCGAGGCAGGTGGATCACCTGAGGTCAGGAGTTCAAGACTAGCCTGGCCAACATGATGAAACCCTGTCTCTACAAAAATACAAAAATTAGCCACGCATGATGGCAAGACCTTTAATCCCAGTTACTTGGGAGACTGAGGTTGGAGAATTGCTTGAATACGGGAAGTAGAGGTTGCAGTGAGTTGAGATGTGCCACTGCCTCAGCCTGGGTGACAGAGTGAGACTCCATCTCAAATAAATAAAATAAAATGAAATAAAATAAAATAAAGAGAGCAAGGCAAGTCAGGTGCAACCTGAAATAGAGAGGTAGGCAGGGGCTAGACTCTACAGGATCTCATAGATAAGGAAAATCACTTTGTTCTTATTCCTAAAGATGGCATGAAAACATTGAATGGTTTTAAGTGGGAGGGCAGTGACATGATCAGATCTGTATTTTCAAAAGATCCCTCTGGCTGCAGAGTGGAGACTGATTATGGAGGATATGGTTATTGGATTTGAGTGACTTGAAGTAAGCCACTGCAGTTGTCCAGTGAGAGATGGATGAACTGAAGTAGTGGCAGTGGAGAATGTAAGATACAAATGATTTGAGACTTTCTTATATGGTATTGACAGGTGTTGGAGGTGGAGTGGCCATGTAGGGTGAAGTGGAGTGTCAAGCATGTTTTTGTTTATCCCCAGTAAAATTTTGAAAGTGAACAATTTAAATAATTTGGTATTGTATTCATTTCCTAGGGCTGCTATAACAAATTATCACAAAACAAGTGTCCTACAACCACAAAAATTTATTATCTCACAGTTCTCGAGGCCAGAAGTCCAAAATCAAAATATCAGCAGGGCTGTATTTCCTCTAAAGACGCCAGTGAAAATATTTTCTTGCCTCTTCCAGCTTGTGGTGTTGCCAGGCATTTCTTGGCTATGGCTGCATTGCTCCAGTTTCTGCCCTCAGTCTTCACATGGCCTTCTCCTCTTATGTCTTTTATAAAGACACTTATAAAAAGTGTCCTTAGGAAAAAGAACCCTCTTTGTCATTGAACTTGGGGCCCTTCAAGATAATTCAGGATGAACTCATCTTGAGATCCTTAACTTAATTACATCTGCAAAGACCCTGACCCTTTTTTTCAAGTTGGGTCACATACACAAGTTCCTAGGATTAGGATGTCGATTTATGTTTGTGGGAGACGCCATTCAATCCACTACAGGCATCATGCATCATGTCAATTATCCTTTTTTTTTAATTATACTTTAAGTTCTAGGGTACATGTGCATAACGTGCAGGTTTGTTACATATGTATACTTGTGCCATGTTGGTG
>NW_012114710.1:10658014-10681298 GCF_000951035.1 Colobus angolensis palliatus | reverse complement strand
TGTTGTGTGTCTCAGTTCCCCTGGCTAGGAAAAGGGATTCCCTTCCCCCTTGCACTTCCCAGGTGAGGCAATGCCTCGCCCTGCTTCAGCTCTCGTTGGTCAGGCTGCAGCAGCTGACCAGCACCAA
Organism: Colobus angolensis palliatus; assembly: GCF_000951035.1. NCBI lineage: Eukaryota > Metazoa > Chordata > Mammalia > Primates > Cercopithecidae > Colobus > Colobus angolensis. The sequence continues at coordinate 10,681,171 of NW_012114710.1, read as the reverse complement.
TTGTCCAGCACTCCCGAGTGAGATGACCCCAGTACCTCAGTTGATAATGCAGAAATCACCGGTCTTCTGTGTTGCTCACGCTGGGAGTTGGAGACTGGAGCTGTTCCTATTCCGCCATCTTGCTCCCTATCCAATTATCCTTTACATATCCCTCAGTAGGGGTTTCTAGGACTGACCTGTGTGCACACATCATTTGAGGACCACTGAAGGTTCAGCTTTTGGTTCCCAAATAACCTCTAGTAATTGCCAGATCCAAAGGATGCACTGGTCCTTGTGAAAACTTTGTCTCCCATAGCATCCTGTACACACTCTCTTCCTGGGACACAATCCATACATTTAATCACCAGGTACTGAAGTCTCCTCTAAAGCCCTTGAGGACAGCGATTGTTTCTTGTTCTCCTTTGTACCCTCATGACTGACACTGTGCCTGGCAAAGAAGGAATACGTGGCCTTCTTTGAGTCACTTTCACACTATGCCATCAGGGGACCCAAATATAATTTTTTTGTTTCTATCAAATCACAGTTAAACAATTAATTAAAAATTGCTGAAGAGCTGCTGCAAATTATTTTTGAATGGAGGTAGGATATAAGTAAAAATCACCACTTAGTATATAGTGTTTATGTAGCTGCTGGTGATCTGAAGATAAATTCTAGTTTTTTGGGGTTTTTTTGCGACAGAGTCTTGCCCTGTTGCCCAGGCTGGAGTGCAGTGGCGTGATCTTGGCTCACTGCAAGCTCTGCCTCCTGAGTTCATGCTATTCTCCTGCCTCAGCCTCCCGAGTAGCTGGGACTACAGGCACCCGCCACCACAACTGGCTAATTTTTTTTTTTTTTTTTGTATTTTTAGTAGAGATGGGGTTTCACAGTGTTAGCCAGGACGGTCTCGATCTCCTGGCCTCATGATCCGCCCACCTCGGCATCCCAAAGGGCTGGGATTACAGGTGTGAGCCACCGTACCCGGCCTCTAGTTCTTATATTTCAGTAGCTCAGTCTGTTGGAGAGACCTGTCTGAACAAATTAATTATAAATCAGTAGTAATTACTGTAATAAAGGCATGAATGAAATGCTATGGAAGCATAGAATAAAGAGCAACTAGTTGTTTTAGGGGTTAAAGATAGCTTCAAAAAGGTGGCATTTGAAGGACGAATGAAAAATTTCCTGGGGGAGGATATTCTGAAGAGAGATGAAACCAATAGAAAATCCTATTGAAATAATAATGGCAACACAAGAAATAAAAACTCAGATGTGTTTTAAGAAAAATGTCATTTTAACAGAAACAATGCAGACAGGAAGTGGTTAAATACATTCAGGGAATAAGACTTGGGACTAAATGCACGTATAAGGAAAATGATGGAGTCGGAACCACCACAAGGCCATCCCTCAGCAGACCCTGGGTCTCTCTTTTAGAAATGGGGTATCTGCACTCTTCAGATGCTAATTGGAAATGTGGTCTGGGTTTTCTCTGTGACAGGCTGTAAATCTATATTTTAGTCAGGGTTTTGCTCTTTTGGATTAATATATAATGTCCTTGAAAGCCCTTAATTTTTTTTTTTATTTTTTTTTCCTGAGGAAAAAGAACTCTTTTAAAGGCTACATGATAGTGCTGGATTTAGCTCATTTTAACAAAGGTCACAGCATTTTTGAGTAGTAAACACTATTACTAGATCTTTCCAGTATCTGGATGTTTGGCAGGCATGCCTCCAGCTCTGGAATAAATGACTAGAGCTTCAGGGGTGTATGACAGCTGTGGGCCTGTGAAGCCTGTGGGTATCTGGAAAGAGGCAGATGCATCCTGTTTTCCCATAACCACAGCCAAAAAGAGAATCAAGGCAAAAAGCTCCCTTTTACTTGAATCAACCAAACTACTGAGCAGGTTTAAAGCTTGTCTATTCTACTGGCTTCAATTTGGCCTTAGAAACCAAATGGGTAATAGGAGATCTATTTGAGAAGCTGCTGTTAGGAATCTAGGATTACTTTCAGTTGCAACTCAGCTACACCTGGAATCAATTCCTAGGGTAGTTCTTCCTGTGATGATAATATCAGCAATTAACATACTTGTATTTATAAGGCTTATTCTTCAGGGAGTACTCAACCCTTGGGAAAGGTCAGCTAATTAATTTCTGCAGTGTTTCAGATTAAACTGTTGCATGTTTTATGACCTTAAAGATAACAGTGATTATTAAGTCACAAAATATTAAATCACTTTTGCAAGGACTCCCAGGAAGGAAGTGATAGAAAACAGGCAAAGAACTCAGGTCTTGTACATTCTGAGAAGTGTTTCCACCACTGCCCAGGAGCAAGATCCTCAGAGGATCACCTTAACAATAATCAGTCGTTAAACAAGGAGAAAAAATTAAAGAGAGGAGCCACATTTCCAACAGAGAAATGACATGCTTCAACATTCCAAAGAAACCCTAACGATGCTCCTATGAAGTCATCTAAAATTGTCCATATTTCTGGAACACGAAGATAACTTCTTAGCAGCTATGAAGTTAGAGATTGGAAATTTCTTCTGTGATGTGGTATAAAGATCACTGGACCCCGATCCATGGAGACCCAGGTTTGAATGTTGTCCCTATAATTCATTAGCTATGGTGTCCTGGGCAAGATATAGTACTTGGCATCTTGGGATAGATGAAATAAATATATTATGAAAATATGAAATATTTATTATGAAATAAATATATTAATAACTGCCTGACAGGGTACTCTTCTTTTCATCGTATAAGCCAGTATCCCAGTTCCAGACACCACCATCTTGCACTTGCGCCACCGCAGTTGACTTCTAATTGGTCTCTATTCATTCTCGCTCCTCTACTGTATCTTTTCCACGTAGCTGTTGAAGTCGTCTTTTAAAATAAGAATTCAGAGTGTGTCATTCTTTTGCCTAAAACCCTCTACTGGCATTCATTCATATTTAGAAAAAGACATAAATTCCTATCGTGGCCTAAAAGACCATGTGTTATCTGGGCCTTGCTCACCTATTTGGCCTCATCTCTCCAGTGTTCTTATTTACTGTACTCCAGCCATATTCACCTTTCTGCCCCTTGACCAGACAAACTTGCTTTACCTCTAGGCCTTCAGTAATCAGAGAGGCTCTTCCCCCAATTCTGAATGGCTGATCCTTTACTCTTTCAAATCTCAGCTCAAATATTATCTCCCTAGGGAGATCATTCCTGACCACTGCATCTAAGTAGTGTCCTGTTATGTTCTAACCATTTTTTCCTTCATAGCAGTTATTACAATGTGAATTCATCTTGTCTAGCTAATTATTTATTATCAGTTTTCCCCGACTGTACTGTAAGCTCTCTCAGGGGCCATATCTTGTCTAATAGTTTTTATATAGTTTATTCCTAGAGTTAAGAGCAATACCTGACAATCTAGCATATACTAGGCACTCAACGAATATTTTTTGGTTGAATAAATGTGATAATACATATAGAAGTGTTTAGCCCACAAAATGCTTAAATTTGCTGTCTATATTTTTCCTCTTGGGGACTTTCTTTTTCTAGGATAAACTTTTCTGGGCCAATAAGAAACAATGGTAAAAATAGGTAATATTTATTGAGCTCTTAATAGATGCCAGGCAATGTTCTAAGTGCTTTTAATGAATTAACTCATTTACCAACAATTTAAGGTACGTTCTATTATTATCCTAATTATTAAGGTGAGGAAACTGAGGAACAGCGGGGACAAGTAACAGCGGAAAAAAGCCAGTAGTGGTGAAACTGGAGTTTAAACTCAGGAAATTTGGTCCCACAGCTATGATCACATCACTAGCCTACTCAAGATCCCCTTGTTAGCAAGGCATTCAAGTCTTCCAACAGTCTGGTCACAATGAACCCTCCAAACCTCTTCTCTCATTAACTAGTTCATTTGCACATCCATTCAACATGTACTGGGACCTGCTTTATGCTAGGCACTGCTCTAGGTCCTGGACTAAAGAGCTGAATGGGCCGGGCACGGTGGCTCAAGCCTGTAATCCCAGCACTTTGGGAGGCCGAGACGGGCGGATCACGAGGTCAGGAGATCGAGACCATCCTGGCTAACACAGTGAAACCCCGTCTCTACTAAAAAAAATACAAAAAACTAGCCGGGGTGGCGGCGCCTGTAGTCCCAGCTACTCGGGAGGCTGAGGCAGGAGAATGGCATAAACCCAGGAGGCGGAGCTTGCAGTGAGCTGAGATCCGGCCATGGCACTCCAGCCTGGGCGACAGAGCTAGACTCCATCTCAAAAAAAAAAGAGCTGAATGACCCAGTTCTTTTCCTCAGGTCTTTTCGGTGAAGGGATGAATAGAAATATGAAAATCCTTATTTTACCAATGCTATCAGCACAATCAAACCTTTTATAAATCTGAGCAGGAACTTTACTTATTTTACTATCTAAGACTTTTCTTTTATGACAAATGATGGCTTCAATGTTTATGAAGTATCTTTCAGATACCTGATTTCTCCAAACACTGACCCAGCTTTCAGAGTAACCAGAACTTTAGTACCATCAGGGCCTCCGAGAACTTGGACTTCTCCATGTTTGATGATATACATTTCCTTGCCAATTTCTCCCTACATTTTAAATACAAAGAGGAAATGGTAGTTATTTTATTCTTGACAATTATGCTGTAAATTAAGAAATATAAACTCTTTTAGAGGAGTAAATATAAGTGAAGGAAGCAAAGAACATTAGTGTGAAAGTAATTATCTTAAGACCTAAAGTATTTACAGACATTGGTTAGACACATCATGTGAAAGGAAATGATTAGGAAGATGATACTTCTCAATATGTGAGTACTGTTTGCCTCCCTTGGATACATGAAGGTATTTCAGTTAGCACATTGCTTTAGGAAGGACCCTGGGTAGAAGAAGTAATTGATTTTAAGCATGGTCAAGCCTTGCTTTGATGACCACCACTATGCTTGGAAGAAGTTGCTTGGTCTAGCCAAAGAGCATAGACTGCAGTCTTTCAAGGGTCAATTCTATTCTTCTACCCATGTCATTAAGGTCTGATTTGGGGAATTGGGGCATAGGAGATCTTTGAGTTATTATTAGTATTTCCTGCTGAGATAAAGTGTTAATGCAGCAGGTTGTTTTACTCAGTTCTTGCCTATCTTTGGGGACCCTTGGGACCAGGGCAATGATATTTGTTCAAGCCCTAAGAATTAAACTCCTGGAATGTTCACATAGCCACTGGTTAATGGTGTTATTCTATATTCCTGAGCCAGTGTAGCGGGATGTACCAGGCTGTCAACACTATTTAATGTAATCACAAAGATTTATGATGTGTACATCCTACATATTTTGAAGTCTGAATCATGTCTGGTCATGCAGCTATGTGCCCCATTTAAGAACATTAGACCCAAGACTAAATGAGCTTCCCTGGGTGGAGATATTTTGCTCATGTTTCTGTGGTCCACTGGAGAGAAAAATGCATCCATGTGCCCCTCACAGAAATAGGACCTAGTAAGCCTGTGTCTGATTTCTTTTGTGTTTGCCCGTGTATATCTTTTTCTTGCTATTCCTGCATTTTATTCTTTGCTATAATAAATCTCAAGCCATAAATATAACTTTATGTTGAATTGTATGAGTTCTTACAAGTATATCACCAAACTAGTGGGTGGTTATGAGGCCCTTGGAACACATCTTCTCGCTCTAACTTCCAAAAAGAATAAATGTCTTACAAGAGATCTAATGGCACTTAGGTCAAGAAAGGCTATTAAACTTTAAATAGACCAGATTGCATAACACTAGGCAAACTATTTGGATAGCCTACATGTCTGAATGAGTAGTGCCTTGATCACATTTAGCTATATAAAAAAAATATATCATTAATAGATAAATTCACTTACTTGGCTTAGGAGGGGACTGGGTTATTTGAGTTAATCAAATATTCTCATTAACCATACTTTGAAAGAATTAGAATACACTAAAATCAACTCGAGATTAAAAGATTTTTTAAATTTTTATTTAAAAAGTATTTAGCCTACATCATGCTTTGGAAGAAAAAAAATATTGACTGTACTTTACTCCCCGAGATGGCTGAGAAAATGTCAACTTTGTTCCAGTGCTGAACGCAGGCTTGACATGTAGAAGACATTCATTTATGAATAAGGAAAATGTAACTTAACTATTCTCTGGGAGCTTTTAAAGTCCTTCCATACCTAGGTTTATTTTCCTGAACATCAACTATTGTTGCTTTATAATTGCTGGGTTGTGTTTAAAGTTATCAGAGTCCACCTTTTAATTAACATCCAGGAAGCTGAAATTCTTTTTTTTTTTTTTTTTGAGACGGAGTCTTGCTCTGTCGCCCGGGCTGGAGTGCAGTGGCCGGATCTCAGCTCACTGCAAGCTCCGCCTCCCGGGTTTACGCCATTCTCCTGCCTCAGCCTCCGGAGTAGCTGGAACTACAGGCGCCCACCACCTCGCCCGGCTAGTGTTTTGTACTTTTAGTAGAAACGGGGTTTCACCGTGTTAGCCAGGATGGTCTCGATCTCCTGACCTCGTGATCCGCCCGTCTCGACCTCCCAAAGTGCTGGGATTACAGGCTTGAGCCACCGCACCCGGCTGAAATTCTTATTTTATCTCCCCACTACTCTTATAAGGAAGGTAAAGTAATTACTATTATTTTCTTTTTACAGAAATTAAAACAAAGGCACAGATTGGCTTAGCCAATTAGCTAAAGTTGTATGACCTAGTAATTAGAAGCAAAGGAAGCCTAGAACCCACATCTCCTAACTGAGCAATGCAAGAAATATGTTTAAGTTTTGCATTGTGCAAAATATTTTTTTAATTAAAATTTTTTGGTTGTTTTTGCTCTGAGACAGGGTCTTGCTCTGTTGCCCAGGCTAGAGTGCAGTGGCACAGTATCAGTTCACTGCAACCTCTGCCTCCCACATTCAAGTGATCCTACCACCTCAGCCTGCTGAGTAGCTAGGACCACGGGCATAAGCCACCATGCCTGGCTAATTTTTGTATTTTTTGTAGAGACAGGGTTTTGCCATGTTGTCCAGGCTTGTCTCAAACTCTTGGACTCATGTGATCCTGCTGCCTTGGCCTCCCAAAGTGTTGGAATTACAGGCGTGAGCCACCGCACCTCGCCTGTGCAAAATATTAAGCATATATTTATACTCAAAAACATATAAAAGTAGAAAGTCCAACATAAATGGATCTTATTATATTTATTTACATACTATTAATTCTAATAACAATATCATGTCTTTGCATATTACTTTAAAAAATCATTACATTACCTGACATTTACATAGCTCCTTATTTTAATTCCTATATTTGTTCTAACAGAATACGCTACTTTATAACTGCAAAGCATTTCATGGATATTCATTCATCTAATTCTTGCAAAAATCCCAGTGAAGTCAAGTAGGAAAGGTATCATTACTCTTGTTTAGAAATTGGTAGTCAAGGTTTAAAAAATTAAGTGTCGGCTGGGCGCGGTGGCTCAAGCCTGTAATCCCAGCACTTTGGGAGGCCGAGCCGGCGGATCACGAGGTCAGGAGATCGAGACCATCCTGGCTAACACGGTGAAACCCCCGTCTCTACTAAAAAATACAAAAAACTAGCCGGGCGAGGTGGCGGGCGCCTGTAGTCCCAGCTACTCGGGAGGCTGAGGCAGGAGAATGGTGTAAACCCGGGAGGCGGAGCTTGCAGTGAGCTGAGATCCCGCCACTGCACCCCAGCCTGAGCGACAGAGGGAGACTCCGTCTCAAAAAAAAAAAAAAAAAAAATTAAGTGTCCTGAGCAAACGTATAAGGCTCGCAGGTGACAGCGCCAGAGCTAGTGGCACCTATGTCATCTGACTCCATATAATACATGAAGACAGACCGTATCTAACGGTGACTCCAGTATCGGGACTGCTCTCTTAAAAACCAATAAAATAGCCATGAATAATTTAAAAAATAAGGCAAGATGTCTGAAAATTAGTTTTCCAAGAGATACTTTAGGAAGTAATGATGAGGACGGGGTCATATTCCTTATTCTTTGCATGAAGTAATTCTCAAGGAACTGGAATGATTTTTCAAAGGCAGTTATTACAACTGACTGGAGGTAGAAGTACATAGTGAGTACTTAAATACAGTTCAGCTCTTTTAATTATTTTTTAATGCTCATTTCAATAATTTTACAAGGAGATCTGGCATAATCAACGAACCAAAACTTCCACTATTTCTTGCATATTTCTAGGCTAATTTAAGCCCTTTCTGCAAGTTTAATTAGCATTCAAATTAAGTAGACATTCCTCAGAGAATAAGGGCTGACAGCATGTGCAAAATAAGATTGAACCAAGCTCTGGTTGTTAGTGTGTGGACTAATTTGGAGAAAGTATGAAAAAAACAAGAGCTTTATGTAGAGTGAGGTAACCCCTGGAGAGAGTGCACTTCAACATTTCAGAGTTTCTGTGTAGGAAGCTATTTCTAAGGCTCATGAGGGCTTTGTGACACTCAAGGGCACCCCATCAGAAAAGAGCAGTGCTACTTAAAGTGTGGTTCCTGGGTCAGCAGCATCAGCATCACTAGGAGCTTGTTTAGAGGTGCCAATTCTCAGTTTACTGAGAGTTCTCACTGCAGAAATATGAATCAGAATTTTTGGGAATGAGGTCCTAGAAATTGATGCTTTAACAAGAGCTCTAGGTGATTTCTGCCCTGCCCTAGAGCATCTGGAGAAAACTCCCACTCTTTCAAGCTGCCCAAGCTACCACTCAGTCAATTCCTGGGGATTAGGTAGGTCAGCAACCTTGGCCCCAAATGCTGTCATCTCTTAAATTATATAGATAACCTCAAATTGAACATATATTTTTCCTTCTCCTTGCCTTCAATATTTTGTGACAATGATAAGCAAAACAAAGCTGAATTCAGCTGCTTGAAGTCCTGTCAGGTAACAGCCTTTCTTCTCTGTCAATATCTACTATCATGCAAACCCGTTCTTAAAGAAATGTGACTTGTCATTCTAATGTCTCCTCATTTCTACTTTCCACCTACTTATTCCTTTTCCTGCCTCATTTGTCTCCACTGATGTTTTTGTTATTGAGTGATGAATGCGATGTGAAGAAGAAATTAGAAATGAGAAGGTTGCATCTACTCTGCATTTCATACTTTGTTAAACAAATTTGCACTGCTTAGGGGCACAGGTGTTAAAGTTTATGTGAGTTATCACAATTTTCAATCTCTGTTGCTACTGGCCCCAAATGAAAGGACATTTTTTGATACATTAAAGTCATGTCATTCCAGTACACCCTGCCCCCAAGGGGTTCTTGGACTGCACTGTGACTTGTATTTCCCATTTTAATAAAACTGATTTCATATCACCAATCTGCCTCCTTTTAACTTGGACTAATTTGTGTGGGATTATATATTCTTGGTTCCCATTTTATCATAATCTCTCTTCCATTTCCCCCCTTCATCTCTGAAAGCTCCTTCTCAGTTGCCCTCTCTGACTCTTCTTCATTGATCTCTTCCACGAACACTGGAGCTCTTCAAAGTTAGAGGCAAGGCCCTCTTCTCTGACCTTTCCTTGAGCTTTTCTTGAAGTCTGTTTCCTTTATATTCCAGTTCCCAGTAACCCCCAGTTCCATCCTCTCTCATTAGACTGATTTTCACTGTGTACTTGGCATCTCCACCTGATGCCTTGAAGTACCTCATACTCCATTTGACTTTGTCTGTTTCACCACAGCCCATCACTCACTTGCTTCTGTTCCTAGGATATGCCAAGCTCCACCTTGCCTCTTGGCTCATGGTTCCAAGTCTTCATAAAAGAAATGCCATCCTGTGCACTTCTTTTTTTGAAACTAAAGAACTATTTGTCTTTAGATTTTTCAAGGGTCACTCCTGACAACCTGATAACCTCCCCATCTCCCAACCCTGGATCTAAATTAAGTGTCGTTGCCACTACATACTCTTCTGGCAACTTCTATTTTCCCTTTGTACAACTTAGCACATTTTGGAATTACGCATTGACTTAATTTCACTTGTTTATTGCTTGTCTCTCCCATGAAGCCAGTGGTTCTTAGTTTTGGCTGCATTTTAGAATCATATGGGAGCTTTTAAATAATACTTGTATATGGGCTCCATCTAGACCAAATCAATCACTGAGGGGTGGAGCCCAGACATCCTCATTCAGGTGATTCTGATGTGCACTGTGAATTGAATACCATGGCACTAGAAAGGTAGGACCCTAAAGGACAAGAACCATCTTTTTTTTTTTTTTCTCAGTGTCCAGCACTGTTTCTGGCTCATCGTATTGAGAAACATTTACTGAGTTTTATGGAATAAATCATTCTAAAATTGTTCTAACATTTGCCTTATTATAGTTCTCTGTACTCCCTCTATAGACTCAGTTCCTTCCTTTTTGCCTTAGCTCACACTTCTTTCCTCTACCAGAACACCTATTTCCTCTTTCACTTGGTTTACTCCAATTCATTTTTCAAGACTTAGCTCAGACCTTGTCTTCTCTAGGAAATCTTACCAGTAACCAGGAAGGACAGGTGCCCCTTCTTTATGTCCTACAACAGCTTGTGCTTTCCTTGACCATAGCATTTAACACATTATTTTGAAATGATAAAAGTGCCTCTCATCTTTATTCACTTGTGAACTCACCGAGGTCTTGGATCATCTTGCATTTTTTTAAACTACTCATTTTTCTCTTTAAATTTTGATTATTGAGTTTATCTTTGATTTAGTTTCTCACTACATAAATCCCAGGGTCATCATTCCTTTTCTCCCCTTTCAAGTTAGTGATCAGAAATATGCAAAAATATTTATCTGAGGGGATGTTCATTTTATTTATGATAGCAGACATTTGAAAATTGATCCTGATACATCCCTAGACTGAAATATCATGCAGCTTTAAAAAAATCATATTATAGATTACTTAATACATAAAATGTTCATATGATATATTGTTACATGACAAAACATGTTTCAAAACGTATGTACAGCATGATGCCACTTTTATAGCACAAGCTCTATCCACCAGTCAATATAAAAAGATAGGCCAAAATATACGAAGAGAGGTTATTACTGGAGGGTGGAATTTGTGTCCTTATGTTTTTATGTGTTTTCTATTTTAAAATAATGAACATGTATTATTTTGTAATCATAAAAAACACAGTACAGGTTTTTAAAATGTGGCATTGATTATTCACTACTTGGGAGAGCAAAATGAAGGTAACTGATATTTTGCCGAAGACATAAAAAAGGCTGACCCACCTATCACTTCTAGAACTTTTTCCTCCGCTTTAAATATTTGAGATTAATGAGCTGTGACAATTGATAATTAACATTTATACAAAGCAGTTTTTCAGGCTACCCACACTTCTATCCTATAATATGAGTAATGAAATCCATACTGTCTTGTTCCTTTGTGAACTCTGAGGGCACATTATTGCTGTGCGGAGCTATACATCATAATTATTTCTATACTATGGAATTCACCCTGAACAAATTTTGTTTAAACAATGCTCTTGACTTATGTCTGAAATCCTCAAATTCATTTATTAGTTGTGCATTTGAAAAATAGCATGCACTCACCTTTTTGCAGACAAAGTCACCAGGCAAATAGAGAATGGATTTCAATCTTAGCAACATGTCATAAATCATCTGTGTATCACAACCCTATATAAAAAGAAAAATAAGTCTTATGGAAACAACTAAAAGGCCAATATTCCAAATGAATTCAAAACTCAATGAAAATAAACAGTAATATATATTGTTTGCATTAACATAAAAATATTAACTGCCAATGGCTATGGACTTGTCATGACCCAAAATTTAGAAAAAAATACCTATAGTGTAATGGCAAGGATTTAGATCTTGCTCAGATAGACTTGGGTGTGAATCTTGTCTCTCCTACATATTGCTACATAACCTCTCATGCCTCAGTTTACTAATGTGTAAAATGGGGATAAAAATGGTACTTATAACAAAAACTTAATGTACTTAATGACAGCTATTAATGGTAATATACTAATCATAGATGGTTAGTATATTAGGACCAACATAGATCAAAATCTTTGCTAGATATTTTTCTTTCTTAAAACATGTTTCATACCATTGTTAGATATTATTATTTAACATTGCAGGCTTGTCTATCTTTCTTCTTCAACTCAATTATCTTCTTAAGGCAGGGAAAATGTACACAATAGATGCAAAAGCAGTATCTGTTGAGTGAATGTTCGTATTCACTTTAATAGTGTAAGAAACACTATTTGTTTGGCTATAGGTCTATATTTGTCTTCTGTTTAAATAATTATATCTATAAGAGCTAAAGAAAAATCTTTAAGTGCTACAAAAACTCACATAGCAGTTTTGAATCTTTTGCTTTCAATAAATATATATTTTTTCATTTTCTTGCAGAGCTGCTAACATGTAACAGCTTTCCTCTTGTGGGTGGTCCTGTCCACCCCTTGAGGGAATCATGATTTTGCTGTGAACTAATTATAGAGTCAGTGGCAGAGAAAGGAGAAGCTAAGGGTCTGCTCCCCATTTGTGGATCAGACAATCGTTCCTTTAGCAATCACCAGTTTTCTGTAATAGCTTCGGTAACAGACACTTGACCTAGATCCATATGAAATTTAGACTTCAGGGTTGCTTGACTGATAAGGCAAGCTAATAATTTATGATTGAAGTATCTCCAAGTAGCCATTGGTGAGAGGCATTCAGATGAATGTGGTGTTAGAATTTTTAAAAATCACTTCAGAAAGTAAAGCTTTTGGTTCTTTAGGACAGAAAAAAAGGCCAAGGCCAGAAGATATATCTTCTTAATACAGTCTAACAAATACTGATGAGAAGCTGTTTTGAGCAAGGCTTTGTATGACAACCTTGGAGGAATTAAAGATGAAAGAAAGTAACTCTAGTTGGGGTGATCTTGTAAGTAAGCAGAAAAGCTGTAATTGATGGTAGAAGATAATCATGTCATAAAACATTCCACAAATATACATAAAACTTGTAAGATAAAGAGAGTTAATTTTGCTTGGGAGTGGGATGGGAGAGAGGGGAGGCACCAGAAAAGTGCTCATTTGGGTAATAAAATTTGAATCATTTGAGGATGAGGATGATTTGTATTTGTAGAGATGCACAAAGGTCTTTTTAGGCAGAGGGAAATTTACCTTTTCTTTGCTTGTTATGTATTTGCTTTGCACAAAGTATACACATTTTATTTATATTTGTGTTAGTCCTAGTATGTCTGATAGGTTAGCATATTTGCTAAAGCAAATTATAAACATAACTTTTTTTTTTTTCTAAAAGGCATGGTTCTTTTGTTTTCAGTAAAAATTAAATAAATGGCCCAAGTGCTTAATTTCTTTAAATGCTGTCATCATTTCGGAATAATTTCACTTTGGATATTGGTATTCTGATCCATTTAAAATTCACTTAGAAAAAAGACAAACAAACTTTGGATTGATTTTTGAATCTTCTCCACTAAAGAAAGTTTGTGTCTTTGATATTGTAAAGAAAATCCACTTGAAATATGCTTGGAAGTTCCAGAATATGTACGTGTCTGGAATATTTCTGCAATGAAGGTAACTCTCAGTCACTCATATCCGTGGAGAAGATTTATATTGTAAATAATCAGAAATAGAAGATCTCAAAAGATCCACTTATATTTGTTTTCATATAACTAATCTGAATTTTTGGCACTAATTTTTAAGGTTTTAATTATAATTTGTAAATCAAAAATGACATTTGTATTCCTTGAACAATTCCTATCAGAATGTATTTGATGAAAATTCCCAACTATATTAAGTTGTATTCATGGGAAATATTAATGATTTTAAATACTGTTTTCCTGTGGCAGTAATTCTGATTTTATATATCTATAATATATATAAATTATGCATGTATATATTATGTACATATATAATGTAAAATGTATATTGTAAAAATATATATAATTTAAATATAATCATATATAATATATATATTAGATGTATAAAATTATATATATAAATCAGAATTACTGCCACAGTAATCAGAATATAAGTATATATACACACACACAAATATGTGTGTGTATAGTAAATTCTTATAATTTTATGTTGCCTTGGTACCGATTTTGAATATAAGTTTAACTTTCTCATACTGGAAGCGGGATCAGTCACCCTTGATACAGTTTCCAGTTCTCTGCCTTTTTCCAGTTCCTCACCTGCTTTATGGTTGATCCAGACACCTGCTTTATACCACTGCCTCCTGGTGACCATCGTTCTATGGTACAGCTGGATGCAACTGACTAGAATTGCCCCACTGACCCTCAGAGCCCACATGGATGAGCAGATATTCCACAGTGACTACCTGTCAGTCACAGCAAGACCTCATGGAACTCATGTCTGCTGTAAACCAACCTGTCAGAACTTCCCCTGGGAAACCTCCCTGGGTAACACCCTGGATCCCAAAAAGGCTTTGGCCCATTCTCTCTCTCTCCACTGGTTGAGCACGAGTGTTCCCCCTTCCCATTGGCCCTGTGAGGCGTGCTGCCCTCTTCTCTCTGAGATCTGTAATTAATAAAAATGCTTCTATTATTTCATGGGTTTTGTTGTGCTGCTTCCCCTGTGTCTCGCCTGACTGACATATCCAAACCTAACTTTTTTTCCAGTACAGGGTTTTCCTAGGGAGTGGCTATCTTATAGGAATAAACTGGACATGGATCAGACAAAAGCCACAAGAGCATCAGCCAATATAAATAAATTCCCTGTGAGAGAAATGTCTGTTCATGGTCGACCACCTAGGCATGAGGTCGTCGACTGGGATCAAGAAGTATCCCATGAAAGGCACACTGTGAATAGCCACCACCCATCCTCTGGAGCCCCGTGAGGGCAAGGCTGGAGTGTATGGCCACTCTCCCGAGACAGACCCCAACCCCAAGACCAAATGAAAGGAAATAACAGTGTGGCAGCACAGTCGGCCTCCGTTTCCATGGACTCCGCCTCCGCGGATGCAAACAACTGTGGATGGAGAATATTCAGAAAACAAACAAAAAAACAAAATAGCAGTACCACAATAAAAAAATACAAACAAGAAATATGGTTTAACTATTATTTACATAGCATTTACATTGTATTTGGTACTATAAGTAATCTACAGATGAGTTAAAGTATACAGGAGGATGTGGGTAGGTTATTTGCAAATACTATGCCACAGATTTTGGTTTCCTTGGGGGTCCTGGAACCAATCCCCTGTGGATACCACGGGATAGACTGTATTGTTTTCAATACTGAAAAAATTGGAAACAACATCCTGTCAACCTATGGGCAGATAAAATATTGAATATTTGTAGATTGGAATATCGTAAAATGGTTAAAATAAATTACAGATCGGCTGGGTGTGGTGGCTTACACCTGTAATCCCAGATTTTGGAGGCTGAGGAGGGCGGATTGCTTGAGCTCAGGAGTTTGAGACCAGCTTGGCCAACATGGTGAAACTCCATCTCTACTAAAAATACAAAAATCAGCTGGACATGGTGACACGTGCCTGTAATCCCAGCTGCTTGGGAGGCTCAGGTGGGAAGATTGCTAGAACCTGGGAGGTGGAGTTGCAGTGAGCCGAGATTGCACCACTGCTCTCCAGCCTGGGTGACAGAGTAAGACCTTGTCTTAAAAAAATAAATTAATTAATTGGAAAAATAAAGATAAAAATAAAATTAACTATATCTATTTAAATATATGATTAAATTCAACCAGTAGTGTAGTCTGAATATAGAATATATTCCGTATGATTCCAACTACAAAAATCTAAACACACCACTACCAGTTTACGTTTATATAGCTATAAAGTCAAATGATAAAGATGAGGAGTGGAGGGACATCCTCAGATGAGGGTCTTCGTGGCCACCTCTAGGGAGGGAGGAAGGAGAATGGGTCTGGGGAGAAGAACTGATGAAACTTCAACTTTCATTTTTATTAATTTTAAATTTTAATAAAATGTCTCCTTTTGTGGAGAAATGTGTTCAGTCTTCTTTCCCCTCCCTTTTTTTTTTTTTTTTGAGACGGAGTCTTGCTCTGTCGCCCAGGCTAGAGTGCAGTGGCCGGATCTCAGCTCACCGCAAGCTCTGCCTCCCGGGTCCACGCCATTCTCCTGCCTCAGCCTCCTGAGTAGCTGGGACTACAGGCGCCCGCCACCTCGCCCGGCTAATTTTTTGTATTTTTAGTAGAGATGGGGTTTGCACTGTGGTTTCGATCTCCTGACCTTGTGATCCGCCCGCCTCGGCCTCCCAAAGTGCTGGGATTACAGGCGTGAGCCACAGCGCCCGGCCTTCTTTCCCCTTTTATTCTTTAGGTGGGCTCAGGGGCAGACAGCACCAGTGAAGGAAATCAGATCAATGGGAAGTGTCAGACCAACCTAGGAGATAAGCCCGAACATAGATAAGCAAACAGTGAGCACTTTTCTCGGCAGGAATACACACAAGCACCTACATCCATAGCTTTCAGCTGAGGGCTTGGATTTCCTCAGAGGAAAACATTTGAACCAATCTAAATATGACTTTTTATTAACATACTCGGATAGCACATGGATCAAGTCATGCAAACTGAATCTAGCAGCTGTGTATAGTAAAAACTTAGAATTTAAGTTTCACCAATTAAGTGATTCTGTCCCTTAATGATTACTTTATAAAAAGATGCCACTAGCTTTGGGGCAGCTTTTGTTTAGGACTAAATCCTTCTTATTTGGATTTAGGCCTAGTGAAATAAAGTTTGCATTATTATGTCATTATATTTTATAATGATGTCATTATATTTTATAATGTGTTTGAGAACTATTATTATTCTTTTTCTCCAGAAAATGATTATTTTCTTGAGATATACATTGCTTCATTATTGTGTGATTAAAAAGAATTACATCCTGGGGCAACTTTTTCTCTCGGTAACCCAGCTCCATTTTGTTTAGTTAGGAAATTTTCTGATGTATGAAAAGACAGGATTGCTTTGTAAATGTCTCTTTTTCTATAAAGTGAGAGTACCTGAGAAAGTATCAACATTAGCATTATACTAGTATATAACATTTATATTATGTTTTACTGTCATATCTTTACCTGTTTAATTCTTCCAGCCTCCCACTGATGCCTGGCATTAATGAATATATGGTCATCATTCCTGGTTTTTAGATAGGAACTGGAGTCCCAGGAAGCCTGTTGACTTTCTCTAAGGTCACACATACGATAGGTATTGGAGGAAGAGTATCACCAGAGTGTGTTTTTATCTACACTTGGAGCAACTTGAGATCAAAGTGTTTGTATTATTCACTCTTGTATTCTCAGTGTCTCACCAGGGTTTAGGGCATGTTGGATGCTAAATAAAAATGGGCTGACATATAGAATGAAGCTGTTAGAAATTATTCCATTTTGGACAATGAGAAATTCAGTGCTGCATAGCTGTGTTACAGATTTGAATGAGGATATTGGAGATTTGAATGGAGTTGGGAGAAATGTTACCTTGATTCACAACAGAGCCATAGGTTAGATGGTGTTTCTCGTACCCAGGAAATTCCACTTTTAATAATGGCAAGCTCTGAATACAGTTGTAAGGTTGGTAAAATTTTTCCTTGGAATGTGTGCTCTCTTAGTCCTATAGAATTTCTCAATTTCTAGGCTCATTTCTGCTTTCTTTGAAACAGAACTTAAGATATCATCACTATTTTATAACTCACTGTGAATTTAAGTCACTCTCAAGTATAAGCAATGGTCTTTAGGGCTCTTTCCATCTCAGCCTGTTTATTACAAAGGGACATGCTTTGTTCTATCTTAAACCCCTTTCTCATTAAACAAGTAAGTTATAGGTGATATGACTAGGGCAGGGAATTCTGAATTCAGTTCTTCATGCTATTGACTATGTGAGGCATGATACTGATTGGTAGCTGTTGGGACCAGCAAAGTCAAATGTGATAAAAAATTTGCAAAGTGCTGTGATGTCATAATTTATTAATATTACTTAGACCTAAACTTACAGTCAATATTTGCAACACTAGTAAAAGTCATCTCTGTCAAACTTTCCCTGAAAATTGGCAATAGTTCTAATTTTCTAGGGGTTTGGGTCAAAGTGGGTAGTCATGAGTTAGACAGAATCCTGAAGATGAATCTAATCCAGCAGTCCCCAGTCTTTTTGGTGCCAGGAACCAGTTTTGTGGAACACAAATTTTTTCACTGATGGGCAGTTGGGGGGATGGTTTCAGGATGATTCAAGCACATTACATTTATTGTGCATTTTCTTTCTATTATTATTACTTTGTAATATGTAACAAAATAATTATATAACTCACCATAATGTAGAATCAGTGGGAGCCCTGAGCTTGTTTACTTGCAACTAGACAGTCCCATCTGGGGGTGATGGGAGACAGTGACAAATCATCGGGCATAAGATTCTCATAAGGCACATGCAACCTAGATCCCTCGCATGCATAGTTCACAACAGGGTTCCACTCCTATGAGAATCTAATGCCACTGCTGATCTGACAGGAGGCAGAGCTTGGGTGGTAATGCCAGCAATGAGCAGTGGTTGTAAACACAGATGAAGCTGCTCTCACTCACCCACCACTCACCTCCTTCTTTGCTGCCTGGTTCCCAACAGGCCACCGACTGGCACTTATCTGTGACCCTGGGGTGGGCACGCCTGATCTAGTCAATTTTTCTATGATCAGGCAGGGCCACAGGAAGAATCTGATTTTACCTGTGTAGAAACTCCCATATGGTTGCATCAGTATTATTTCTCCATTTAATAATAACTATGTAATTTACTATGTGCCAGATCCTGATATAAGTGCCTCATATATTTTGAGTCCCTTACAGCCAAGTATATTATCTCATTTATTTAGTGTCTATCGAAGGGCTCCAGAGGGCAGAAGCAACACGGCTGCAGTAGCTGGGCAGTAGCCCTCCATGTCTGGCTCAGTGCTTTAGACAGAGCAACTGCTGAGGATGTATAGTTGAATGGAGTTCATTTAGATTACAAACTCACTATTCAAAACATTTTTTAAAAATCTAGCAACAATACTTTATTGCTGATACCATTAGGGTAAAAATAAAGTTGGCAGAAACGAAACAAATCTCACTGTAGTCTCACCCTCACGTTCTGATTTCAGGCCCTGTGGAGTATATATGTGATGACATATCAGATAAGTAGGATGCCACTGCTGGGGATCTGCATGTGAGTGTTAGAAAGCATGCTGCCATTCCGGCTCTATTCCTGGCTCAGTCTGTCACTCACACACAAAACACTTCCTTCTCATCCTTTCTTCCTTAGAAGTCACAGCCTTTGCAGGTTCTCTTTGCCACATACTCGCAAACAATGAGTCAAAGATCCCAGTGAGGTGTCCTGTTGGGATGGGTTCTGCATAATTACCAGCGCAGCAAATAGACACATTGTGCCTTCCTTGTCGGACTGAAGGTACCTACATTCCAATTTTGGTATCTCTGGGTCCCTGCTTTCCTACTGACTGCGGGCTGTTTCTAAAGTGTGCGATTCTAATATCAGCCACTAGGTGGCGCAACAGAACTTACATTACAGTTTCTCCCATTTCTGGTAACACAGTGGTAGAGGCAAAATGTGATTTTCCTAGCATTTAATTTGATAAAATATATTTAAAAATCGAGATCGAAATAATAAATCATCAGAAATGAGGGGAAATTGCCCAATCTCATAGAAATGAATCACTCCTTATTAGCTTAATACTTGTGCTTGGGCCTGGAATAACGTGAAATCTGCAAGGAAGAGGAACCATTTTTGTGGAAAATTTAAAATATATATATAATTTGACTATTCATCTCTAAGCTATTTCAAATCTCCGATCACCCATGTTGAAGCAGCAAGTCTTACTAATTAACCACAATTTATTGAAGCAAAGTTTTAGTGAAAATCTGTGACTCTAATTCCACCTGCTTTGATTAAGAGGCGAAAAACCCTGCATGAGATTCAGAGGCTTTTCTTAGCAGGAAAGTAGAAAAGCGTGTGTGGCTGTAGGTATCTCTCTGATGTGCCGAGTCTTAGTCTGTGAATATCGCCAAAGGATTGCCTTGGTCTTGATCTTCTTTTTTTTTTTTTTTGAGACAGGGTCTCGCTCTGTTGCCCAGGCTGGAGTATAGAGGCACAATCATGGCTTACTGCAGCCTCAGCCTCCTGGGCTCAGGTGATCCTCTTGCCTTGGCCTCCTGAGTAGTAGGGACTACAGGCACCTGGCTAAATTTTCTATTATTTGTAAAGATGAGGTCTCACTATGTTGCCAGGCTGGTCTTGAACTCCTGGGCTCAGGCAATCCTCTTGCCTTGACCTCCCAAAGTGCTGGGATAACAGCCATGAGCTACTGCACTGGAGCAGCTTGACTTTTGACTCTAGTGAAACTTTTCCAGTTCCTCCCCACCTTATCAGTTACCCAGATAGGGTTGGTAGAGAACTGAAGGTAAGAATGATACAGTAGCGTGAAGAAAGCCGTGCTCAGACTGTTCCAATGCTTAGAGCTCAATGACCTCAGTCAGGTAAGTTGTTTGCTCTCTGTAAAACGGGATAGTAACAAAGCTTTCATTGGAAGTGTATTAGTTTGTTAGGGCTGCCATAACACAGTCATACAGGGTGTGTGCTTTAAACAACACAAATTATTTTTTCACAGTTCTGGAGGCTAAACGCTTAAGATCAAGGCATCAGCAGGTCTGGTTTCTTCTGTGGCCTCTCTGCCTGGCTTGCAGATGTCCACCTTCTCACTGTGTCCTTACACGGTTTTTCCTCTGTGCACTTGCACCTGTGGTGTCTCTGTGTGTCCAAATTTCCTCTTCTTACAAGGACACCAAATTGAATTAGGACCCATCCTCCTAGCCTCATTTTAACTTCAGTGAACAGGTTAGTATTTTCCATGCTTAGGAGCTTTCGCCCAGGTGCTTCTAGTTTCCCACTCCACAGGCTCCTACACGTCCCACACCTGGGCCATTCCCTCCTTTGTGCACTCAGCTCCCTGGGTGCGTAGTGGCTTTCAGTGAAGATAAGAGACTGGTTCAGAAGCAGTGCAAGGATCAGTCAGGTATAAATTATGAGATGTAGGGTGGAGGATCGCTATTCATCCTATTTCCTTCATAAGAAAATAAATTTGTGTAAACTGCTAAGACTATCTCTATGAAAATAAATTTAGAAAGATTCCATACCTACGTATTTTCTACTTCACTTGGCTTTACAAAAAAAACCCTTTTCATGTAACAGAAACATAAATGTAAATGGGTTCTTTCTGGAAAGAACTGTATCTTTAACAGAAATGTCAGGAAAGAATGAATGTAAGTTGTATACAACATTAGCAAGATGTGAAGGTTTAACCTTTTTTCTCAATCAGATGTTGCTGATTTGGTGGAGTACCAAAAAGTACATATAGAAAGAAAAAAACTATGAGGCAAAAAACTGTTATCTTCCCAAACTGGAGATAATCCCATAAAAGTCATTGGTGTCTAATTTAAAGCATTTGTTTTCCTTTAGAAAAGAGTTGCTTACTGTCACTTATTCTCAATTAAGTTCGTCATTCAGGTATAAAGAGTTTTATAATATTTTAAAACACTGTTAAGATAATTCAGCTTAGTGGCTTTCATACATTTCTGACCATACCTATAATAAGACATATATTTTCATTGTGGCTAGTACACATATAAATATATATATGTGATTTTAAAAATAAAACATACAAACTTTTATAATATCTACTCTTGTTTATGAGGCACTCTGCTATTTTCTTTTTAAAAAATTTATTAAATTTCAATAGTTTTGGGGGAACAGGTGGTTTTTGATTACATAGATAAGTTCTTTAGTGGTGATTTCTGAGATTTTGGTGCACCGATCACCCAAGCAGTGTACACTATTCCCATTGTGTAGCCTTTTATCCTTCACCCCCCTTCCCACAGTTACCCCTGAGTCTCCAAAGTCCATTATATTATTCTTATGCCCCTGCATCCTCGTAGGTTAGCTCCCACTTATAAATAAGTATATACAATATTTGATTTTCTATTCCTGAGTTACTTCAGTTAGAATAATGGTCTCCTTCCAGGCATGGTGGCTCATGCCTGTAATCCTAGCACTTTGGGAGGCTGAGATGGGCAGATCATGAGGTTAAGAGATTAAGACCATCCTGGCCAACATGGTGAAACCCTGTCTCTACTAAAAATACAAAAATGAGCTGGGCATGGTGGCACACACCTGTAGTCCCAGCTACTTAGGAGGCTGAGGCAGGAGAATGACTTGAACCTGGGAGGCGGAGGTTGCAGTGAGCCAAGATTGTGCCACTGCACTCCAGCCTGGGTGACAGAGCGAGACATTGTTTAAAAAACAAAAAACAATATAAAAAGGAATAATGGTCTCCAACTCCATCCAAGTTGCTGCAAATGCCATTATTCTGTTCCTTTTTATGGCTGACTGGTGTTCCGTGGTATATGTGTGTGTATATACAAATACATCAATATGCAGTAGAGGTGTCTGCAACTTAGAAATGGAGTTTACAGTTGAGGGTTATTTTGCAGAACAATGTAGAGTAAGTCTCATTCCTTGTTCATATAACAGACTTTAGTATATGAAACTTCCACTGCCCTTGAATTTATTTATTTTTCTCACAACTAAACATCCTCAGCATCTACTCATTTTCTCTTGGGGTCATTCTTCTTTTTTTTTTTGAAAATGGAGTAATAATTTACGTAAAATGAAATATACAGATCTTAAGGGACAGTTGGATCAATTTTGATAAATGTATACACTTATGTAACTTCCCTAGCAAGACAAAAAACATTTCCATCACCATACAAAGTTCCCTCATGCTTCTTCCTAATCAATCTCCTCATCTCCATTCACCACCAGAAGTATTCCTTAATCTGACTTCCACCATTACAGAATAATTTTATAAGATTACCCTTTTACTATTCTTGGTCCACAGCTCAACCCCTCCTCTTAACCCCTTAGCTGGAATATACCCTAGTTTGTCAAAATCCTTCTTAAAACTGGTTATTTGCAATTTGATATGCTAATCCAAATGTAGTTTAAATGATTAAGAAACCGATATTATGTGAAAATGTCCGGGAATCGCACATATGGTTCTACTGACTCATGTGGAGTTGGAGATCAAGTAAAACTTCTATCTAAAAAGAAGTGTTATAAACTATTGCACTTTTGCATTTGTTATATATAGATCTCTCGTTCTCTCTACACACACACACACA
>NW_012114710.1:10644394-10657939 GCF_000951035.1 Colobus angolensis palliatus | reverse complement strand
ACACACACACACACACACACACACACACACATATATATATATATTTGAGTCAGGGTCTTGCTCTGTCACCCAGGCTGGGTATAGTGGTGCAATCCTGGCCTACTGGCCTCGAACCCCTGGGCTCAAGCGATCTTCCTGCCTCAGCCTCCCAAGTAGCTGGGACGAAAGGTGTATAGCAACATGCTCAGCTAAGTTTTTTTTTTTTTTTAGAAATGGGGTCTTGCTATGTTGCCCAGGCTGATCTTGAGCTCTTGGGCTCAAGCTGTCATCCTGCCTCTACCTCCCAAAGTCCTGGGATTACTGGCATAAGCCATGGTAGCTGGCCTGTAATATTTTCCTTTTGGACCTAAGTTTAGAATTTTACTTTTATGCTTGTTGACGTTAATCTTGTTAGCTTTGCTTGTTGTTTCAAAGTATTCAGTAATTTTAAATTTTGTAATTAATATATTTTTATTCTATTCCTTCTTCCTTTGTGTCATCTGCCAATTTGAAAATCACATCTTTTATATGATCATCAAAATATTGATGGAAATCTAGCACAGGATATAGCTAAGAAAAGAGTCCTAGAATACTGACCTAACTCTAATAACTTACAAAGTCGTAGGTTAACCTAATGCTGGGGGTGACTATGCCTAACCATTCTACTCTACAGCTTCTGCTTCTTCATCTTGTTTCTAATATTATTGATTATACAATTTTAAGACATATCCTTCTGTTTGGATTATGTTTTTTCTTCTGTCCATACTTACATCTTAAGTGATCACATTGAGTCCCTTGGCTTGAAATACACCAATATGCTGACAGGTCCAAATGTATTGCTCCAGCTTGGACCTCTCCCCCGAACTCAGATTTATAAACCAAACTGCCTACATGACATTTTCAACTGGAATCTAACAGTCACCTCATCAAACAAACACATCTGTTTTTGTGCTGATATTAAAAGTACACCACAGACTGGGTAATTTATAAATAACAGAAATTTATTTCTCACAGTTCTGAAGACCGAGAAGTCCAAGATTAAGGCATTAGCAGGTTTGGTCTCTGGTGAGCGCTGCTCTTTTTTCCAAGATGATGCCTTGTTGCTGCATCCTCCAGATGGGAGGAACACTATGTCCTTACATAGTGGAAGACCAGGAGGGCAAGAGAGTTCTTCCTTCCCCTTGAGACCTTTTATAATGGTGCTAAACCCATTCATGAGGGTCGAACCCTCAAGACTCAATCACTTCCCAAAAGGCCACACATCTTCATGTTGTTGCATTAGGGATTGAGTTTCCACATGACTTTTGGAGAGGACGCCATTATCCAAACCATAGAAACATCCAAAAACAAAGAGTTGATTTCCAGCCCATCCAACCTACACTTAAAGTTTCCTATTTTGCAAATGATATCTTTGTTCTTCTCGTTCCTCAGATCTAAACCCTTGGAATAATTTTTGGTCCTTTTCTGTTTCTTCCCCTCTTCATGTAATCAAACAGGAAAAACTGGGATTTTTGGGTTTGAATACACCCAATATTTGGCCACTTCTCAAAAACTCTGCTTCAATAACCTTGGGTCTGGTCACCATCATCTCTTCCACAGATGGTTATAACTTCCATTTGGCCTCCCTGCCTTCCACATTTGCTTCCTAAGGCCTTTTCTCCACACAGCAGGAAAGATCCTGTTCAAACCGGTCTTGAATAGGTCATTTTCCGCTCAAGAGCCTCAGTGTCTTTGCAACTCAGAGTACAATTTAAAGTCTATAGATGGCTGGGCACAGTGGCTTATGCCTGTAATTCCAGCACTTTGGGAGGCTGAGTGGGGGCAGATCACCTGAAGTCAGAAGTTCAAGACCAGCCTGGCCAACATCGTGAAACCCCATCTCTACTAAAAGTAGAAAAATTAGTTGAGTGTGGTGATCATTCCTGTAATCCCAGCTACTTGGGAGGCTGAAGCAGGAGAATCATTTGAACTCGGGAGGCAGAGGTTGCAGTGGGCTGGGATTGTGTCACTGTACTCCAGCCTGGACAACAGAGCAAGACTCTTTAAATAAATAAATAAATAAAGTCTATAGATCCTCCAAGGCCCTCCATTAACTGCCTCCTGCCTCAGCCTCCCTTTTTTTTTCCATTCTTCCCTGACTGCTCTTGCTTCCACCACTGCCTTTGCTCCAGCCACTCTGGCTTCCTTGCAGTGTGTTTCCAGCTCAGGGCATCATGTCATCCATCCTCCTGTAATATTCCCTCCTGTCCTCATTCCCTTCTGTCCTCTTCCAATATCTGCATAGCTCACTCCCTTGCTCCTCTGCTTGGGTGCTCAAATGCATTTAATCAGAGAGGCCTTTCCTGGCCAGTGCCACGCTCATCCTCCTTTACCTGTGACATGGCTGGGATCTGTGTCTCCACCAAATCTTTTGTCGAATTGCAATCCCCAATGTTGGACATGGAGCCTGGTGGGAGTTGATTAAATCACAGGGCGGATTTCCTATGAATGGTTTAGCACCATCCTCTTTGATACTGTCCTCATGATAGTGAGTGAGTTCTCATAATCTCTGGTTGTTTAAGTGTGTGACACTGACCCCACCTGCCTTGGTCCTGCCCCTGCTGTATAAGATGCCTGCCCCTGCTTTGCCCTTTGCCATGAGTAAAAGCTCCCTGAAGCCTCCCCAGAGGCAGATGCCACCATGCTTCCTGTACAGCCTGCAGAACCATGACCAAACAAACATCTTTTCTTTATAAATTACCCAGTCTCAGGTATTTTTTTTTAACAGCAATGCGAGAACAACCTATAAAACCTGCTTAACTTTGTTCAAGGTGTTATCACCTCCACACATGTTATATATTTATTTTTCATTCCCTTCTTCTGGAATTTAAGCTCTACTTGAGTAAGTATTTGTTTTCAACTGTTACATTCCCAGGGGCTAAAGTGGTGCCTGAAACATGGTGGGAACTTCATAAATACTTTTTGAATGAATTAATTGAATGGATAAGTCGGTGAATGCTATATCCAGAAGGAAATATTAGGTGAGAAAAATTTATATGTGATATAATGCATAAAAAGAGTAGTAATACTTAAAACATTTAAAAAGTAAAAAATTTCTTTGTTATGCTTTTTTTCCTGAAACAAAAAGCTTCTAAATTAAAATTTGGCCATTTTAAGAGTCTAAATCCAAAGCATTTGTAATGGAAGACATGATTAGGTATGATTCTCCGATTTCAGGCCATCACAGAGCTAATCTGGAGCCTGATTTGTTGTGCATTGCCAAGGCACATTTATAGATGGGAGGTGATACATGTACTAGCAAAGACATAGAGCCATATAATTTAAATTATATTTAAATTAATGCAAGAAGAGTCTGAAGAACTCTTCTTTTTTGACACCAATTAGAAGAGAAAGAGGCTTTTAAAGAATGAGCCGTCTGCTGAAGAGAGACCTGTAATTTATTTGACTCTTTAATTCCACATACATTCTCTAGGTTATTTTGACTTTGTTAAAACATAAGGCAAAAAACCCCATAAATGCTGTATAAATCAAGAGCTTAGATGCCACAGAAAAATAGATACGGTGTCTTTCTATTAATTGTAAAAGCACTTGCCTTGAACAAGTCGACTTTGCTGATGATGCTGAAGTTCACATCAATGGCGAGGGCTAACTGGACCGTAGTTGGCAGGGTCTTAAGCAAATCGAACTCATCTTTGTAAAGATAAACGCATCAAACACCGATGCAGAATAATTAATGAAATAAGTTGCCAAGGTACAAGTAGAAAAATTTTAAAAATAAAGGAAACAAAATGCAAACACTTTTTATACATAATTACATGCATCAGATTCTATATTTTCATTACTTCTATTGGATCTCCATACCTATTACAATAACACTATTATGCTTATGCAAGAAAAGAAGTATTTTTAAGTCTGGATGACGTAGTGAATAATTCCTGAATATTATGCTTGCTGAAACTTTAGATATGAAACATAATCATCATAGCACAAGGGCTAGCGAACAAGCTAGCATGGGCAAAGGATCTAGTTCTTGTTTTCTGATTCTATTGATTCCAGCCTTAGCATTCAAGGGATGGCAAATAATAATGAGCACCATGTGGCATTGGAGAGCATACAGAGCTCTGTCACACCCATTATCTTATTTGACCCTTGTGACAACCCCAAGGGTAAGTGTTCTCATTCCTACTTTGCAGAAAGAAGAAAAACAAAAGAACTGAAGCCCCGAGAAGCTGTAAGTGACTTGCTCCATTGTGCATAATTAATAGGTGGCTCAGCTGGGATGAAATCTAAAGAAAAAATGTGCTAAGAGAGTAAATTCAAATTATTGTTATTTACTTGCTTATTATCAATGAAGAATGTGAATACATTACAGATTTTTCTACATGTGAATTAAATGATGGGCTTTCAGTCTGATAAAATATTCCATACACAAAATTGCCTATTCTTTTTTTTCCCTTTTTTAAAATCTTGTATTTGAAGTTCAGGGGTTTATGTGCAAGTTTGTTATATAGGTAAACTCGTGTCATGGAGATTTGTTGTACAGATGATTTCGCCACCCAGGTATTCAGCTTAGCACCTGTTCATTGTTTTTCCTGATCCTTTCCCTCCACCCACCCTCCACCCTCTAGTAGGCCCAGGGTCTTATGGTTCCCCTCCAGAAAATTCCCTATTCTTAACGTTTAGAATGCCAAGAGTTTCTGAGAGTTGATTATTTTTTGATGTTTTCTTATATTATATAGAAAAGAGAAGAATTGTTATATTACATCCCTATTTTTGATTCAAATATAGATTTTAAACATAAAAATCCTTCACATATAAACACAGTTTATTGTGTCCAAGGGCTGCCTCTAGTTACCTCCTAAGCCAAGGAGTTGAATCATTATCTACCCTCCCTAAGGGGTGTGAGGGAAGAAGCCTGGCACCACTCCTTTTGTTGCTCTTTCTGCCCACTTCAGATGCCCTCAAGTAGCTGCAGATATTCTGGAGAGAGGCATGTTGTTTTGGTCATTCAGGAAAAGATTCTAAACACGAGGCTGGAGTCTCCTAAGAGTGTTAGAAAGGTGAAGAAAAGATTCTACCATAATAACCAGTGGTTTCTGTCTACTCTTAGGAATCTTTGTGATTTGAGAATTTCATTGTAATTTGCACTCTGGAGCATTTTTGGCTTCTTAGTGGCACTAATTCCTATTTTCATATGGTAAGAACAAACTAAAAGTTGAGTTTCATTATTGTCAACTAGCAGTGCATTATCCTGAACTTATTTTATATCCCTCAGTAACTATTATTTTTAGCTGCAGTAGTATAGTGGTATAGTGGTAGACGCCATTAATTATTTAGCCTCTCGTGGAAGCAACTATGTGCCCTGAGGCGGGATGGGAGTGGCATGAAAGGTTGCTGCTTTCCAGTAGCACAGATGACCCTTGAACAACACGTGTTTGAACTACACAGGTCCACTTATACAAGGGTTTTCTTCCACCTCTGCTACACCTGAGAGCAAAGTCAACTCCTTTTTCTCCTCCTCCTCAGCCTACTCAACAGTGAAGATGAGGAGGATGAAGACCTTTATGACGATCTACTGTCACTAAATGACTAGTAAGTAAAGTTCTTTTCCTTATAATTTTCTTAATAACATTTTGTTTCCTCTAGTTTATTGTAAGAATATGGTATATAATACAGATAACATACAAAATGTGTGTTAATCGACTGTGTATATTATCAGTAAGTCTTCTAGTTAACAGTAGGCTATTAGTAGTTCAGTTTTGGGGGAGTCAAAAGTTATATGTGGATTTCTTTCTTTTATTTTGAGGCAGAGTCTGGCTCTTTTGCCTAGGCTGGAGGGTAGTCACCACACTGCTGATTTTTGTATTCTCAGTAGAGACAGAGTTTTGCCATGTTGGCCAGCCTGGTCTTGAACTCCTGATCTCAAGTGATCTCCCTGCCTCGGCCTCCCAAAATGCTGAGATTATAGGACTGAGCCACCACACCTGGCCTCAAAAGTTATATGTGGATTTCTGACTGTGGAGTGAGGGTTGGCATTGTTAACCCCCACTTGCACTGTGTTCTGGGTAAGAGAGTGATGTTGCAGTAAGAGCAAGGGTTTGGAAGAGAAGAGATGCAGGTCTGAGTTCTAATTAGACCATGTGCTGGCTCTGTATCTTTGGCCAAATTTCTCAGTTAGGAGCCTCCATTTTCTTCCCTTAAAAGGGATAGACAATGCCTAAT
Source organism: Colobus angolensis palliatus (assembly GCF_000951035.1). Classification (NCBI taxonomy): domain Eukaryota; kingdom Metazoa; phylum Chordata; class Mammalia; order Primates; family Cercopithecidae; genus Colobus; species Colobus angolensis. The sequence goes on along the minus strand of NW_012114710.1, from coordinate 10,651,738 downwards.
GTTCCCACTTCCTTTTTTGTATGTGTGACTATATGAGACAATGTGTGTAATACCCAGCATCCAGAAGATGCTGATTACAATTTAGCCTTTTCTCTTCCAAGGTTTTCAAAACCAGTAAGATATGGCTTTATATTTAAGGAAAAACAAAACAAAACAAAACGCTGTAGTATTAAACGAATGCTTTAAGGATCATTTAGTTGTTTTTCAACCTTTTGTTCAAATCCAGTTAGTCTCTGCTACCTTACAGAATTTTCATCATATGGCAAGGTTTACAGGAATTTAATCAGTAATCTGCCATGCTTACCTAGCATTCGCTGAGAGTCCCATGTATATTCATACCATGTCCGCACTCGCTTTTGCACAAGTTTAGGAATGGAGTAATTGTTCATGTAGGCAATGGTATCATCCATGCAGGCACGGAAGTAGTTCTGATTGGCTGTAGCTGCCCCAATCACATCTCTCATCTAAAACCACAAATATGGTTACTCCACACCCAGCAGAGGAAACGAGTTCATAAAAGTCAGATTACATGTTTTCCACATGATATACTCCCTTCTAATGCCCTGATTACTTGATTTTATTCATTCATTCGTTTTTATTTATTCTTGCCCAGACTTAACTTTTCAGCAGTGGATTACTTGACTTTAAATACACTGATATTGGGTCCTAATATCACCCACTTCCATAAAATATTGGGCAAATTATATTCTCTCTCTGATCTAATAAGGACAACAATAAGACCTGTAGAACAAACCAAGTGAGAATTCAGCCATGTAATGCATAGGACTGCATATAATCTTCTCTGTAAACTTGTATTTCACTGCAGAAATGTTAGTGTACATTGAAAAAATTATACAGCTGTGCTTATGCAAGGAATGTGCAATAAAAGTTGAGCAATTGTCTGGCAGAATGGCTAGTCCATTTCGGTGAGTCTTACTTTGAATGCATCCTCCATAGATTATCCAGTGTGGCTGGCTATATAGACTCAATTCATCATGAAATTGCAACCTCTGTACTTCCCTTTGTGTTGTTTAGACAGATAAAATCAAATCTCATCATGCTTAAGGCATAGTATTCAGCAGAAGTTGAAATGTGCTGAAATTACTGTAGCATCATCTACTGCTGTGACAATTCTTAAGAAACTGTCAGGTTTTAGTTCTTGGATGTTTATAACTCACCCATAAAAACCCACTCTAGGTTAAAAGCTGATCTTTAAGGTCTCAGCACAAAAAAGATATATAGCTCGACTCTTCCTCTCACATAGAGGGAGGTGAGTGGCTGTAAATATGCTTTGACTGTGGGTTTATAATAGGGAGGAAAACCAGGGCCTCACTTTCACACTCCTAAGACTTTGCTTGTTCATTTTAGTAGCTGTTGAGCTTTTTCTGCTTATGGAAAAACGACTCATTCTTTGAAGTCTAGCTCAAATGGTTCTTTTTAATTGTGATGCCCTCCTCAGTTTCCATTTTTAGAGTTAATAAACTTCTACAAATTAAAACTATCTGTTGAGGAGCTATGCAGCTAGTCCAACTGTATATATCTTTTTCAGTCTCTTACTCCTCAGGGGCTCTTCCAAATATCCCTCAACAATCTCAATTCCTAGATCTCACTTTTCCATGCTGTTCTTGACTGATAACTTACATTACCTAGTCACCTAAGGCTGGGGGACTTGGTATGTTAGGAGAGGGCTTGGAGATTTAATAGAGTGTTAAGTTGGGGAGCAAGGACTGTTAAAAGCCTTATTGACTGCTCTTGAGGCTCCAAGAATTTGTAGTGACAGTAATTTGAATGCGTTGTGTGATATCCTTCAGCAATGTTGGGTTTTGTTGTTGTAGGAGTTGAGGAGGATGTATATTCTATGATGGATTTCAGGCTAGGGAAGTATGTGAGAGTATGAGAGGAAGGAAAATGTCCGTTTTTGTGAGTTGTGTCAGAAAATAGAATATTGTAGTTAAAATGTGATGATTAGCTGGGTGCAATGGCTCATGTCTGTAATGTCAGCATTTTGAGAGATGAGGTGGGAGAATCACTTGAGGCCAGGAGATCAAGACCAGCCTGGGCAACATAGTGAGACTCTGTTTCTACAAAAAATAAATGAAGAAAAGAATTAGCCAGGCATGATGCCATGCACCTGTAGTGCCAGATACCTGGGAGGCTGAGGTGAGAGGATTGCTTAAGCCCAGGATTTTGAGGCTACAGTGAGCTATGATTAAGCCGCTACACCTTAGCCTGGGCAACAGAGCCAGACCCTCTCTCTTAAAGAAAAAAAAAAGTGATGATTAGCTCCAGGGTATAGTCTCTATGTGGGAATTTTGAGTGAGTGAAGGGTTTTGTTTTTGTTTTTGTTTTTTGTCCCAGGCTTTTAAACTTTTATTTCTATCTGTTCCCTTGCTTAGCATCTTTTATTCACTATGAGAGTTCGAGGCACACATCTGTTTCTCTAGCCTCAATCTTTCTCTTGTGCTCTACTACCACATTTTTAGTGACTTGGTATTCCTTCTCGTTCCTACTGGAACCTCGAATCCAATTTAAAAGCAGATGGGGTGTGGTGTATAAAACAGCGCTTCTCAAACATTCGTGTGTATATGAATCACTTGACGATTTTGTTAAAATGCAAGTTCTGACTCATTAGTCTCAGGTGGGGCCTGAACTCTGAATTTCTCAAGTGCTGCTGCTGCTGCTTGTCCAAAGATTACACTTTGAGTGGCAAGATAATTGAACTGGTGCTAGAAATAGTATTTTAGTCTTGATGTGAAAATCGCCTTGCACACAGTAAGTGCTCAATACATGTTAAATTTTACCGTTTTTATCAGTGTTGTTATATATAGTTCTACCATATGACCGTATGAACAACATGTATGAATCAGGGATGCCACTTAATCTCTTTAAACTGTAGTTTTCTCATCTGTAAAACAGAGAAAACATTGACTGTGATATGACACCTTCACATTGATTTTATGAGAAATTAAAAAATAATGTGATTTTTGCGATTTATATTCAAATGGATTTGAATTTAGAATCTCTCAAACCAGCTTCCTATTTTAAACATTGTTAATATAATCCCCCCAGCCATGAAGATAATGATATTTTATACTTACAATTTTTAGCTCTTAGTGTTCATCTTCCTAAACCTAAATATTTTCTACATAGAGTTTCCTTTACTACCCCTCTCTGTATTCCATTAACATGTTAAGGCTGGAGCTGCCATATCCCTGTGTATCTGTATTAACCTGTTTTATTTTCTATGTTTTGATATGTTAATATCAGGGAACTTGCTGACTGAGGCCTTGCTTGTTTCTCCCAGGGTTAGGTAATTACTAGAGATGGTGGCCAAATCTCCCCAGAGTGTGTCTTCCATATGTAAACTAACTAATCTGGAACCCATATCCCAACTGCCTTCTGCATCAGATTCTTACATGGGCTCTTACATTCAGGCCACTATCCACCTGTCCTACAAAAAAATTAGCTGAGTGTGGTGGGGTGCAACTGTAGTTGCAGCTACTTGGGAGGCTTGGGTGGGTAGACCCCTTGAGCCCAGGAGGCTGAGGCTGTAGTGAGCCATGTTTGTGCCACTATCCCCAGCTTGGGTGCAGAGCAAGACCCTGTCTCAAAAAAAAAAAAAAAAGAAAGAAAAAGAAAAAAAAATGTGGGCTCTATCCTTTGTCAGTGCCAACTATCTTCAATATAATTTATGTATTTAATTTCTTACTAGACTGACTTTTTTGAGAATAAGTACAAGGAGATGCTATAGTAAACATTTGTGAAAGAATAACTTATTAATTATTTTATATGGTATTTTGTAGCCTCTGGTTTAAATAACCTCTGAAGTCGATTATAACCCAGTGATTTTATAAAAATAGTTGAAATTTAAGTAAATAAAAGAGATTTTAATGGTTTTCACTGGGGTCCAAGTAAAAAGTTAACTTAGAAACAACTTTCTCTGAGAGTTCAAACTAATGCTCTTTGCTGACAGTCTTTTGATAGATTTAATGGCTTAAAAACGGAAAAGCACTGTTGATCTAATCACATCCTCCTTCAACTCATTAAAATAGAAGAAAGTTAGTTCAAAAAAAAAAAGAAGAACCAGACAGATTTTAATTTTTCCTCCATAAAGTTTATAAAGACTTCTTAGTCTTTCAAAAATGACAGCACTGTGTATTCAGTGATTCATACTCAACTTACCTGACCAATTAAACTGCTGAACACAAAAACCCCAGAAAAAAAATTCAAGAGTTGAAAAACAATTTCAAATAAAGTTTGTGGTTCTGGAAGGCCACCAATGGTAATTAAAGTTCGAACTGCCCAATAATAACATCTCAGATACCTGTGAAAACAGAAGATACACATTTTGCTTTTTTTCTGTATCACTGAAAGACCACTATTCTTGGGAGAATATAGTACTATTAAATTATAACAAATTTCCTACTAATCAAGATTTTCTTTCTATAGACAGCACTGGCAAACGCCATGTGTGCTAATGTAAACTTCTTAATAAACACTGTGAAATGATGAAACAATCCCAAGGAGGGTGTTTACTAGCTGTTACCAAAATTTGGTGGTTTAAATAACCACCATTTTTATTAGGCTTACAGTTTTATGGGTCAGAATTTTGTGCAAAGTCCAACAGAGATGACTCATTTACGTTCCATGATGACTGGGCCCTCAGCTGGTATGACTTGAATGGCTGGAGATATCTGGAAAGATTCAATTGAGGTCAAATATCTGAAACTTTGATTCTGACAGTTGGCCAGGTTCCTCTGTTCCTTTCCTTTTGGCCAGGTTCCTCTGTTCCATACCTTTTGGAATGCCCAAGGTAGCTCCTTACCTCACATGTCTGAGCCTGAGCTGGGAAGATTGGAACAGTTGGGGGTGACTGGGTATCTTTTATCATTCAGCCTCTCAATGTGACTAGCTTGGGCTTCCTCGCAGCATGGACGTCTGAAGGTAGACAGATTTTTACGTGAGAGCCAGTTTCCCCCAGAGCAATAGCAGCTCAAGTGGTAGCTGCCAGGTTTCCTATAACTCAGAAGCCCTATATTGTCTTATAGTTGCCACATTATATTTGTCAGGCAAGTCACTAAGGCCAAACCAGGTTCAAGGGAAGAGACATTTGAATCCACCTCTCAATGAGAGAAGCAGCAAAAAATTTGAGGCTGTTTTTAAACTACCACGCTATTGATTTGTGGGAATATTTTAGAGATCAAATGTATTTATGCAGATGGGAGAACCTTCTATAGTTTAGATCCAATTGTTTTATGAATGGAAAACAGAACAGATGAATATCTCTTCTATTTTTCACCCACATATTATTATATTATTGAATATGTAAACCATGGCAGAGACAGAGGAGAGCTGAGATCCATCTTAATAGGGAAATTACTGTTGATTGTAATGGGCAACTGAACTAGAAATTTGATATTGAAGAAAATCAAGTATGCTCAGGAATGTACTTGATAAAAATTCTGTACTTGAACAATTGCAAATGAAGAGGCTGGGGTCATTACAGACCAGATAGGAAGAGGATGAGAAAAGAATATGATAAAGATTAGTAAAGAATGTATAACGTTCACTTAACTAGCCAGAGAGTCCTTAACCTATTATGGTTTGATTTTATGATGGCATAAAAGCAATATCCATTCAGTAGAAACCATACATTGAATACTCATACAACCATTCTGTTTTTCACTTTTAGTATGGTGTTCAATAAATTATGATATATTCAATAATTTATTAGAAACTAGGCTTTGTATTAGATGATTTTGCCAAACTGTAGACTAACGTAAGTGTTCTGAGCACATTTAAGTTAGGCTAGGCTAAGCTATGATGTTTGGTAGTTAGGTGTATTAATTGCATTTTTGGCTTACAATATTTTCCTGATAGTCTTATTGTGATGTAACTCCATCAGAAGTTGAAGACATCTGTGTATATATTTCAGAATTCTTGTGCAGCTAGACATACTATTTGGTAATTCTACATATCTCCTATGTGGTCTGTATCAGGCATTTCCAGTGAATCCGTTTAAAAAGTCATTTATATAAAGAATGTCTCCAGGTTTTGTTACAGAGGGACATTTAGATTTCATGTGTTCCAACTAGCTATTTCAGCATCTTGTGCAGACACAGAAAAGTACTTTTCACAGAATCCTGCCCTAGTCAAGCTTTTATTTCTTATCTAGGTATGCCACATATAATATTAGCACTTTGGGTAACTGGACATTAATCTTGGAACAAGGGTGATCTTTTCTTGTAAAAATACTTTGAGATTTTAAGATCTTCAAATAGTAAGAAGTTGAGGTTTACAAAGGAAGAAACAAACTGCAGTTGAAGTTAATATTCAAACAAAAAGATTTGTTTCAAAATCTTTTTGATCTTTCAAAAAAGATCTAGAAAGAAATCACTCATTTTGAAATTCAATACCTTTTGAAGGACATAGGACTCTTTTTTTTTTTTTTTTTAACCTAGTTCCTTATTACAGGAACAGAAAAAATAATTAACTCTTTGGTAGTGCTTGAAAATCGCTATGCCAAGAGAATAAAAATGTTACCACTGTATAATTTTTTTCTAGCAGGCTTCCTTGGACTTACTAATATTATAGTGAACTTGATGTCAAAGAGAACCACCTTGAAGAAGTATGGAATTAATTTTATGGATTGCATTTTAACTTTTCAAATTCCAATTTATAATTTCCTATTACCTGATTTATTTTGGTCACAGGTTTTGGACCTGTGGGTCTCTTTAAATTAAGGAAATGTATTAAACCTGACATTACCCAAGAGTGAAGAGAAACAAGATTCTCTCCCAACATGGTCAATTCCATGATAAGTGTTGGGATTACTGTCCCTTCCAAAGTCACTCAAAAGTTTGTCCTACTTTAACAGGAACAAACATAAGAATTACTTTCTCCCATTTTCTTTTTTATGATGTTAAAACATAACAATCAAGTGTGAAATTTTGGCATGGATTTTCCAAATCTCAAGGGTTTGGCTTGAACTAATTTTTTTTGTGTATTAAATAGTCTGCTATGTTAATTGGAAGTTTTCTGCCCTGACGCTTTGAGATTTATTTTAGGATTCTTTTCTCAGTCACATCTTATACCTAGACATGCATAACCAAAGGTAAGATTTGTAATTTAATTAGATGGCATCTTATTGATTTCCTAAGATTAGCTTAATTAGTCAAGTGTGTCAATCTCTAATATGCACATCCCAGTCAGATAGATCTTTTCAAAGAGATTCTATCTGGCTGGATTAATACATGAACTATCTAACTATTAACTACATAATGCATCAACTATATAACACTGATATATATATATATACATATACTTAGGTGTATTTCAAGTTAA
>NW_012114710.1:10609167-10643688 GCF_000951035.1 Colobus angolensis palliatus | reverse complement strand
AAAAGAAAAGAAAAAAGAAAAAAAAGACTCATGTTAAGTAGGACCATTTGGTGAATTTAAAGAAAGTATAGTATTATCTATAGCCATTATGCCATACAGTAGATTTCTAGGATTTACTCATTTTGCATAATGGAAGTTTTGTACCCCTTGACTTACAATTCCCCATTATCCCTTTCCTCCAGGCCCTTGTAACCCCCATCCTACTCTCTACTACTATGAAATTGACTTAGATTCCACATATAAGAGAGTTCATATGAGGTCATACAGTATTTCTCTTTCTGTGTCTTGTTTATTTTGCTAGGCATAATGTCCTCCAGCTCTATCTATATTGTCACAAATGGGAGGATTTCTTTCTTTTTAAGGGCTGAATAATATTCCATTATATATGTGCATATTTACCACATTATCTTTATCCTTTCATTAGTTGAGAGAAATTTAGGTTCCTTCCATGTTTTGGCTATTGCGAATAATGTTGCAATGCTGCAATGAACATGGGAGTGCAGGTATCTCTTTGAGATACAGATTTCAATACCTTTGGGTATATTCACAGAAGTGCCATTTCTGGGTCATATGGTAGTTATTTTGTTTTTTTGTTTGTGGATATCCAATTTTCCCCGTACAATTTATTGAAGAGACTATCTTTCTTCATTGCATATCCTTAGCGCCCATGGACAGGCAGTTGACCATCTATGTATTCATTTATTTCTGGGCTCTCTATTCTGTTTCATTGGACCATATGTGTGTTTTTATGCCAGTTTCATACTGTTTTTATTATGGTAGCTCTGTGATATATTTTGAAATCAGGAAGTGGGATGCCTTTAGCTTTGTCCTTTTTGCTCAAAATTACTTTAGCTATTCGGAGTCTTTTGTGGTTCCATATGAATTTTTGCATTTTTTTAATGTTCCTGTGAAAAATCATTGAGATTTTGATAGGGATTGCATTGAATCTGTAGATCATTGTGAGTAGTTGGGACATTTTAACAATATTAATTATTCTAGCCCTTGAATACAGATGTCTTTTGATTTATTAGTTTCTACTTTAATTTTTTTCAACAACATTTTGCAGTTTTCAGTATACAAGTCTCACACCCCTTTGGTTAAGTTTATTCCAAATATTTTATTCTTTTTGATGCTTAATATCCTTTTCAGATAGTTTATTGTTAGTGTGTAGAAATGCTGCTGATTTTTGTATCATTTAATAAATTTTGACAAATGCATATACCTGTGTAACCAAAACACATATTAAGACATACAGCCTTGCCATCACTTTAGAAAGTTCTCTCAATTCTTTTCCATCAATCCTTATTCAAATGTGCCAGAGGCAATCACCTGTTCTAATTTTTTTCTACCATGATAAGTCTGCCTGTTTTCGAATTTCATATAAATGAAATCATACAGTATATATGCTTCTGTATAAGATGTCTTTTACTCAGTATGCTTTTGAGAGTTATTCATGTTGTGTATTGGTAATTTATACCTTTGTATTGCTGCATAGTATTCATTATATATTTATATCACAGTTTGTTTATTTATCCACCTATGGATGAATACCTAGGCTGCCTCGAGTTTTTGGTCTTGATGAATAGAGCTTCTATGAAAATTCTCGAACAAGTTTTATTCTGTGAACATATATTTTCATTACTCTTGGGTAAAATACCTACGTTCGAATTTTTGAGTTGTAAGGTAGGTGTGTTTAGTTGTAAAATAAACTGTCAGATCTTTTTCCAATATGGTTTTATCATTTCACATTCCCTCTAACAATATGTGAGAGTTCCAGTAACCCCATGTTACCCTAACACCTGGCATTGTCATTATCCCAGTCTTTGGTATTGTCAGTCTTTTAAATTTTAGCCATTGTGGTGAATCTGTAGTGGGACATGCAACTTTTAAAAGTACCCCTTCTATACTTATTTTTCTGTGTGGACATTCCTAACTACCTCAATCCATCTACCCTTCTATACTTATTTTTCTGTGTGGACATTCCTAACTACCTCAATCCATCTTAGTTCCTGGTTTCTGTAAACTTATTTCTGGAAGCACTGGCTATGAGGGAGAACGGTCTTGTTAGAATGTAAGTGCTACAAAAGTAGGTATTTATGGGCCTAGTAGCACACAATAGGAATCCACTATATTTGTTGAATGACTGGAGTGGATGAGTGAATGCATACCTAGACTTACTGAAATGAGAATGTAGGAAGACTGTATCTGTGAACACATCTGTTGAATCGCCTTCTGAACTCTCCCTTGTCATGCTGCTCACTGCCCTTCACTTCCTTCTGATCCCCCGATTCTTTGCTCTGGGTTTTTTTTGTTCTTGTTGTTATATCCCAAGGGTGACTCTCCAGGAATTGTAATATAAATATCCCCCCCACCACCCTCCTCCCTTCTCCCTCTCCCTCTTCCCCTTTCCTTCCTCTTCCCCTCCCCCTCCCTCTCCCTTTCCTTCTCTCTCTCTGCCGTTGTCTGACCTCAGCTATGAGGTATCTAGGGCACCCTGAATAAATATTTTCATCTACCTAAGTCTCATAGTCTTCATCTGTAAAATTAAGAAGGTAGATTACCTAAATTTTTCTAGCACTATGGTATAGTAATTCTGATTCCTTCCTTACCTCAGTTAAAGTCAATCATTCCCATGACAGCCTTGTTTGGTTTTCTTTTTTTTCAAGGACAAGATACATTAGGGATTGGGACCATGGATTTCTTCAAAAAATTTGTGCGCATTGGAAAATTTATGTCAGAAAATAAATAAAATTGGGATATATGTGGACAAAGGACACTGGGAATATTTTTAAGTATCACATAACCATAGGTACTCACTTGTGTTCTCCTTTTGAACTAAACATTTGCATTCTTTGTCAAATCTTACAGTTTAAAGAAGGATGTCATTCGCTCAATATAAATAAAAATAAAAACTTCTATTGAAATGAATAGAAATTGCTGTTCTCATGAGAATTAATGGAATAATAATAAACTTGACTTATTTTAAATGTTCACAGTGTTCCATTTATGCCCCACAGTCTGCTGCGTAATTCTAACTAGGGCAAAATTTGCAAATCCAAAGGCCTAATAAGCAACCTTCAATTTATAGGTCACCAGGACCATCACAAGGGTTAAGTTAAAAAAAATACTTTAGGTAATTATTGCAAAAACTTGGCTTACAAGATCAAAGGGTAATATGAAGCAATAGAAGGAGAAGTTGATGTTAAAAAAAACTGTTAGGATAAGTATATGAATAACTGACATATGCAAATTATCTAAAAAGATAAGTAAAGAAGCTACTTTTAAAAGCATTTTCATTGCAAAGGTGGCAACCTGTGTCCCTGACGGTTGGTAATAGGATTTCTGGAGCTTTGGTTTTGAGTGAGAATGCTTCAGTCTAAATGAGCAGAGCAGACTTGATGGATTAATATTTATAGTCAGAGAATGTGAGTTGTGTGATAACAAGGCTGTGGAATTTATTGAAACTAGTTTTGGGCCTAGAAAATGATCACTTTTAGTAGTTTTTCTGTGAGTGATTAAGAAAAATGGGCAGTTTCTAATCCTTGGGTGCAAGATTCTATTTGTACCCATGAAATCAAGCTTGTTATTTGAGTTATCAAATCTTTTATATGTTTATTGTTTTTGGTTACTTGACCTGTCAATAGTTATGTTTGGTGTCTCACACTTTGATGATATATTGGCCAATTTCTCCTCCTTCTATCAATTTTTGCTTTATGATTTTCTTTGAATGATTGTAAGTATTTTATTGGGTGCATACACATTTAGAATTGGAATATCTTGATGATAGTAAATAAAATTTATAGGAGGCCATTTGTTTGGACTAAACTCCTGCACTAAGCCAAACAGACCAAACCCAAATGGAATGACTAATGCTGAAGTTCTGTGTCACCAAAGTGAAACTAAGCTGTTTATCTGCCATTCTAAGAAATCAGGAGAGAGAGAAAGAGAGATAGCTAAATCCTCAAACAAGCCAGTTTTATCCAGCTTGGTAAGGAAGACCCCTCTACTTTAACCTTTACAAGGAAAGTAACTTTGAAATGACCAATCCATTTTTGTTCTTTGTTTCTGCTTTCTTCAGTCCCTTTCTGCCTATAAAGCCAACCTCTTTTGCTCAGCTCATCAGAACATTCATTCTATTTTATAGAATTGAGGTGTTACCTGATTCTAGAATTGCAAATAAAAGCCAATTAAAATAGTTAAAATAAATTTGTTGTAATTTTGTCTTTTGACAATCATGAATCAAAATTTTATTATTAAATGGTGATGTTTTTCTCTAAAATGTCTTTTGCTTTAAAGCTTATTCTGACTAGTTTTAATTGACGATCTCTATTAGCATGTGAGTTTAGTTCACATTAATTTACTGCACATATTTGTCAGAGGTATTTGAACCAGAGTGACTCCATCTTGAAAAGGGGCTGGGTAAAATAAGGCTGTGACCTATTGGGCTGCCTTCCCAGGAGGTTAAGCATTCTAAGTCACAGGACGAAATAGGAGGTTGGCACAAGATACAGGTAACAGAGACCTTGCTGATAAATTAGGTTTCAATAAAGAAGCTGGCCCAAATCCACCACAACCAAGATGGCAATGAAAGTGAACTCTTGTAACCCTCATTGCTCATTATATGCTAATTATAATTCATTAGCATGCTAAAAGACACTCCCACCAGTACCATGACAGTTTACAAATGCCATGGCAATGTCCAGAAGTTTCCCTATATAGTCTGGAAAGGAGAAGAACCTTCAATTCTGGGAATTGCCTAGCCCTTTCCCTGAAAACTCATGAATAATCCACTTCTTGTTTAGCATATAATCAAGAAATAATTACGGGTGTTCTTAGTCAAGCAGTCCATGCCACTCCTCTGCCTATGCAGTAGTTATTTTTTTATTTCTTTACTTTCTTAATAAATTTGCTTTCACTTTATTCCATGGACTTCCCCAAATTCTTTCTTGTACAAGGTCCAAGAACCCTCTCTTGGGGTCTGGATCAGGACCCCTTTCTCGTAATATACTGATCTATTTTAAATTGTCCTTATTATCTTATGTTGTGTCTTCTATTGTCCTGCCTTTCCTATACTTCTCCCCAGAACTGCCACTCCTCATCTTTATGTCTTTTTTTGGATTGGTTTGTTTAAATTTCCTTATTCTTTTTTCCCCCTTACTGATTTAGAAGTTATTCTATTTCTGTTCTTTAGTGGTTACTCACACTCATTTCCTACTGTACTCCAGGTTTGGTACATACATTTGTGTTTTGGCCTTTGGAGATACTTCTTACTTTCTAGGCAACTCAGCAATCATTGAAAACTGTTGTAATTGTATTCATCTAGAAACTTATAATAAATAATTATAATAAGTAACAAAAAAATTACAACAAGTAATTTATCTTGTATTTTAGAGAGAGCATTTTGGCTATCTGGTTTATAATGTAGCTGGAATTAGAAATCTAAAACACTAGCATAGCTGAAGTTTCTTATGGGCTGAAGCTGAGATTTCTTTCTTCTTGTTACAATGCAGATTTGGCCATTCCTTTCTTTTTTCCTTACTCTCCCTCTCTCTGTCTGCCTTTATATACCTAATATATTTTCTACTATTATATACTTAACACTGGGAACAAGATATAGTTCCTAGAAACTCCACAGAGAGGCATCTAGGTATAAAAAGAGAAGTAGCTTCACTTTCTTGAAGGCATTCGTATGCAATCCTATATTATTTTGCTAATTTGAAAAAACCAGTTATCAGTCACAGTCATCTAATGATGTTGGATTATATACTCACTTTGAAGCAATTTTAATATAGTTGGCATTTTAGTCAATTTTTATACAAATTAGTTGTTTATATCAAAGTAAATAATTCACATTCTAAAGGGAATTATTTATTTAGTAAATTTTCTGGAAATAGAGTATCTGTATATGTGTGTTTCCCAATCAGTGGTCCTTCTGACTTTAAATTCTTTAAAATTGGTTCTGGTTGTTATAATCCCTTATGCACATCCAACTCACTCTAGGTAGTGTGTAATTTTGTAAGTTATTTTCCCTCTCTTTGCTCTATCCTATAATTGCTCTCCATCCCAAGGCTGCAGTGAGTTGCCCTTCAAAGTAATGCTGGGATCTGCTTTTTTTCCAATTTGGACATTGCCTTATTATATGTTCAATGTCATTCCACTGGAGCAGAAAGTTAGTGAAGTCAACATTATGCCAGGTCTTTGTATCTTACCAAAAGGAAATTTCACTATTAAATAACCCAGTTGCCATTCCCGAGTCCTGATTCTATTGCCCTAAATTTTCCAGATGATCTTTTTTTTTATTTCTGGGACACTTGCATACCTAATTATCAAGTTTAATTTATGATCCTCGTTAGTCTCTAAGTGTTTAATTGAGTTAGTGGTTATAGCTGACTCATAAACCCATAAAACCCTTCACTGGTAAACTAATTAGCCACTGCACCTGCCCTCTAAATAATTAACATTGTTCATTACTAACAATCAGCATTGGAGTTATTAAGTTATCTTACTGCTCAGTTGTCTAATGTAGAGGCTTTCAAACTTTTTTGATCATGATCCAGAGTAAAAAATGCATTTCACAGGCCAACTCAGGATACACACACACACACACACACACACACATTCCTTTACTATCAGACAGACTCTGATATTTTCTATTCTATTCTCCTCTATTCTCTTTCACTTAAAAACAAACGGACTTACTAAAGAGGTTTTTCAGCTTAAAAAAATTTTTATTTGGACGAATTCATGGGGTACTGGTTCAATTTTGTTACGTGTATATAATGCATAGTGATCAAGTCAGGGTGTTTAGGTTGTTTATTAGCCGAGTACAATACAGGGTCTGAAACTATAGTCACCCTACTCTGTTGCAAACATTGAATATATTCCTATTGTATGTTTGTATCCTTTAATCCACTTTTTATGTGCTCGTCTCCCCACCACCCACCCTTCCCAGTCTCTGTTATCTTTCCACTCTCTGTCTCTATGTGATCAAAATTTTTACCTTCCACATATATGTGAGAACATGTGATATTTATAATTTTGGATCTGGCTTATTTCACTAAGATAATAACCTTCAGCCCCATCCATTTTGGTGCAAATGACTTGGTTTTATCCTTTTTTATGGCCAAATAATATTTACCAGTCATTGAATGGGTTATGACAGCTTCAAAAACACTGGCTCTCATAAATTCATACAATGAAACAGAATGTTAAAAATAATCAATAAAGGTTTCTTTCAACATTAGAACTTACTTGTTGCCTTCCCCATCATACACCCATCTAGTAGTGCCAATTCCTTCATAGTTTGAAGCCCAGTAATAAACACAGGCATTAATGTGCAGAATAAACAGCAAGTATCCGGTTGTTCGAATAACTCTGTCAGAGAGAATAGATAGAAAGTAAGAATTCATGTTGTTTCTGGAATACAGTTTATTTTAACATTTCCATTTCCTTTAAGTCTCCAGTGAACCCCTTGCTTTGGATTTGTGAACTGTTAACTCTCATTAGTACAGTATAAAGTGATGGTACCATTGCATGTTTCCCAATGGTAATGTCTTGACTGGGATTGATAGAGTGTAGGGAAAAAAACAAACAACAACAACAAACTTTCTCTTTTTTCACAGATGTTGTGAGTCAACTCCGTGAAAGACATGCCTCAAGGGTCAACTCCTCAGTTTAAGTCCCATAAAATACACTATGCTGATTTAACTAGGTATCTCTGAAAAGCTCATGAGACTTTACGCTAGGATGAATGGCGACTAGAGGTTTCAGTGCAAGTGAAATTTAGAACAACAAACGAATGAAATTCAGATTAGGAATGAATTATCATGAGAAAGGTTTAAAGTCAACTTGCAAAAGAGTATGTTTTTCTGTACTTGTTTTGACAGAAGTAGATAATAAGTCCTATTTTCTTAGTCTAGTACTTTTCTAAAATCTGATGATTTTCATACTTTTATTTCACTTAAAATACCCACGTCTGTTCTAGAACATAGTCCTATATTTTATGTAATCAAAGCTGAAATTACACCCTTTTTTTTTTTTGAAGAGGGAGGTCATATCCCTGCCAAATTCTGTCTAAAATGCTACACCATTGCTTTTTCCCCTTCCCCCAAGTATACTGAGTTATACTTTACCTGTAAATATATGCTTTGTCCATTATAGACTCTAGGTGATGATTAAATTCAAAAAATGAAGTATACTGTATAGAAAAGCAAAAGAAATCCAAAAGCATGTTAGTCTTAAATATATATATTTAAATAAAACTATATGAAATAGATTTTATTCATTACTGAAAATAATTTTATTCATATGTCTTTAAAAAAAAAACAAAACAAGACCCTGTTCAGTGGTATTTTCCTCTGGGCAGTACATTTTATAGCATGATATCACACTTCCAGAGCTTCTTGCTTTATTTTATTGCTACCCTCTAGTTATAGTCTTACTTTTAATGTTTGTTGAAAATGAAACTTAAAAAACATTTTTTTCCTTTTTCTTTTGTAAGCATGTAGTAGAACTCTATTTCCCAACAATTAAAGTCACACTCTCCAAAAACATACATAAAAGAGGAAAAGTGTAATGCGTTACAGTTATAAATAGATGTTAAGTCTTATTGCTCAACACTAGCATTATTTTTCAGTGAATTGCATTAAATGTGTATTTGTTTAAAGAAAATTTAAACTCCAGTAAGTATTAGCACTGGCTGTTCTTGACAGTATTCAAAGATACAATGAGTTTATGTGCATTTAATACAAGCAGAGTTACTATTTCCCTCAAGGCTTTTTCCTGCTTACTTCTACTTTTATCTCAACCTTTTCTGCCTGCATGCACTCCTACCCCCTACTTCCTCTTTTATTTCTATAGGCAGTAAAGTATGGAATCCAGAGCCAAATGCCAGTCCTATCTCTGCCACTTACTACTGTGTAACCATGGAAAAGTCTCTTGCTGTTTCTCTGCCTTGGTTTTCTCATCTGTAAAACAAGGTCAATAAGAAAAGATGCCCCCCAAAAGGGTTGTGTGCATATGTAAGTTAATACATTTAATATGCTTCAAATCATAGACTCTTATAGATAGGAAGGCCACAGAGATTACTTAGTTCAAAATTTTGCCCAAAGTAGATATGACTGCAATAGAACATTTAGAATTAAAAATAGTGTAGGTAATAGTAATGACTATTTAATTAGAAATATACACAAAGGATTTGTTTTTCCAGAGTTCGTAAGTAGGAAAAAACGTCTTCGAACACTCAGATTATGATAATTTATATGTGTGGTAATTTGTTTATTGTGCTCTTAATACAATTTTGCACAAAGGCATGATTTTAAATTTAGCTTAAGTGTTCACTAAAAAGAAAATATATATTCATTTGTTTTCTCATTTATAATTTGGAGACATATAGATAATAAATATTTATCCTAGAGAATTGTGCATTAAGATGACACCCTTATAAATAAGTGAAATGAGTGGACTATGGGGCTTTGAAAAGAAGATTAATGTTAACTGTCAGGATCTCCTATATTTAAACATCTAATGGATAGAGAGGGCTTTTGGACATTTTAGGGTTACAGAGATGGGGAATGAAGAGTTGGCACTTTATAAGCTTTTATCATAATGTCAGATAAACTCCTAAATCTACAGAAACATGATTATTTCTGAAAATTGGTTATCTCCAAGCAGGTACCTTCTGAAATTTCCATGTGAGATATAAAATAAAAACCAGGAGCAACTTTCACCAGTAGACATTTTTTTCTTCCTTCATTAAAAAAAATCATAGCATTGATGAGGGCAGAAAGATGGAGAAGAGTTTGGGAAAAATCAAGAATATTGGTAATTTTAAGATACTTTAAATTGTTTCGAGATTTCCATTATAAGGAAATGGAAATATTTCCATTATAAGGGAAAAGACAATTAAATATAGTTATCTTACCTTTAACATCCTGTTTGCTCTAAATATTGGATTAAACCCAAAGAAGAGGTAGCAAACATCAAATGGTATTATTGATGCAACATCCAACTGTTGAAAGAACACATTCAAAAATATGTTGTGTTTACATGCCTTTCTGGGAATGGATGGATTTACATTGATGTCTGTAAAAGTTGACCAGTCACAGTGCATTATTTGTTGTTTAATCCAAAACTGCTTTCAATTAACTATGCATGGGGCTTTTTAAGACATATTAGCACCATGAAAACTATTCTGTAGCCTCCTTCCACCGTATTTCATTTCCACCACCATGCATCTGATCTCTCCTTAGGCACTGCATTTACTGGGATTTTTATTGAGCTGTCACATATACAATGGGCATAGTTGCTAATGTTAAAATATGTTTGAATAGTGTTTTTAACATGGTGCTCTTGGACTAGAAATCAAGTCCATTCTTGATTTTATTTGAAAGCATTGAACTTTCATTGTATTGATATATTTTTATGTTTCAGCCAATTCTCCAGTGTTCAGAGTCAATTATATTGTGGTTCATTTAGGCTCTTCAGTGCTTTCTACTCTTGTCTACTTTGAACCACTTTGCTACCAATAAACTGCTTTAAAGGTATCTATCAGAGCCTGTGCAGGCTGAGAGAGGAGAGAAAAGAAATCAATAATGATTGCAATTAATCAGCAGCTCTGATAGGAGGAGGTATTGAAAGTACTATTATAGCTAAGAAATTTTTAAAAATAATCATGTATTGAAATTATTTTGATCTTCTGTTAAACTGGTCATTATGATTATTTTATGTAAAATAATTATTCACTTTTAGTAAATTTTACATGGTCTTAATAGGGTATATTTAAAAACTTTAAGACATCTTAAGATAATGAAGAGCAGTTAAGAACGTATTGTAAGGCCACATGTATGAATTAGAGAGTTGAAGAAGTCCTAGCCAGAGGAATCAAGCAAGAGAAAGAAATAAAGGGCATTCACATCAAAAAAGAGGAAATCAAACTATCACTGTTTACTGATGATATGATCATATACCTAGAAAACCCTAAAGACATCTCCAAAAGACTCCTAGATCTCATAAACAAGTTCAATAAAGTCTCAGATTATGAAATCAATGTACACAAACCAGTAACACTGCAGTACACATACAAAAATGACCAAGCTGAGAAGCAAATCAGGAACTCAATCCCTTTACAACTGTAAAACAACAACAACAACAATAATAAATCCTAGGAATATACTTAACCAAGGAGGTGAAAGATCCCTACGAAGAGAACTACAAGACACTGCTGAGAGAAATCATAGATGACACAAACAAACAGAAACACATCTGATGCTTATGGATTGGGAGAATCAATATTGTAAAAACGTCCATACTGCCAAAAGCAATCTACAGATTCAATGCAATTCCCATCAAAATACTAACATTATTTTTCACAGAATTAGAGAAAACAATTCTAAAATTCACATGAAACTAAAAAAGAGCCCTTACAGCCTAGGCAACCCTAAGCAAAAAGAACAAATCTGAAGGCATTACACTACCAAACTTCAAGTCTGTAGTTAGCAAAACAGCATGGTACTGGTATAAAAGTAGGTACATAGACCAATGGAACAGAATACAGAACCCAGAAATAAAGCCAAATACTTATAGCCAACTGGTATTAAAGCACAGAAAAACATAAATTGGGGAAAGGACATCTTGTTTTTTAAGTGGTGCTAGCAAAACTGGCAAGCCACATGTAGAAGAGTGAAACTAGATCCCTATCTCTCACTTTATACAGAAATCAACCAAGATAAATCAAAGACTTAAATCTAAGATCTGAAACCATAAAAATTGTAGAAGATAACCTTGGAAAAATTCTTCTGGACATTGGCCTGGGCAAAGAATTTATGACTAAAGCCCCAAAAGCAAATGCAATGAAAATAAATAAATGGGACCTGATTAAAAACGTTTCTTCACATAAAAAGAAATAATCATCAGAATAAACAGACAACTCACAGAATGGGAGGAAATATTTGCAAACTATGCATCAGACAAAGGACTAGTATCCAGAATCTACAAGGAATTCAAATCAGCAAGAAAAAACTAATAATCTCATCAAAAAGTAGACAAATGCCATGAATAGACATTTTTCAAAACAAGTTATACAAATAGCCAAAAAACATGAAAAAAATGCCACCCCCAATTGCATCATATCATCAAACCTCATTGATTTTATTGTACAGGTACAGATCTTTGTAACAAGTTAAGTGGTGTGCAGAACAGTACTTAAAAAATGTATTTAAAATTAAAAAGCAGGCACACTGTAGACCTGTCTAGTGCTACTATAAAACCTATAGTTTTTGGCTCGAATCATAACGATTTTTTTACTTGCTTTCTATTCAGTTGCTCAACTCCCCTCTCAACTTCTCTATGATGACAGTCATTAGTCATTAGCCATTTTAATATTAACACATTGGCACAGATTTGTGTAGATCTACCATTCGATCCAGCAATCCCACTACTGGGTATCTACCCAAAGGAAAAGGAGTCAGTACATGAAAAAGACACATGCATATATAGGTTTATTTCAGCCCAATTCATAACTGCAGAAAATATGGAACTAACTGATCTTTGTAACAAGATGTGTACAGAACAGTAATTAAAATAATGTATTAAAAATAAAAAAGCAGACACACTGTTGATCTGTCTAGTGACCTGTCTAGTCAATAAGGAAGTGCAAATTAAAACCACAATGAGATACCACCTTATTCCTGAAAGAATGGCCATTATTAAAAAGTCAAAAAACAATAGATGTTGGCATGGATGTGGTAAAAGGGGAGTGCATATACACTGCTGGTGGGAATGTAAATTAGTAAAACTTCTATGGAAAACAGTATGGACATTCCTTAAACAACTAAAAGTAGATCTACCATTCGATCCAGCAATCCAACTACTGGGTATCTACCCAAAGGAAAAGGAGTCAGTACATGAATAAGATACATGCACATATAGGTTTATTTCAGCCCAATTCATAATTGCAGAAATATGAAACTAACCTAAGTAGCCATTGAACAATGAGTGGATAAAGAGAATGTGGTTTATGTACACCACGGAATAATATTTAGACATAGAAAGGAATCAATGTCTTTTGCAGCAACTTGGATGGAGCTGGAGGCCATTATTCTAAGTGAAGTAATTTAGGAATGGAAAACCCAACACTAAATGTTCTCACTTATAAGTGGGAGCTAAGCTCTGAGTATGCAAAGGCATACAGAGTGATATAATGGACTTTGAAGACCAGAAGTGGGGATGGGCTTGGGGTGGGACAAAAAAACCTGCATATTAGATACAATGTACACTACTCTGGTGATGGGTGCACTGAAATCTCATAATTTACCACTATATAATTAATCCATGTAACCAAAAACCACTTGTACCCCAAAAGCATAGAGTTGAGATAATTAATTGCCTAACAATTTCAAAGCCTGCTGCTATTGAACAAGAATAGAACTTCTGGTTTGAATTAACCAGATTAGCTATTATAAACAGATTACTTCCTAAAAGTATTAGTTTAGAAATTACATCATATCCTCAAACCTCATTGATTTTACTGTATAAGTATCAATCTTTGTAACAAGTTAGGTGTACAGAACAGTAATTAAAATAATGTATTTAAAATAAAAAAGCAGGCACACGATTGACCTATCTATTGCTACCCTAAAACCTATAGTTTTTGGCTCAAATCATAACGATCTTTTCGTTTGCTTTCTATTCAATTGCTCACCTCCCCTCTCAACTTCTCTCTGCAGACAGTCATTAATCATTAGCCATTTTAATATTAACACATTGGCACAGATTTGTGTAGCCAGAGATAATTTATTTCTCATTGAACTGTAGAAAATTGATTGAAGTATTGACTAACACTAAACTCTGTGCAAGACAATTTGCAAAGCATGTTGGGGTTGAAATAGGAGTAAGATATTGTTGCTATTCACAAGAAGTTGACAAGCTAATAGGGGAATGACCAAGTTCAAAAATACAGTCATGTGTCACTTAACAACAGGGATATATTCTGAGAAATGCATTGTTAGGTGATTTCATTATGTGAATATCATAGTATGTACTTACAGAAACCTAGACGTATTATCTACTACACACGTAGGTGATATGGTATAGACATATAAGCCTAGGCTTCTAGGCTACAAGCCTAGGAGCATGTTACTGTACAGCATGCTCTGTATATTACAGTATATTATTGTATGTTATTGTACAGCATGTTACTGTACTGAGTACTGTAGGGAATTATAACACAATGGTAAATATCTTTGTATCTAAACACATCTAAACATTGAAAAGGTACAGTTAAAAATGTGATATGAAAGATAAAAAATGGTACACCTGTATAGGATACTTACCATGAATGGAGCTTGCAGGACTGGAACTTGCTCTGACTGAGTCAATAAGTGAGTAGGGAGTGACTGAAGGCCTAGGACATTACCGTACACTGCTGTAGACTTTACGAACACTGTAGACCTAGGCTACACTAAATTTGTTGAACAATTTTTTTTCTTTAATAATAAAGTAACCCTAGCTCACTGTAACTGTTTTACTTTATAAGCTTTTGAATTTTTGAAAACTTTTTACTCTTTTGTAATAACACTTAACTTAAAACACTCATTGTACAGCTGTACAAAAGAATTTTCATTATATGTTTATTATATAAGCTTTTTTCTATTTTTAAATGCTTTTATTTTTACTTTTAAGCTTTTTTGTTAAAAAAACTTAGTTAAAAAACTAAGACCCAAGCACACAAATTAGCCTAGGCCTACATAGAGTCAGGATCATCAATATCACTGTCTTCCACATCCATATCTGGCCCCATTGGAAGGTCTTCAGGCTCCATAACATGGGTGGAGCTGTCATCTCCTATAATAACAATGCCTTCTTCTGGAATACCTCCTGAAAGACTTGCCTGAGTCTCTTTTGCAATTAACTTTAAAAAAATTCATAGGAGTAGAATCTAAAATAACAATAAAGAGTATAATATAGTAAATACATAAGCTAGTAACTTAGTTGTTTATTACCATTATCCCCAATATTATGTACCATACATATTTGTATGTATTATATACCATACATATTTGTACCATACATATTTGTATGTACTTTATATGTCTGGCAGCCAGTAGGTTTGTTTACACCAGCATCACTGCAAACAGGTGAATAACACATTGCACTGTAATGCTATGATGGCTATGATGTCACTAGGCAATAGGAATTTTTCAGCTCCCTTATAATCTTATGGGACCATCACCATATACATGGTCTGTCATTGACCAAAATGTCATTATGCTAACACAAATTAAATATATAAATTAATTTAGCCCTTATTCAAACTCAGGAAAGTAAGAGTTTGGAATAAGCTTTATGGGATTACAAAACTATTAATCCTCTTTGTAGAATTCATCAAAGCAGCATAGAGATCTTTTATGAATATGCCTAAGTATGTGGCAATTTTTAATAAAGAAAATTAGTTGGAGATTTTTAAAAAAGCCAGTTGAAAGGGATGTTAATCATTGTAGATTTCCAACAGGGATAGTTTGAGACCTAAACCCAGATTTGTATTTTTAAACAAACTCTGAGGCCACCAAAGAATTGTCTTTGACATGGGGGGCTAGAGTTCACTCCGATTGGGTAAACCGAAATAACCCCTGACCTCTGCCTATTTCGCAGAGTTAGAGAGAACAAAGTACTTAGAAAACAATTATGAGCAATAAAACGTATGGAAAAGAAGGTTCCATGTTATGTAAACAATTGCCTCTCTTCTATTAATAATTTTTATTTTGAATATATGAGAACAAGAAAGAAGCAGGAGTAGAAACAATTTTGCAAACTTTTACAACATCATGCTACATGAATTGGGGGCTAGAATTTTGTAGACAAGGCAAAGTATACAACCCATATTCCTTTATTGATGTGTAAATTAGAATTCAAATGTGGGCACTAACTTATTTTGGTCTGCTTAATAAGGACTTATATGTGGAATTACCCATTTGCACATATAAGGAAATATATCAGGTAATTATTGAGAGGCAGAAACTTCAGGCTTATCTTTGTCTAATAAAACTTCATATGTATAAACTTTGCTTATAGAAATCTATAGATGGGATTTAAAGTCAAAATGGTAAGAGATTACTTGAGCAATTTTGAAATTGTTTGTGAGTCACCTACCTGAAATTTTGTAGAAGTCCTGTAGTTTTTCCTTAGCTCATTTGGATCCACCTGAAACATATTTGTATTTTCATTAATTTTTGCCAATTTCATCAATTATTTTTTTCTCACTTTTAAATTTATATTTACAACTATTTCTCTTGGCTGGTTCCTTCCAATCTCAGCCAATCAATATGCTCCATATTCTTAGGTTTTAAAACAAACAATGTTTGGTTTTAGTTTTCTTCTTCTTGCTCTATTGTTTGCCACAGTCAAGCTTCTCAAGAGAGTTGCCTACCTGCTTTACTCTATATCCTTCCCTCATATTTATTCTTAACTCATGGCAATTTGGTGGTAATTTGGCTTCTTCCCACTTCTCTCACTTCTTCAAGGCTAACATTACAAAACCACCAATGACCTCCTAATGATGACACCCAGGGTATCCTTTATGGCACTTAGCATCCTGTTATGGCACTCATCATAATTTGAAATGACACATATATTGCTTGGCTCATTTATTTAAAATTAGTCTCCTCCATTAAATGGTAATCTATCTGAGGACAGGTTTGATTTT
Source organism: Colobus angolensis palliatus (assembly GCF_000951035.1). Lineage (NCBI taxonomy): Eukaryota > Metazoa > Chordata > Mammalia > Primates > Cercopithecidae > Colobus > Colobus angolensis. The sequence continues at coordinate 10,626,989 of NW_012114710.1, read as the reverse complement.
GCTTAGCAACTATATTTAACTAGTGCCTAGAATATACTAAAAGCCCAGTGAATATTTATTAAATGAATGAATGAAGAAATGGAAAGATGAATAAAAACCTTTGCAGCATTAAAAATTTTTTTGGACAATTTTTTTCCTTGAAACTTTTTCTTTTCAAAGAATCTGTAATGCCACTCTTAGTTTACTTTATTTCTTCACTTCCTACTTTTCAATGTTCTTCTTGGATTCTTGGGCTAGTCATTTAAAAGTAAACATTCCCCAGGATTTAGCTCTCCTCTCTTTTCTCTTCATACTTGCTTCCTGGGAAATCTCACCCACATTTATAGTTTCAGAGATTACCGTGTGAGTTGATGCTACCAAATCTCTACTTCCACCTAATATCACTTTCTTGAGCTGTTGGGTAAACAACTGCCCATTGTCTTCTTCACTTAGCAGATCCACTGCACCAAACCTGAATTCATCATCATTCTACATTGCCCTTGAGCCAAACTGTGCTCTTCCTCCTGCTTCTGAGTATCCTATGAGCACCCTCATCTACACTGCTTAGTGGTCCTACACTGTGCGGTCTCCCTCAGTCCTCATACAACCAATAGCCAAGTTCTACTCATTCTTCTTCTGAAAGTTTTCTCATGTCCATTCTCTCCTTTCTGGCACTATCTCTGACTTTAGTCTTGTTCCCCTGGAACAATTCTACAGTGGCAGCCAGATGATCTCTAAATCAGATCACTTAAAATCCTCGTTCATGTCAAATCCTGCAACTCCACTTGATTTTAAGAAAAAAAAAACAAAATGAAAGCACCTTTTCAGGGTATACAAAGCTCTACTTTCTGTTTCCCACTCACTTCCTGGAGCATCCCAGAAACAGAACCAACCCACTCTGTTCAGCAGTTCCTCAAATGTATCATGGTAATGCCTTCGCCAATGCTGTCCCACAGCTCAGAACATGTTTTTCCTTTTTTCTTGTGGAGGACAAAGGTGCAGGTAACACCAACTCATCCATCAAGATTTGGACTAAGGGTCTTCTCTGTCAGATGGTTTTCTCTGAGCCTTATAGCACCCTGGCCATGCCTTTTCATGACTCACAACATAAAATCCCACCATTTTTCTTTTGCCCATCTGTCCTAGACATTCTGAGCTATGTAAGAGAGTAGGGTCCAATCTTTTTCCTCTGTTTCCTCAGTTCCTAACACAGTGTCTAACACATAGTAGGTGTTCAATAAATGTGTGACAAGTGATAGATGACTAGAACGGCATTTGTTAATATTCAGACCTAAAAGAATGAATGTGAATATTGGACTTATATGTTTCACTTATATGTAGTAAGGGATTTTCTAAGGGCTCTTAATTAGTTGACCAAAGCATTATAACTTGGACACATGGAAGTAGCATCTTCTAACAATTATCATTCAGGCTGTCTGGAAGTTTTAAACTGCTGCTTGAGCAATGTTAAAGATTGGTTAGTCAACTCCCAAGTTACTCCCCACACTACTGACTTTTTTGGCTTTAATTTTTACTCATATACACATACTAAATTTTACATAAATATATTAGAAAATGTATGACATGCTCATTTAATGATTTTTACCGTGAAACAAAATGGTTTACATAGGTAGACATAGATACAGGTTCAAATAAATAGCCTTATAAATCATGTACCACAAGAGTAAAATCAGTCACTTCCTTCAAAGCTTATATGGGACAGCCAGATAGATATCAAGTGCCAGACAGTTAAGTTAAAATACTACTTCCACCCTGCACCCAGGAAGAATGTTGTTAGCATATTTGTCTGTTTACTTTCAAGGTTGTCAATGATTCTATGATTGAGTAAATGTAAATGCAACTAAAACTTGCTAGATTAAATTAAATGCCATGTAGTGATTTTAAATTCTATCTTCTTTAGAGCAGTAAATCAACTTGGCATCATTAGCCTTACGAGGATCAGCATGCTTACTGGTAACAATTAGGTACTTATTTTTAAAATGTCACCCCACTTAATTCTCTCTCCCTCTTTTTAAGCCTCATCATTATGCCGCAGACATTTCTTCAGGGGAGGCTTACTTTAGGAAGGATATGCTAATTGCACCTAAATCCTTTTCCAATGGATACTTTTTGAAGAAGATCTACTCAGGTGTTAGTATATTTACTCAGTATTCACCTCTTCTTCCCCCACACCATGGCTAAATCCATTTATTCCAAAATAAAAAGCAAAATAAACAGAAGTTGCATCACCAGGGCACCATGACCCCATCCCTGCCTCCTTTCTCTGTCCCATGCTATCAATAAAGAAGTTTCTGAGCCCCAAATAATTACTAGAACCTCCTCCCCATGTGCCAGCTTCAACATCCTCTATGTATGATACAGGGGGTGGCACTACCCCTGGAATTACAAAATGTTACACAGACACAATATGTCCACTGGGGAAGGGGAGTCACCCCCAGCAGCCTGTTCTCTCGCCTGTTCTACATTTAGCCCCATTGTCCTGCCTCAGCTGCCTCTCTAAATAAGAAGATGGAAGCCCCTGTGAGGGAAAAGTTGCTTTAGTGAGAGTGAGGCCATCAGGGAGGCCACCAGGCCTCCTCCAAAGAAATCAACTCTATGAGCCTCTGGCTCTTAAATAACCACACTAATCATCCAGAAATTAAGGACTCAGCCCAGGCCAAGGTGGCAAAGGGTCTGCACTTGTTTGTCTCCCCACATCACACAGGGGTCTTACCTTGCTACTCTAACGATAATGGGGTGACTGGGAAGGGGTGGTAAAGACCTGATGGGGACGAGCTTCTGGCCCCACTTCTCCAAGCTTTGCTGACAGTGGCCAGCTTTTAGATGATGGTGATCTTCACCTCGTTTCTTGTCAGCACGATAGAAAAATGGAATGCAGGGGTTGCTGCCCAAGCCTGGGTGCTCCTGGGGGTTCTGCATCTCAGGAAGCAGTTGCATAACCTGCTGTGCAGTGGGATTATCATGGTGAGAACCCTTCCCGGCCTTTCCTTGTGCAGGTTCCACACTGTGGACGAGGCTCATCTTGCAAAGATCACCCTGCTTGTTGGTAGTCCCAAGCTCCTGGGGGAGCTGGGGTGCCTGGAGCAGGCTCATCAGCAGGATTCTGGGCAGCTGCCAGGAATTTGCCACGCCACTTGTTGTGGTTGCCCACAAGCCGCAACACCAGCTCCTGCAGCTCCAGCAGCTCCAGCAGCTTCACTTTCATCTTCTTGCCCTGGGCCAGCCTGCTCATGTGTTCCTTCTGTCGCCACATCTTCAACACTGCCCTCTGGCTCTGGTACAGTGTGATGTACTTTCCTGCGGGAGGATAGGGTTCAGACACTGGGATCCCTCCGACCACGGTGCAGCCCTCCCTGCCATGTCCTGGCCTCCCGCTCACTGATGATGTCTGTCTCTCCAGACAGTTGGAAACAGTGACATTCCAGCTTTTCCATCTGCTCCTTCAGGTCCACCTTCTCCTGCCTGAGCTCCATAAAGTGACTCTGAGGCTTTTCCATGGCCCCCTGGAGGGCCTGGTGGGCCTTCCCACCTACAGAATTGTCTCTAGTCCCTGGGGCTAGGGCTGCTGCCTCTGGCTCCTTCTGGACCGTGGCCACCAGATGAGCCAGACACTTACAGCTCACCCTTTGCTCCTTCAGCTGCCCATGTGGCTTGCCTGCTCCTCTTCGGCACTGGCTACAGCTGAGTGTAAAAATACCACCATGGCCTCCCGACCCTCCAGGTCCTCCAGGATGCTCAGCATGAGTGGAGGCGTCTCCTCCTTACTGTCCAGTCCATCTCCTTCCCCATGGAGAGCCATGAAGGTCAGCTGGGCCTGTAGCTGCTGCTTCTGCTGGCTGGTGGCTTCCAGGTGCTCCTGGGTCTCCTGCAACTCTTGGCGGGCCATCTCAGCCACCACTTTGCCCTGAGCTTCCTCCTGCTCCCGCTGGTCTATGAGCTGGGTCTGCAGCAGTAACTGCTTGTGGAGCTCCTTCTCAGAGGGCACCTGCTGAAAGGTGGCCACCTGCTGCTGATAGGCCTCCATGTGCTGCTGCAGGTGACCCAGGTATTGATCTCACTACTGCTGCAGACTCTGAGCCTCTTGGCTCTTCAGCTCTACCATCTTCTTCAGCTCACCCAGCTTCTCGCCCAGGTCCTTCTTGATATACTGCTCTGACTGCAGTTTGCTGGTGATCTCCATGTTCTCATTTTTCAGCTTCATGAAGCCGCTCTGCAGCTCGGCCATCTGCTCCTTGAGCTCACCATTCTGGGAGACTGCATGATTGATGGTGGCGAGGTCATTCTGCATGGTCTCCAAGGTTTGCCTGCGCGCCTCTGCCTGCTCCTCCCAGAGCTCAGCCTTCTGCTCCAGCTCCAGCAGTCTCTCCTCCTGCTCTTGGTTCGGGCAACTCAAACCCTCATTATCTGGCACCTGAGCTTGGAGCTGTCCTGCCAGACCCTCCAGCTCCTCCTGCAGGTGCTCGGCCTCCACTTGTAGCTGCTGCTCCACCTCAAAGGGCCCTGCTGGGGGCTCCAGGAGCAGGGGTTCAGCCATCTGGTTCCTCAGTTCGGCCAAGCTCGTCTCTAGCTCCTGTACCCAACTCATGCTGTGCCCCTTCTCCTCCCTCAACCTGTGTACCTGCTCTGACATCAGCTGCATCCTCTGCTACCACATGGTGCTCCCTCCTTTTAGATTTTCAGTATATTGATCTTTCTCTATTTGTAGCTGTTTCAACAACCCTGTAACCTGCCCCAGGTGTGCTTCCAGCTGTGCCTGATTCTCCATGGCCTGCTGTAACTGCTGGTTAGCATTAGGGGGTTCACACTGACTTGAGGACTGTTGAAGCGGGAGCTTGGCCCTCTCCAGCTTCTTTTGCAGCTCCTCCAAGTTGAGCTGGATCCCTGACTTCTCCGATACTAGGACTCAAGTTTCTCTTCTAGTTCTGAGTTCTGCTGCTTCAGATCTTCATAAAACTTCAGCCTGAGGGCATCTCTCTTTCTGGTTAACTCTTTGTTGTACTTGTCCGTCGTCTTCTGCTGTGTAGAGACAGCAGAGACAGCCCGCGCCAACTCTCCCACATGCTGCCAGGAATACTGCAGGCGGCTGGCCAGATCCTTTGACTCTCCTTCAAACTACCTGGCAGCACGCTGAGTGTAATACAGGGCTGTCCATAACTCTCCTTTCTTGGACATGAGTATCCCTGTGGTCTGAATTTGAACCTGTAACTACTCCCTTTGGCCTCCCTACTTTCAATTCCTTGTTTTCTTTTCTTCTTTCAGTTGATCCAGAATTTCTTGGTTCTGTCGTTTCTCCAGATCCTTCAGGTTAGCAGATGATGCAGGGCCCTCCCCATTGACAAAGGATGTAGACTCAGAGGTAAGACCATTGAGCTGTTGGGAGAGTTGCCCTGGGCTCCCGGTCAATGAGAAAGCCTTGGTTTCATCCATGAGATTGGGACCAATGTCAGCATCATGATTCTGAGGAGCCGCCATGCTAGTGCGACTGGCACCAGGGGAAGAGACACCACCAGCTAACATGGTGTCATGAGCAGACAGTTGTAGGGGAGAAACATGGTCTTTGGATGTATCATCAGGTGAATGGCAATCAACAGAAGTGGTTGTCTCAGGGTTGCTGCCATTTTTAATTTTCTCCTTTTTTTGCTCTTGTACCTACACCAGGGTATTTTCTATGCTGATATTCTCTCAGTGTTTTCTTGGCCACAGCCAATTTGCTCTGTAGGGTTTCTTCCAACATCACAGGGCAGGGTGGGAGGTGGGGTTGGGGCCACATCAGCACGATCCTGGCAACCACTGCTAAACACATCCAGTCATCTACCAGGCAGATGTGTAACTGAGCCAGAGGAGAAGTAACCAGGGCCACACTAGAACGCAGAATGGGGCATGGCCTCAATACTCCAAGGCCATTGGTCGATGAAAAAGATGAAAGGGAAAGGAAGCATGGCCAGGCGGCAGTGTGTCCAGAGGGACCATTTTTCTCATGCATCTGTACAATGGAATTATAGGATTATTGGGCTCTTGCTAGATTATATTGATTCTTATTTGCTCCAAACTGCACTCTGGCTTTGCCTCTGACTAAGATGGCATTTATTTGACTGATGACCAATTCTATTGTGTAGGCACAGCTACAGCCCTGTTTTGTGAGAAGTTCCATATACAGTGCTCCCCCACCCAATACATACCCTCCTGAGAGAAAAGGTAACACCACTTGAACAAATGGAGGATTAAATGGAAAATTATCCTGCTACCCTCCAAAGTCTGTGAATTCCAATATTAAAAACTTGGCAATTCAGTTTAAGGTCCTCTTCACAAGGCCAGTTAGCTCAAGGCAATAACATTCTTCCCAGGCCTCTTAAGAAATACTCCTACCCCAGAAAAGGCCCTTCTTTCTGGTATCAGGAGGCATGGTCCAGAAACACAAATCCAATAGAATTTCAGCCATTTATCTCTCAGATCATCCCCTCCCTGAAGTTCTACTTTCCTGTTGTGTGTGTGTGTGTGTGTTTTGTGCTTTGTTTTCGGCTTTGGTGCTTCATTCGTTCCCCCATATGAACCAGTAGAAATGTAGCCATTAGCAACTTCGGTCAATATATAACAGATTCATACTTTAGGAAGACAACCCAGTTGACAACCACAACAGTTTCTTAAAAGATATGTTAAACAAAATATATTCTATCTTCCTTTTTCTTTTATGATCTGAAGATCATTGTGCAAAAGACTATCAGGGTCGACCTTCTGCAGTTTAACATGCCAGTCGTGTACTGTCATTTATGAGTTCCACTGAATAAATCCTTTCCAAGCAATATTGCTCATGCTTTTGTCAGAAGATAAAAATCATGTAAGAGTTAATTCTTTTTCAGGAAGAACACAAAAAGTTCCAGCAGACCAGTTTTATAACTCCGTGATCTGTATACATCCCTGAGCTCTTTCATAAGTCTATCTGAAGCTTGCACTGACCCAAACACCACACCACATTTAAATGGTCTTGCCTTTGAGTCTTCCTAATTTTCTCTAATGTTGCCAAATTTTCTTTTTCAGTTCCTTTATCCTCCGACTTTTTCCCACTAGTAAGTTCTTCTTCCTTCATCTTACAGCGATTTAAGTATTTTATATCTCCAGCCATCTCTTCTTCTTCTGAAGTCACTTCTGTTTTCCCATTCTGACCCATGGGTAGTGGTTGATCTAGCATCTCAAACATCCAGGTGCTTAGGAAGGTTATATAATCTGCAGAGTTCACATATCAACTACTTCAATTACTGACGAAGGTAATTGTTGTTCTTAGTATCTTCTAGACGTTCCAGAACTGATGTCAGATTTGGGTCATCAGAGTCCACAAACTGTATCGGTGAAAAAGATGGATAGGATTCTCGGAATCTCTAGGCACAAGAAGAGGCTCAACCCATCATGGGACAGTCTTGGCCTCGTGGTGGCTTGTCTACTGGAGATTCGGCAATGTGTAAATATTCAGGAGACTGGCCCAGGTGCAGGGTTGCGCGGGTGCGCTGCTGTCCCTGTCCCGCCGCCGCCAACTCAGTCCGCGAGGCTGAGCATGCGGTGCCACTGCAGCAATTTGTGAGCCTGCGCCAAGCCGCACACTGCGACCAGTATTCACTTCTTCTGAAAACAATTCATAGAAACTTCATAATTTTACACAGGACAGATGGAAGAAGTATTTTAAAATGATATTACCTGAAACAGTTATAATGCAGATTAATTATTCAAGGAAATAAAATCCTTGAACTGAGATTACCATTCATTCACTCCTTCAAACATTTCTTGAGTGTACTCTAAGTTCCTAGGTTAGATAAAGAAGTGAATCGAATACTGTCCCCACTTTCAAGAAACTTATCCTCAGGTAAGAAAGAGAGATACATAGACAAATAGGAGACAAGAGGGAAAAGTAAAGTGTGTGGACATCCATTAATTTAATTCATTTAACAATCAACTGTGTATTTTCTACATGCCAGACCCCGAGCTAGGTGTCTTATTCAATCTTCATAATAGATTTATGAGGTGGGTACTGAGATAGCCGGGTGGGAGGGGGTTGCTGCAGAAACTCCAACCAGCCTGCCCACTGACGTGGAGCCTTGGAAAGTTTGTTACATTTGCAGTAGGGAGGAGCCTAGCCTCTCCTCTTCCTGTGTGGAACCTGGAATTCGAACAGTGGGCAGGAAGCACTCTAGCAGGGGACTCTGGCCTTGTGGAGGATCCCTGTTCCCCCACTTTTTAAACCTTTTCACCTAATAAAACCCTGCTTCACTCACCTTTCAAACCATCTCCGAGCCTACATTTTCATGGCCGTGGGACAGACAAGGACCCTGTCTTTAACTGAACTAAGGAAAAGTCCTGCAACAGTATGACTATTCCTATTTTGGGGGATGAAAAAGATTGTATTCAATGAAAGGGTAAGTTTACTTTCTTCAAGTTAATGCTATTAGCAAATTTCAGAAGTGAAATTTGACCCCGGACTGTTTGTTTCTACTACTTCATAATTAGTCTAATCAATATTTGAGACAATTAAATAATAGAATTATGAGTAAAGTGTAGGAAACACAGAGAAGGGAGTGGTTTTCTTCAGATTGGTTTATAAAGAGCAGTTGAGAGGTTTAAGTACCAAAAGCAGTTGATTATAAAGGAAGGCCTCATTGACATTGTAACTAGATGACAGCGAGGATTTCTGTGAATTTTGCAAAGGGTTGCGGATGTGTCTCTTATCTAAATAATCTTCACTGTCATTTCCAGCTCAATTTCTGCTATCTCTAAAGGAAATTACATACAACAGACTTTTTGTTCGACTGTATTTCAAAATTCGGTTATCTTTGTAGCATCACTTTTAGGAGAAAGATTTTATAAATAAATGCTGTGAAAAACTTATAAGTCCTCCTGGTTTCTATTGTAGCTGTTAGCACCTCAATCTGTTGTCTGTTACTTGTTTGTTTTCCTTAAGGCCTTGGGGAATTAATATTTCCATCCTCCAGTTATGGTGCATTTATTTAATAAATAAATTAAGTAGATGTATCTACCTAGCAACTGTAAGTATTTAATAAATGTTTCTTCAATGAATGAATGAATGAATGAATGAATGAATGATTCAGTGGTGTATACTAATGGTAGCATAGATAGCTAAATATAGTGAGACCTTCAGGTTGGGTACTCAATGTGCATAGTCTTCTTACCAAAATGTAATCAAGTTTCAAATGCTGCAGCTACTTACTCTAAATTAAAGAAACTATTAATTTGGTTTCTTTAATTGAACAAACAAAGCAATTATTTCCTGCTCTATATTTGTAGCTTACAATAATGCATTTTAAATAGAGCTCATTGCGTGTGTTTTTTACTGGTTATTTTTCTTGGTTTTAACACTTCATTGTGTGCAAAGGCCTCTTAGAAAATTGAAAATAAAAGTCTCCCTTTACTGATTTTGTCATTTTCCATTTGTCAAATATTGATTTTCTCCCCCTTGTGAGTCTAATGGAGGTTGAAATTAGTGTTCCTTTTGTTGTTGTTGTTTACTTCTTATTTGTACACTGTCATCACCATTCATCAAGCTGCCAGGTTGCTCTGGGGATGGTGCTGGTGAGTTAACTAATGTTCTAGAGTCTGCACAAGGAATATTTTGAATAGACTTTTGGTATAGCTTTGGCTTTTACCTTTACTATTTCTTTCTAGGAAAGATTTCAAATATAGAAAACACTTCCTAGAAAATGACAATTTTTTAAGGAAGAAAAAACATTCAAAACTATTCCTTTCAGTGCTTTGATAATTTAAGACCTTCTGAAGATCCAACAGAAAATATTAAGAAGATTAAGCAACCTAACTATCTTCTTGAAAATTCTACATGAACCTAAGGTGCCATATAGGCAGACAGTCTGCTCTTCCTATCGTGACATTGGAGGACATGTTCTGTGCAGCCCTTGCTGAGCCTTGGGAGGAGGATGGCACATTGGCCACAGTTGGAAAGGAAGCATCCTTCTAGTTAGCTGGGGAAGGGGCTTGGGCTAGTGGCTATAAGACTTGGCTTTGTGCTTGTGAAAACCCATTTGTCTGTTTCTCAGATTGATTGGATTGACAATAAACTTTCCTTAACACTGAGAGTAAATCCAGGAGAAGATAATTTATCCTAAGTGTAAGAATGCTACTTTCTTAGGAAGGGCACTGCGTTTGATCATGAGAAATAGAATGTGATGAATTTGGCAGGTAAATAATAAAAAGATAGACCCATAGATGCCATATTCATTAAAAAACAAAACACCAGTGGAGGTGTTCTATGTACTTGTGATTTGCCTGTATCTGTGAGGGGTGTGGCTACCTGTCTGTGGTTTGGCTATATTGATGGAGATATGGGTGGCTCATTTCTCTTTCATTCTCTTGCCACACTGAATAATAGTATATTTTGCAATGGTGGAAATCTTCTGTGCTGTCCACTAGACATGTGGTTGTTGAGTTCTGGAAATATGAACAATGTGGCTGAGGAACCTGAATTTTTAATGTTATTTAATTGTAATTAATTCAAATTTAAGTTTGAATAGACGTATTTGCCTAGTGGTCACCATATTGGACAGTGCAGTGAATCCACATTGATTAAAATGGTCATGACCATACAATGGCCAAAAAACAAGTGAAAAAATGCTCCACATCACTAATCATCAGAGAAATGCAAATCAAAACCACAATGAGATACCATTTCATACAAGTTAGAATGGCTATTACTAAAAATTCAAAAAACAGCTGATGCTGGCAAAGGCTGCAGGGAGAAGGGAGCACTTATAAACTGTTGGTGGGAGGGTAAATTAGTTCAGCCACTGTGGAAATCAACTTGGAGATTTTTCAAAAAACTTAAAACAGAACTACCATTTGACCCAGCAATCTCATTACTGGGTATATATCCAAAAGAAGACAAATCTTTCTAACAAAAAGACACATGCACCTGCATGTTCATTGCAGCATTATTCGCAATAGCAAAGACATGAAATCATTCTAGGTACCCACTAACGGTGGACTGAATAAAGAGAATGTGGCACATATACACCATGGAGCAAGATCATGTCCTTTACAAGAACATGGATGCAGCTGGAGGCCCTTATCCTAAGCAAATTAATGCAGGAACAGAAAACCAAATACAGCATGTTTTCACTTATAAGTGAAACATTGGGGCCGGGCTCGGTGGCTCACGCCTGTAATCCCAGCACTTTGGGAGGCCGAGGCGGGCAGATCACAAGGTCAGGAGATTGAGACCACAGTGAAACCCCATCTCTACTAAAAATAGAAAAAAATTAGCCGGGCACGGTGGCGGGCACCTGTAGTCCCAGCTACTCGGGAGGCTGAGGCAGGAGAATGGCGTGAACCCGGGAGGCGGAGCTTGCAGTGAGCCAAGATCGCGCCACTGCACTCCAGTCAGGGTGACAGAGCGAGACTCCGTCTCAAAAAAAAAAAAAAAAAAAAAAGTGAAACATTGGGTACTTATGGACATAAAGATCCGAACAATAGAAACTGGGAATGACTAGAGGGAGCAGGACTGCAGGGAGGAAGTGGGGAAGGGTAGTAAACCTCATTATTGGGTACTATGTCCAGTACCTGGGTCAATCATACCCCAAACCTCAGCATCACCCAAGATACCCAGGTAACAAACCTGTATGTGTATCCCCTGAATCTAAAATAAAAATTGGAAAAAAAAAAAAAAGAGGGTCATGAAAGCTTTGCTTTCTAAGTTAGGTTTTCCCGAAGTGTCCAGGCCTAAAACCCTGTGCTTGATTTATCTATTACATGCAGACGCTGCACTCGGTTCCAACTACACAATGATAGACAAGGCACAGTCTGTGTCCTAAAATCTTACAGCCTAGTACTTTCTCACAACACCAGACTGTCTCCTAAGAAGGCTGAGTAGGTTCTAATGAGTGAAATCATACCTATCTTATTTATTAAAATATTGAGGTGAATGGTAGACTGTAACATGATAGAAAATAACTGCTTCACAGACTGTTTGAGGCTTAATTACCAGAGGAATATATATTAAATGGTTTCTTCTTTTGGCATTGATAATTAATCCATTTAAAAAACATTATTGAGGTAAAATATGTATATAGTTTCAATATTTCAGACTTGGCACTCTCTTTATATGCTCAAGTATTGTCAAATTCTGAAAAACTTGCTGACCTGAACCTGCGTGATTGTAGAGGCAAGGCCTGGGTTAGAATCCTGGCCCTTCTACTCTCTCGCTTTGGGCTTTAAGCAAATGACTTCTCTCCCTGAACCTCAGTTTCCTCATTTGTAAATAGGGCTGATTACATCTTTTTCATAGTGTCATTGAAAGGATTAAGTGAGGTATTATAAGTAAATTAACTAGAACAATAATGCTAGCTGACATTTAATACTTATTCACTATGCACCAGACACAGTCTAGGCACTTCACAGGCCTCAATTTATTTAATCTTTCAATCAATATTATGATGGTATTTTTGTTATTTTCACTTTACATATGAGGAAATTAAGATACAGGGAGATGCATGTTTTCCAGCACATTGTGAACACTCAATGGCTATTTTGTAATTGTTTTCTTATTATTATTGCTCATGATTTCTTGCAGTTGTCCATGCAGATAGCCAGTCAAACATTAAATAAAACAATGCTGTTATTTTTTGTAGCTCAATTAGATGTTATTCACGTTTCAGTTTCTGCCTTTTCCGAACCCCACTTACTATTATGTCTCCTCCTCTTATAAACTGGAGTCTGGGCTGGATAAATAGCATATCATAAAGGTAGATGATATCACATATGATGTCCACAATAAGCCAGTAGTGTATGTTGTCTGGGGTTTGATATGGGAAGACGAGGCGTAGTGGTATAAACCAGCAGTTCCAGTTATAGGCAAGGGTGACAATCAAGAGCCACAGGAGATAGAGTCGATCTGGAAAAACAGCAAGTGGAGCAATCCAAATGACATAGAACAAACACAGAAAGAATTCTCTTGCTTAGTTTGGGGAGGTTGGGACACTAACCTCTAGAGAGCAGTTTGCCATAGGAGGCTCTATTAAACATTCAACACAATTCTGCCTCTGCACTGTGAGGCACCAGGCTTTACAAGAGATGTTAAATGATCTTATTGCCTCTTCTGAAAGTAGACAGTTTCCTTCCAGTCCCCTGAAGAAGTGGCTACTCTGAGTCTGTCCACACAGGTAACTGTACTATTTGGATCAGGAAAGAATTTCACGAAAAGTCGGAAGGACTTTGCACCGACATCACTGCAGCCGCAGATCTTTAGTTCCTCAGTAGTTAAGTTGCAGGATTGATTGCCCAGGGCAGGTGGCAGAAAGGCTACATCCTGCCAGAAGGAGGATGGCACTGAATGGGAGGGCAGAGGGTCAGCCCATTAATGTAGTCCATGTCCCTTCACACATAGCCCTTCTCTGCCTATGGGAGGCCGCAGGAAAGGATTTGTTCAATCAGAATAATCAACAATATGAAGCCATGGAAGAAGACTGACACTTCATAATGAATTGTAAGTGTGTCAGTGCACATATTGTGGAGTGCTTTGGGCCTTCTTTTCCGAGGTAATTAGGGACAGGAGAGGATCTGGACTGCCTTTTAAATATAGGCAGGAATATTGTATTTCTTATCTTCACCCAAGATGGGCAAATGATCCTTTACAGGTTATATAACTTAAATTCTGCTTGCTAGTTAGATTGAGAATATGAGGTAAGGAAAATAGAAGCTATCTGTGACTTCGAGTCACAGGGTTTCTTGGTGATAGCCAGCCCTCCCACTACAATAGTTCACCCTTTGTTAATACCTGTGTATGAATCTATGCTGTTTGGAAGTTTAAGTTGCTTTAAGTACTCTGTTAAAGGCATCTTCTTGACTTTGAAACACAACAGCCTATAGTAATGTTCTTCTGTTGGCTTATCATCGCTTTCTTTTACTGGTGGTACAGCCGTGGGCTTTGCTTCATAGGGAAAAAAAAAAAGATGAAACATTTAAAGAGGTTAAGTTAGCTTAGTTAAAAACTTGAATTTCTTAACCAAACACCGCATGTTCTCACTCATAAGTGGGAGTTGAACAATGAGAACATATGGGCACGGGGAGGGGAACATCACACACTGGGGCCTATCGGGGGTGGGGGACAAGGGGAGGGATAGCATTAGGAGAAATACCTAATGTAGACGATGGGTTGATGGGTGCAGCAAACCACCACAGCACATGTATACCTATGTAACAAACCTGCATGTTCTGCCCATATATCCCAGAACTGAAAGTATAAAAAAACCCAAAAAACTTGAATGTCTTAAAGTCAGAACATTTAAGAATCTTCCTCTTTTGATACAGACAGATGAAACAAAACCTTCATGACATTTAAAATAGTGACATTTATTTCACTGTGTGTGTGTATAAGGAAAAAATATGTCAATGTAAAAAATTAAAGGAAACACAATTTTTAAAATAAATAAATGTTTATAAATTTTTCAAAATAAAAAAAAAACAGGAAAAACTACTAAATGATGACAAAATTCAGGATAGTGATTACCCTGGCAAGGGGGCTTTGTCACCTGGGGAGACTGTAAGTTTTCTCTAGTGAGGGAAATGTCCTTTATCTTGGAGGGTGGTGGCAGTGATGCAACAGGACTATTCATGTGTAAAAACTATCCAAACATGGTGGCGCAGGCCTGTAGTCCCAGCTCCTCTGAAGGCTGAGGCAAGAGGATCATTTGAGCCCAAGAGGTAGAGGTGGCAGTGAGTTGTGACTGTGCCACTACACTCCAGCCTGGGTGACAGAGCAAGACCCTGCCACTAAAAGAATAAAATAAGATTAAATAAGTATATAAAAATATTTTTTAAAAGTTTGTCTACACTGAAATATTTATGGATGAAATATAGTGTCTGGAATTTGCTTTAAAAATTCATTGTAACTCCAATGTTACAGGAAATAAATTTTTAAAAATGAAAAAAGAATATGTTACAATAATTGAGCTGTACACTTAATTGTGGATTTTACAGTTTGTAAACTATGTCTCAAATAAAAATATTGAGTATAAAATAAAGGCATTCTCTAAAAATGAAAACAAATCATGTTGTATATCCTAAAGTATACAATAAAAACAAAATAAAATAGTAACATTTATGAAAATATACAGGTAATGAAAACACTGGAATTTGGAAATATGTAGCAGGTTTAAAGCTCACAAATAAGGTGTCACAAAGGTGTTACAAATAGAATATTTTAAATACAAGCTTGATTTTCACATACTTTGGAGCACCAATAAAGTCAGAGATCAGAAACACTGCAAATGTACATCATTCTGCAGGTTTTGGTTTGGTGCTTCTTTACCCTCACACATGTCATACACAATATTCTTTTCAATATATCTTTATAAAAGTATAATGACTATGATTTCTTTTAGCCTCTTCTGTTTAAAAAGAAACTGTTATACAATACACAGTTTATTTTGAAAACCCACATTCTCTTATACAGAACTATGAGGAAGCTCAACTCCATCCCATGTAATTATCAACTTGATTTGCATTTATATGTTAAACAACAAAGCTTTGTTCTATTCTTTTTCTGTGTATATATATGTAAATATTTTACATAGATGTAATCATAGTATATATTATTTCTGTGTTCTACATATTGATTTTTTTTTTTTTTTTTTTTGGGATTTTTCCTCTGTCACCAGGCTGGAATACAGTGGTGTGATCTTGGCTCACGGCAACCTCTGCCTCCTGGGTTCAAGCAATTCCCCTGCCTCAGCCTCCCAAGTACCTGGGACTACAGGCACGCGATACTAAAATACAAAAATAATTTTTTGTATTTTAGTAGAGACGGGGTTTCACCATGTTGGCCAGGATGGCCTTGATCTCCTGACCTAGTAATCCACCCACCTTGGCATCCCAAAGTGCCAGGATTACAGGCATGAGCCACTGTGCTTGCCTGATTAATTTTCATAAATACATTTTTGTAATTATTAGGGTGGTTGATAATAGTCCCTCCCTTTACGTGATTGGTTTGTTGATGTCCTTTGCTCTGTTGGATACCCAGGTAATATTCCTGTATTTTTATAATATGTACTTTGCATAATATGGGTATTTTTAATATTACAATAAAATTTGCTATAGAAGATACTGTTTGTGTCCTTCACATATACCCTGAGCCTGGAGATCACCTGTAGGAGGGTTCCCTATGTCTGTTGGAGGATTTTCTTGAGCAGGTTTACTTAAAGTGCTGGGGAGGTAACAGTATGAAGCTTCAGCACCAATCAGCTTCCTCCTCTTCCATTCAGATAATTCTCAAGTATGATCCACACAGCTTTTCAGTTGGATAAAGCCCCAATGGCACAGTAGGCCCTCACTATGTTGCCCAGGCTGGTTTCAAACTCCTAGGCTCAAGCAATCCTCCTGTCTTGGTCTCCCAAAGTGCTTGGATTATAGGTGTGAGCCACTGCATCTGGCCAGTGATCCTCTTACTAACCCATCTGTACATTTTAACTTTCTTCTCTGTCTCACCACTCGTACCTTCCTGGATCACTCTCAAAATATAAACGGTATGTAAATCATTTTCTCAGGATCTGCTTTTGGGAGATCCAAACTGAAACATCTGCAAAACACAAGTCCCGTCATCACTTCCTTCTTCCCAGTACTTGGAGGGAGCAATGCTTACCAGTTTGAGGGCTGGCTTCGGGTGAGGAGAGATCTCCCTCTATCAACTTTCTCTTGTAGAGGGCTGTTCTTTGACGCATTCTTTTCACCAGGTTGTGTAGCTGGGCGTCAGCATACTCATTTATAACAGGAGCTGCAGGCGGTTTGTTTTGTGGGCTAAATGAGAAAAAAATGGCAATAGAGATGGGCCCACGAAGAGATAGATACAAGAGAAGGATTAAACCTTTTCACCTTCCTTATATATTCAAGATTATTAACTTCCCCTTCTTTTGCAATTGAATAGTACAATTCAAACATTAGGTTTAATGGAAATAGTGCTGGGGGAATACAGATGTTATTAAAAAAATTAGAATCCTCAAATAGCAAGTGGTAACTCTTGACCATACTGGATCTTGATGATGGTGATTCTGTCATTACATTGTGTCACTAGGACAAGTAAAGCTACAGATGGTGGGGCAGGCAGGCGCCTAAGATGGCCCCAAGATTCCCTGCCCCTTGGTATATGTGCCTGCATAATCCCGGGGACAATAAATATGGTGGTTTTATTCCCATCAATAGTCCATGTTATACAGCACAGTTGATAAGGAGATTATGTAGGTAGGCCTGATCTAATCATACCAGGCCTTTTAAAGTAGACTTCCTCCTACTGCTGACATAGCAAGAAGGCAGAGATTTGAAGCACAAGGGAGATTTTACTTGAGAGAAATCCTCCATGGCTGATGGTGAAGAAGAGGGTCACCTGGTTAGAATTTCATGAGGCCTCTAGGAGGTTGAGAGTGATTCCTGGCTAGCTGTTCATAAGAAAACAGGGACTTCAGAGGTACAACTGCAGGGAACTGATTTTGCTAATAACCTGAGTGAGCTTGGAAGCAGATTCTTCACCAAAACCTCCCAATGAGAGCCTGGTCTGGCCTGGCCAACACCTTGATTTCAGCCTTGTGAGACCTGAAGCCAAGAACCCAGCTGAGCCCACCCAGACTTCTGATTTGGACCCATTTGCTAATGTGGGCTTTAATTTAATTTAATTTATTTGTTTTATCTTCAACTTTTACTTTTGGGTGTTGTTTTAAATCACTTAAGTATGTGGTAATTTGTTTTGTGGCAATAGAAAAATAATGTAGCTGCTGTGCTTCAATGAACTTCCTTTCGTTTTTTTTTTTTTTTTTTTTTTTTTTTTT
>NW_012114710.1:10487026-10609117 GCF_000951035.1 Colobus angolensis palliatus | reverse complement strand
TTTTTTGACTGAGTCTCACACTGTCACCCAGGCTAGAGTGCAGTGGTATGATCTTGGCTCACTGCAATCACTGCCTCCCAGGTTCAAGCAATTCTCATGCCTCAGCCTCCCAAGTAGCTAGGACTGCAGGTGTGTGCCACCACGCCCAGCTAATTTTTGTATGTTTAGTAGAGACTGGGTCTTACCATGTTGGCAGGCTGGTCTCGAACTCCTGACCTCAGGTGATCTGCCCACCCTGGCCTCCCACAGTGCTGGGATTACAGGCATGAGCCACTGTCCCCAACCAATGAACTTCCATTCTGAGGAAATGTACAAACAGCTCAGCATGGAGCGTAGAGTAGACATTAGGATACTTCATCAAGACCTGAGTTTCCTCACAGATTTTCCTCAGAGCTCTCACTGTCTATCTTCCTTCCAATGTCTGACATTGGGTCTACTTGAGCCCGTGTAGGCTCCATCCATTCTCATCTCCTCATATCTGCCCCTCCTATCTCACCTCCAAGTGGCAGCCCATGGGGTTCACAGTGGATCTGGGTAACTTGTAGATTCCACTTAAGAAAATCTCAGTATGAGATTTTCCCCTCTCCATGTACTCCTTCCTTATGTGGCCCACAAATATATCGCATCTATAACTGTTTATAGATTCCCAGACTATCAGTGTTTTTCTCTCTTCCCTTATTATCATAGTACAATTTATACTTCTTTCAAAGGTAAATGGTCCTGTCTCAGAATCAAGATCTCCACGTATGTCACATTAAGACATATAGAAGCCTATGTAAGGATAGTGGAGACCAAGAGGCAATGAAAATAGTTCAGATTCATCTTAAACGGTTCAGAAATAGGTGGACACTAGGTCTGTAAAGCCAGAATAACTTTTTTTTTGATTAAGACTTGTTGTCATAGATATAATTTCACTGATTCCTTCTTAAAATCTTGGTGTGCTTAGAAGTTTATTCATCCATCAACCAGTTATTGAGTTTCTACTTTATGTACTGCAAATAGAAACGCAAGTTAGACAGCGGCAGGCCCGATAGTTGTTCATAGTTTAATGGGGGAAACAAGGATGTCAATCCATAGCTAATGATAAATAATAAAAACATGTGCAAAGTACTTTGCTCCACACTGAACTTAGCCTGGGGTGTCAAGGAGAGGCTTTGTAGAGGAAGTGCACTGTCTTAAGGGACTAGCATATCTTTGACAGATAAATGATAGACTGGTTTTTTAGGCATGGAGAGTGATATGTTCAAAGGCATAAAAGAACATGGCATGTTCAGCAAATTTTGGTGTGATTGGAACAGAGTATAAGTGTGTGTGTAGGGGGCCAGGTGGCAGAGGGTGGCAGGAGTGATGGTGGTTGGGTCTGGAAAGGAAAGGTGAGTGAAGCCAGGTTATGATGGTCCCATGTGATCTAGTGAGGAGTTTAGATATTAAGCAATGGGCAAAGAGACCCAATGCAGAGTATTAAGCAGACAAAAGGCCTGAGCAGACAGCACTGAACTTTGAAAAATTAGCAATAGTGGAAGGATAGGTTAATGAGCCACACCTGGAGCTTTCAGATAATTCAAAGAAATCAAGAACGACTCGAGTTTCTATTACAAGAGACTAGACTCATGAAGATGACATCAATATAAATAGGAATTCAGGAAGCAGATGTTTGTATGTAGTAGCAGCATGAAAAAATTAGTTTTTTTGTGTGTATCTTCAGTTCGAGGTGTTTGTAGGACCTTGTATGATAAAACCTTGTTTGTAATATCCAGGAGACATTCAGAAATACAGTTCTGGCAATAAGAACTTGGTATTCATCAGTGAATATGGAGTATTTGAAGTGATTTATGTGTATGACATCATCATAGACTGTAAGATTCTCAAAGCAAGGAACTATGTCTTTTCTTCATACTCCGTAAGACCAGCACAAAGTGGGTTTTAAATAAATGCTTATTGAGTAAATACACCCACTACTTCTAACTGTTTGACCTTAGTTGATGTGCCTGAGTGCTTTAAAATATATATAAAAAGCTAAGTTGAAGATTGGTGATCCATTAACTATAAAGTCAGGCATTCAAACTGCCAAACTCCCTAATGTCCCAAGATCTGAGGAGAATATTTTTTCTTTCCCTGAATTATCTATAAGCCCTAATTGACCATATAATTGCCATTTAGTTATACTACTTTGTAGTGTGCAAACCCACCTCATGGTTAAAATGCTGAAATTCATATGAAAAGAATGCAAGCATATCAAATACATATCTATATTTTAACTACTATACGTTTTTGTCTTTATGTTAGCTGGAGCATTATGATGTCATTTTATTTCATCTTCTTGTCTTTCTCTAGCTTCTTTTCTAGGATCCTTGCCCTTCTCCTCTGCATATATACATATAGAAGCTATGAATGTATTTTTCTTTGGGTAATTTTATGATGGGACAGGAAAGGCAAATAGAAAAGAAGAAACATACATCATGAGATAAAATCCAAAAGAGATAAAAGAAAGAACCAGTGAATTTGCCTTATATAACTATGCTTCGTGTGAGCTCTGTTTGCTATTTCTTATTTATATTACTAATTTTTATGTTTTGTAAAGCATTGTTTCTCATAATTCCATGATGAAAGTTTTGGTAAATAGTAAAAATATCCTACAATTTAACTGTGTGTGTGTGTGTGTGAGAGAGAGAGAGAGAGAGACAGGATCTTGCTCTGCCACCCAGGCCTGAGTGCAGTGGTACAATCATAAATCACTGCAGCCTTGACTTCCCTGGACTCAAGCCATCCTCCCACCTCAGCCTCCTGGGTTGCTGGGACTACAGGTGCGCAACACCACACCTGGTTATTTATTTATTTATTTCTTTGAGACAGGGTCTTCCTCTGTCACCAAGGCTGGAAAGCAGTGACACGACCTCGGCTCACTGAAACCTCCGCCTTCCAGGTTCAAGCAATTCTGCTGCCTCAGCCTCCTGAGTAGCTGGGGTTACAAGTGCACACCACCACACCTGGCTAATTTTTGTATTTTTTGAAGTAGAGACAGGATTTCATCATGTTGGCTAGGCTGGTCTAGAACTCCTGACCTCACGTGATTCACCTACCTTGGCCTCCCAGAGTGCTGGCATTTCTTCTGTGTGTAAGTGTGTGTATTTTTTGTAGAAATGGGGTTTCACCAGGTTGCTCAAGCTGGTCTCAAACTCCTGAGTTCAAGCAATCTGCCTGCCTCAGCCTCCCAAAGTACTGGGATTACTGGTGTGAGCCACTATCCCCGACTGATTCTGCAAATTTTGATAAACATAGAAGGAAACTCATATTGGATAGTTGTTATTCTATTCTACTCTATTCTATTCTTTTCTATTCTATTCAGTTCTATTCTATAGATAGTGTCTCACTCTGTCACCATCATAGCTCACTGAGGCCATAAACTCCTGAGCTCAAGCAATCTTCCCACCTCAGCCTCCGGAGTAGCTGGCAACAGATAGTGCCATCATGCCTTACTCATTTATTTATTTTTTGTAGAGTTGGGGTCTCGCTTTGTTGCCCAGGCTGGTCTTTAAGCAGGAGCTCCTGGCTTGAAGTAGGTGCCTCAGCCTCCCAAAGTACTGCGATTGCAGATGCGAGTCACCAAAGATGGTCAGTAACCATCTTTTATTGAGAAGAATGAGACTAAAAATTCATTTATATCTTTCTATGAAAGAATAAAGGATTGGTTGTTGTTTGTATAAAATTTGTGACTTTTTTTGATATAGGTACAAGGGAAGCTCATTTTTTAAAAAGCTGATTAAAAAGAAAAGAACTATAGCAGTTTCCTTATTTCTTTAAATTCAGTCAGAGGCACAGGCCAAAAAATTGTATAATTAACAATTAGGGTTACAGAAGTTTTTATCCTCCAGGGCAATGCTAGTAAGATTGGAATGGGTGAGGTGAGTTGAGTTTTTTATTTTTTGGGGTAAAGTGGTGGGGTCAGGGGGAAGTCCATTGTAAAAGGGAAGATACGAAAGGAAAACACGTAGTCTGCAGCTGTACTCAATATTATTCGTTTTAAGAAAGAGAACATTTATAAGATGTGGATCCTGAAATTGGTTCTTTTAAAACTGTCTGTGTTAGGACTCGAAGAAAGTTTTCACATGCATGCAGGGATAACATATTCTCTAGTTTAAGATTGCTGCTTTAGTATAACATGGAGAGATGACTAATTTTGATGGGCACGGTAACATGAGTGGGTGGTGATCAGCGGTGAGTTCACAGCAGTGGTGGTATCCTAGTTGAATCATGAAGGATGGACAGCACTTTGATAACATATAGGGAAGGTATTCAAGGCAAAGGAACCAGCTTTAGAAAAATGGTGTTCATTGCTGCCTAATAGAACGCAATAAAGGTTCAAACATTTTAACACACAATCCCAAGTGACCTAAAATTTGGCTTGAATGGTCAGTTGAGATTGATGGGGAACCAAGGCAGAATTCTAAGCAGAAAGGGACATGATTAGCTATGCTTTGGAAAAATAATTGAAAAAAGAAAGAAGATAATTAGGTGCAGTAAGAAGGAAGTGTGACTTGAAGAACGGGGAGAGTCAACTTAAAATATGTGGGTTAATGTCAGAGTAGGGAATTCCATGTTTGGTCATTGTACTACATTGAATAATATTCTGCCAACATTCATGTTCACCCGGAACCTCAGAATGTGACCTTATTTTAAAATCGAGTCTTTATCGATATAACTATTTAAGTTAAGATGAAGCCATACTGGAGAAGGGTGGGCCCTCAATCCAGTGACTGGAGTCTTTATAAGAAGCCTAAGTGCTGGAGTGGCCTATCAACTATAATCCAGTACCCTTACACTAATGGTGCCTTTCCTATTTTTGCATCTGCTCATGAATATAGTAATTTACATATAGTTAATTTATGTTTGCCAAGTCTCTTAGGTACAGAGATGATGAATAAATCAGAACAGTATGAATTTTTTTGAAAAGCCTAGTTGAAGACAGAGAAGAGACACAAGGAGAATGCCATGTGACAACAGTGGCAGAAATTGGAGCACTATATCCCTAAGTCAGAAAACACAAAGGATTGCTGGTGATCACCGAAAGTTAGGGGAGAGAGCATGGAACGAATCCTCCCTCAGCTCTTTCAGAAGGACCATCCTTGAATTCAGGCTTCTGGCCTCCAGAACTGCGGGAAAATAAGTATCTGTTGTTTTAAGCCACCCAGTTTGTGGTAATTTGTTATGGCAGTCCTAGGAAACTAACAGAGTTAGCAAAGCAGATAATTATGATACCACATGGACAACTCATATGGAAGCATAAGTTGTAAGAGAAATAGCAATACATTCAGTTTAACAGATGTTAAACTTGAGTCGTAAGAATCAAGGTCTCTTTCAATACATTTGGTACAGCAAGCAGTTGAGAATTTGGGTCTGGAAATTGGAAGGGAGGACTGAGTGGTAGATATTGAACTAGGCTGAAATCACCTGTCTAGAGGATATGGTGGGAATGATATAGTGGATGAGATTACCAGTAACAGCCTGCATAGAACAAGAAAAAATTGGGAAGTCGCAACCTTGGAATTTACTGACATTACAGCATAGCGTAAGAAAAGGAACTGAGAAGTAGCAATTAGAGAGAGAGATCTAAAAGAGACAAATGTCACAAAAAATCAGGGAAGATAAGAGTTTGAAAAAGGAGGTCAGTGGCATCTTACGCTGCACACGAAGTGAGTAGCATGGGGGCTAGAGGAGGGGGCAAGTAGGAGTTCACTGGTCATCTTTAAGAACATTGGTTAGGGAGATGTATAATGCTGTCACATTTTGTCATTTTATCCCCATTTGTCTTAACAAGTATTTTGTAAAAACAGGTATGTAGAATCTTGTGTTTGTTCTCTAAATAGTATTTTGAATTTCTATTCATTATTTTCTTTTGCAAACTTTGCTAGATTCCTTCCAATTCTTAATTAAGAATTAATTCATTTTTCAGTGACTTAACTCATTTCTCAAAAATCCTAGTTGGTTCAATTTTTTAAAACCTACTGTTTCTATCTTGTTGAGTAACAGGCAGGAATTAGGCAAAGAGTATTGTATTCTAATTTGGGACGTTTTTAGGGGAGAAAGAAGCAGGTCCTTTTTCTTTTGCCATGTTTAGGTAATAATTAATGATAAATTCAGACAGCTGCCCTCAAAAGTTATATCTGAAAAAAATCCCACTTTAAATACATGAGTATTTTTGGTGGGAATACATTTCTGAGTGAAAGTAGCACAAAATTATGATTTTTGCTAAAGTATGTGGCAGTCTACAATAAAGCCTATACATTTTAGGCAAATTTGGGAAAGTATGGATATAACTCAACTGAGTCTTACTTCACTCCCTTTTCACATTCACCCCTAAATGCTGTGAAGATTTTGAGTTGTTTACCACATTTCACTTGTGCATTATGGTATTGTTTGTACACATCAGTTTGTACATATGGTAATGTACATATGGATGTTGTGATGCACAATTTCCTAACCTGACTTATTCATGCTCTGTGTAGAATACGCTGCAATGCATTTATGGTTCCAACACTTGTTTCCACACCCCCTGTTAGCAGTCTACTCTCTAGAGCATTTATTTTGTTAATCTGGAAGTGCTGGAGGTGTGTCTCTGTTGTTTATTTTTGTTACTAGTGAATCATATTCTTTTGGCCCAAAAATGTAATGGTACCTAACCTTGTTTAAAGCTAGGCAACTATTTTAAGGCTAAAGTAACAACAACAACAAAACTTTCATAGATTGTGAATTTATCTTATACACCCATATGTATACATACCTGCCTATATACACAAAAATCAACACACATAACCAATGGCAATCCTTCCAAAATCTAAATGCAATTAGAAAAAGAATAAATAAACATATCATCATAAACATAGTCATAATACTAATATATTTAATTTCAGTAAGGATTTAAAATTCTCCAATGGCTTCGGGTATTTTTTTGAGAGTAGGAAAGTAACAAGTAGGGTGACTGTGTTTTTACCATTTTTTCTCAGCCTGAAAGAGTCAAAGAATGTTTGACACAATGTTCCTGAAAATTGGTGTCTTGGTGTCTTATGAGGTGCATTTTGAACATCTCATTCATTTATTCAACTAATATTTATTGTGCACTTAATTTGCACCAAGAAAGGTCGTCATATTCTGTATTCACTTTGAAGATTTTTAGTTAACTTTCCTCTCTTTCATTTTACACACATTCTTACATTTATTTATTTATTTATTTATTTATTTATTTATTTATTTTTTTTGAGGCGGAGTCTCGCTCTGTCGCCCGGACTGGAGTGCAGTGGCCAGATCTCAGCTCACTGCAAGCTCCGCCTCCCGGGTTTACGCCATTCTCCTGCCTCAGCCTCCCGAGTAGCTGGGACTACAGGCGCCCGCCACCTCGCCCGGCTAGTTTTTGTATTTTTAGTAGAGACGGGGTTTCACCGTGTTAGCCAGGGTGGTCTCAATCTCCTGACCTCGTGATCCGCCCGTCTCGGCCTCCCAAAGTGCTGGGATTACAGGCTTGAGCCACCGCGCCCGGCCCATTCTTACATTTATTAGTTTATTTATTTATTAGTTTATACTCTTCCTTATTAGTTTGTTTATTGATGTTTTCTTTATTTAAAACCTGTTTCATTAGAATGTGTTGTGGGCTAAATTTTGTTCCCCCAAAATTCATATGTTGTAGTCCTAACCCCTAATGTGACTGAATTTGGAGATAACAACCTGTGGGGAGGAATTAAGGTTACGTGAAGTCATAAGGATAAGGCCCTAATCTGATAGGATTGATAGGATTGGTGTCATCGTTTCTTTTCTTTTCTTTTCTTTTCTTTTTTTTTTTAGGCAGAGTCTTGCTCTGTCGCCCAGGCTGGAGTGCAGTGGCACAATCTAGGCTCACTGCAACCTTTGCCTCCTGGGTTCGAGCAATTCTCCTGTCTCAGCCTCTCAAGTAGCTGGGATTAAAGGTGTCTGCCACCACGCCTGGCTAATTTTTATTTTTAGTACAGATGGAGTTTTGCAATGTTGCTCAGTCTGGTCTTAAACACCTGACCTCAGGTGATCCGCCCACCTTGGCGACCCAAATTGCTGGGATTACAGGCATGAGCCATTGCGCCGGGCCAGGATTGGTGTCCTTATAAGAAAAGGAAGAGACACCAAAGAGCACTTTCTTTCATCTCATGCACAGTGGAAAGTCCATGTGAAAATACGGCAAGATGGCAGCCATCTACTAACCATCTACAAGGAAGAGAGGTGGTTTCACCAGAACTGAACCTGACAGCACCTTGATCTTGGACTCCTAGTCTCCAAAACTGTGAGAAAATACATTTCTGTTTGTTAAGCCTGTGATACTTCAGTCTGTGATATTTTATTATGGAAGCTCAAGTGGACTAACCTGGAATACATACATATCAAGAAAAAAGGGGTAAATCTATTTTAACAAGCTGGTGAAAAATTAAATCAAGATATTAGGCCAAATGCCATAAATCCCAAAATGACAGAAAAAAATGTTGTGAAAACTCTACAGTGCTAGAAAGCAAGACATTGCCACCAGTAAGCCAGAAAATTTGAGACATATCTGAAAGATAGAAAGCATATGGGTTCATATGTTAGCTCATTTAGTGCTCACAGTTGTAAAGTGCTCAAAACAGCATTGATGTTAATGAAGAAAACCATCATTCAAAACAGTCACAGTAGATGTTCGTTGCAAAGTGAGAGGGTTCTGGGAGAGTTTTACCCTTTGAGGAAGTGAATACAAGGGGCCAGAAGGGGCCATAGTCAACCACTGGGGTGATTCTACAGCAATTGCATTCAGAGTAACGAAGTAGGTTGTTCTCCTTTTGACCAAACCTGCATTCAGTTAATAAGCGCAGAAGCGTTTTCCTCTAGGCGGTGAGAGGGAATTTGGACTAGAGAAGCAGAGCTGTATCTTAGGAGGATGGCAACAATCAAAAGGAATGGGGGACTCTATGCCCAGACAGTGAGTTGGTCTTATACTACTCTTGACAGTGGTCTTCCCTCACAGTGTAGAAAGAATACGGTCAACTGAACATCATCTACAGCAATGGCATACCAAGTTGTGGGGTGACGAGGGGAGGTGGAGTGAGAGGAGGTTGTGGGACTCATCTTCCCCAGGTGTAGGCAATAAATGGGAGACATTGTCTGTAGGAAGTTTAAAAGAACTCCTAAAACACCTAAAAGTTGGTTTGATTGTTATTATTGCCATGTGCTAATAATTCTTAAAAACACTGATAAATGCTTCTACCCCCAAGGTAAACTGCTCCCACTGTTTGCTCTGTGTCCACTACAAATCTACACAAGTTATAGGGACAATTTCGAGTACAAAGATGATCACACAAACCCCAAATTACCAAGCGATTGCATGAAATCACTACTATGAGAAGCACTGAAGAAAACACATAAAAAAACCCCCAGTATCTAAAGAAACAGAATAACAAAGCTGATGACATGTTTTAAAAGCTTGATATCTTCATAAAGGTAAGAAAAGATACCTATTATATGTTGATTGGGATAGTTTATTGCAAAAGGGAATAGATAAGAGACTTGAAGATAAAAAATTGATTATCCAAAAAACAAATAACAACAACAACAACAACAACAAAAAGATACGAGATTAGCTAAACTACAGAATGAACACAACAGAAGAGAGAATAAGTGAGTTGAAGAATTTTAGAGTGTAGAACAGGACAATGGGTGTAAAAGTATGCAAAGAAAATAAGACAGGACTGAAGTTACATCAGGTAAGAAAGGCATATGGAGAACAGATCTAGAAGTTACAACACCTGCATAAATTCCCAAAGGAGAGAATAGAGGAAAAAGAAGATAAATCAAAGAAACTGTAGAGAACATTATGCAGAGCTGAAGAAATGTACAAGTCTTCAGATGCAAAGAGGTCATGAGCGGTGAGTGAGATGAAAAAGAGAAAACTCAAATTTGGCACAACTCTTCCTTGCTAAGAAAGCAGAAAATTCCATTTTTGTGTGAGCTATTCAGTGGTGGCTTCTTCCTTTTGCACTGGGAATATCATGTAAAAGGTAAAAATGTTTAAAAAGAGAAAGCAAATGAAGAAGTTGAAATCTTTCTTAGTGTAGTGTGTAGAGCTCTGTGAAAGTTTTATTGAGAAATTTAGTATAGGTCTTCAGGCTAAAGCAGATCTGCTGACCTTTTCCTGAATCTAAATTTTGGAACCACATAATGAAGAGAAATATGCTATTTCCACATGTCAGACTGTGGGTGTACTTACCCACCTACCTATCTTGAGTGAGGACTTCCTCTAAGAAGTAATTCATGCCCAGATGGACTTACTGAATGGCAGAAGGAAACACCTAGAGAAAAATAAGTCCTGATTTCTTGCCTTTGAGGCGAAGCAATCCCAACCACTACTAAACAGTGGTGGATGAATATCTTGGCTTCTGACCAATTAGGTCAGCAGCTTCTCCAGCTATGAGTAAATTGGGAATGAAACAGGGGATAGCAAGAGGCCGGTTTGACAGGGGGATTGTAGAGGTACTTCAACTCCCCAAAACAAATATCAGTGCTTCCGAGGTTGATTTGTCATTGCCTCGGTAGCAGGATGTGCGGCTGGAGTCTGGAGATAAAAGCAGAAGTACATGATGCAGAGATTGTCTTCTTTCATTGCAATGCCAGGAGAGATATGTGAAGAGCTCCTGGAAGGGAGGGATTCCATTCAAAACAATTCAATCATCTAAATGCAAACGGAGGACATTTGTACAAACAGGGAAACCAAGAATGTCCGAGTCAATAACGCAAAATCGCATGTGAGCCTTAGAGAAACCAGAATGAGCACAGACAGAAGGAAATCAGAGTAGGGAAGGGGGAAGAAGTCAGGGTGTCAATAAACAGAAATGTGGAGTAAGGTCCTGCTTCTGCACATTGGGATTCAGGACTGTAAGACAGAGGTCTGAACTCTGGTGACCTGTGTGTAGTTGAGGTCAGCTGTCAGAGCCCTGGAGCACCACGCTCCCAGTTTTTGACCATCTAGAAATTAGAAGGTTCAGTGCCTGACTGGGAAAATTCTTGGGTCGATTCTTCTTTAAGAGTGAGTGGGTAGTAAATGGTTTTCAGAATTATACTTCCTTGACTGGAAAATATTTACACAGCTTCTTTCTCTGAAAGCGTAGAGAGAGACATCATTTTTATTTCAGGTAAAGAATTAACAGCACCTAATAAAGAAAGAATGGAGAATGAATATTCAGTTTGATGTTAAAATAAAGGAGAGTATAGTGCATATATTTAAGAGATATTCTGAGTGCCAAATTAATGTCTGGTTCTTTTTCTTCTTCTTCTTCTAAACAAAAAGCCAGGAAGATACATTGAGTTGGTCTGAATGCACTAAAGAGCCAAACTAAGCATACCCAAGCAGGTCCTGGATATGTGGGTGAAATTTAAATGTTTTTTGATCTTCAAACCACTAAATGAAAGATGATGGAAATGTCTATTAGAAGTAGATTAACAAAAAAGAGTAAGGCAAAAGTAAACGAATTGCTGATAACTGCTGAAACTCAGCAAGAGAACTGTACTGACTGACTCTATATTGAAACTTTCCTTGAGATGCAAACAGATGGTAATAACTTTTCTTCATTTTTTAGGAATTATATTTTCATGAAGACATTTATACTGACCAGGTCACTGTCATAAGTCTTGACTGGTGTCAGTTGTCTGCTGCTGGGAACAGACCTGCAGGATATTCATGTACCATTAAAAAGCTACCAAGTGATTTTTGACAAAGATACAAAAGCAATTCAAAGGAGAAAAGATAGCCTTTTCAACAAATAGTGCTGAAGCAACTGGACCGCCAGAGGCAAGAAAAGTAAGCTTCAACCTAAGCCTACACCTTATACAAAAAATTAACTCAAAATGGATCGCCGACTTAAGTGGAGCACATAAAATTATATTTATGTTTTAGAAAACAATAGGGATAAGTTCTGGAACTATGACTGGCAAAGAGTTCTTAAATTGGACACTAAAAATACAGTTCATAAAAGCAAAAATCAATGAGATTGCACTTGGTCAAAATGGGAAACTTTTGCTTTGTGAAAGATATTGTTATGTTAAAAGCATGAAAAGGCAAGGTACAAGCTGCAGAGTGGGAGAAAATATTCACAGACTACCTATCTGACAAAGGTCTAGTATCTAGAGTATAAAGAATTCTCAAAATTCAACAGCAAAATACCAAAACAATCTAATTATGAAGTCGGTAAAAGACATGAACAGACATTTCACAGAAAATGATATTCAGATGGAAAACAAGTACATGAAAAGGTGTCTTGCATCATTAGCTACTGGGGAATGCAAATTATAATCACAATGAGCTATAACTACACATCTATCAGAATGGCTAAAATGGCTAAAATAAAATGGCTAAAATAAAAAATAGTGACAACACCAAATGCTGGCAAGCCTGGAAAGAAACTGGATCAATCAAACACTGCTGCTTGGAATGTAAAATGGTACAGTCACTCTGGAAAACAGTTTGACAGTCTTATAAAGCTAAACATGCAATTATCATATGACCCCTATAATTATACTCCTGGGCATTTATCCTGGAGAAATACAAACTTTGTGTTTGCACAAAAACTTGTGCACACATATTCGTAGATTTATTTGAAATAACCCCAAACTGGAAGTAACCTGGATGTCTTTCAATAAGTGAATGGTTAAACTCTGGTACATTCATTTTTTTTAGCCAAAAAAAAAAAAAAAAGGAATAAATTCTTGATACACACACAATTTGGAAAGATCGCTGGAGAATTATATTGATTAAAAGCCAGTCTCAAAATATTATATACTGTATGATTCAATATATAACATTCTTGAAATAACAAAATTGTAGAGATGGAGAATAGCGATTGTCAGGGATCAGGTTTGGGTGTGGTTACAACATTGCAACATGAGGGATCTTTGTAGCATGGAATTTTGTATTTTGACTCTGGTGGGGGGATACGTGAGCTTGCACAAGTAATAAAATTGCACAAAACCAAATATGCCATACACAAACACACACGCATGGATGAGTACAAGTAAAACTGGAGAAATATGAATAAGATCAGTGGATTATCATTGTCAATATCCTGGTTGTGAGATTATTGTACTATATCTTTGCAAGATGTTACCATTGGGGAAACTGGGTAAAGGGTATATGGGATATTTCTGTATTATTTTTTACAACTGCATGCAAATCTATCCCCAAATTAAAATTTTAATTCATAGAAAAGGCCTCATTAACCCGAGGGCAGGCTGTTTGCTTAGTTATGCTAAGCATACTTAGGCAGAACCTGGAGTTCTATAACCTTGCCACTCAGAGTGGTCCACAGACCTGTCACACTAGCATCCCCTGAGAACTTGTCTGGGCCCCATCCTAGGCCTATTGAATCAGAATCTGCATTTTCACAAGCTCCTCAGTTAATTTATATGCACATCAAAGTTTGAGAAACATTGTTTCATAAGAGTACTCTTGCAATTTTATATTGTAAAATGTTGGCAAGAGCCATACTTCCTCCCCCGAAAGCTTAAGCATCCTTTCTCTTTTCTTGAGAGAAGGGTAAAAAGTCCTGAGTTTTCTGGAATGCTAGCTGTGTCTAGATCACTAATGATTCTTGCAAAACTCAATGGCTTTGTTAGGTCCCTTTCAGATAAATGAACCAAAGCCCGGTCTATCTTACTGAAAAGTTATATGAGCAGATAGGTGATAGAAGGTATAAACAAATTATGACTGAGTTAACAGAAGAGAGAAGTGAAAATAATTAGAACTCAATGTTTATTGAGCTTTAAATAGTGAGTATTTTGATTTTAAGAGGCAGAACTAGTCTCATAATGAATATCTTCTCTTTAAAAAATGGAGAACATTTAGAATACATGGAATACAACTAAATAAGAATATAGTTATTAGGGTTTTATGTTAGCAGTATGTGCCAGACGGTGAATTTGTTAGTATTTAAACTGAATGACACAAACTTAGTTTGCTTATATGTAAAGTAAAGCTAATATTTTACAGAGGAGAATAATGTATTAATAATAAACTATGGGAAAACACTTTGAATCTTCAAGAGGAAAATGTAGAAATGAAGAACACCATATGGTACTATAACATAAATTTCGAAGGCTATTCAGAGAGGCAGGCTACTCTCCTGATGAACATTGTCATCAAATTTTACAGTCCAAATTACTTACCATGTCTTGTGCAAATAATTTGTATAGTCTGTCACACACTATATTACACTGAATATTCAATTCAAATAGCCTAGTTTCTGAAGGGCATAACAGCATATAGCTGTAAAACTTACTCATAAATCATATGGGCATGGTTAATGGAGCTCACTGTTCGATCTATTTGTAGTCAGTACAGATCTTGGATGTGCATCATAGATTTTTATATAAATTTAGGACATCAACAGTCATATAAATTTGCATTTGCAACTTGATTTCTCTTAGTGAATGTGACAGAATCATCCCATTGGCTACAAGCAAACTGCAAAAGCAGTGTAAAAGATATTACATCCTTAAAATATTGCAGACACCCTACAGATCTGTTCTTTTTAATTTGATATTTGAGAAGAAGAGATAATTGCAAGCAAAAGTGTGTAAGAATCCTTTTGGAAACTGAAATCTGTACTTGGCTTTTTAGCAGTAACCTGAATACAGGGTGTTCTGCAATTGATAAGAGGCTGGGATTACTATGCTTCCTGCTGTGCTATCTGTGGTACTAGGTTCTTAAACTTTTTAATCAGGGGATAAGGTATTTGTCATAAAGGCTTTAAGTGTGACTATGGTGACATTGGAAGTAAGAGATCACAGTACCACAGCTGGAGAAAGGTATATTGCTTTTATATTTATGAACTAGATATTTGTATTTGCTTGTATGCAGGGAAAATTCAAGTTTTGTAGTGCCAGGAACTTACATAATTTTTATGTCTCTTTTAAAGAAAAAGAATAGAAAATTATAAATTCTAATTTCAATGTAGAATCTTCATTGAAAGAATCTGAAGCTTAAGCTTTATTAGCTTCATAGTAAAGTTATCTCTGAAGATGTTAAATATTGTTCAAAACACCAGTGTTTTAAAACCTACCATCCAGAGGTATCACTTCACACTCACTAGAATGGGCATAATAAGAAAAATGGACAAAAAGTGTTGGTGAGTTTGTGGAGTAACTGGAACCCTCGTACCTTGTTGGGAATGTGAGATGGTTCAGTCACTAAAGTATAAAAACCAGTTTGGCAGTTTCTCAAAAAATTAACCATAGAACATTCATAATAGCACTATTCACAGTAGCTGAAAGGTGGGCACCAGACAAATGTCCATCATTAGATAAACATACAATATATACACAATGAAGCATTATTCAGCCATATAAAAGAGTGAAGTACTGATACATGCTGTAACATGGATGAACCTCAAAAACGTTATGCTAAGTGAAAGAAGCTGGACACAAAAGGCCATATATGGTATGATTTCGTTCATATGAATAACCAGACAAGTTCATAGAGACAAAACACAGATTATTGAATACCAGGAACTGGGAAGAGAAGAGAATGGGAAAAAACTGTTTAATGGGTAAAAGATCTTACTTTAGAGTGATGGAAACTTTTTGGAACTAGACAGAGGTGGCGGTTGCACAACACTGTGAATGTACTAAATGCTGTTGTGAATGTATCAGTGCACTTTGGTTAATTGTGTGTTATATGAATTTCCCCTCAATCAATTACTTTGTAAAAGTCCACCACTGTTCATTCACTCAATAAACATTTATTGATGTATTAGGCCTTTGACTAGGAGCTGGAGATATAAAGACCTTGCCCCCAAGAAGCATAGCACAGTATAGGATAACCTTGTAGTGTGCTGAGTTCCAAGTAAAGTGTTTATAGAGTGCTTATTATGAAAGAGATATCCAAATATGTTAAGAAGATAAATCACATTACTTATTCTTAAATAATTTAATCTCAAAATGAAAAATACAATTACAGAATTGTATGACATTCACAATGAGTAACAAAAAAGGAATTATCAGGCAACCTTTAAAAACCAAACAGGGCTTCAGATTATTGCAAAAGTGGACGGGTTCAAGAAATGGAGGGAACTATGGGATGAAAATGAATAGAAGCATGAGGGTATGAAGGAGTTTGGATCTTATGGGAGCTAAGAGAGGACCAGGAGAGATATGTTTTGGGTGGTATTTGATTTCTTATTCTCTCAACTGGGAAGGTTTTTATTGTGAACCCAAACTAAGATGATACTCAATAAATTTTGTACGTTGATCCTTAATTTGTTCTCTAAAACTACATAGCACAAATCTAACCCCTCTTCCATAAAATGGACAAATACTACCTGAAGATCATCATAATTTCCTTCCCATCATGAGCCTTAATTTTTTTAGGATGCCATGTTACTGAGGATATTTGTATGTGGCATGATATTAAGGCCCCTTCGTTATCACTGTGGGTGCCTTTCCTGGAAGCACTCCTTTTGTCAGAGTCCCTTTCAAGATGCCAAGTAGCAAACAGAATACCACAGGCCTGCTTTATTTTATTTTATTTTTTTGAGACAGTTTCTTTCTGAAATTTATCAATTTCATCTAGATTTTCCAATTTATTGGCATGTAGTTCCTCATAGTAGCCTTTAATGATCCTTTGAATTTCTGCAGTATCAGTCGTAATGCCTCCTTTTTCATGTCTCATTTTATTTATTTGGATATTTCTTTTTTCTTAGTCTTGCTAAAGGTTTGTTGATTTTGTTTATCTTTTTTAAAAAACCAACTTTTCATTTCATTAATCTTTTTTTAAAAAAAATTCGATCTCATTTATTTCTGCTCTGACTCATTATTTGTTTTCCTGTACTGATTTTGGGTTTTACTTTCTCTTGCTTTTCTAGTTCTTTAATATAGTTGTTTACTTGAAGTTTTTCTACTCTTTTATGTAGGTGCTTATTGCTATACACTTTCCTCTCAGTACTGATGATTTCACCATATGCCATGGGCCTTGGTATGTTGTGTTTCCATTATCATTTGCTTCAAGCAATTCTTAAATTCTTTTCTTTTGTTTTTCATTAACCCATGGGTCATTCAGGAGCATTTTGTATAATTTCGATGTGTATGTATAGTTTCCAAATTTCCTCTTGTTACTGATTGTCAGTTTTATTCCATTGTGGTCAGAGAAGATAACTGATAAAATTTCATTTATTTTTTTAAATTTTTAAGGGCTTGTTTTGTGGCCTAACATATGGTCTACCCTTGAGAATGGTCCATTTGCTGAGGAGAAGAATGTGTACTCTATAGCC
The DNA here is from genome assembly GCF_000951035.1 of Colobus angolensis palliatus. NCBI lineage: Eukaryota > Metazoa > Chordata > Mammalia > Primates > Cercopithecidae > Colobus > Colobus angolensis. Next base: position 10,591,817 of record NW_012114710.1, on the reverse strand, counting down.
ATTGGATGAACTGTTCCATAAAAATTCATTAGTTCCATTTGGTCTGTGGTGCAGATTAAGTCCAATGTTTGTTGATTTTCTGTCTGGAAGATACATCCAAAGCTGAAAGTGGGGTGTTGAAGTCTCCAGGTATTACTGTATTGGGGCCTATCTTTCTCTTTAACTCTAATAATATTTGCTGTATATATCTGGGTGCTCCAGTGTTGTATGCATATATGTATATACACACACACCAATTTATATATATATATATATACATTTTTTTTTTACTTTTTATTTTTATTATTTGTTTTCTAAATTTCTTTTTATTTTTTAATTATACTTTAAGTTCTAGGGGACATGTGCACGATGTGCAGGATTGTTACATATGTATACATGTGCCATGTTGGTGTGCTGCACCCGTTAACTCGTCATTTACATTACGTATATCTCCTGATGCTATCCCTCCCCACTACCCCCACCCCATGACAGGCCCCAGTGTGTGATGTTCCCCACCCTGTGTCCAAGTATTCTCATTGTTCAGTTCCCACCTATGAGTAAGAACATGTGGTATTTGGTTTTCTGTCCTTGTGATAGTTTGCTCAGAATGATGATTTCCGGCTTCATCCATGTCCCTACAAAGGACACAAACTCATCCTTTTTTATGGCTGCATAGTATTCCATGGTGTATATGTGCTACATTTTCTTAATCCAGCCTATCATTGATGGACATTTGGGAACCTTTTATTTTCTAAGTGCTCAAAAATCACATTTAGTCATTGATTCTGGTGTTCTGCCAAAGATTTGATAAAGCTGTGTGACCTATAGTTTCCAGATTCTGTATCATAACCCTCTTTGAAAATGAATTCATTTATTTGTATACAGCAGATTCAAGTTATTTGTAAATGAAGATTCTTCTAAATGTCATTTGTTATTTAGATATTCTTTGAAAACCAAATATAAGTATAATTTTCATCAGGGCCAAATAACAGATTTGAATCTAACTTTGTATGAACGTTATTATGACTTTATAGTCTAGGGTAATTAATTCTCTTTAATGAGTGGAATAAAAAAGCACATTTCAAGCTTGTACTTGGTGGAGGCTTTAATTGGGGCAAGGACATTTTTATACAAAGAAAGAGAAAACAATCGCCTATGGAATTTGATTCCTTGCTCCATTCCCTTGCTAGCACCTCTCCACATGCTTGATGATATTTAAATTTCTTCTTAGGGAAAAAGCTTTCATCCCACAGTTAGAATCAGGCTTAACTTGCTTTTTGAAGAGGTAGTATGTAATTTGTGTTAAGATATAAATTACCAAGATTTTTATATCTTGAAACAGATTTAGATGATAGAGTGAAGTAGATGGTGGTGGTTAGTGGGAAGGGGTAGTTTGTTAGAGAGGGTATTAAGAGTTGGGATTTTCAATGTGAGAGAGGTGAAGGTTTGAAAATAAGTAAGAAAAGCACTTAAAGGATGAAGTCAAGGGCCTCTGAGAGCCAGGATGATAGATTCTATTTCACGTTTAACACAGGATCACCATAGACCAAAGCAAGTTTATAACTAAGGCAATGGAGATCATCTGTCTCCTCCCTTCCCCATTAATTGTGAACTTTAGTTTTATAAGCTCCTAAGAGGCAGAAAACAAGTCAGAGACTTGTCGTCTATTTGGGAGTATATGGCAAGTATTTATTTTCCTAGGTGCTGGGTTTATTTTTTTTCAGCTAATGACAGTTTTTTTTCACAATTATTAATCAATGATGGAGGAGGTGATCATTGGAATACACCTTTATATTTTGAAGGTTAGTAAAGTTACTCTCACAACTTGATTTTTCTTCTGAAAGCATGTTTTCAAGATCCTTACAACTGGAACCTCTTTTTTAAACTCCATCTATTGCATCTTAGTATCATATTGGAAATTATAACAGAATTTTTAAATCTTCTTCATTATAATCTTATGTAATAATTAATAATTTAGATATAAATTAATTGGCCATAATTTTATAAGTAAACAATAAAATCAAGACTATTGAATGTTGGCCAGGTGCAGTGGCTCATTCCTGTAATCCCAGCACTTTGGGAGGCCAAGATGGAGGATTGCTTGAGGTGAAGAGTTTGCGACCAGCCTGGGCAACATAGCGAGACCCCATCTGTCTCTCTCTCAAAAATAATAAATAAATAAGACTATTGAATGTTAATATATTGTATATAAGTACCATTTCCAATGAGCCATGTATTGGTACTTATGGATTCTTGTTGAATATGATATATGATGATGGCTCATGACAATGTCCTGACATCCACAACAATCAATACAAGGAAAAACTGCTGAAAGCTTTCAAGTTTTTCATTGTCTGAAAACTGCAGTTAGTTTGGATAGAAATTTAATTGCCCACACTTTCAATCTCATTGTATTATATCCCTTTTGCTAAATGTATAGGGTTGTCCAAGTATTTTATTTGAACAATGCTTATAATTTCCAATCTCTACAGGTGGTGAATTCTTTAATCTTTCTTCTTAGCCTCCCTAAGAGGAGAGACAATTGCAACCTAAAATACAGTTTATTTCCTTTCTTACTTTTTTTCTCCTTCCCATCCTCCCCTCTTCTCCTCCCTCTGTGATCCAATCTTCCTTTCTTTCTTCTTTTGCTTTCAATTCAAATCAAGCCAAATAAAATGGCAAGACCTCCACAAAATTTTGTTTAACATGTTCAATTTCTTTTTGAGTAATACAAAGATACTAACTTGCTATAATTTTTTATTGCAACTTCAAAGAAATGAGACCTAAGCATTTCCAAAACTAATTACTGCAGATTAAGAGCAACATTGTATGAGATGCAATGTTTATTTTTAATTGGTTTAATTCAGTTAACTAATACATACATCTGAAGCTCTTTATGCTTTTTTTCCTATTTGTCAGTGATACACTTACCTCTATCTGAGGCATTTGTGTGACATCTTAGGAATTACTAAAATATGTTGCCTGCCATTTTCAATTTTTTTTAATACTAATAACCATTCAACTAAACGTATGAAAATTTACCACTAGGAAATTTCCATGAATGAATACTTTCAACTAGTTGTATTTAAGTGATAGTCGTGGTAAAAATTCTGACATTTTTCTTAGAGTAAGACTTCTTTTTCTAATGTTATTTTCTATTTACAAAATGTCTCTTGGTTACAATTAACAAGATTAAATTGTTTAAATTCTACTTCCTTTCCTCCTCACATCTCCAATACCCTCCGGTTATGGTATGAATCAAAACCAGTGGACTGAACTGAAAGCAGATGGACTGGTAGACCAAGGGGAAGAAATTTTTTTTTTGAGACAGAGTCTTGCTCTGTCACCCAGGCTGGAGTGCAGTGGCATGATCTTGGCTCACTGCAACATTTATCTCCCGGATTCAAGCGATTCTCATGCCTCAGCCTTGAGTAGCTGGGATTATAGACTGTGCCACCACGCTTGGCTAATTTTTGTGTTTTTAGTAGAGATGGAGTTTTGCCATGTTGGCCAGGCGGGTCTTGAGCTCCTGGCCTCAAATGATCTACCAGCCTCAGCTTCCCTAAGTGCTGGGATAACAGGCGTGAGCCACTGTGCCCAGCAGGAAGGAATGTTTTTGAATCATTCTCAATCTTAATAGTTTCTGGATAATTATCATGGTCAATATAGTTTAAAATATAAACAATATTGCAAATATTGAATCCCAGCTCCACTAAAATCCCTGCCTCCACAGCCTAGAATAAATGCTTTAAGTTTTTATACTTTGGGAAGGTATGCAAATGAACCTGTTATTTTCTATTTTAATAGCTATGATCTCATAATTCCTTCAATTAAAATTTATGCACATAGTACCTATCCCTCTCATCTTTTAGATTCAGCTGTTCCTTGGCTACAGAAAAATCTCTGGCAAGCAGAAGGGTAGAGAGTATGAACTGGAACTTCAAATTTTTAAGTTTAAATTGGCAAAATATGTCAACATTGGTAATATTACAGAATGTATGGAATTTAATTTCTTTCAGTGTTAAAGTATTTCCTGAAATAAATATGGAGCTCTAACCCCAATAATAAGCCCTAAGTTTTGTGAAGTGGGGCACAGAAGACAAGCTTTGGAGGGCATCTCAGAAATCTTCTAATTCAATTGCACTTAAGAATCCTCTCTACATCATATCTAGATAAATAATTACTCAGTTTTTGAAGACAGGCTGTCTGTGGACTGCTTGAAGTAATTTAAAAGATTAGAAAAACAGAAAGATAACCGTGCAATAATGCATTGTTTATTATTTTTAAAATTCTTTCCCAGTGAAAGCCCGAACAGTGCAATAATATATTTGAAACATAGCTCTCTTACTGGACAATCACTATAATACTATCTCATGGTAGATTTTACTTTGTAAATAATTCAGTAGGTAACTACTGCGAAACGGTCACTCCCCCTGCAGTATTTTTATACTCATTTGTTATGAATTTTACCATTTAGGACCTTAAAAATTAGTTTTTAATGGTCAAAAAATGAGTAGTTATTATTGGGGACTTAGAAAATACCAAAAAGGTGAAGGAAAAGAAAAATATGAGTTTTAAGTCTACTATTCAGGGGAAATTATTATTAAAATTTTGGTGCATATTCTTTAAGTCTTTGTTTTATGTATCAGTTTGAAAATATATATTTGAGATTAGTTGATATGGACAGCCCTGTATTCTTCTTTTTGTTACTAACAATCGAACATGTTTTTGTTAATATAATTTTTTGTAAATATTTTAATTCTTGTGTAATAACACCTTTAATATATGCTATAGAAAGTTCTTTGCCTTTTCCTCACATTATAGCACATTGGAAAGTAACTATTTTTAAGGCCTTAAGAGGTAAACAGATGAAGCTGTTTGAGGCTAGATGCAACTGTCTTGTGGCACTGGCTGCACAGATAAATCTTGTTACCATTTTTGAGGGCTCGGAAGATCAATGAATCAGTAATCTGTTCTGCAGAGTGGCAGAATCCACTAGGAGGACAATTCTTCTTAAGGCTATTCTGTACTGTTCTATCATTGGGCATTTAAGCTGAATACACATTTTATATTATTACAGGTAACGAACACATTTTGTATTAATACAAATACTGCAACAAAGATGTTTTAATTATCATCTTTGACCATGAAGATTTTATACATTTGAGATTATTTCCCTGTAATAAATTCCCTCAAATAGTAGCATTGAATATTTTTGGATATAGATATTTATAAGAATCCTGAGACCTGCTCATTGGTTTTCTGAAGAAGTATCATTAACATTTGAGAATGTTTATTTTATTTCCCCTTCTCTAGCATTGAGTAGTATTTTAAAAACATTTCTGCTAATTTGGTAGCCAAAAATTGGCATGTAATTTTAATGAGCATTTTCTAGGTTACTCTCAAGGTGAATGCTTTCACATTTACTTATAAGTCACTTTTTTCTAACTTGTAAATTGTTGGTTTTGGAGTCATATTCTTTTTAAAAAATCTCTTTGTGTAAGCTTTTAATATATTATATATGTTAAATATTTTCTCTGTTTTTCATGTCTTGCTCTATTTTTTTAAAACAGGAGAGTTTTTATTTTGATGAAGTCTATTCATATTTGCCTTTGTCACTTCTTCCACCTTAGAAGTTCTCCATATATTTGATGAAGATTAATTTTTATATAATTTTAAAAAATTGATTTTACTTTTAACTTCATCCATATGAAATCTGTTAGGCTTTTTGGCATGCCATAAGGAGCTAAATACAATTTTCTTTCTTTCACATACAATTGTTTACCATCTAACACAATTTTAAAAATAATGTTTTATTTTCTTGTGATTTATAATGTCATCTTCATTTTTCTTTAGTACGTTGTGCTTTTTCTATTAATTAGATTCCTACTTAAAACAAGACTAATTAGTCTTTCACATATATCTAAATATTTATAACATGGAATTCTTTATTTATATCTTTATTATAGGGACTCTTTTCCTTCCACTTACAGGCATGGTTAAAATGAAAAAAAGAGTTTGTGTATTTTGTTGGTAAAGAAAAATGTAAGTGGAAGGAGGAGAGGAAAATAAGTGCTCTTTGATAATTTATTTTTCCCAGAATAGGAATTCAGTGAGTGCACACGATTTAATTGTTTTTCTCATCATTTCCATCTACCCCTTAGCCATCATTATCCTTCGATCTTTTTTCAGCTTTGCAATTGTTCTGTGTGGCTGCATGATGTCTAGTGGACTGGCACTAGAGGGCAGTGTGAGTGCATGTTTATGGGTGGAAAACTCGGCACTGCTCAAAGGCCGTTCTAAGCCGAGTTCAAGCTTTGTTGTAACTGATTGCTACTGTGCCTCTTCTTCTTAACTTAATCCATGCTTTGGTTCAGCAGCCTGTACAGTAGGATCCAGTGCTGGGGAGACTATTGCTTGTTGCCAGGGAGCTTGTACAACCAAATAAAGCCTCATTCAGGTCTTATACTGTGAATTTATTCATTCAGTGATTTGTGTTTTTCAACAAAGAATCAGTAGCTATGGTGTTATATCTGAGTGATTATAAGTCATTTTTACATTTGTTTTGTGGTATTTTTCAAATTTCCTATTGTGGACGTATAAATTACACTATGAGAAAGAATAAATATTATAAAAAGTAATATTTCTTATTATTTCTAGCAGTCAAAATTTATTGCAAATTACAGTTGGTCCATAAATGATGTAGAGGTTAGGGGCACCTGACCTCCTGTGTAACTGAAAATTGCATATGACTTTTGACTCCCCCCAAACTTAACTACTGATAGCCTACTGTTGGTCAGAAGCCTTACTTGTTCCTATCAATGGGCACATATTTCATGTTATATGTATTACATACAGCATTCTTAAATAAAGCAAGCTAGAGAAGAGAAAACGTTATTAAAATCATAAAGAAGAGAACATATATTTACTATTCCCTAAGTGGAAGCGGATCATCAGAAAGGTCTACATCCTATTGTCCTCATGTTGAGTAGGCTGAGGAGGAGCAAGAAGAGGAGAGATCATGTTACTGTCTCACGGATGGCAGAGAAGGAAGAAAATCCAGGGATAAGTGTTACCACAGTTCAAATTCTTGTTGTTCTAGGGTCAACTGAATTAAAGATTGTGTTTATGATGGGAATAGAAGCAGAAGAAAAATTCATTAGGCTGTATTTTCCTATCCTGTTAACCAGGGACGATAAAAATATGGCTGTAATGGAAATGGCAAACCTTGTTGTTTTCCCCACTTCTCTTAAGGCAATGCTCTGAAGGACTTCTGCCCAGGCTTTGGGAGCTACATCAGGGACTTGGAGGTTTCTCTCTAACTGATTGGCACTTGGTCCACCAAGGGACGCTGAGACAATGTCGGGGAAACTATAGCAGTCATGTGTTTCAAGCTGGAACTCAAGAGTACAATTTCTCACTGATTAGTTTCATAGTTCTTTTCATACAGCACTGGTCTTAAATAAATTATAATCTAAATTGAATTCTTTAGGCTATTTTGTCATCTGACTGTCAATTTTAACATTGTTACAATGGAAAAATGCATTAGGAGTTTCAAACAACTAGTGACTTGTAAAATATCGGTTTTTTTTTTTTTTTCTTTTTTTTGAAGTAACATCTGTATCATCAAAGGACAGAATGGTAGAAGGTCTCTTTCATTCAGGGGTCACCAACAACCCACAAACTAGAAATGTAGTATTAGAAGCTGTAGTTAAGGACTGATTGGCACTAAAAATTAGATTTAGAATGAATGTAAATTAGCATGTCTAAGCATTTAAAACTGACAGTCAGTAAACTCCTCCCTACACCTCTCAAAATACATCTTGGGAGAAGCAAATTGCCTAGGAATTCTAATTAACTGCTGAAGTCCTTTGCCAATATTTCACTTTAAGTTGAATTCTCATATGTATTTCTGTTAGTGAGTAGGCAGCTTTCTTCTTTGGCCAATTAAACCTAAGGTCTTGGAAGTTTTCATTTTCATCATTTAAGTTTTGTTTGGTCCTTCACTGTGTTTACTAGTCCAAATTATACTATGGACCAGTAAACTATTTAAATTCTCCAGAGCAAGTAAACTTCAGGTGTGAGTAAAAACAAAAGGTGCTGGCAGAGGACCCTCCCACCCCCCCACCCACAAATGTCCATGCTCCCATTCCTAGAACCTGTGAATATGTTACATTACATGGCAAAAGGAATGTTGCAGGTTACAGAGTTTAAAATGGGAAGATTATCCTGGATTATCTGGGTGTGCCCAATATAATCACGTAAGCCCCTAAAAACAGAAAATATTCTCTGGCTGCAAGCAGAAGAGATGCTGCAGACAAAACATTGTCACACCAAATACCAAAGACAGGCTGGATATCAGAGACATGGCCGACATGAGCGCCGGGCGTTCAGAGAGGAATTATAGCCTGAGTTACATCCTTCTGGGGTGGAGCTGCAGGTGGTTTACATATAGCAGCACAGGCTTTGGCCTTAGGTGGACAGTGAGACAGTAAGTTGCTGGGCTTTCTAAATTTGTATTTGCATCAATGCATGGAGTTAGTTTAAATGATGTGGATTATAGTATGTCACAGACTAGGAATAGTGGGTGATGCAGAACCAGATGCTCATCTGAAGAAATCAAGACAGAAATTTTTTCTGCTTCTGTTACACCTGGCTAACTTTTCACCTGGTCATTGATGAGGAAGACTTGTTAACTTCAGAACCTTCTTTACTGAGGCCCTACACTGACAGTGAGCTAAGTATGGTAATTTAATTGTCTTTTCTTATATAAATTAATAAACAAAACACAATTCATCTCATATTGTAGTTTATATCCTTCAGTGAATCTTTTAAAAATTATATTTATAAAGTAGGGAGTGAAGTACTTTTCCAGGTCTCGTTAAAACCCAATGTGCTGATGTAAGAAGAATAGATTGATGATTGAGTAAAGACTGCTATACCTAAGGAGGCGAACTAGGCAAACAGCCCCTCTCTTCCCCTCAGATTAATGTCTGAACAAGACCTATTTAAGTCTACATGAACCATATGTTACATTTTCAGTTCCTTTCAAAACACATGTTGGTACGGTTTAAGCAAAACATTCATTACTTTAAAAAATACCCTCTGCTTCTAATTTTAAAATCATGTGAGTAAATGCATTGCTCATTAGTGTGAGAAAAACACTGTATTGAGCTCCAAGTAGGTAAAAGTGCAACAGCCTTGAGAGCTCTTTCATGTGGTCACCAGTTGTATCTTAATCCTGGGGGAAGTAAAACCTTTCTCCAATTAGCTTTGCCCTGAATAGAAGGCTTGCTGTGTCCCTCAGCCTGGTACTTTTGTTACATGGGCTGATGCCTACTGAAGTCCAGACTTAAACCATTGTTTTCCTTTCATTTGAGTCTTAAATCATGTCCTAGACTCTGGAGGTGAACACTTAGGGCAATCAATCCCTGATTACAGTGCTTTCTCCAAATCTGGTTATCATATGTGTCATTAGAATAATTGCAGTTGAAACCAACAATTGTAGACAGGAAGTCAAATGCATAACTTCTACTTCTTGTACTTGTGGAATCAGTTAAAGCTTGAGGGTTCAATTTTGTTCTTGACCTCAAATAGCTTAAAAGTACATTAAATTATGAATTTTCTATGAACCATTCAAAAAGACTTGGTGGTATTTTGTGATAAAATATTATAAAATCAGACATGAAGTTTGATCAAATAAATGTATTCATGGAAGAGGCTCAGAGTTACTTGAGAGATATTAACTTGATAATATTTTACATTTAATAATTTAAGAATAAAGTCACACATTTATGGGAAGAAACATTATCTTCCCTCCAAAGTTACAAGGCTCTCATCCATCCATCCGTTCATTCATACATTCATTCAGAATTTATTAATCATAGGCCTATTATATGCCAGAAAGTCTTTTAGGAATTGAGAATATAGAAATAAGCTTAACAAAGTCCTATCTTTATATTTGAAGATACCTTACTTTTTAGTAAAGAGAGACAGATAATATAAACTTAAAAAATATAGAATATGTCAGGTGATGATAAATGCTATGAAGAAAAACAAAGTAAGGAAGACAAAGAATGAAAGATACTGGTATATTCTACAGAGTGCTCAGAAAAGGCCTCTCCAGTAAAATAACATTTGAGCAAAGACTTTGAAAGGAGTGAGGGTAGAATTATGCAGATATCTGGGGTAAGATTGTTCCAGAGTGGTTGGGTCAGAGTGAGAGAATGAGAGTGGTAGGAACTGAGGTTAAGGAGGCAGTAGGGGGTTACCAGGTTGAAGGCAGATAATATGGGGCTCTGTGGGCCATCATGAGGACTTCAGCTTTCACCTCGGCATGAGATAGGAAACCACTGAAGAATCTAGAGGAGAAAGGGATGATCTGCCCTTCAACAGGATCATCCAGGCTACTCTGGTGAATATAGAACATACGAGGGCAAAGAGGGGAAGCTAGGTGACCAGTTAGAAGGCTACTGCAATAGCTATGTGAGAGAGAGTAGCAGTGGAGATCTGAGATATGGCAAAGTCTAGATATAACACAAAGGAATAGCCGACAGAATTTGCCTTTGGATTGGCTGTATTGTAGGAGAGAGAAAATAGGGTGGATTTTTGGGTTGAGAAAAGAGAAGAATGAAGATGTCCTGCACTGAGATGGGGAAAACTGCAGGAGGAGTGGGTTTGAAAGAGGTAAGGGAAATTAAGAGTTGGTTTTGGACACATGCATTTTGCCATGTCTGATTCCACCAAGAGGAAATTTTAACTTGGCAGTTGGTAATTCCACCCAGGGTTCTGGGCAGAAATACCAACTGAAGATATAAATTTGGGAACCATCAGGGTATCAATGTTGCTTACAGCCACGGGACTGAATAAAATCACTTGCTAACAGAATCTAGGTAAAGAAGGGGTCTGAGGCTTGTGCTTGTGCCCTTTCAAGTTTAGAGGTTGGGGAGGTGAGGAGGAGCCATTAACGAATGGTGAGGAAGAGTGGCCAGTGAGGGAGGGCAGCAGTCAAAGGAGTGGGCTCTGGGAAGCCGGATAAAGATAGAAAGGAGAGGGAGATCAACTTCGAATAGTTGCTGGAAGGTGTAATAAAGCAGAACTGAGCAATGGCCATCAGTATACACTTGATCTTAGCCAAAAGGCTGAGAAGCAGTAGTCATCAGAGTAGAGGGCATTATTGACCTTGGGAAAAGTGAACAGAAGCCAATAAAAGCTTTTTTCTTTACTTTCTTTCTTTTTTTTTTTTTTTTTTTTTTGAGACAGGGTCTCACTCCGTCACTCAGGCTGGAGTGCAGTGGCACAATCACAGCTCACCGCAGCCTCGACCTCCTGGGCTCAAGTGATCCTCTTGCCTCAGACCTCCTAGTAGTTGGGACTGCAGGCATGTGCTACCATGCCTGAATAATTTATTTGTTTATTTTTGTAAAGATGGGATCTTGCCCTGATGCCCAGGCTAGTCTCAAACTCCTGGGTTTAAGTGATCCTCTTGCGTTGGCCAATAAATGCTTTCATAACAGTAGAAGCTGTGGAAAGGAATAAAATCCTGTCTGAAACAGATTCAGAAGAACATGGGCGTAGAGGAAGCAGAAAGAGTGACTATAGGTAACTGTTTCGAATAAATTTGCTGTAGTGGGAAATAGAGAAATAGGGTATGGCTGGTCACTTACGTACAGCCCAGGGAGGCATTTTGTTGCTATTGTTTAAATGTGGAAAATGCTACAAATTTACATGCTTATGGAAATGATCCAACAAAGAGAACAAGCTAGGTGTTGTGGGAGAGAAAGAGTGCAATTGCCACAGTGGTGTCTATGACTAGGCTAGAGAGGATTAGTACACTAATAAAGGAGGTGGCTTAGATGCAAGTTTGTTAGGTTCATTCATTGTTACAGAAGTAGAAGTTGATAAAATGGGTACTGACACAGACACATGTTACATTTGCTGGTGGAAGCACATGGATTTTTTTCTTCTAATTGTACCTATTTTGTCAACTTGTCCCCTGGCTACAGTTTCCTCTAGCATAGAGTAACACAGTTGTTTCTCTATTGTCTGTCAATGTCTTACAATCCCCAGTGCTTGGCTGAGCTCAAACAGCCCTGTTTCTGTGAGCCTGCTGCCCACATAAAGGGCATTGATGAACAGTTGCAATATGAACATCTGCAATGAAATGAATCATTAGGCTAGGTAGAAGCAATTTACCTAGCTGATTGTTGGCACGAAAACGAGTTGCTGGACTGTTACTTGTCTCAGCAGAGTTAGGATGAATATTTATTGGTATGGAATTATTAGACATTTAAGCTCTCAGTTTTATGTTTTACTGCATTGTACCACAAACTGTCCTGATACTGTGGGATGCTGGAAAAGTAACAACAGAAAAAATGAAAACATTACCTTTCATATAAAGGAAGAATGATCAAGCATTTTATGGCTAATGAAAACAGCCATATTTGAAAAAACATTCCTATATTTAAAACAAGAACAATATTTAAAGCTAAAACTATACTCATAAAATTTCCATCAGAAATTCAAAAAATTTGTATATGTTTTCACTTTGTGATTCCTCTTCTAGGAATCTACTAGAATAAAGCACATAATGTTTTATTCACAATGTGATTACCTTCAACTGTATGTATTAAGTGCCAGACCCTGTGCTAAACAGTTGAGATAAAATGGTCAGTCCCTCTGGGAATTGCCTCACTCTGGCAAATGAGTTAACCCGCATACCTTGGTTTGCTAACTCACAAGTCTCTTCCTTGTAAAGGAAGGAGACAGTATGGGGGTTTCTTGTAAACTGCCATTCTCCACCCTGGCCGCCACAGATTAGCTTACTTTTAGGTGGCTTGTAAGTGGTTTTCTCAACTTATCTACATAGTATTTATGCTGCTTCTTGAAAATCTGTGCACTGTAAATCAATGTACTACTTTTGCTATTTCCCATGCCTGAAATTATCTCCCACTAGGTGGAAATCTGTTTTCTTTTTCAAATGACTCAACTTTTTTGTCTGCTATTGCCACCAGGTGGGGAGATATCCCCCACTCTCCACCCCACCTCTACTCTTTTCCTCTCACCTTGTTCTTGTCTCCTGCTATTTACCAGTCCTAGGCAGAGCAATCACTTTCCTCCTCCCAAGAGGATGCAGATCTTAAGAAACACAGTAGTCATCTATTTATTCTCTCACCATGGGGAGCTTCCATTTTACCTGTTAGCCAGCTCTTCCAGCCATCATCAACCAATTAACTTTCAAATAGAATCAACCAGACTTTTCTAATTGATTCATATTTGGACTACTATGAATGAATTAAAGAGGTTGGCTACAAAAACATTCTATTACCATGGAAGACTGCTTGTTAAATACTGTCAGACAAAAAAAATACCTAAGATATAAACATCTACAAAAATTACAGTATAAAACAAAACCCTAATAAAGGCAACACTTATAAAAATAAGCTGGAAGGAAATGCAATAAAGTTAATTAAAATATAAAAATGATTCTTCATCTAGTTTTGATTCTTTCTTCCATAACTGCCTTATATTGGAAACAACATTAATGAATGTTTTTCCTGTTGACCACATGCCAGATTTTATAATGAAATCATGTGGTTTGACAGTGAACTTGTTTAGAACTTATCTATTCTTTCAAGGCAGAAATGGTAAACTGGTGACCTATAGCTGTGTTTTGTTGGATCTATCATTTGAAAGAATTTTAACTTATTTTGGTAGTATTGCAAAATATGTATTTCTAGATATTGGAGGTTTTTTGAATAAAGAAGATGATATGGTATCACTAGGCCCCCTTTTCCATATGGCAAGCCTCAGCTACATGGGTTCTTTGCAAAAGGAAGGACTTTTTGGTGCACTTAAGTTCACCTCTGCTTCTCTTTTCTACCTCCTGTCTCTTTTGTTATCAGGTTAACTCTGTTGTTTTAATATCTCCAATGTGCTTTATTCATGGATTTTTGCCTGCCTGCATCATAGAAATCTGAGATTGTTCACTCTTGTAATTTTCAAAAACTTTCAATCAACCAACCAATCAATCAGCACATGGGTCTCCTCACTTTGCTAAGAACACAAGAAGACCCATTTTTTTGAAAGTCTTAATTTAAGTGCCATAAAACAATACAGGAATTGTCAAATTTCCTTCTTTCTATGCCAAAAGAAAGGAAGGAGACTCAGGAGTTCTGTCAGCTCTGGTTTTCTATAGCAATAGGCAACCGAGCTGTCATCTCTCCATGATAAATAGTGAAGCAATTTTTGATAGGACCACAAACTGCCTGTAGTCTGGTTCCTCTCTCAGGGCCACTACACACACTCATAAAATTTTTGTCTTTTGTCTGCTGACTCATGTCTAACCACCTACCTGTAAAACACTCTTGCTGTTTCTGATCCTGGCCTGCTTCATCTTGGTACATCTAGTTTTTGGCAGCATTATTAATGACTTTTAAGAATAGAAAGCACAGATAGAAGCTCTAGCAGGTAGTTCACCACTCTATAGATATATAAGACATGTAATACATAGTTTATAAATATTATATATAATATACACTTATATATGTACTATGACTAATTACTTTTTTTGAGGTAGGGCCAGACTTTCAGATTGTACTTGTTTTGAGTACCAGGATCACTGTTTTACTTCTGGGATTACCTGATATATTGGTTACTTTAGGCTATTGGTTAAAGTATACTATGTTTCTGGTATTGAAGTTTGAAAAAAGAAAAATGAAATTGTGGTAGTAACATATGAAAGATATCAAGTTAATTAAATCGTTAACAATTTTAAAGTGCCTTAATAGCAAAGCAAAATTTAAATATCTGTTATCAATCCCAAAATAAACTTACCAGTCATCGGAGAAAGTGGCAATGAGCATTTTCATATCTGGGTATTTTGCTGATTCTTTCTTTTTTATTTTGGTTGTGATTTGTTTTGTAATGCAAAGTCTTTTTTATTTTTTAGGTAGTAAAGTTTATTAAGCTTTCTTTTAATTGCTTCTGAATTTTGAACTTTAGGACGTAATGTACATTTCTAAGCTATATAAGAATTAGCATTTTTCCCCTAGTATTTGTATAGTTTTATTATTTTACATTTAAATCTCTGGTTCATTGAGAATTTATTCTGGTGTGTGGCACAAGGGACAAATTCAAATTTAGATTTTTCCATATGACTACTTAGTTACTCCAGCACTACTTACTTAAATCCACCTTTTTCCTACAGATTTTAGACGTTAACCTTAATATACTATATTTTTTTATGTGCACTTACATCTATTTCTGTATTTTCTATTCTGTTCTATGGTTTGAGTCATGTGCCAATATCACACTTTTTAAATTATAGAAGTTTAAATAGGTTGTAATATCTGGTAGGAGTAATACTACATCTATTAGTCTTATTTTTCAGGGTTTTCCTGGCTAACTTTTTTTTAGATGAGGTCTTGCTGTGTTGCCCAGGCTGGCCTTGAACTCCTCTGCTCAGGCAATTCTCCCTTTACAGACTCCCAAGTAGCTAGGATTACAGGCATGTGATACTGCACCTGTCTTTCTGGCTATTTTTGCTCATCTGTTTTTTTTTTTTTCAAATGAACTTTATAACCAACTTAACTAGTTTAAAAAAAGAAAAAAGAAAAAAAAAAAAAAGGAGAGAGGAAAACCCTCCTGAAACAGAAAGGCAAAAACAAACACCTGACAGTATATTTATTATTCCTCAAGTTTGATGTTCATCATTTTCGTTGTTGTATTTCCAGTTTCCCTTTGATTTATGCTTTGATCTTGGAGTTACTTAAAGGTGTTTTAAATTTTAACTAATGGAGATGTTTTCTAAATTTTAGTTTTAAAAAATTAACCTCTAACTTTATTGCATAGTGGTTAGAGAATATTTTCAATATGATGGACAATCTTTAAAATTTTCTGAGACCTACTTTATGTTCTAGAAAAATGGTTCTCCAGCCTCGATTTACATTAGAATCACCTGCGAAGTTTTATGATCTGCTCATGCCTAGAACCCATTCCAGACCAATTAAATCAGTATTGCTGGGGATAGAACTCAAGCATTTGCACTTTTAAAGAGTTCCTAGGAGATTTTACAGTGCACTTTGGGCATGGTATATAGTCAACTTTTATATATACTCTATGTAAACTTGAAACAACTGTTTTCTTTAGGAACTAGCTACTGTGATATTCAAATATACTGTATCCTAAATGAATTTTTAAATCCTTGATCCATTCATAAATGAAGATAAATATTTTAAAATCATCCACCCTAAGAGTGTGGAATTACCAATTTCATTTTGTAATTGACAGAATTGCATGCTCTGTCTGTCATCTCTGATCTTATAATATTAAAACCATAAAAGTTTAGTATTTGGAGGTTAAAAATTCTGTTTTAATCTCATATTTGTCAAAGATATTTAACATGCATGTTTACTTAAGAAATTCTAAAATTAATCAATCTTAATTTTTTTGAATGTCAGTCACTCCTCTTTAGAAGAGATATTTTAATTCTTTCACACTTAAAAAAATATACTTCATTGTTTAGAGCAGCTTTAGGCTTACAGCAAAATTAAGTTGAAGGTATACAGATTTCTCACATACCTCTGACTCCACACTTGGCATAAACTTCCCCATTGTCAACATCCCCCAAGAGAGTGGTACATTTGTGACAATTGATAAACCTGCATTGACATATCATTATCACTCAAATTCCATAGTTTACATTACGGTCCACTCTTGGTGTTGAACATTCTATGAGTTAGGACAAATTTATAATGACATGTATCCATCATCGCAGTGTCACACTGAGTTGTTTCACTGTGCTAAAATCCTCTAGTTTTTGCCTATTTGTCTTCCTAACCCCCCAGTCGCAGGCAACCACTGTTTTTTCTTCTTTTTTGTCTTCACAGTTTTGCCTTCTCCAGAATAGCTGTAATCATAGAGTGTGTACAGTGTGTAGCCTTTTCAGATTGGCTTATTTTTCTTTTGAGATGGAGTCTCACTCTGTCACTCAGGCTGGAGTGCGGTGGTGCAATCTCAGCTCACTGCAACCTCTGCCTCCTGGGTTCAAGTGATTCTAGTATTTTAAATTATATTCACCCCAAATAATATTCTACATATAGTTTGCCATATTGCTAGAAATATGTTAGCAATAATGATTAAAAATGAATTGACAGGGATTGTGGAGAAGATGGGAGATAGGAGGCAGGACAAGTTTGCAGCTCCTGCTAGGACGGACAGAACAGCATGTGGAGACTCACATCATGATCTTTTGCACCAAGAACTGCCACAGGAACATATCAGGAAAGTTGAGAGAATCCACAGACCTTTGAAGGACATTTCAGGGAGATGCCAAAAAACTGAGTCTATTGCTTTCTCAACGAGGAGACTAGTGGTCTGGGCAAGTTCTCAGTCCTGGTCACCGGCTGCCTGGAAATAGACTCAGTGCTATTGGTGGGGCACTGTGGGAGTGAGAACGGCCTTTAGGACTGCGGGCTGCGTGGGAGCAGGGTGAGGCCTGTGACTGCTTTCCCCTCTTCCCTGGCAACATGTATGACTTAGCAGAGGCAGCCATAATCCCCCTGGGAATATAACTTCTTTGGCCTGGGAACTACACTCACATTCCCTACAACAGCCACAGCAAACCCCACCCGAGGTGAGTCTGAGCTCAGAAACACCTAACCCTAACCCCACCTGGTGGTCTTTCTTTACCCACTCCGTTTACTGAAGACAAAAGACGTAATCTCTTTGGAGCTCTATGGCCCTGCCCACCACCTAAAAAACCTGAATACTTAACCCGGCAACCCTAGGGCAAGTTTGCATCCTCTCCATACCCTATAGTACTGCAGCTGATGCTCTCTTGAAAGCACCATCTCCTGACTGGAGGCCAACCAACACAAAATTGGCACAACTGAAAAAAATACAACCAAGGACCCGCACAGAGTTCACTTCACTCCCCTGCTACCTCCACTGGAGCAGGTGCTGGTATCCATGGCTGAGAGACCTGAAGACGGATCACATCACAGGACTCTTTTCAGACACTCCCTAGTACCAGCCTGAAGCCCTGTAACTCCACTGGGTGGCCAGACCCAGAAGGGCAAAAACAATCACAGCAGTTCAGCTCTCAAGAAGCCCCATCCCTAGGGAAAGGGAGCAATTACCACATCATGCGAGTACCCCATGGTACAAAATAATCTGGCAGCCCTTGGGTCCCAGATCTTCCATCTGAAATAGTCTACCCAAATGAGATGCAACCAGAAAAGATCACACCAGCTCACCAGCAATGGATCTAAACCAAGATGAAATCTGAATTGCCAGAAAAGAAATTAAGGTCGATTATTAAGCTAATCAAGGAGGCACCAGAGAAAGGTGAAATCCAACTTAAAGAAATAACATGATATAGGATATAAAAGGAAAAATAATAGGTGAAATAGATAACATAAAGATAACATATATTTTAAAAAGTCACAACTTCTGAAAATCAAGGACACACTTAGAGAAAAGCAAAATGCACTAGAAAGTCTCAGCAATAGAATCGAACAAGCAGGAGAAAGAACTTCAGAGCTCAAAGACAAGGTTTTCAAATTAACCCTTCTGACAAAGGAAAAAATAATACAAAAATGGACACTGCCTCCAAGAAGTCTGAGACTATGTTAAGCATCCATACCAAAGAATAATTGGTGTTCCTGAGGAAGAAGAGAAATCTAAAAGCTTGGAGAACATATTTGAGGGAATAATTCAGAAAAACTTCCCCGGCCTTGCTAGAGATCTAGATGTCCAAATACAAGAAGGTCAAAGAACACCTTGGAAATTCATCGCAAAAAGATCATCCCCTAGCATATAGTCATCAGTTAATTTAAAGTCGAGATGAAGGAAAAAATCTTAAGAGCTCTGAGGCAAAAACATCAAGTTACTTATAAAGGAAAACCTATTAGAGTAACAGTAGATTTCTCAGCAGGAACCCTTCAAGTTAGAAGGGATTGGAATCCAATTTTTAGCCTCCTTTAACAAAACAATTAGCAGCCAAAAATTTGTATTCAGTGAAACTAAGCATCATGAAAGAAGGAAACATGCAGTCTTTTCCAGACAAACAAATGCTGAGGGAATTTGCCACTACCAAGCCAGTACTAAAAGAACTGCTAAAAGGGGCTCTACATCTTGAAATAAAACCTGAAAATACACCAAAATAGAACCTCCTGAAAGCATAAATCTCATAAGGTCTATATAACAATAACAATAAAAAAGCCAATGTGTTCAGGCAACAAATAGCATGATGAATGGAATAGTACCTCACATCTCAATACTAACATTGAATGTAAATGGCCCAAATGCTCCACTTAAAATATACAGAATGGCAGAATGGATAAAAACTCACCAATAAAGTGTCTGGTATCTTCAAGAGACTCACTTAACACGTAATGACTCACGTAAACTTAAGGTAAAGGAATGAAAAAAGATATTCCAGCAAATGGACACCAAAAATGAGCAGTAATAGCTATTCTTATATCAGACAAAACAAACTAAAGCAACAGCAGTTAAAAAAGACAAAGAGGGGCATTATATAATGGTAAAAGGACTAGTCCAAGAGGAGAATATCACAACCATAAATACATATGCACCTAACACTGGAGCTCCTACATTTATAAAAAAATTACTACTAGACCTAAGAAATGAGATAGACAGCAACACAATAATAGTGGGGGACTTTAGATTGGGCATGGTGGCTCATGCCTGTAATCCCAGCACTTTGAGAGGCCAAGGCAGGTGGATCACTTGAGGTCAGGAGTTTGAGACCAGCCTGGCCAATATAGTGAAACTTCATCTCTACTAAAAATACAAAAAATTAGCCAGGTATAGTGGCACGTGCCTGTAATCCCAGCTGCTGTGGAGACTGAGGCTGGAGAATTTTTTGAACCCGGGAGGTGGAGGTTGCCATGAACCAAGATTGTGCAACTGTACTCCAGTTGCTCTGTCTCAAAAAAAAAAAAAAAACAAAATAGTGGGGGACTTTAATACTCCACTGACAGAACTAGACAGGTCATCAAGACAGAAAACCAACAAAGAAGCAATGCACTTAAACTATGTCCTACAACAAGTGGACTTAATAGGTATTTATAGAACATTTTACCCAATAACTGCAGAATATACATTCTATTTATCAGCACCTGGAACATTCTTCAAGATAGACCATATGATAGACCACATAACAAGTCTCAGTAAGTTTAAGAAAATTGAAATTATATTAAGTACTCTCTCAGACCATAGTGGAATAAAATTGGAAATCAACTCCAAAAGGAATCCTTGAAACCATGCAAACACATGAAAATTAAATAACCTGTTCCTGAATGATCATTAGGTCAACAATGAAATCAAGACGAAAATTTAAAAAATTCTTTGAACTGAATGATAATAGTGACACAACCTATCAAAATCCCTGGCATACGGCAAAAGTGTTGCAAAGAGGAACATTCATAGCATTAAAGGCATATATCAAAAAGTCAGCAAGAGAACAAAATGACAATCTAAGGCCACACCTCATGGACCTGGAGAAACAAGAAAAAACCAACCCCAAACCCAGCAGAAGAAAATAAATAGCCAAGATCAGAGCAGAACTAAATGAACTTGAAACAAACAAACAAACAAACAAAATACAAAAGAGATGACACAAAAAGCTGGTTCTTTGAAAAGATAAATAAAATTGATAGAACATTAGTGAGATGAACCAAGAAAAGAAAAGAGAAGATTCAAATAAGCTCAGTTAGAAATAAAACAGGAGATATTACTACTGATACCACAGAAATACAAAAGGTTGTTCAAAGCTGCTATGAACACCTTTACACACACATAAACTAGAAAACTTAGAGAAGATGGATAAATTCCTGGAAATATACAACCCTCCTAGATTAAACCAGGAAGAAATAGAAACTCCTAACAGACCGATAACAAGCAGTGAGACTGAAATGGTAATAAAAAAAATTGCCAACAAAAAAAGTCCAGGATCTGATGGATTTACAGCTGAATCCTATCAGACATTCAAAAAAGAGTTGGTACCAATCCTATTGATACTATTCTACAGGACAGAGATAAAGAGAATTGTCCTTAAATCATTCTATGAAGCCAATAACACTCTAACACCCAAACCAGGGAAGGACATAACAACAACAACAAAAACTACAGATCAATATCCCTGATGAACACATATGCAAAAATCCTTAACAAAATACTAGCTAACAAAACCTAACAGCATATCAAAAAGATAATCCACCATGATCAAATGGGATTTATACCAGCGATGCAGGGATGATTTTTCATTCATAAGTCAATAAATGTGATACATCACACAACAGGATTGAAAACAAAATTACGTGATCATCTCAGTAGATGCAGAAAAACCATTTGACAAAATTCAGAATCGCTTTATGATTAAAACCCTCAGCAAAACTGGCGTAGAAGGTACATACCTTAAGGTAATAAAAGCCATCTATGATAAACCCACAGCCAACATTATAACAAATGGGAAAAAGTTGAAAGCATTCCCCTTGAGAAGTGGAACAAGATTAAAATGTCCACTTTCACCACTTCTATTTAACATAGTACTGAAAGTCCTAGCCAGAGCAATCAGACAAGAAAAAGAAATCAAGGGCTTCCAAATCAGCAAAGAGGAAGTCAGACTGTCACTATTTGCTGATCATATAATCTTATATGAAGAAAACCCTAAAGACTCACCCATAAAGCTCCTAGAACTGGAAAATGAATTAAGCAAAGTTTCAGGATACAAAATTAATGTACACAAATCAGTAGCTCTGCTATACACCAACAGTGACCAGGCTGAGAATCAAATCAAGAACTCAATCCCCTTTACAGTAGCTGCAAAAAGTAAAATAAAATACTTAGGAATATACTTAATAAGGAGGTAAAATACCTCTACAAGGAAAACTACAAAACACTGCTGAAAGAAATCACAAACAACACAAACATGGAAACACATCCCATTGTGGAAATGACCACACTGCCAAAAGCAATCTACAAATTCAGTGTGATTCCTGTCAAAAATACCACCATCATTCTTCACAGAACTAGAAAAAACAATTCTAAAATTCATATGGAACCAAAAAGAACCCGCATAGCAAAAGCAAGACTAAACAAAAGAAACAAATCTGGAGGCATCACATTACCCAACTTCAAGCTATGCTATAAGGTCATAGTCACCAAAACAGCATGGTACTGGTATAAAAATAGGCATATAGACCAATTGGACTGAATAAAGAACCTAGAAATGAAGTCAAATACTTACAGCCAACTGATCTTTGACAAAGCAAACAAAAATGTAAAGTGGGGAAAGGACATCCTTTTCAACAAATGGTGCTGCGATAATTGGCAAGCCACATGTAGAAGAATGAAACTGGATCCTAGTCTCTCACCTTATACAAAGATCAACTCAAGATGGATCAAAGACTTAAATCTAAGACCTGAAACCATAAAAATTCTAGACGATAACATCAGAAAAACCCTTCTAGACACTGGCCTAGGAAAAGACTTCATGACCAAGAACCCAAAAGCAAATGCCACAAAACCAAAGATAAATAGGCGGGACTTATTAAACTAAAAAGCTTTTGCACAGCAAAATACATAATCAGCAGAGGTAACAGATAACCCACAGAGTGGGAGAAAATCTTCACAATCTATATATCTGACAAAGGACTAATATCCAGAATCTACAAGGAACTCAAGCAAATCAGCAAGAAAAACAAACAAACAAACAAACAAAACCCTGAAACAATCCAATTAAAAAGTGGGCTAAGGACATGAATAGACAATTCTCAAAAGAAGATACACAAATGGCCAACAAGCATACGGAAAAATTCTCATCATCAGTAATTATCAGGGAAATGTAAATCAAAACCACAATGCAACACCACCTCACTCCTTCCATAATGGCCATCATCAAAAAATGAAAAAAAAAATAGATGTTGGCATGGGTGTGGTGAAAAAGGAACACTTACACTGTTGGTGGGAATGTAAACTAGTTCAACCACTGTGGAAAACAGTTTGGAGATTCCTTAAAGAACTAAAAGTAGATCTACCATTTGATCCAACAATCCCATTACTAGGTATCTAACCAGAGGAAAATAAGTCATTATAGGAAAAAGTTACTTGCACATACATGTTTATAGTAGCACAGTTTGCTATTGCAAAAATATGGAACCAACCCAAATGCTCATCAATCAAGTGAATAAAGTGTGATATATATCACACTTTACATATATATATATATATATATATACACACACACACACAAATTCAATGTGATCCCTGTCAAAAAAAATATATATATATACACATACATACTTACACTGTTGGTGGGAATGTAAACTAGTACAACCACTGTGGAAAACAGTTTGGAGATTCCTTGAAGAACTAAAAGTAGATCTATCATTTGATCCAGCAATCCCACTACTAGGTATCTACCCAGAGGTAGATAACTAGTGTATATATATATATATATATATATACACACACACACATACATATACACACACATACACACACACACACACACACCATAGAATACTACTCAGCCATGAAAAGGAACAAAATAATGGCATTTGCAGCAACGTGGATGGAATTGTAGAGTAAAATAATAATAATAATAATAATTTTTTGAGACAGAGTCTTGCTCTGTTGCCCAGGCTGAAGTGCAGTGGCATGATCTTGGCTCACTGCAACCTCCATCTCCTGAGTTCAAGTGATTCTCATGCCTCAGCCTCCTGAGTAGCTGGGATTAGAGATGCAAGCCACAGCCCAGCTAATTTTTGTATTTTTAGTAGAGACGGGGTTTCACCATGTTGGCCAGGTTGGTCTCAAACTGCTGACTTCAAGTGATCCATCCGCCTTGGCCTCCCAAAGGCCAATCTCCACTGGGATTACAGGCGTGAGCCACCACACCTGGTCAGAATTGGAGACTATTATTCGAAGTGAAGTGACTCAGGAATGAAAAACCAAACATCGTACATTCTCACTTATAAGTGGGAGCTAAGTATTCTCATGCAGAAGCATAAGAATGATACAATGGACTTTGGGGTGTGTGGGAAAAGAGTGGGAAGGGGGTGAAGGATAAAAGTTTACACATTGGGTACAGTGTACACTGCTCAGAATGCTCTCAGAAATCATCACTAAAGGACTTACTCATGTAACCAAACACCACCTGTTTTCCAAAAACCTATTGAAATAAAAAATAAATAAAAAATGATTTGATGATCTGTTGTTTAAAGTGTTTGCAATGTTTAATTATAAAAGTATTACTTACTATAGAGGAAAATTTCAATATGGGGCTAAAAGTAATAGTGCATTATTTTTATTATGCATCCCACAAAACTGGCAAGTGTGTAGCTGGTTTCCTTTTTTTAAAAAATGCTTATAAATTATTGAAGTGTAGATTGCTTTTTATTTTTGTAAACTTGATAACTGACATTCCTTTTCTATTTCAACTATAAAGTCACATATGGATTTTTAAGCATCTTTACTGCAGTGATTCTTGCTTTTTCTAGCTACAAGACAATAAACGTCAGTGTTTATGAGTGGTGATAAGATTCTGAATTCTATTCTGCTCTCATTGTTCCTGCTGTGAAATGATTGCCTATTTTAAAACCACCCAAATAGAGACTGATTGCTATTATGAACAAAGAAGACTATTCATAGAAATAACCTTCCTTCTCAGTATTATGAGTAACAATGGTGATAAAAAGTCATATACTATAGTGTAAAATCAGTCTTGCAGCACACCCTAGTCACAGGCACTGAACATTTCACTCACTTGCTTGTTCATCA
This sequence comes from Colobus angolensis palliatus, assembly GCF_000951035.1. Lineage (NCBI taxonomy): Eukaryota > Metazoa > Chordata > Mammalia > Primates > Cercopithecidae > Colobus > Colobus angolensis. The sequence continues at coordinate 10,567,031 of NW_012114710.1, read as the reverse complement.
TTTAACCACTTAACCTATGAGCCATTCAACTCTGTCTCCTTTTTCAGATGTAGCTATTTGACATTTCCAGGCAAAACACATCTTCTTTTGCTTGCTATTCATTAGTGTCCATCAAAATATATTTTTAATATTAAAAAATAAGACTGGACTGAGATAAAGTGCCAGAAATAAGCTGTTTTTCTTGGTAATGGACAAATGGCATCAGTGGAACTTTACAGGGGTGAACCCTGTGTCTTTCAGAAGCTAAGTGTTTCATTTGACAAGATAATGAATTGTTTGCTTTTGGGGGTGAAGAGTGGGACCAATACAGTTTCAATTCCTTTATGTACATAATGGAGATGGTGTGATGATTAATATTATGTGTCAACTTGACTGATCCACAATGTGCCCAGATATTTTGTCAAACATTATTCTGGGTGTGTCTTTGAGGATATTTTGGATGATATTAACATTTGAATCAGTAGACTGAGCAAAGCAGATTGGTTTCCCTCATTTGGGTAAACCTCATTCAGTTAGTTGGAAGCCTACATAGAGCAAAGAAGCTGACTCTCCTGAGAGAAAGAGGGCACTCCTGCCTGATTGTTTAAGCTTGGACATTGGTCTTTTTCTGACTTCAGACTCAAACTGAAACATTGTTTCCTTTTGGGTCTTATGTTTGCTGGCTTTTTGAACTGGAACTTACACTATTGGCTCTTCTGGTTCTCAGGCTTTCAGACTTGTACTAGAACTGTATCATTGGCTCTCCTGGGTCTCTAGCTTACTGACTGCATATCTTAGGGCTCCCAGCCTCCATAATTGTATGAGTCAGTTCCTTATAATAAATTTATTTTCCTATATATGCATACATCCTGTTGGTTCTATTTTTCTGGAGAACCCTAACCGATACAGATGGTAATCTCTGTGTCTCTGCTCCTCTAGATGTTCACTTCTGCCCATCTTCCCAACAGGGCAGAAACTAAGGGTGTGATCAATAATATCACACTGTACTTCTCACACACTGACACCAAAATCCACACTATGCCTTCTCCCCAGTACCTATTGATCAGTCCAGACAAAATAATCCCTATTCAGCTCAAGGCTTACATGAGAAGATAAAGTAATTGCACTTACAATAAGGAAACTTCTTTTAAATTTTCCAAATTTAAAAAATCGAGGTGAGAACTGGTCACTCACACAGCATCTATATTGAGTTCCTGCAATCAATCAAATACTTAATTTTTTTCTAGGAGAAAGAGCTTTTCAAACCTGACCTTGCCCAAGGTTAAAGATGCTGATATTTAACAACTGAAAATATAAAGGTGATCTTTTACTCATCAAAAGCATTGTGAAGTAATAATTTCAATAATTATTTTATCATTGATATTTTATTATAATGTATAAAAACTCTGACTCTAAAAGTCTAGATATGGTAACTGTTATTGCTCATGAGATCAGAACAGAAAACTTTGGTCAGTTCTACATGGTATTGAACTTTAAGATTACCATTAATTTTTGTCAAAGGTGATACTGGAGCTTTAATGCCCCTTTCAAGTTGTTCCTTCAGTGCAGCTGAAGGATTTCACCCAATCCTGAGAAAACATGTGAACAACCATTTAATGACAAAGCAGAACTTTAAGCTAACTTGGGTCTACTCAGTTTGTTAATACTTCTCAAACCACTTTGCTATCTGTCTTGTAGCCAGGAGGACATTAAAAAGTGTTCTGACAAGATCATGTCCTTTGCAGCAACATGGATGGAGCTTGAGGCCATTATCCTAAGTGAACTAGCACAGGTACAGAAAACCAGACACCACATGTTCTCACTTACAAATGGGAGCTAAACATCGAGCACACAAGGACACATTGAAGGAAACAATAGACACCAGAGCGTACTTGAGGATGGAGGGAGAGAGGAGGCTGAGGGTCAAAAACCACCTATTGCGTACTGTGCTTATTACCTGGCTGATGAAAGAATATGTACATCAAACCCTTGCAACATGCAATTTATCTATAGAATCAACCTGCATGTGTACCCATGAAACTAAAGTAACACTTAAAAAAAAGTCTTCTGGATTTAACAGTTTTGCCATCTCAGGATAGTGATAGTGATGAAAAGCCATGTTAGATGAGAAGTAAGGAATTGAGAGCTTTATAGCTACGTGTTTTTTCCTCATTATCTTTGCAATCTGCTGACTGATTATTCTTGCTTTTATCAAGAATTCTGAGCAGAAAGGAATGGGTAGACTTCGAAAGCCATTTGTATCTTGCTGTCTCCTCCTGAAGATGCTGTACAGTTTTGAAAATCTAGAAGTTCAAGCAAATCCAGTATGTTTGGATCAATCATTTCATTTGTTAAATATTTACTGAATATTTACCATATGCCAGACATCAATGTGGGTACTGGGGATACTAATCATCAACAAAAACAGACATGACCCCTGCCATCATGAAGCACACAATTTAGAGAATGAGACTGATGGATTTTTCTGGCAGATAATCATATAAAATGCATCAGCAATAAATGCTGTGAAAGAGATCTTTTAATAGGGGCACATGGCCTAGTTAGGAAGGCCAGGGAAAGCCTTACAAAGGAAGTAATGGTCATGCTGTTATCTGATGAATGAATAGAAGTTAATTAGGTGATCAGGGGAGGAAAGAATAGAACAAGCAGAGGAAGTAGTATGTGCAAAAGCCCGCGACAGGAGGGAACATGACAAATACAAGACACTGAAATAGAAGAGGTGTGACTGGAGCAGAGAGTTGGGGAGGTTGTGTGTTGGGAGAGGAGAAAGTAAAAATAGGTGAGAGACAGACCAGGCAGGGTCTTAGAGGTCATGTCAAAAAGTTTTGTGTTTTTGAGCTATGCTGATTGACCCCTGGGTAACTGAAAGGTTTCCACTTCTGCATTTCAGAAGAGTATAAAAAAAACCAGGAAGGAATGAGGATTAAGAAGAATTTATCCCCCAAATTGTTAGTTATGGCTTCAACTTCAGTCCTTTGAAAATCTATCAATTGCCATGGGTTATTATAAAAAATAAACATATTGAAATTAATGCTAGAAAGGGAGATTCGTTTGGAAGGCTAGGAGTGTATTGGTATGAGGAAGGTAAAAGTTCTCTTTGGGAATTCAAATCTTTTGTGGTCTAATATTAGGAGAGCTGACTCTATTACTATAGGCAAATGAGTTAACCTTTCAGTATCTTGGTTGCTTATCTGTTGAGTGAAGATAACGATGATCCACTAATAGGACTGAAAATCATCCTGTAAACAACAACAGTTATAGATAAAATATAAATAATTAGTTGTTCTGTTGTTAGATTCCAGTTCTTCCCTCAGAGTTTAAACATCTCTCTGCCAAAATACTATGTCAACTTTTATTTTTGTCAAATAACATTGTGTTTATGTGCACAAGTGTGTATGCATGTGCGTGTGTGTGGTAGAGTGAGCTTGTGTTTATTTTCGTATAGCCAAATCTGTGTTTATCGAAAAGGCATTCTCTCTTTCTGATGCCAAGTGTTCATTCAGCAATTCCCCGGGTCCCAGATAATCACGATGACTCCTACTGACAGCAGATGGTTTAACACAGTAGAGGCACTGCTGAGAGAGAAGGTGGGGTGGGGCGGAGTGGAATGGACGAGTAGGTACTTTTAACTTCTTTATAAGTGACAACTCTTTTTGTCTATTAAATAAGAAGAATATGCTTTTATTGTTTCATAAATAAATGCAATTATATCAACTATAGTTAAGCCACTTAAACTGGATCAGCGGGTACATAATACCATGCCAAGGAGTGGCAAAATGAAGGACCTCCTTGTTGGGATTTATTGCAGATTTACTGATTCACATTTCAATTGTCATCTCTTTTGTAGTATTTCCAATAATCTTATGGGAAGTACTTGTAAAGCTGTGTTCCTTCAGTGGCATAAAGATGTTCCAGTTCTGTAATTATTCCTAGTTAGCGTGTCACACTTTCTTTAGTGGATGAAAGGAAATAATAATTAATCTTTTGAAACTATAAAATATTCACAGAATTGGAATAGCTATTTGTGAGCTTGGAAAATTTTCATCATTTTTTTTTAAAATTCATGCCTAGTAAATATATAGGCTGTTTCCATAAGGATACAATGACTCATATACGTAACAGCAATATTTTTGTTCTGATTTGGCCTATAGCCAAATGGCTACCTAGAGATATTGGTTAGTGGCCATGCCTGGCCAGTGAGGTACGATGAACTGCACAGAACCAGTGTTTTAGTTCTGACACAGTTTTCTTGTGTTATGTGACTATTGAATTTTTTCTGCCCTTATATTCAACTAAAGGGGAGAGTGGATATTTGAGCTCTTTAGGGCAGGCTGAGCAATGTCTTTAACATGTGTTTTGAGCTTTATTAAAATGCTCACCTGTTTGGACCTTCTTTCTCGGGGTCCATTTTCTTCTGCTCTGGCACTATTCCGGTTGGTTCTGCTGCAGTTTGAGGGTCAGGGTTTGTGGTCAGATCTCCAGAGGAATTTTTCTTGGAGAGTTTGTCTATGAAAAAAAAATTCACATAGATAGAAGAATGTACACCACTCTTGACCCAGTTATATTTGACAACATGAACTACAAAGATGTTGCTTGTGTTTTAGAATAGTCTTCTCAAGAACACCTCCCCTGGGATTTCTGCTAAACAAAGTAGGACTTTATGCAGGAAGAATTAACCCATAAACACCTTCAGGCCAATGGAAAAATATAGTTATGTGCTATTTAATGACAGAGATATATTCTGAAAAATGCATTGTTAGGTGACTTAGTCGTTGTGCAAACATCATAGAGTGTACTTATACAAATCCTGATGTTATAGCCTACCACACACCAAGGCTATACAGTATACCCTATTGATCCTAGGCTACAAACCTGTGCAGCATGTTAGTTTAATAAATACTGTAAACCATTCTAACACAATGGTCAGTCTGTGAATGTAAACACAGAAAAGGTGCAGTTTGAAATATGTTATTATAATCTTATGAGACTATCCTCTTTTATGCAGTCCGCTATTGACTAAAGCATCTTTAGGTAGCACATGATTGTAATTGAAGTTGGTGTATTATGTAATAAAGAGTTCATAAAATATATTTCTTTTTGATATTGGCAAAGCTGAGGATAAAAATTCATTATTCAGAAGGCATTTCCAGTTTTGCTAAAGTATTCATAATTTTGGGGTGAAATTGATGCATCATAAAATTCAGAAAAGTAAAATAGGAAAAAATGTGATTGGCATTATTTAGCACTTGCATTCTACATTTTTATGAAATCAAATTTTTGTTTTTAGCTTGACCATCTTTAAGTTGTGAAATATTTTCTGAAGAAGTGATACAAACTAATATGTACTAGCTTTATTTTCAGTACAGAAATTAATTTTTTCCCTTCAAGCCTACAAATACAATTTCTAATTAATATAGTTTAAATTGTAATTTACCCAGAGAATAATCAACTTACTGGTAAATATTTGGATTATAGAGAAGATTTTAATATTAAAATTACTTAATATTAAAAGAAAATATAGAAGCAGAAAAGAAAAATAAGAATGAATACAATTTAATGGTAATTCATTATCCAGTTTCTAACTTATTTTTAATTGGATGTCTTGTGCTTAGGATATTAAAATGGAGGCCCAAATCATCATTCTTATTTTCTTGTAATATATATAGTTTAAAGATTTAAGCAAACCCAGTATTGAAAATTTGGATTTACAAAAGTGATAAATCAGGGGATGATCGGGTTACACAATTTTTCACCATACCAGTCCTTTAATATGAACATTTCTAAGATCCATCTAAAAATCTTTCAATGTACTGAACTTTCCAGGAACAAGTTTCAGGAATAAAAGAAATCATAAAATTGAATTACTCCTTAAAGTTTTTAAAAGTTTAAGACTAAGAAAGCTTAAATTCTCGATTTCCCAAGACACTTTTATTCATTATGCATCTATCTACTTTTATTTTTGAATTATAGTATTTTTGGCTAGAAGATAGAAAACACAGTACTAGCTATGTTTTTGTTATGTTTAAATGGAAAAAAACCCAATTCCCAATTTACTTGGGATACAAAAGTCTCAGTATAATCACATCCTTGAAGCCTGTGTGTAAAGATTACGTTTAGGTGAAATATTGAAACTTGTAGGATAGGGACCCTTCTGTACAGGCACATGTGGTATGCTAATGAGTTTACAGTATCCAACAGATTTCAGAGTAAAAAAATAGCACTTTCAATATGTCATTTTGTACTAACAAGGTTTTGATAAAAATAAGAGAGAAGGATCTGTTTTCCTTATGTCTTTGGGTCAAGTCATGTTTTTCCATTTGTCTTTACCCAATCAAAACAAAAATCATATAGATCAGATCTCTGACAAATTGCCGTTTTGCATTGCTGTCTGTGAAAGTGGCAGCCTAATCCTTTTTTGTATCTACAAACACTTGGACAATTACTGTATAATATTTAGAAGCAAAATTCTTAATCGCTGGCCATGGATGTCTAGTGCATTTTTGGTTTGAAGTCCTTGAAGCCATATGTTGTATATACCTTTTATTACATGGAGGGGATCTAGAGTTATCATGGGCTTCTCAAAGGAGTCTGGACCAAGAAAAATGTTATGGATCATTGTGTTCACATATGTTTCTAGGAGCACTTACCCTGAAAGAAAATTAGGATTGATAAAGAACATGAAATATGAGTAAAAATCAGAAAAAAAAAATCCTAAATGTAAAACAAATACAATCTGTACTGTAAAACATTTCTTCAAGGCTTTTATTGGCTATGGGTTTTTGTTTTTGTTTTTGTTTTGAGACATGGTCTCACTCTGTCACCCAGGCTGGAGTGCAGTGTCATGATCACAGCTCACTGCAGCCTTGATCTCCTGGGCTCAAGTGATTCTCCCACCTCAGCCTCACAGATTGCTGAAACTACAGGCATGAACCATCACACACAGTTAATTTTTGTATTTTTTGTAGAAACAGGGTTTGGCCATGTTGTGCAGGCTGGTTTCAAACTCCTGGGCTCAAGAAATGTGCCTGTCTCAACCTCTCAGAGTGCTGGGATTATTGATGGGAGCCACTGCACCTGGTGGGCTATTTCTTATAAAGCCACATGGATATAAGCTGTATCATATATCTCCTCCATCTCTCATTCAAGCTACAGTGTATGTATTGCATTTTCAGTATTAACTTTTCTGCTAGTACCAGTTAAATGACCAACTGTTCTGCAGTAGTTCTTTTTGTCCATTCCTAATAATAATTTTTGTTTATCACCATAACATTCGGATAAAATTAATTCCAGGTAGATCTTAGCAACTTACCAGATCTTCTCTAGCTATTACCAAGCCTTTCTAAAATAACACTGCCCCTGTTTTGACAAACCTGGGATATTTATAAATTAATTTCAGCCTGATTTGATTTGTGGATAAGCATTTCATTACAAAATAAATCCTCATTAATAGCTTATTGATGAACATGAGAAACCAGTTATTTCCTATTCTTGGCTTCAAAGCACAACAACAACAACTTAAAAAACCCATGAGGACTTAAAACAAAAGAATGCCTGTCAACTATAGTTCAGTGTGGGTGTCTTTTTATCCATGCAACATGTTATTTGTTTGTGCAAACAGATGGTCAGAGTGTTTGCATCATCCTCATCATGAAAGAGAAATCTGAAATACAAGGCAAGTGTTGCTCTGGCATCTGGGTGAAGTGTTGTCAACTGCACATTGTGCTTCTTCCCAGCTTCACACATGGACAGCAGGATTCCCAATTTCAATAGCTGCTCAAATGAATAGTGTAAGCCTTTCTGCCAGTGGTGCTCTTTGCACATTGTATAGCAATCGCCAGATCTCATCAGTACACTTGATTAAATTCTGCCCTGGAATGTGTGCCTGTGGCAGATAGTGAAATCTGGAATCAAAGTGTTGTGATATGGTTGCCTTTACTGAATATGCAAAAATACGTAGAGTTTGCTCTCCACACACCGGGCTGATTCCATCCTGAGCCTGGCAGCATCTCACACTGAGCCTGTGTAATATACTTCCAGTATCCTTGGCCCCTTGTAGCAGCACAACATGGAGACACGAGCAGGTGTGAAACATCTGCTTCTCTCTTCAGGTGAGGAAATAAGTGATGTGGAAATCCATTAACCTTCCACATTTTATCAGTGACATTACATAAATGCTGGAAAGGAGGGATTCAAAGGAAGAACCTAATATGGGAATAAGATTGTAAATTAAAAAGACACTCAATTGGCTTGTTTTGGATGGATATAAAAAGCACAAGACTTGACAATGCCTTCACTGGTTAGAATCTTTGGTGTGGGGGATGGTACTACTTTGGTCAAATTTCTAGTTCTTAAGACATCAAAGACATGTGGATTCTGTCTCAAAAGTAAATCTTCTTTTATTAGGAGCCACCAGTACCTGAGTAACTGGATGTTAGATGCATTAATAAAGACTAAGTCTGGGTACTTCGATTAGATGCCTAAATGATACTATTATTTTCATCTAAATGAACATTTGGAGTTAAGGACTAACAGTTTTAAGAAGAGTATGATTAATGATTTTTTTCTGGCACCTGAGGTTGTATTTTTGACTCAGCTTGTGGTTAATTTCAGAGTTGCTGGATTATCTAGTGTACTTACAATAATTTTAACTATAATACTTTAATCACACTTGAAATTTTATTACATCTTTGTAGATTGTCAAACAACATGGAGGAAGTTGACAACATTACAGCAGTGCACATAAAATGGAATCTGAAAGAGTATTTTAAAAGGGCATTCACAAGAACAGAAAAATGACACACTTTATATTAAAAACATGTAATCCGTAAAAAATCCAGAGAAGGACTCAGAAGGGATGAGAATTATGGAAACCATCTCATATGAGAAATGGTTTGAGGAACTTAGGCTCTTTTAGTAAAGTATAAAGTATTTAAGATTAACTAGTGACATAATAGTTACTTCAAATTCATAGAAATGCTGTTACATAGAAAAGAAAATAGATTTATTTCATGTGGTCTAGAAGGCAGAAGAAGGACTTACCAATGAATTAACAAAACAAACATACAAAACCCTCAAACATTCTAGCAATTTGTTTAACCATAAAATGCACTGCTTTGTGAGGTAGTGAATGCTCTGTTGGCTGGCGGTACTCAGGAGCCTCCAGCCAATCTAAGCCTGTGCTAAGGGAGCCTGTGCTGAGGGAGGACAGGATCTTTGCATAGGGTCAAAGCTTAGGTGTCCTCTAGGCAGCCTTAAAGTCCTATAATGTCCTGAAGAGATCTTTGTATTGAGGAAGATTTTTGACTTTAGGATACATCATCACAAGTAAAGAAATGTGCAAATCACCAAATGAAAAAGAACGTGGATCCATCTAAGGTAGTTTTGTTACTGTGTCAGGATGGAGGAATCCAGTCCTCTCTCAATGTCATGCTAGGTTTCAGGGACTTTTTAAAAACTGAGATTAATTCATTTAGAAAATACATTTTATATATAGCTATTAAGGAATATGATGAGTTACCAGTGCTGGATACTGAACAGAGACCTGTAATCCCTACATAACTAATTCTCTATGTGACTCTGGATAAGTCTCTTTTTTTATAACAGTTTCCTCATCCATAAAATGAAAAAGTACTTTTGTACTGGGGATTTCTGTGAGGATTAGATAAAGACTCCATTTGAGAAAAATGCAATATAAACACAAAGTGTTCCATGAGCCAGACTGGAATAAATTGCTAGAAACAAAAACGAAAAAGGTATATTAACTCTTTCAGGTCTTCATAGCACTGACGTATGTGGGGCATGATGCAAGACCTTCCATTTACTTAACAGAGCCCAGGAACCAGAAAACCGTAATGTAATTTTCCGTAAGTTAGCTATATTCTTTGGCAGAAAGAAGCCTAAAAGCACAGAGTTTAATTGAATTATGCAAATATATTTAAATCCTTCAAACTACAACATAAAAGGCATTTTAAAGGAAAAAAATCCATCCTATCCACATTGGTTAGGGTCTCTTAAGTTTTTAGCCTATAAAACATGTAATGACAGTAATTTTATCAGTCAGAACCTGTTCTCTATTCAATATTTAAAATGTATGTTTTCTATGCCAAACTTCGCTCTTTTCAGCGAGGGAACTTTCTGCTGTATTACATGCAGGAATGGTTCCCCATCACGCACATGCTGGGCACCTAATCTCAAGAGGGTGGCCTGTCCACAGCTGGCTGGCAACCTCGATGTTGGTCTGAAGGGCTCTGCTGAATGGGAAAATGGTTGTTATCTAAGTCAGTCAGACTGCTCCCTTTGGAATTTGGACTGGAAAATGAGTAAATGGAAATGAGAGCAGTCCAGAGTAGATATGCAGAGAAAACAGCGGTCACGAGAAATGAAGCCATATTCACTGAGGGAAAAGGAGAAAATGTAATTAGCTCCTAGGCTGCCTCAGTCTGAAAGCCTCCCCTGAGTGGTTTTTCAGCTCTAGTTATCCATAAGTTTTCTTACAATGAGCCCCTGCCACTGAAGGTGTCCTGATTATGTCTCTGTCTCTTGCCAAACCAGCAGTTAGGAATTTTCTTCATCATCTCAGACTAGAAAGCGTGTAACATTTATCATTTTTCTAAACTAAATTTTCAGAAATGTCATACCAACTTTATTCATTTCTCAATTCTTTTGTTTATCATCCTATCAGGTATCATTTTAAAAGAATACTTCTGATTGTTTGCTACACAAGACTATTTCTATTTGGATGAAGGAAACACATATGCTGGAGTCTTGTTTTTTAATTTCAGTTTTTATTTTAGATTCAGGGGATGCATGTGTGTGTTTGTTACATGGGTATACTGCATGATGCTGAGGTTTGGGATGTGAATGGTCCTGTCACACAGATAGTGAGCAAAGTATCCAACAGTTAACTTTAATTTTTTGGTTATTATTTTATTTTTTACATCTCCTCTAAGGTGAAATAGTTTTTCAACTCTTTTCCCCTCTCTCCCTCCTCCCTCCAGTAACCTGCAGAGTCGATTGTGCCCATCTTTATGTCCATCAGTACTCAGTGTTTAGCTCCCACTTATAAGTGAGAACATGTGGTGTTTGGCTTTCTGTTTTTGCATCAATTTGCTTAGGATAATGGCCTCCATCTTCATCCATATTGCTGCAAAGGACATGATTTCATTCTTTTTTATGGCTGTGTGGTATTCCATGGTATATATGTGCCACCTTTTCTTTATCCAATTCACTGTTGATGGGCACTTAGGTTGATCTCATGTCTTTGCTATTGTGAATAGCACAGTGATAAACATACAAGAGTGCATGTGTCTTTTGAGTAGAACAATTTATTTTCTTTTGGATATATACCCAGTAACGGGATTGCTGGTGCAGAATGGTAATTCTGTTTTAAGTTCTTTGAGAAATCTGCTTGAGTAGTTTTGATGAAAAGTTGTATACATTTTTAGGAGGGTGTCTGTATTCCCACCTTATCCTTTGGCTGGTGAATAGGACTGAAAGTTACAGGGAGTGGACTATAGAAATAAAATTAACCATAGTAGTACTTCTTATGCATGTCAATCAAACTGGTTGGTCTTATACGACAAAGTCTTCACAGCTTTTTGTAAACTAAATTTCAGTAGATGGCCTAGTTATCTTTCTATTCCACATAGGACACATTAAATTGTATATGATAATTGTTAATACCAAGGACTGAAGAGTGGTTTCCTATTTCAACATGCACTACCTTTTCTGAAAAACTGGACTTTATTTTATATTTTTATTTATTTATGGTTTAAGAGGCAGGGTTTCTTTCAGTAACTCAGGCTGGAGTGCAGTGGCGTGACTACAGCTCACTGTAACCGCAAACTCCTGGGCTCAAGTAATCCTCCCACCTCATTCTCCTGAGTAGCTGGGACTACAGGCATGTGCTACTATGCCCAGCTAATTAACACAATTTTAGGGGGTAGAGGTCAGGTCTCTCTATGTTGCCCAGGCTGGTCTCAAGAAATCCTTCTGTCTTGGGCTTCCAAAGCACTGGGATTATAGGCATGAGCCACCATGCCTGGCCACCTTTATTTTTTTTTTTAGAGCAGTTTTAGCTCCAGAGCAGTTTTTAGCTTTAGATTGCTGCCCAAAGTGAGAGTTGGCTGAGATGTAGTCTAGGTCAGTTTGGAGAGATGATAGCGACCTGGGCAAGACTGGGGACACCTCTGTAGATCCAGAATTGTGCTAGATTTGGAACCCAGGGGTCTTAGCTGTGGAAAGTTATTTGGCAAGCAGTTCCAGGGAGGCCACCCTACTTGTAATCTGTTTACAAAACAAAGACTGAGATGGAGATTATGAGCGAAGAGGAATGGAAAAGTAAGAGGATCACTAAAAGCATTGCCAGATTCAGAATTTTGTCTAGGGATTTCACTGTTCACAAATGCAGACAACATTACATATCTACCATGTGGTTAGTTAGAGGTCACAGAATGGTCTTGTGGACTAAATTTCATAAGAATTCAGTTATGTGTTCCCAGTGATTTAAGAAAGGGAATATTTAAACATCAAAAAATCAACATTTAAAAATTGAGATCTTTCGAATTAACATTTGTATTTGTAGTTTGTCTTGACAAGGTGTAACACCTGGCAGAGCTTGACCTGCATCCCCATGTGACAGTGACTAGCAGAGCTGAGTAGCCTCTGACCTCTTCAGACAGGGCATGAATGCTCCTCATTTATGCTATCTGGTTTCTATCAGGGTTGGGATTTACCAACCTCCGTGCTAAATGCTTTACATATATTAACTAATATAATTCTCACTCACAACCCAACACTGATAACAGTGTTGTCCTTATTTTATACATGAGCAAAATGACACTCAAAGATGTTAAATGCCTCAACTAAAGAGCTAGAAAGTAGCACAGTTATGATTTGAATTCGGGGGTGTCAAATTCTCAAATGCTCTTTTTTTATTTTTTGTATAGTATACTGCCTTTACTATGAATTCACATGATTGTAGGAAAACTCAATTTCATTTTAAAAATGGTTGCTTTTTTTTTTTTTTTTTTGAGACGGAGTCTCACTCTGTCACCCAGGCTGAAATGCAGTGGCACAATCTCGGCTCACTGCAAGCTCTGCCTTCCGGGTTCATGCCATTCTCCTGCCTCAGCCTCCCGGGTAGCTGGGACTACAGGTGCCCACCACCACGCCCGGCTAATTTTTTGTATTTTTAACAGAGACGGGGTTTCACTGTGTTAGCCAGGAGAAAAATGGTTGCATTTTATATTTCAAGTTGGAATTATCTTAAAACAGTATGTATTATAGTTTTCCATTGCTGCGGAAATCAATCACCATAAAGTTAATGGTTTAAAACAACACAGTCAGTTGTCTTATAGTTCTGAAAGTCAGAAGTCTAAAACATGTCTGAAAGGCTGTGTTCCTCCTGGAAGCTTCAGGAGACAATCCTTCCCTTGTCTTTTCCAGCTTCTAAAGGTCATAGCATTCCTTGGATCCTGGTCCCTTCCTCCACCTCCAGAGAGCATCAATCCACCTCTGCTTTCACTGTCCCATCTCCTGCCTTTGACTCTCCTGCTTCAACTCTTATAAGGAGCCCTTGATTACATTGGGGTTAGCTGAAAAATCTGGGATAATCTTCCTATTGCAAGATCCTTAGTAACATTAGCAATTTTCTTCAATGTAAGCTAACAAATTCATAGATTTTAGAGATTATGGTGTAGACGACTTTGGATAGCCATTGATCGGCTTACCACATCATGCTAGCAATGGGATCTCAACTTTGACCCATTTCTACACAAATAATATATCACTTAAAAGTACCATAAACCACTAGGTAAATTACTTACATATCCTCTACTGGTACCGAGACATTTATTTAAAGAAGCATTTAATGTAATATAAGTGAAGTAGATGCCTAAGGAAGATGATTATAATCAAAAGATGACCTTAGCAAGTTATCTTTATTTGAATCCAAAATATGTTGCATTCTTCATTTCCATGGCAGATATAAATTAAACCATGCTCTGCAGAAGATAAGAGTTCTATAATCAGAAATCAACATCTGCAGATTTTATGACATTGCACCTGCATGTTTTGAAGTGAACACAAAAATACCAAGCACATATCAGAGGCTATCTTTAAACACTAATAATTTTGCTTTTTCAAGACAAAATATCTTAAATATAACTGTTATTCCTATTAAAGTCTTTGGAGACGCGCTAAGTCTGCAGATTTAAATGAAACTAGTTTTTCCTTCTACTCAAATAGCTCCTCTGTTAAATGAAACTTCCACAAAAGAGTTTTTATTACCAGCTATGAAAAATTTAAGCTTACAAATACACTTTGAAAAAAGTACAACAAAGACAAGAATAAACTTGTCTTTTCAAAGGTGTAATCCTTGGTTTTATGCCAATTAAGGTTGTATTTTTCTGTGCAAAGAACTGTAGATTTAAACCATTATTATTACAAAGTAACTCAGAAAAAAAAGAATCATAGTTTGAATTATCAGAATGTTTCTCTCTTCCTTGGTACTTCCATTTGTTAATCACATTTTGGAGTATGCCTTCAAGATTGTTGTATAATCTACAAAAGGGTCTTCTCCTTTTAAACAAATTTGAAGATTCAATAATGGTCTTCAATTACTGATAAAAAAAGGCAAGACCACATTTTTTACAATATCCTCTTGGTTTATGATTCTTACTATTTGTGGAAGTTTTATATATGTGAGTTTGGGTCAGACAGAGTTTTAGGCTTATTAAGTGATTTCCTCTTTCAGTGACACATTATCCTAAATATTTTAAATCAGATAATCTAGCAGCTGAACAGTCTAGCTTTAGTCATCAGCTAGGAAGTATGATTATATTGCTTTCATGTTGAAAAATGTATTGTAGAACATTTGTTTGTTTCCCCCTTTCTCCTCGGATAAGTCAGTGCTGATTTTCTGTTTGGAAGATACTGTTTTCTTATCTTTGTGGCAGAGATAAAAGTACAAAAGAAAGATAGTGTCAAAAACACCTGGTCTGTGCAAGAACATGTATTCCCTGCATTCTAATCTGCATCGTGAAAACAGAGAGGTGTGTTTCAAAATAAGTAAATCAAATCAAGAAAACTAAAGTGAATTTTCTTCCCCTTTAAAAAAAAATTATCACTGTAAGGTAGAGAGTAGGCTGTAACAAGTATAAATATAAGTTAATTTAAGAAAAAAATCAGTATCTTTATAATTTCCTCCCAAGTGGACACATATTTCTCTCCAGTTATGTAAGTTTATTCTACGTAGCTCTGTAAAACTCAGTTATTTTCTTCATATAGGTTCTTTCCTTTTCTCCTAAACAGAAAAGTAAGTATGGGAGTGGGGCCATTTGTTTAGAGCAGTCCTTTTTTTTTTTTTTATTTTTCTTTATTACACAACAGGTTTAATGTAGCATTTCCAAATTAAAGTAAGGTGGTACTGGAATTTCGTATTATTTAAAAATTGAAAATGTAACAAATCCTTTTAGTTTCAGGAGTACCTGTGCAGGTTTATTTTTTATTTATTTATTTTATTTATTTATTTTTTTGAGATGGAGTCTCGCTCTGTCACCCAGGCTGGAGAGCAGTGGCACCATCTCAGCTCACTGCAAGCTCCGCCTCACGGGTTCACACCATTCTTCTGCCTCAGCCTCCTGAGTAGCTGGGACTACAGGTGCCCGCCATCACGCCCAGCTAATTTTTTGTATTTTTAGTGGAGACGGGGTTTTACTGCGTTAGCCAGGATGGTCTCAATCTCCTGACCTCGTGATCCGCCCACCCTGGCCTCCCAAAGTGCTGGGATTACAGGCGTGAGCCACTGCGCCCGGCCCATGTGAAGGTTTATTACATGGGTAAATTTTGTGTCACGGGGGTTTGGTATACAGATTATTTCATCATCCAGGGAATAAGCATGATACCCTATAGGTAGTTTTTCCATCCTCATCCTCCTCCAATCCTCCACCTTCAAGTAGATCCTGGTGTCTGCTGTTCCCATCTTTACATGTGTACTCAATGTTTAGCTCCCGAAAGTGAAAACATGAGGTATTTGGTTTTCTATTCCTGTGTTAGTTTGCTTAGGATAGTGGCCTCAGTACTTTGATTGTGGGGATATTCCTTGATAGCGATTTGTGTATTTGAAACATTTCTTGTGATTTGTTTTTAAATTTATCATCTTGCTTGTAATTTTTGTGCATTTCTTATTTTTGTTCCTTAAAGATGAGACATTTGGGCTAGTAAAATAGTAAAAGCTCAATTGTGCCTCAGTTCAAATATTTGTTTTAGTACAAATAGGAAGTCATTAACAATCATCATACACAGACTTTGTTGAACAGATGAAAAGCAAAACATTTGTGCTAGTTTTACAGCAAAAATTTTATTTTTATTATTTAACAAAACATATTCTGTTCTAGTGATTTCCCTTTCATTTTGTATTTTTTTGTATTTTTTGGTTAGGGGGTAGTGTTCCTACTGGAAGTAGGAGAGAAGTAGGAGAGGTCTAGGAAGGGGGGCTGGGAATATATCACATTAAGTTCTACAAAGTCAGGTGGAGGAATTTAGATTTTGTCTTGCAGGCAATACACAAACACTTAAGCTTCTTGAGCAAAAGTTGAGATCAAAGTGGTGGTTAATGGAAAATAATCTGCTAACAGTGTTTGGGCTGGGTAACAAGGGGAGAGATTGGTGAAATAGAGTTCTAAACAAAAGCAACCACTTAGCCTGGGGATAGTGCATACATAAGCTACTAATAAGGGCCCCAGCCAAGATGGTATTGCTGAGATTGGAAAGAAAGGAAGTGGGCCAGGCACGGTGGCTCACGCCTGTAATCCTAGCACTTTGGGAGGCCAAGGCGGGAGGATCACAAGGTCAGGAGATCGAGACCATCCTGGCTAACATGGTGAAACCCATCTCTACTAAAAATACAAAAAAAAAAAAAAAAATATTAGCTGGATGTGGTGGCATGCACCTGTAGTCCCAGCTACTCGGGAGGCCCAGGCAGGAGAATGGCCTGAACCCGGAAGGCGGAGCTTGCAGTGAGCCGAGATTGCACCACTGCACTCCAGCCTGGGCGACAGAGTGAGACCCCATCTCAAAAAAAATAAATAAAAAAGGAAGTGGGTTTCAGGGTCCTTATGAAAGGAGATTTGGTGACTAATTTTCTTTATAGGACATCCTAGATAAAGGAATAAAACCTGAGTGAGGTTTTGAGCTTAGGAAGCTGAAGAATGATAGTACCAGGGGTAGAAGTAAATCAGGAGAGGGAGCGTATTTGTAAGAGAACATAAGGAATTTAGTTTTAGACATGTTTTCTTTGTGATGCAGCAGAAAATACTGTTGTGTACATCTAGTGGTGATATGAAAAATATTGACAGTCTTAAAAAAGAAATTGACCTGATATGGATTTAGAAACAAGTGTGGTAGCCTTAGAAGTAAATGAGCCTTCTATTGGAGAGAGTTTAGCAGGAGGGAGCAGAGGTGTGAATGCTAAACCTTTAAATGTATTCAATCCACATTCATTTTAATGTCTTTATATTGCTTATCAGTGTCTGAAATTGCATCGTTCACAATGTGCTTACTTATCTGTGATGTGTTTCTTTAGACTACAAGCTCTATGTAACCTCAGACTCTGACCGTGTTGCTCATCACTGCACCTCCGGCCCAGGGAACAGTGGCTGGCACATGTCAGGTAATGAAAATGCATCTATTGCATGGACAAATGAGTTACTGAGTGAGAATATAAAGTTTTTGTAAATATTCAGATCTTCAAATAACCGCAGATAACCCTAGATAATTCACCTAGTCAAGGACAAATATTTCAATAGACAACACATTTCAGATAAATACGTATTTTGCTTTTTTTTTTTTTTTTTTGCAGACTGCATTCTGACCTTGTATGTTGGTGTGTGGCTCTTCAGACGTGACTAGAGTCGAGTTGGTTTTGAGAGATTTCTCTTCACCTTTGTTTTGTTCCTTTGAGAAAAAACATAGAGATTGTATGTGATGAATTTACATGAAAATGAAGTTGAATGTAAAATGTAACACCATTTTCCACTCAATTGTTAATGGGATCATTAAAATTGACTATTTATGATGCACTAAAAATGATTCTTGCATTTAAAATGGGCATTCGTGGCCTACTATTGAATAATCAACCTCAGCCTCCACAGCTTGTTAGTCACAGGAGCCCTCTGGTTTTTTCAGGGTGGATTATGTGTTTCTCTTGCTCACAGTTCTTCAATTCTGGTCTTTACTTGCCACAGGCCTAGCATTGGTCTAGGTCTTTCATGGCAGAACTTAAAATAGTGGAGAGAAGGCAGTTTGGTCCCATTCACACAAAGCTCCCTTTCTTCTCTCCATGATTTCATGTGCTTCTGCCTCATCATTTGTCTGATCATCTAAGCTTTCCTTTGAAATGCCGTCATGTCACAATAGACATGGCTAATGTGTGCCTCAGGATGTTCCTACGGGGGCAGAGTGAAACAAGATATGAGGTTAGAACATAAAGATTGACTCCTAAGCTATGCACAGTCTAGAAGGGGAAACAAACACACAAAAATGTTAAGTGCAAGAAAATGCAGGTGACGAATCAACGTCTGTAGAGGATAAGGATGGGGCGTAAACAGGAAGTGGTCAATTCTACTGGAGTAGAAGGGAAAGAAAGGAAGCTATTCCAAAGATAGTGACTCTTGACTTTATAAAGATAAGATTTTTGTTTTCCACATGGAGAGGTCTTAGAAAACATTCCAGGCAGATAATGCAGGTTTAGCAAAAGCCAAAGGCGTGACTGTACATAGATGGGGGGAGAGACTACAGTGGGAGCAGTTGGATGGGACAAAGGCTGAGTAGATGAGGCTTGAGAGTAGGCAGGGACCAGAAGGACACTGCGAGTCCTGTGTGCCTGCTATGGAGTTTTGACATTATTTATAAGCCCTGTATGTCATAGAAGCATTTTAAACTAAAAAATGAATTAATTGGCTGATTTTCACTTAAGCCTCACAATAACGGTATACGTTAATATGGTATAATAATAGCGAGGCAGCTATTATTAATATTATTATGTTATTGAATATGAAATTGATTGAGTGGCCAGTTTATATGAACCTAGCTAGAAAGGTATAAGTCCAGAACAATTTATAAAAGTGAAAAAGTCTTCTGACTTCAATCAAGTCTTTTTGCATCATTATGACGTTATTCATAAACATTTCCATCATAGTCTTTATGTGTGTACAAATGTAGATTTATGTGAACAGTGTCTTCTTCTGGGGTAAGAGAGAGTTTAGGTTAGACTGATTTGCAGTTCTTGAATTACTGTTTATTGATAGGTGGGAATTACCCATGACATTTTGGTTTGTAAATTCACTCTTTAAATGACTCCTTAAAAAAAATACATTGATATATTTATTCCTAGATATTTTCTTATAAGACTCTAATCATTTATTCATAGTTCAGAGGTTTATTGTTTAAATGCCATTTTGAAAGGTCAAATTCCGTGAAAGAAAACAGGATTTTAACTTTCTGTCATTTTTAACATTTAGCGTATTTGAAATTGGAGATAAACTATTTTTTCCCATACCCACATGTTCTTGGAAAGAACAGATGCAAATAATTCCCCAGATATGACTTTTAAGATAAAAGATGGCCAAGTGCCATGGCTCACACGTGTAATCTCAACACTTTGTGAGGCCAAGGTGGGCAGAATTCCTGATGTCGAGAGTTTGAGACCAACCTGGCCAACATGGTGAAACCCCATCTCTACTAAAAATACAAAAAATGAGCTGAGTGTGGTGGTACGCACCTGTAATCCCAGCCTCAGGAGGCTGAGGCAGGAGAATCATTTGAACCCAGGACACAGAGGTTGCAGTGAGTCAAGATCGCACTACTGCACTCCAGCCTGGGCAACAGAATGAGACTCTGTCTCAAAAAAAAAAAAAAAATCTAATGTGATGCCAGTAGACTTCATGATTAATATCCACAAATTATGGCTGTTGGAATGGCATGGGATATACCTAAGGGGTGCTCTACCTGTGCCTAATCTAAGTACTTCTCCAGTATTCCTGTTTTGAAAGGAAGGACAACTCTTTTAGAAGTTTCTGTGCTTTTTTCCCCTTCTCTCTAACATCCCTTTATCATGCAAGCAAAGTATCTTAAAAGTTGACTCAACTAATATCCCTCCTGGTTTGAAGCAGTATAGTCTAGTGATTTAGCTCTCAGGTGCTCAAGTCAGATAGGACTTGGTTCCAATCCAGGCTCTGCCATTTGCTAGCTATGTGTAAGGAGCAAATTGTAATAGGACCTGTGACTGTCCTGAGGATTAAATACAGTGGCGCTAGAAAAGGGCTTAGCACCTTGCTTGGCACATAGTAATTGCTGTTAGCTACAATGTTCTCCAAGAGAATAATATATTAGCCATATCTGCTTTTATGTGTTCCTTTGGAAAATAATCACAGTAGGCAAGGGTTAAAGATGAATGTAGTGACTTTCCCAGAGCAAAACACAGCAAGACTAGCTGAAGGGAAGTACCAGCTCAATATTTGTGACATAAAACGAGTTCTTCAACATATAAATAACTTTTAGTATGACATAAGAATTTATTTTGACATAAGAATTAGAAAGAAGTCAAGGGCACTCTCACGAAGCAATCCTAACACAATCCTCCTCATCTCCTCTCTACTGCAAAGCAGTCAACATTAATCAGAAAAGGAAGGCGGGTTTTCCACTGCCAATGTTAAATGATCTCAGTGTTGTCTATCCTCTGGGCTCATTTAAACCCGAACCATTGGACCATGCTCCCCTAGTCCCTGAGGAGCACTCCTGCTTGTACTTGACGTCTCTCATCCAGCTCTTTCAGACGGGAAAATACTGCTCTAAAAATCTTCTGTAGCTCTTTTAGATAATTCTAGTGAGTAATTCATGAAAATTATTCTCTAGATAGTTCTAAGCAAATATTGCTCTTGTAATGATCACTTTGGACTTAGACCTGTCACAGAAACACAAATTCTTATTAATAATGACCACTTGCAAAGTACCCACCGTGTGCTTTATATATTACTGTCTCTAGTTCTCATAACAAAGCAGAAATCATCATATACATTTTTCAGATAAATATATTTAGAACTTGTGAAAAGACTTGTTTAAAGTAAAGTTCCTCCACGTTGGCAGTATTAAAACTGTGTAGTGTATAATTCTAAGTTGTGGAGGGCTGTCCTGTACATGAAAGGATGTTTAGCAGCATCTGCAGACTTTACCCACTAGATGCCAGTAACATCCCTATCCCAGAGCTATGACAACTGAAAGCGTCCCCAGATTTGCCAAATGTCCTTTGAGTGGTAAAATCATTTTCAAATGAGAGCCAACAGATTTCCTGTTGCTCTAGAGAATTTATTGTTAACGTGTGGTTTATGAAGACCAGGATACTTGATATTCTTTGTTGAAACTCAATCAAGTAACCAATTTAATATTTGAGAAGTGATTTCATTTTGGATGATGGTAGAAGTGGAAATCAGCAATGAGAGGCCTTACTTGGCTTTTCCAAATCCTAGTATAGTCTCCTAAACATTTATTATTCTTTTTATGAACAAATACATACAGAATATATAAATGAATGAAGATAAGCCTGACACAGTACATCTACCAGATGGTGCCAGGTAAAACTACTAAGCAATCATATATCGTAGCAGTGATTAAATGCTATTACCAGATAAGAAATGATGAAAATCAAGGCTCACATAGGAATGTAGAGAACATACCTGTGCTGTGGTTTGCTGAGACTGATTACTTGGATGAGAGTCTTGTTCATTCTGATGAGAACTTTGCTCATTCTCATTGTTCTCTCCTATAGGCTTTACCTTGTTGACTTTTGTCAGCGATTTAAACATCTTCTCTGAGGTGGTTCTGAAAACCCTCTGTATTTATGACTGTGCCTTAAGGTAGACAAATGTACTTTGTTTTCCTTTTCTTTTTCTTTAGTAGACAAGCCAATTAGTTGTTTAATCAGGATTTTGTTCTGGTTAATTCCTACAGGCAACTCCTTAGCTAGTCAGGGCTTTGGCTTAAAAGCAGCAAATGACTTCTGCTTGGGTGATTTGCACTCTGTTTACGAACTTTAGAGAGTCAAAATGATCTTGTGAATAATTTAGAAGTAGTGGATTAAACACAGCTTCATAGCTGATTTGAATGATTTAACTGTGATCACACAACACATTGGTTTCTTTCTTTTTTTTCCCTTCTAATTACCCACTTACCTATCTTTATCTATCTAACTTTATGCAAAGTAATATGGAAATGATTAAAAAAAACACCCATGAGGGCTTATGATATGAAGCAAATCATTCAGTCCTCAAAATCTCCTTCTCTGGTCCTTCAATGTTAGGTCACTATTTTTAAGTTCTCTTTCTCTGTTCTTCTGGTGGTTGATTTCCACATGGCTAAACAACAAAAAAAAATCTGCTTTTTCTACTCTCCCTCTGTGTGTGTGTGTGTGTGTGTGTGTGTAAATTTGACCCCAAACCCGTGTGAGGTATAGGTACAAGACTAAGAATTGTTAAAGAGAACTTTTCTTTCCCTCTACCCAGAGCCCAAACTTTGTTGATGTTCTATGCTGTTGGATGAGATTTTTAGTGCACCAAAGATGCACATTTTTCCAAAAGGGGTTCTGTTTTTGTTTTTGTTTTTAATGAGAGCGCTTATCTTCTGCAGTTTCAAATGAAAACCAAAGCCTTTATGCAACAAGGCACATACCCACACCCAGGGCAGCCTAAGTCAACCCATCAAATACTTCTTCCCCTCTGTATTTTTGCAATCTGGAAATTTCCTTGAGATGCTAGTTATGTATTTTAAGATACGTTTATTACAATTAATACAGAAAAAACCTTTACGTATTTATGAAGAAAACATTTTAATTTAGATTTCATATTACCAAAATTGCAGTTCCCTTATGGATTTTTAAAATAACTTAGAAGTTTTAATTTTAGATTCAACCATTTTATCAAAAATAAACTTACCTAATAAATAATGTAATTGAATACATGATTTGACTTATATGGCCTGGAAACACAAAGCTATTTTTGTTAAAAAATGGTGGGGGGTGTTTTGGTTCCATTATTGCTTCAGAAATAATTCTGAATAGATTAGCAAATATGTGTAGGGCCATTTCAGGAACTTTTCAGATAATCTTGTAATCCTATAATTGATTACATTTTGAACCTCGGATACAAGCATAGAAGCTGAGCCAAAAGAAGGGAAGGTATTAACAGCCAGCCTGTGACTAATTTTTTCCCTTCCTAAGACCCACAGAGGGAAAAATGACCTCACCAGACTTTCTTATAAATCTCATAGTATTTATCAGTGGAAAGATACCAGGGAGTCCCTATTTATGAAATTTTTTTTAGCAGGACATTTCTGGTCTGTCTAGATTGCTTGTTGTAAATAAGCCTGGAATTTAGCAGGCTGGCTGGAGAATGGAGAGAGAGGTGCCATGTAAGCTCTGTAAGAGAATGTGGAACGAAGATGTCCCCAAACCAAACTGCCTTCCTTTTGTGAGAAATGTTTTTGCAGACAATTCTCAAAAATTACTTGTAAATGCAAAACCAAAATGTGCCGACTGCAGGAGAAAATGGTCTGTTTTGGATGCTGTGTCTGATGATTTGGGGTTTTTCCCAAAATGAATGTTTTGTTTATTCCTGATGGTGGCTTGTATTAACAAAGTTTGGTACTAGGTAAGATCTGTGATTCTGGGTAGTCTCTTTTGACAATTTAACCCTTTAGGTTTATCACAGGTCAGAATAAATGGAATAGAGATATTTTTAAATAATTCAAGCACCTTTAAAATGATTTAAAATGCCTCCAACAACCTGATTTTTGACAATAGAGTGGCATTAACATGGCCATTAAAATTGTAAATGACTACTTTCATTTTATCTAGATCAGAGGTCTCAAAGTTTGGAAAATGACAACTAGAAAGAATTCTGGACTGAAGGACATGAATTTTGAATCATTCTTTTTCACTTTAGTAACTCTGTGGACTAAGGTAAATCTCTTGCCTTAACCTGGAAATAACTAGGTTGGGAAAAAATAATGTTTGTTTTCTTCTGATTTTAAAATCTGTGATTTGTGGTCTTCCACAGAAGAGCGCTTCTAATCAGCAAGAAGACAAGGGAAGAAGGAGAGTTACTTATTCTGGGTGAAATGACTTACTAGAATTTCACCAATAACAATTTAATTTTTTTTGTACCAAGTTGCCATATTGCTGAGGTAGTGTATGTCCAGCCATGTCCAGGTCTGTTTTCTCTATTGGAGCATAAGCTCCTGCAGGCAGACACTAAGCTTTGGCCACCTTCAGATTCCTGTGCCCAGTTCAGTGCTTGACATAGTCTAGGTACTCCGCGAAAGTTTGTTGAAAAAATAACAAGAAGAAGATAGTATAGACTATCTCTTAGCTCTGGATTAATGGTAAAGAGATTCTCTGTGGTAGATGCAGTAGGTAAGAAGAAGGGGAAAAAATCTTTCTGGAAGAATGCAAATGTTATAGCCTCGTTGTTTTTTATTAGTAGTCATTGCAGGCTGAGGTTGGGATAGGCTAAGAGAAGCATGCATAAAATAATGGTATGTTTTACAACAAATGGTGTCTTAGATACCATAGATGGTATACAAATGGCACATAGGAATATAACACATAAAATATAAATCAGATGGTAATAAAGTTATGCTAAAACAAGAAGATTATCATCATTAGCAAACAGTTCCATGTTCTTGTTGTGACTAGTAATTTTATTTTCAGCAGAGCATTACCCATCATATAGACATTGTTTTAATGTTATTGATTTTTAAGTTTTATGTTAAAATTTCAAATAAGTTTTAGCTTTATGGTTCATAAAAATTATAAGCAAATGAAGATTATATCTAGTTTCAGGTTTGAACATATTTAAGTATTATTCTTATGAATTATTCAGATAGGATCTGTAATAAAGTTTTCACTTACTAGGAGTCAGTTTTGGGAAATGCTATCTTTCTTTGAGGGAATCTTTAATGATGGAATTTCAGACATTCCCACTGTGGGTAATTTTGAAGGAGGAGGACTTTCTTCTGGTAATTCTCAAATCACAGTCTCCTCTGCTTCTGGACGGGTTCATGGGTTGAAGACTTGTTTTTATCTGGCAAATTACTGGAAACAAATTAAGGTTATAAAACCAACTAAGGTTATATTTTCCCCTATGCCTACTAGAAAGAAACATTGAGGCAATTTTCCAAGATCTTTCCGAATTAAGTTCAAATAGTCTGAATTTTATTTCAATAAGGGAAGAACAACCACTGAATATAAGGGGAATAGCTGGTTTACAGTAGATAACCTAAAACAGTAATTGAAGGGAAGCTCCCAGAAGTCTTCTCCCATCTCAGGTTCGGGGCTGTGTATTTTTAGGAGAAGATCATAACCTGGTAACAAACCTGAACACTGACCAAGTCCTGAAAAATTAACTACACTGAATATACTTAATAAGGAAGGAAACCGGTGAGTAAATTATGAGCTTTTTTTAAAAAAAAATTATAAGACTTTAGAGAAAAAAGTTACTAGCAATGTTTGGTTACCTGCGAACAAGGTTTAGGTGCTCATCTGCAAAATGGAAGTTAGAATAACAAACTAGATTACACAAGCCAATGAATAAGATGACAGATAAAAATTACCTACTATAAGTTAAATTCTCAAGAAATATTTGCCAATTAATTGAATAAAACAAATTGTGTTTTTGGAAGCACTAAAACTTAAAATACTTTGTATATTAAAGCATGTAATTTTATTGAGCGGTGAACATTTGGGTTCTTAGTGTGTGTTAGGTGCTTGGCTAGCTGCTGTGGGGTATACAGAGATGACCAAAATATGGCATCTGCCTGCACACACTCACCTTTTGAGACGGAAAGATGGAAGGTTTATAGACAATCGCAAGACAACTTCCATAATGGCAGTGTATGAGCCATGCTACCTAAGCAGAGAAGAGCAGATGACCAAGTCTGCCTTTGTGTGAATGGACCGTGAAATGGAGAGTAGCTCCGCGGAGGAGCTAATGCTCACGACAGGTTTCGAAAGATGAGAGCTATTCCAGGCAGATGTTGAAAGGTCCAGACATTAGAAACAACATCCAGTGAATTAAGATATTATAACAGTTAGTAGTTTATGTGGCCAGCACAGTGTGCTTAATATAATAGATACATAACAAAGTGTTGTTAAACTACTGTTGAATATTAACAATAAACATGAAACATATACAATTTTCTTTATATATAGGATGTAGATCACATCAGTTTTGAAAGAGACTGATGGCACTGATTTTATGTTCTTTTAATTATTGTAGGATTAGCAAAACATTAACTTTGCATTCACAAAATAAATATTCAAAGAACATTTCTGAATATATTTATTTTTCTTGAGTTGATGACATTGACTAATGATCTTACAAAGTGGAATTATAGCAACTGATACTTAGAGGAAGTTTTCCCTCATAAAATATGTATGGCGTTATTTAGAAATATTTACCAGTGTGATTTTATGTGATGACAGATTTAGAGTATTTAGGATTTTTTTCAGTCATCTGCAGGTGTAATATGACTAGATGATGCAACTTAAAAATTTCTGAAACCAAAGTGATTTTAAATATGGTATTGCAATAGGTAGAAATGTTGTTTCTTTGATTATAATATTTGCATTGCTTTTAACTTATAATTAAAATTCACAAGCAGTGAATGTAACAGATATTAAGGGTAAAAATGCCTTCAGGAAATTGTTAATAACTAGTAGCATCTGTGACTAATGAATGCTGCATTGGTTTAGTCTGTGACTAATAGAATAAAAGTTTTGAAAAAAATCCTTACGTTAGTATTTTATAAACAGTAATCAGGCCATGACGAATTTGTTCTTATGGATGGGGTAACTATGAAGTTTCCTTATTCTTTTACATTTTTTTTTAAACAAAGTTGATTAGCATGTTTCAGTACTTGGTTCCAATTATGGACTATCATTGCTTATTTATTTATTTTTTATTATTTAGTGAACTAACTGAAAGCACTTCAGCTAATTGAACATCATGATCTACTGTTATGTAAGGAGATTAATCGTGCCATTTGGAAAGAAGATTGTCTATATACAATTAGCTTTCTAGCTAAGCTGCTTTTAACTGCATTTTTTTTCTGTATTCTAAATTTATCAATGATCTGAATCTAATGTTGCGGGAATTTTTGAGCTATACCAGAATATTCTTAGTTCTAACAAAAAATGCATCCATCTGTTATTGAAAGTGGTTGTTGGTTTATGAATAATAGCTGTTGGTTACCTCAGTAATAAAAGCCAATATATGTTTTAAATCTGCTAATCCTTGACCCAACACAAAGATGTTATTCCTTTTTGACAATTTGAAATTTCAAATTTACCAATGGTAAAACTTTGTTGGTGGCTTAAATTTGAGAGATGAATATAATATTTAGCAATTTAAAGATTTTGAGGGTGATTATTAGTTTTTTATTTAGAAGTCAGAATCTATTTTATCCTTGGGTTTCAGCCTTATGGTCCCCACTGGAAATTTAATTCAGAATGTCTTGTAATCACTTTACAGTCAACCTGTTTAAAAATAAATTTATCTTCCTTACTACCAATCTAGCAGCTTCTTCTGACTTTCTTTTTTGTTCATGACATGATCATTTGTTTAATTCTCTCCCTTACCTTTATTATATGAATTTGGTACTTGTTTCTTTGAGTCTTCCTTTACAAAACTTCAGCTCCTTATCCCTTCTTCTTTATACCCATTTTCACCACCATATTTAAACACCTAGAGAATGCTGCACGATTGTAATAACTTCTGGGTTGACCAGAGGAAGCCTGAGAAATGCATATGGAATCCAGATGGCTAGCCCATATGTGTGGGAAGAGGTAGAAGCCCACCCCTGAGAGGCATTGAGGAATCCAGCAGAGCACTTGTTTGAGCAATGTAGTCCATATTTTTCTGTAATGGGAGGAAGTCACTGGTTTCATTGAGTACAAGTTCTGAAATTGATGTATAAATGTCAGGTTGAACCTACTGATGCACTTGTTAGAAATTTAAAAAAAAAAAAATGCAAGCATACCTCAGAGATACTTCAAGTTCAGTTCCAGACCACCACAATAAAGAAAATATGGCAAAAAAGTGAGTCACATGAATTTTTTAGTTCCAGTACATATCAAAGTTATGTTTACACTATACTATAGTCTAGTAAGTGTGCAATGGCATTATGTCTAAAAAAACCAATGTACCTATCTTAGTTAAAAAATACTTGGTTGACCCCGTCTCTACTAAAAACACAAAAAATTAGCTGGGTATGGTGGCATGCGCCTGCAGTCCCAGCTACTCAGGAGGCTGCGGCAGGAGAATCACTTGAACCTGGGAGGTGGAGGTTGTAGTGAGCAGAGATCGCGCCACCGCACTCCACCCTGGGGGACAGAACGAGACTCCGTCTCAAAACAAAACAAAACAAAACAAAACAAAAAACAAAAACTGTTGATAAAAAATGGTACCATTCACTGAGCCTTCTGCAAGTCATAATCTTTTTGCTGGTAGAGAGCAGCCTTAGTGTTCATGGCTGGGGACTGACCAGGGCAGCTGTTGCTGAAGGTTGGAGGACTGTGGCAATTTCTTAAAATAAGATAACAATGGAGTTCTCCTCATCAACTGACTCTTCCTTCCACAAAAGATTTTTCTGTAGTATGCAATGCTGTTTGATGGCATTTTACTTCATATTAGAACTTCTTTCAAAATTGGAGACAATCCTTTCACACCCTACTGCTGCTTTATCAACTAAATTTGTATCATATTCTTAACCTTTTGTTGTCATTTCAACAATATCCACAGCATCTTCACCAGGAGTAGTTTCCATCTCAATTAACCATTATTATTATTATTATTATTATTATTATTATCTTCTCATCTAGAAGAAGCAACTCCTTATCTGTTCAAATGTTATCATGAGATTGCAGCAATTCAGTCACATCTTCAGGATCCACTTCTAATTCTAGTTCTCTTATTAATTCCACCCCATCTGCTGTTATTTCCTCCACTGAGTCTTGAATTTCTTAGTCATCTGTCAGGGCTGTGATCAACTTCTTTCAAATTCCTATTATGTTGATATTTTGACCTCTCATATTCTGATTAGCATTCAGAATGGTGAAGCCTTTCCAGAAGATTTCCAATTTACTTTGCTTAGATCCATCAAAGGAATCACTATCTATGGCAGCTATAGCCTTATAAAAGTATTTCTTAAATAATGAGACTTGGATGTTGAAATTACGCCTTGATCTATGCATGGACTGCAGAATGACTGCTGTGTTAGCAGACATGAAAACAATATTCATCTCCTTGTATAGCTCTATGAGAGCTCTTAAGTGACCAGGTGCATTGTCAATGAGCAGTAATATTTTGAAAGAGATTTTTTTTTTTTTTTTTCTGATCAGTAGGTCTCAACGTAAGCTTCAAATATTCAGGAAACCATGCTGTAAACAGAGGTGCTGTCATCCAGGCTTTGTTGTTCCATTTGTAGATCACAGGCATAGTAGATTTAACATCATTCTTAAGGGCCCTAGGATATTTGGAGTGGTGAATGAACACTGGTCTCAACATAAAGTTACCAGCAGCATTAGCCCTTAACGAGAGAGTCAGCCTGTTCTTTGAAACTTTGAAGCCAGGCATTGATTTCTGCTCTTTATCTATGAAAGTCCTAGATGACATCTTCTTCCAGTAGAAGACTGTTTTGTCATCACTGAAAATCTGTTGTTTAGTGTGGCCAATTTAATCAGTGATCTCAGCTAGATCTTCTGGATAACATGACACAGCTTCTACATCAGCAGTTGCAGCTACACCTTGCATTTTTTGTGGTATGGAGATGGCTTTTTTCCCTTAAACCACATGAACCAAGTTCTGTTAGCTTCAAACTTTTCTTCTGCAGCTTCCTCACCTCTCTCAGCCTTCATAGCATTGTGGAGAGTTAGGGCTTTAATCTGTATTAGACTTTGGTTTAAGGGAATACTGTGACTGGTTTGATATATTCAGACCACTGAAACTTTTTTCATGTCAGGAGTAAGTCTGTTTTGCTTTCTTATCATTGTGTGTTCATTAGAGTGACACTTTTAATTTCCTTCCATAATTTTTATTTTGCATTCAGAACTTGGCAAACTGATGCAAGACACTTAGCTTTCCTCCTTTCTTGGCTTTTGATATGCCTTCCTTAGAGAGCTTAATCATTTCTAGCTTTTGATTTTAAGTGAGAGACATGTGACTTTGCATTCACTTGAATATGTAGAGGCCATCACAGGGTTATTAATTCACCAGTATTGTTGCATCTCAGGGAATAGGGAGGTGCGAGGAAAGGGAGAGAGATGGGAAATGGCAGGTTGGTGGAACAGTCAGAACACACACATTTAATTTCGCCATCTTATACGGGCATAGTTTGTGGCAGCCTAAAATAATTAAATTAGTTACACATCAAAGATTGCTTATCATGATTACTATCACAAATATAATAACAATGAAAGTTTGAAATATTGAGAGAATTACCAAAATGTGACACAGAGACACAAAGTTAGCGCATACTGTTGGAAAAACAGTGCCCATAGACTTGCTCAACACATCTTCGATTTATACACGATGTCTGTGAAGCACAATAAAATGAAGTATGCCTATGCTTTGAAGTAGTTTAAAATTTATAAGAAAGTTGAAGAACACTACAATCAGTATCTGCTTCATCAGGATTTTCTAGTTTGATAACATTTTACATTTTACTGTATTTGTGCACTCCCTCTCACTCTCTTTTTATATACCAATTATCATCAATCTTTTCCTGAACCATCTGAGAGCAGGTTGCAAACATGATGTCCCATCACTCTCAAGTATTCCAGTGTGATATAATCATCATTCAACCCCCAAATCAGGAAATCAACATTGATATAACACTACCATGCAATCCACAGACTTTGTTTAGATTTTGCCAACTGTCTCAGAAATGTTCCCTTTTCCTTTCTGATCTAGGATCCAATATAAGATCAGTTCTTCTATTCCTTGGTATCCACAGGGGACTGGTTCCAGGACCCCTGCAGATACTAAAATCATGAATGCTCAAGCTTCTTATAAAAAATGCTGTATTACTTGCGTATAACCTGTGTGCATTCTTCCACATACTTTAAATCATCTTTAGATTACTTATAATACCTGCTACAATGTAAATGCTATATAAGTAGTTGTTATACTTCATTTAAAAATGTATTATTTTTATTGTTGTATTGTTATTTTTTAGAATATTTTCAATCCGTGGTTGGTTGAATCTGTAGATACAGAACCCATGGATATAGAAGCATTGTATCGCAAATGAAATGGAGTACTGACTCTATTTCATTTGACTGCTATGCCTCTTTAGTGTCTTTCAATCTGGAATGGATCCGCTGTCTTTTCCTGTCTTTCATGACAGTTTTAAAAAGTACCAGCCTCTCTTTCTACAGGATGACATCATCTATTTTATATAATGTGTCAAAGTAATATTTCTAAAAAGGTGAATTACATTTTTGAAATAGTCTCAGGTAGGTCCTACACTGGCTCTTTAATACCTACAGTTTAGTTTGGAGGCCAATAAGTTTCCAAACATTGCTTCTGTTACTCCTATGACATTTATTATGTATTGCCACATATTATTCTTGTGTTTATTTGTTGATTTATGGATGCATTTATTTAGTATTAAATGATTCAGTAAACATAATAATCAATTATATTGAAGGCCAGACACATTACATATGTTATTTCACTTAATACCTTCTCAGATTTTATTATTACCCTCAACATGCAGATATAAAAATTAAAACTTAAGGGAATTAAGTAATTTGCCCAAAGTTACACAATGAATAAACAGCAAAGCTGAAACTCTAATGTCAAAGCTCTATTGCTTTTGAAAACCTATCTATTGAGCATCAGAGATATAAAAATTGAGACAACCTGTTTTTCTTTTTTTTAAACTTTTAAATTATAATGGAAGGTATAATAACTTTTCTTGTGGGTTTTCTGTAAATACTGGGAGAAATCAGAATTATATAAAGAAATTTACAAATTCACTTTTTCTTTACTTCTCCAAATTGATTATGTTGGGTAATACTTTTCTTTTCTTTTCTTTTTTTTTATTTTACTTTAAGTTCCAGGATACATATGCAGAACACGTGCAGGTTTGTTACATAGGTATACATGTGCCATGGTGGTTTGCTGCACCCATCAACCCTTCATCTAGGTTTTAAGCCTTGCATGCATTAGATATTTGTCCTGATACTCCCCCTCCCCTATCCCCCCCACCCGCACAACAGGCCCTGGTGTGTGATGCTCCGCTCCCTGTGTCCATGTGTTCTCATTGTTCATCTCCCACTTAAGAAAGAGAATATGTGGTGTTTGGTTTTCTGTTCCTGTGTTAGTTTGCTTAGGATGATGGTTTACAGCTTCATCCATGTCCTTACAAAGGACATGAACTCATCTTTTTTTTATGGTTGCATAGTATTCCATGGGACACCCTGTTTTTCAAGAGGTCACAGTTTAGCGGAGGATATAGGCATGCTGATGAATAATATAAGCATCATGATGGAGGGAATATCATCTATCCATTTTCAGCCCTTGCAGTCAGTGCCTTTTAATATGTAGGCAAATGATATGTACTGTTAAATAAGTGTATTAATGAAAAGGAGTTTAAAATCATTCTAATTAGTTACTTAATTATACCTAACATTTGCAAATGTGTTTTAATCTGAAGCATACTTTAATCTGAATATTCAGTGAAAATAGCCTCCACTTGAAACTATGTATAATTCTAAAATAATTGACGTTTTTCCTATTGGTTGTAGACTGAACCTACCTAAGGAGATAAATGCAGAGAATTTTAATGGTTATAGTAAATCTTTATAACAAATTTTTAAGTTAATCTTCTTGTGGGGCCTATAATACCTGAGCTCAATTACTGCAATTAACTTATAATATATTTTTTAAATTTATTCACCTCATACTTTTCATAGGGTATAACCAGTTATATAATTCAATTTATGCAATGTTTCTGTTATGTCTATTTGTGATTTTACAGGATACTGGTAACTAAAGGGTTTATGACTATCAACTCGTTCATCCCTTGGTCTCTAGGTAATGTCCCAGGGAGAAACTTGTGTATGTTATTATGGAAATCTATAACAATGAGCTCACTTTCTCTTCTTAGCATTTTAATACTTAATATATTTTTTATTTGGATTAAAGTTGAAACATAATATGAGTCACTAGAAGGAGAAACTTGAAAATAGCAGTGAAAATAGAAGACTTCATATTAGGGAATGTTTCATAAAGAGCCAGTTTAAGCATTAATTAACTGTAAATTTTGGCAACTCACAACTTATATAGTCTTTTCCCCTACATAAAAGAGATAGGCATGTCTCCTTTATAGTATACTCCCTCTGTAATTAAATCTCTTGATACTTAATAAAATGCTATGTTTGTGATACTGATCTACAACTTTGAAAATGCCTGATAATAGAATTTTAATCATAATTATGAATAATACGTTAAAAACAAAAATTAGCACATATTGAACACCTTATAGCAGGAACACTAAAAATAAATTATTCTAGTCCATTTGCATGTATATAACTAACTGATTAATAAGAAGGTTGTCTTGTTAAACTTTGTTGTTATGATACATCAGGATATTATTTTAACATCATTTTCATCAAGCATTTGCTTAGTATTTATTATAGAGGAGCTCAAGCTTATTCTACAAACACATATTGAAACCACGAGATATCACTAACTACCCACCAGAATTGCTCTACAAATGGGAATGTGAATCTTACAGCCACTTTCAGAGACTGGCAGTTTCTAATACAGTAAAACACACGGCTATTCTGTTGCTTAGCAATTCCACTCCTAGAAACACACCCAAGATAAATGAATGCTTAGGTCCACATAAAGATGTATGTTCAGAGTAGATTTTATAAATAATTAGTTCCAAAATGGAAATAATACAAATTTTCATCGTCATGAAAATAGTTAAAATTGTGGTCTGTTTATACAAAGAAGTATCTTGAAACAATCAAAAGGAACAGACAACAGATACATGCAACAACAGGAATACATCTTTAAGACATTTTATTGTGAGAAAGAAGCCAGACACAAAATAATATACTCTTAATGATTTCATTTATATGAAGTAGAAGAATAGATAAAACTCATCTTTGCTGATAAAAATGAGAATACAAGTTGCCTTTACATGATGGGATGGAGTTGAGGCTATGGGGGGAACACTGAGCAGAAAGAAGCAGGAATGAACTTTCTGGAGTGGTGGAAATGTTCTATATCTTGATCTGAGTGATGATAAAATGGGTGTATTATGTTTGTCAAAATTCAGTGAAGTCTACATTTAAGATTTATGCATTTTGTTGCATATTAATTTTAATTCAGTAAAGTACTGTGAGCACTAAAGTATTTATTTTAATTGCTTTCTACTGCTAGACATTATTGTGTGTCTGGATTAATCAGATAGAGTCCTGGACTTGAGAAGTTCACATCCCAGTGGAGGTGGGGAGTGAAAGAGTAGGTATAGATACATAATTATATTAAAACTGTAAGAGAGATTTGTATACTGCACATGGCTAGCACAAAATATGGCACAATTTATTTATTTGTTGTTGTTTCAGAAGGCTTCCAGAAGCTGATTCTTGAGTGCTGAGTAGAAACTTGGGTGGAAGTCTCATATTGACAAAGGAAGTAGAGAGAAACTCACTTGTATGGGTCTGTTGAGGGGAGCAGTGCAGGCAAGAAAAAGATGACTATAAATTGTAAGAGATTGAGTTGAATTTGCATAAATCTTAGTTTATCCTCCAGAATTTGTGTTTTTGTGGAGTAAATTTCGTTTGTTTTCTGTTTGGTCAAATTAAGGGAAACAGCTTAAATCTCTGAGTTGCTTATTTATTTCTTTATTTTAAAAAATGACCTTAACACTTAGTACCTCAAAAGCACAATCATTTAATTTATCTAACAATTCTGTGGACCAGCTTGGCTAATCTCTGGGTTCTCTTGTGCATTCGTGGCCAGCAGCAGGTCAGCTGGGACAGGCAGCTGGTTAGTTTAGGGCAACACTACTCACAGATGAGTAGTTGTCAGGCTTTGGACCTGGCTTCCTGATTCTCTTTCGTGTGGCCTGGCACTCTCCAGCTGGCTTGGGTTCTTTTACATGGTGGGCTCAAGGTATCACATGTAGCAAGAAATCAAGCCTCTACATCCAAGTTCTTTTCATGTCTTTTACAGCACGTTTGTTAATATTCCATTTTGCCAAAGCAAGTCATATGCTCAAACCATGTTCAAAATTCGAAAGGTAGACTCTGTCTTTGGAGGGAAGGGAAACATTTAATAGAATTTTTTTGGTAACCTATATAAAAATTTCCATTGAAGGATTTACTTTATGTATTTACTTTCCTAAAGGTGTAATTTTTTTTTCTGAAAACACTTTTTAATAGGAACTTCTAGGCAAGGTAATTTGTAAAGAGGTAGCTAAGTAATAGCATCAAACTGTGCTATAGAATTTGTAACGGTTTCAGCTTAAAAAAAGAGAAGATTAGCTGGATTGAGTAAGTTTTCAGAAAATTTTTGCAAACTGGAGATAAACCTATTTTGGGCATATTGGAAACTTTTTCCATTCTTATGTTAATTAAGGTTCTTTTTATTTCAGATAAGATAATCCCAGTTCAAACTAGATTAACTGAAAGGGGGAATTTATTAAAGGGATATAGGAGTGACTCATGGATCCCAGGGAGAGTGCTATCTTGCTGCTGGGTGACTTAAAGGCTTCTATCTTCTCTAATTCTCATCTGGTAAATTTTTCTTTCTTTTGCTTCTCAATCTACATGACAGAAATGGCTGCCAACAATACCTAGCAGATAGCATGTATATAATTCCGATTCCTAGAGAGAGAAAAAATGTAACATGAAAACTATAAAATGATGTTACAAGATTATACCTGTATCCCATCAATTGGAGCTTTATTTTATTATGATTGAATCAATATTTGAAAAATTCCTTATACATGGTAAATAATACTGCATTTAATTTTAGCTATGAACCAACAGCCAGAAATTTCTTTCTTTTTTTATCAGCATTTTATTATCATTACTATTATTATACTGTAAGTTCTAGGGTATATGTGCACAACGTGCAGGTTTGTTACATATGTATATATGTGCCATGTTGATGTGCTGCACCCATTAACTTGTCATTTACATTAGGTATATCTCCTAATGCTATCCCTCCCCCCCTTACAATAGAAATTTCAAACAATATGGAAATATAGATCGTAGATACTGAAAAGTCTCCAGGTTCTATTCTCTTCCCATTTCAATCATTTGGCACATATTTTCTCAATTCATATATATATATGTTATGTATGTTATACATGTTATATATATGTTATATATATGTAGTAGGAAGAGAGGGAAGAATAATGACAACAATATTAAAAGAAACATAGGAGCTATCATTGGACAAGGTTTGACAAATGTCTAGGAAATTTTTCTACATTAGCACTGATTCTTACAAAACAACTGTGAAGGCAGTTATTATTGTCTTTATTTTGCCTTTGAGGAAACAGACTAGGAGTGAGCGAATAGCTTATTTAAAATCACAGCAAAGGAAGAGAGCCAGAAACTGAAGTTAGGTCTCTCTAATTCAAAACCTGTGCCCTTTCCACAATGATAAGAGTAATAGTCATCACTAATGAACCCTTACTATTTATCCAAACTTTAAAAGATTTTTTTTTTTTCTTTACAAAAACTCAGTGAGGTAACAATAATCCTTCCTCTTTTAAAGAGGAGGTGAGGTTTGCTAATGACAGAGCCATGATTCATGCCCAGGACTTTAAGTTTCCAAAGCTTCTGCTTTATTCTCTGCATTCTTATACTGTAGTATTTTAGTAAAGTAGCATTCTGTATCTCAATACATTATTATGCATTGCATATTCTTTAATAAATGGTTTGAATAGTCATTTAGTGGGTTTCCACTCCCGTGCTCACTCTGATAAATGGATGGTGGTTAAGAAGGATTCTCGGGACAGCTCTGGTTCAGAGCAATGAGATGTGATAGACCGGTGACATCTGTCCTGTGTATGGAAGGAGAGGAGTTGTGGCCTCAGTCTCCAGATTTGCCATCCTTGCATGATTACCTTAAGGTGACATAAGATTACTAATTATTAATTAATTATACTTCTACAATGATTGTTTTTTATTCAAATGACCTAATAAAAGAACATTTAAAACTCTAATTATAATAAAAGAAAGAATCATCTACAAAGACAAAGGAAGGGAGCCAGGATTTGAATTTAACCATATAATAATTCTCAGATAGAATTCCATATATAGCCATTTTTAATATTATATATACCAAAGACAAAAATTACTCAGTATAATTAGACCAACAGCTTTATTCACACAGCCTGCTTCATTTCATTGTAGTGTTATAAGATGGAAAATTATCACCTTCTGCCCTATTAATTTTCTGCCCCTCAGTCTGATTTTTGGGCTGCCAGATTATCTTAACTGTTTGTATGTCTTTAAGTTGTAGTTAAAAGACTAACTTTAATCAGTATTTCAGTTGGGTAGAATATTTGATCTTGTTTTAATTTCGTTTGATCATGTTTTAATTTGGTACTTTGGCTTTGTGAGTGTGGATAGATCTGGGAAATAGAAGAAAGCTGGCATGAATACATGAGAGGGATGACAGTCCAGTATTAAAGACCGGGTAATTGCTTTCACACAGTCCTCTCCTTGGTGTCTAGAGGGAATTGCTTTAGTTGTACTGTGAATTTCAATAATTGCTTCAAGCAAAACAAGGGGAAGTTAACCATGTTTTCCACTTGGCTACTTTGTGCAAAATAACTGACAGGGATTGCTAGAAAAAGTTTGATTTTAGGGGGAAGAATTTAACGATTTCACTTTAGGAAAAAGCACAGGAAAGAGTTTGGGAATTAGAATGCGTAGGTTATGGTCCTAGTTCAATAAGTTAATGCCATTGATTTTTGTAAGTCATTTATATTTTCTTAGCCTCAATCTTTCCTTGTCTTCTTTAATGTAAACTGTAATATATATGTGTGTAATATATTTAAATGCATAAAACAAATTTTCAACCTGACAAATAAGTTTAAAGATCTGAAACCACTAACAAGGTCAAGAAATAAATGTCAACAGCACCCCAGAAGAACTTGCTCTTATTTGTCCCTTCCAGACAACCATTTACTCCCCCACCATTTCACCAGGAGTGACCACTGTCCTGACTTTTATCGTAATCCCTGTCTAACTTGTCTTGGTAGTTTTACTACTCACACATACATTTATAAATAAGAGTTTTGCTGTGTTCGAACATTATGTAAATTGAATCATATGCACTATATAACCAGATGTTTATTTGTTGAATACAATTATATATATATATATATGATCAATTTTGTTAATCATGTTGTTCAAGTCTTCCATATTCTTAGATTCGGTTATCCTGAGATTTGTTGGGTTTTGTAAATCTGTGACTTGGTGTCTGTGACAGATAGCCTCCAAATGGTTCCCAGTGATCCCTGCGTCTTGGAGTTCACACCTTTAGGCACTTGCCTCTGACATTTGCAAGGGCTGGTTGGGCAATCAATAGAATATGGCAGAATCACTTCTGAGATTAGGTCTTGGTCCTCTGTTTATCTTACTCCTGCTCTGTTGGATCATTTTCTCTGGGCAAGTTGGTTGCCATGTTGTGAGCAGCCCCCCTGAGAGGCCATGTGATGATGAATTGAAACCTCCTATCAATAGCCATGTGAGTGACCTAGGAAGCAGATCCCGCAGCCCAGTCATGCTTCAGATGACTGTAGCCCCAGCCACTATCTTGCCTGAAACCTCATAAGGGGCTCTGAGCTAGAACCACCCAGCTAAGTCACCTCTGGCTTCCTGATCTTATCTTTGTAAAATAGTAAATGTTCACTGTTTTAGTCACTATGTTTTGTTATGCAATAATGGATAACTCATACAGTATTTTTCATAATTTCTGGAAAATTTCCAACCATATCAATTCTGGTATTGCCCCTGCTCTGTTCTATTTTCTTTTTTGGTTCTTCTCATTAAAAAAAAAAAAAATCTAGGCTGGGCGCAGTGGCTAACGCCTGTAATTCCAGCACTTCGGGCGGCTGAGGCCGGGGAATCGCGAGGTCAGGAGATTGAGACCATCCTGGCTAACACAGTGAAACACTGTCTCTACTAAAAATACAAAAAACTTAGCCAGGCGTGGTGGCACATGCCTGTAGTCCCAGCTACTTGGGAGGCAGAGGCAGGAGAATCGCTTGAACCCGGGAGACAGAAGTTGCCGTGAGCCGAGATCAAGCCAGTGCACTCCAGCCTGGGTGACAGAGCGAGACTCCGTTTCAGAAAAATAAAAAACAAAATAAAATTATAGGTTAGTTACTTTCCTTCTTTATTTTTCATTTTGTTTTGTCCCTTTGTGCTCCATTCTATTAGTTTGGTGCAAAAGTAATTGCGATTTTTGCCATTATGTTTAATAGATAATTTCTTCTGACTTACTGAACTTCCTCAAATCTAAGACATCATTGAGTTTAAGAAAAATAAACTAAGACAAAATGTTTTCATATCATATTGATATAAAATAAAATGTATACAATTTTAAAGATAATGAGATAAAAATACTTTTAAAATGAATTAGTCTGTCATTCAGTTCATAAATTTCATGTTTTTAAACCAAGTGCAATTTTAGTTTTTAATTTTGTTTGTTAAATTTTAATTTTAAAGTACTAAATTTTAAAATTTAATATTATTAAAAGTTAATATTATTATTTTTTTCAACTATCATTGGTCGCTTTTTACATTTCCCTTTTTCCTGGAGATTTCTTCAGTTTTGTATTTTTTAAATGTTATAATTATAAGTGTAGTTGTTTTATAGTCTGTGTTGGAGTGTCCCCAAGACCACCTCCTGGTTCAGTGATTTGCTAGGAATCACAGCATTCATTATACAGTCATACTCATGATTAAGACTTATTACAGTAAAAGAATGCACCACAAAATCAGCAAATTGGAAAAGGTACTTGAGTAGTCTGGAGGAAAACGAGAACAAGGTTCCAAGGGTTTTCTCCCAGTGAAGAAACATGGGACACATTTCTCATAGCAATGAGTCATGACCACACATATGAATGTTGAATGTTACTAACAAAGGAAGTTCTTTAGAAACTCAGTGCTCAGGATTTTAATTGGGGGTGATCATATGGGCAACCTCTGCCTGGCACATATATGACTCTCAGAAGGAGGACAGTAGTTCAGCATAAACCATACTGCTTGCACAAACAGTTTAGGTACAATGAGCTACTCTTACCAATGAGGGATGGTGGGAACCCTCCCAAAGTACAAGTTCCCATACACCAGCTAAGAGCTAGCCTTGTAAGTAGGCCTTTCAGAGAATAGCTGTAACTGTAATAGGAGTGCATTATCACTCCATGCACACAGCAAGTCAATATGCTGAGATCCCAGGTTGGAGCAGAGAAGCAGGTTTAATTGTAGGGTCACCAAATGAGGAGATGGGAGGAAACCATAAATCCATCTCCCCAGGGAATTTGAGGTTAGAGTTTTTAAGGACTTTGGAGTGAGTGGAAGTACAGAAACCATTGACTGATTAAAGAACGCAGGATGAAGACGTGGGACAGGCAGGTGAAGAAGCTGTATTCTCATGCTGATCCTTCTGTGTAAGTTTTCTATCCTCCTGTGTAAGTTTTCAAACTGGACGCTGAAATTCAGGGTCTGAAAAACATCTTAAGCAATCCTTAAACAAAGGCCTTAATGATTCTAATATCAGAGGTCCTGTCTGTAGGAACAACGGGAATGTAAACCAATTTTTAAACGTCTTGTGACCCTAATGTCAGAAATTCTATCTATAGGCACACACTGGGGATGCAATTGGTCAGAATCTAGTGTTAAGTGACTTTTAGCAGCAAAGAAGTCAGCCAAAGTGCAGCCTGATTAATGCTTAATCATATCTATATTTCTGTTCAGAACCTGGCATACAATTCTTGTCAGTCTTGTGGGGATGGCTTCATAGTAGTCAGCCCTGTTACGTTAATTATTTTTGCATGTAGTCCATGTCTGAAGTCTGTGTAAGTCTGATTTTGTATGTTGTTTCTTAAAATTGTATGCTAATCTTGCCCATGCAATCTAGTTTTCTGGTTATCTGTGTGTTGCTCCTGGTTAATTGTATTTGAACAATAGTTTGAGGGAAAAGTTTTGAAGCACAGAATAAAGTTATTTTCCCTTAGAACGAATTTGTTTTCACGTTACTTCTGTTTTGGATCATCTTAAACTAAGTTGAGAGCTTGAAAGTCTTTGGATAACTCTGATGATTAGAAACTAAGCTGAAATCCTGGACAAGACCAGCCTCACTTCCGGTTCATGCTTACACCCAGGGCAAATTCTTATTGTATCCCAGTTTATTGTGGCTCCTGCTTAACTAACGACCCTCTGTGGTCCCTGGGTTCATACCTTGATTCCCTACAGAAGTCATCCAAATGGAATTGCAAGTTTTCTTGGCTAGATAAATGCCTCCAAGGCAAAAGGACCTTCTGAGCTTGTTTACTTCTCTGGATTCCCATTTTCTCTTCAGCTTTGGCCTGGCAATTTCCCACAGTTTGTCAGTTATTTTTCAACACTTCTAAGAAAGTACTTCTAATACGTTAATCAGCAGGATTTGGTAGGGTTTGCTTGCTTACCCTCATTGTTCTCTCCTTTGAAATGGAAACAAGAATTATTTTTTTGTTTGTTTTTGAGACGGAGTCTCGCTCTACTGCCTAGGCTGGAGTGCAGTGATGCCCAATCTTTGCTCACTGCAAGCTCCACCTCCTGGATTCACACCATTCTCCTGCCTCAGCCTTCCAAGTAGCTGGGACTACAGGAGCCCGCCACCACACCCAGCTAATTTTTGTATTTTTAGTAGAGACAGGGTTTCACCACGTTGGCCAGGCTAGTCTCGAACTCCTAACCTCAGGTGATCCACCCGCCTCGGCCTCCCAAAGTGCTGGGATTACAGGCATAAGCCACCGTACCCAGCCGGAGACAATAATATTAATGGCACTTTTGCAATGATGTAATGATAATGAGTTAACGTGATAACAAAAGAAAATATTTTACAGGCTCTTAAGCTAACTCTTACTAGTGTAGACAGCCTATCAACTTCTCCTCCCCTAACTGCACCACAGGGTATTTGTTAACTTGGCTTCTGTTCAGATGCATAAAAAGATGTATAAGAAGTTTTCTTTTTTCAAATGCATAAGGAGAGACTAGAATTGTGTTTAAGAGAGAGCTCTTCTAACTCCTCTCCTCCATGATAATAGAAGGACAAGAAAAAAGTGGGAATATGGGGGCAGATGTAGGAAAGTCTCCTGGTCTCGCCCTATGGAGTGAAGGTGATCATCTGTGGTTGACCAGGAGACACAGACACAGAATCTGCTCTGTGCAAGAGGCTCTGTCTGACACTAGCACAAAAGCTATGCTGAAGCCCAGGGAGCAGCATGCCTAACTCCATATGTGAATTTTCTTTCTTGAGAATCCAGAGTCCATTTGTATTGGAGGCATGGGCAGTGTAGTGGTTACCAATTGTAATGGTGGAAATTAGGTTTCTGTAAGCACTTTTTGTAGGCAATATTTTTTGTATGGACAAGGGAGACTCAGTGCATGGAGGGACTTACAAGAAAGAAGAAGGCAAATTACTTCTGCAGACAGTCTTGTGTATGCTTTGGGGACAATCAGAGATCAATGAAAGACACCTCAAGAGGGGCCGAGATCCTACTATAATACTAGAGGGGCCTCTTGAGTTTCCACAGTTGAGATGATGATAATAATACCAAGTGTTTACTTGGCATTGGCCAGATACTGCTAGCTGTTTCACCCCATTGTATGAGACAGGTGCTATTATTATTTTCGTTTTACAGATGAGGCATATCTGAGGCACAGAAAGGTTGAGTTGGGGATTGAAGTGTGGCTCCAGAGTCTAAGCTTCTAATTGCCATGCTATGTTAAGTGAGATTAGTAATTGCATATGAGGAACTCATGAGCCTCAAAGTCATTTATCAATGCAGCATTCCATGATGGCTTACATGCAGGTGTTGAGGTAGGCTCATCACTTTTATCCAAACTCAAAATACTGAGTTTTTATTAAGAAAGAAGAAAGCATGAAAGATGGGCACCACCCTTCATAAATAGTCATTTAATTGGTTTGGGGTGCATCCCAGGAAATCTAATTTCAAAAGCTCCCTAGGTGATTCCAATGTGCAGTTAGTGTTAACAAACACTATCGTAAGACTTTTTCTTTTTATATTAATTTAAATATCCCTTGAAAGATAAGAACAGTTGAAACCACCTTTTAAAAATGATTACAGTAAGAGAAATCTGATATAGTTGGCTCCATCTTGCTTCTGACCTCCTTTGGTCATTCCTGGATGTAGGCCAAGCTAACTTTGGGAGGAATTTAGTTTATAGTTTAACTTTGAAGCAAGGATGATAATCATCTCTCCCTAAAACTACTCCCCTCCTTATTCAGGGGCT
This sequence comes from Colobus angolensis palliatus, assembly GCF_000951035.1. Taxonomy (NCBI): domain Eukaryota; kingdom Metazoa; phylum Chordata; class Mammalia; order Primates; family Cercopithecidae; genus Colobus; species Colobus angolensis. The sequence continues at coordinate 10,523,416 of NW_012114710.1, read as the reverse complement.
GAAAATGCCTTTATAAAACTAATAAAAGTCCACAAGATTAGGATTATGGGAGGGGCCTGAGTTCTGCTAAAATGTGGGCATAGTTTTCATAATCCCTTTCTGCTCAGGAGTCATGTGGTCAGAGGTCACAATGTTTGTGACTTCCCCAATTGCTTCTGTAAATAACATCACATTGTGGAACCTAAGATTGTTCTTTTGAGATGTTTTTCAGACTGACCCCACTGGACTCATGACTCATGACTCAGCTGGTTCTGTGGCCCTACCCAGAGGTTGACTCAGCACACGAGGACCATTTTCCACACTCCTGTGATTTTATCCCCAACCATTCAGCAGTACCCTTTCCATAGCCCCTTGCCCAACAAGTTGTCCATAAAAACCCTAACCTCTGAGCCTTCGGGGAGATAGATTTGAGTAATAATTCCATCTCCTGCATGGCTGGCCTAGTGTCAATTAAACTTTTTTCTTTACTGCAATAACATGGTCTCAGTGAACTGATTTTGTTCATGCAGGAGGCAGGAAGAACCCCTTGGGTGATTACACAGTGGTTCTCAAAGTATGGACCTCCGACCAGCAGCATCAGCAGCATCTGGATACTTGCTAGAAATGCAGATTCTCTGGTCCTATCCCAGGCCTTCCAAGTTGGAAACTTTGAGACGGGGCCCCGCACTCTGTGTTTTAACAAGCCCTCTAGATAATTCTGATGCATGTTAAGGTTTGAGAACCACTGATTTTAGACAATTACCACAACTCACTTGTATATAAGAAAGTTTTATTTTGATGGCATTTTGTTTAATATTAGATTGCTAGCACAATTTACAATTGCAAAGACATGGACCCACCCAAGTGCCCATCAACTGGAGAGTGGATAAAGAAAATGTGGTATATATGCAGCATGGAATACCACTCAGCTGTAAAAAATAGTTAAGTAATGTCTTTTGCAAGAACTTGGATGGAGCTGGAGGCTCTTATTCTAAGTGAGGTAACTCAGGAATGAAAAACCAAATACCATATGTTCTCACTTACAAGTGGGAGCTAAGCTACGAGTGCACAAAGGCGTACAGAATGATAAAATGAACTTTGGAGACTCAGAAGTGGGGATGGTGGGAGACAGGTGAGGGATAAAAAACTACCTATTGGGTACAACGTACACTACTTGGTTGATGGGTGCACTAAAATTTCAGAATTCACCGCTATATAATTCATTCATGTCATCAAAACCACTTGTACTCCAAAAACAATTGAAATAAAAATTAGCAGGGAACAACACACTCTGGGGCCTACTGGAGGGTGGAGGGTGGGAGGAGGGAGAGCATCAGGAAAAATAACTAATGGATACTAGGTTTAATATCTGGATGATGAAATAATCTGTACAACAACCCCCCATGATACAAGTTTATCTACATAACAAACCTTCACATGTACCTTTGAACTTAAATAAAAGTTAAAAAAAGAAAAAAAAATTTAAATATATATATTAAAAAATAAAAAATGAAACAAAACAAAACAATATCAGATTGTCTAAATGGTCATTTTCCACCTTTGAAAGCCGGTATTGGTGTGTTTATCTTTGGAATTTATTTCTTTATTTTACCCATCTAATTTGCCTCATTTTTAGTTAATTTCTCACTTTATCCCTGGTAAGTCCATACTTACGGATTTAGTCTAAATGAGACTGTGTAGTAAACTTTATGCTGCATTTTTGCTCTATGAGACTCAAATAAAAATTATGAATAATTTATCATCTACCAATGGACTGATAATATTTTGGTTAATAAGCCAGAAATGCAGGAAAACAGAGTAGCTTTTAATTAAGAAACTACATATGCCTCTGAGGAATAAATCAAGAGTTGGAAAGTGGTATATAAAACCTAGTCTGTAACTTTTCTGAATTTTTTTTGTTATGTGGATTGTAGTAATTGTTGCAGTTAGGGAGGTACACACTTGGGAAGCCAGCTGGTGACTTAGACAAGGTCAGAATTATTATTTGATAAGGTCATCACATTCCTGGATCTGGTTCTCAGCTCTCTAGGCCCAGAAATTAATTTTTCAAGTTTGCCTTGGGGTGACATCCTCTGGGCATTCTTACCAAACCAAATCCCTAAGAGGCTGATGTATTGTCCAGAGTTCTAATTTATTAACTCATCATTTTAAATATTTAACTTTCAGGGAGAGTAGAATGTGTGTATTGTGATACATGAATTCTCTTCCTTCTCAGTAAAATTACATAAAAAGACAAATTATAATCAGACGTTTTCTTGGTGAGCATGGAGTCAATCCAGGGAGAATGAATTGGATGATCAAATGTCTATTACATCCATCTTCGCTTGGGGCACACTTGTAAGAGGGATTGGATACTTATTTCTGGGGTCGGGACATGTCCTTTCCTGGGCTGTCCTGGGTTCTTTCTTCTTAGAGACTCTTTACTCTCTTTCTTCTAGATCATTCCCTTTTTGTTAATATATTCTTTCTTTATAATGAAGACAATGCAATTTATTTGATTATATGTTCTAATAGTTCTTGTCTGTTGAGGCTGTGTCTTAATAAATACAATCCAAATATTACCGAACTCTCCAGTCAACAATTTATAGGATTTTTTTAGGGTAGATGATTTCTTTATTTTTTATAGAAAACCATTCTAAGTTGCTTCCTATTGATTTCCTATACTTTTATTTACTTTCAAAGTATAATTTGAATGCTGTGTGTGTGTATGTGTGTGTGTGTGTGTGTGTTGGCTGTAGGAGTGGAGGTAAGATGTTTGGCTGTCATTCTGATGTATTTTTTCAAATCTAGGACACCATTACTCATGAGAAAAAGTGTATTTTAGAACTAAGAAAAAAACCTCTTCTGGTTATGATACAATGCTTTAGTACTTGGACTCTTTATTTTACACTTATAGGAAGAGCACTTTTAGACTCTCTTGCACATAGATTTTTAAAAAATCACGTATCACTCCTCTTCATACTTAAAAAGGAAATAATAAGAAACATAAATTTATTGAAGTATTTCTTAAATGTCATTACGTACAGAATCCTATTCTTCTGAATCATTTCTCTACTTAGAGTTATTGACAGGCATGTTTTCAATACAATGTTACTATTAGTGCCATTGAAAGCATTTATGAAGCTGTGTTTATTTAGAAGTGCTCTATCACTGATAACCATTTTACAAATTTTGATGACAGTCCATTTCGATTTGACTACTCATTTTTTTTCCTCCATTGAAGCAAAGGTAGCTGAGCAGTAAGAACTTATCTTTAAAGTCATCAGGAAGTTTCCAACTAATGGTAGTCCTATGTAAAATCTGAATTGATCACACCAGACAATTAAAACTTTGAAAATTTTTTCCCATTTATTTTGAAAAAAATTGGCAATTTATCTCACCCTTAGCTGCATTGCTTGATGTAGAGAGGTAATTCTTCAGTGCCTTACAACATTGGCATGACCTGGGAGCCCATCAGAAATGCAGAGTCTTTGGTTCCTCCTCAAATTTACTGAATCAGAATTTGCAAATTTAGCATGATCCCCAGGTGATTCAAGTTACAAAAGCATTACTGTGCATCATAGTTTTATCCACTTGTGGGATTTTTCCTTTACTAATTGCTATAATGTTCTTGGTTGCTCCTTTGCAGGAAAATTTGGATTTGTTGTTATTTCTCCAATAATTACTATTTAATCATTTCCAGCACCCTTCTATTTCTGTGTCTTTCTGCATACATAATTACTTGATTTTGATGAATCACCGTCTATTTTTTAAGACATTGTAAAAGATCGTTACATTCCTTATGCCAACAAGTGCACATAATTCAATTGAAGTGATATAATATAAACAGTATGAACAATAGCAGTTATGATCCCCATTAATAGTGACTGTAAAATGACGTGACTCAATTTTAAAGCTATTAAAATATAAACAAAATATGTATGCTTTAGAATTGATGAAATATATGTCAATCGTTTTGTTAAGTACTGGGCTGTTTCCTACTCTTTGCTTCAGCCCTTTTGTCCTGCAAGGAAGGAAATGTCAGTAGGGTTGGGATTTTATTTCTAGCCCTAAGTTTAAGGAATGAGAGCTTTCAGGCTGCAGAGATGGAAATAGTGAACAGAGCTGGGAGAATCATGCAGGAGGGCAGACCAAGGCTGTGTCTGCAGAGTCAGTCATCCCCTTTTGTGAAAATATTTATTTCTTTGAGTGTTCATCCTCAACACAGCAATAACAGCTTTCCTGACTGCGTACAACAAATAGGTCTCACTTCTCCAGAATCTACATGGCTCTCTGAGTGGCCTTCTTAAATTGGATATTTGCATTACTACAAACTTAATCAGGTGGAGTCAGTTGCAAGTCCCACAGAGTGGCTCAGGTGTAAGGACAGGGGTAAAAATCTGGTTAAATTAACTTGGCTGGTGTAAAATAGGGATATATATTCATTTTAATCCAGAATTGCTGGATTGCTCACGCCATAATTTTTCCTTGGTATATTCTCAAATGGTTCAGGGCTGTTGTGTACTCAAAGCATTAAAAAGTTGGAATATTGAGCATAGAACAATCCAAGTTTATCTACAACAAAGCTTTCAGATCTTAAATGACTCCATATTTGATTTTCATAGAGTCATTTTTTTTCTCTTTCTGTTACCAAACATCCTCTTCGGTGACTTATATATCATGCATTGATGGGAAATGTATTCTTCTGAACTTTAGTATGTCTTTCAAGATCTTTAGGATAATATTCACACTGAAAGACAACCCATATAATATTTACTAGATTTACCTATTTTTTATTTTCATTTTTAATTAAGAAATAGAATCAGAGCTTACACTATTTACTAGATTTAATTTTCCTAAATAGAATGTATGATCTTTATCTGTCTCTTTAGATATTTTTATGCTTGGAGTAAGTGGTTACTTGTGAGTGGTGGGAGGAGGCACATCTATTTTGTGGAGAAGGTCCTATAAGCCTCTTATACATCAAAAAAAGAAAAAGAAAGTTTTGTTTTATTTTCTTTTTACAATAGAGAATAAAAATAAGAGACTAATTACTTGGATCTGCCTTTAGTAACCTGTAGCTTCTTGCAAAGCTAAAATGTGCCATGATATCTGTATTAGTCAGGGTTCTCTAGAGGGACGGAACTAATAGGCTAGATGTGTATATGAAGGGGAGTCTGCTAAGGAGAATTGACTCACACCATCACAAGATAAGGTCCCGTAATAGGCCACCTGCAAGCTGAGAAGCAAGGAATTCAATCCAAGTCCCAAAACCTCAAAAGTAGGGAAGCTGACAGTGCAGGCTTCAATCTGTGGCCGAAGGCCAGAGAGCCCCTGACAAACCACTGGTATAGGTCTAAGAGTCCAAAAGCTGAAGAACCTGGGGTCCGATGTTTGAGGTCAGGAAGCATCCAGCACGGGAGAAAGATGAAGCCTGGAAGATTCAGCAAGTCTGTTCTTTCCAACTTCTTCTGCCTGCTTTATTCTAACTGTGCTGGCAGCTGATTAGATGGTACCCACCCAGACCGAGGGTGGGTCTGCCTCTCCCAGTCCACTGACTCAAATGTTAACCTCCTTTGGCAGCACCCTCACAGACACATCCTGGAACAATACTTTGCATCCTTCAATCCAATCAAGTTGACACTCAATATTAACCATCACAATATCAAAGAGATATATTCCTTAAAGCCATCTTACTTTCTGCACCCCTCCAATACTTCTTTATTCTGCATTGACACTGAGACTCCTGTTCTTTTTCCATGAATATTTAAAGCTTGCGATCATAAAAATCACATTAGCTAGTTCCAATTGGAACTTCAGAGGGCAGACCTAGAATAGTTAAAAATTAAAAACAAAAGAAAACAAAACAACTTTAATCAAGTGGTCATTATACATAAAATTTAAACTTTGAGAAGGGTGAATTTATTGTTATTAAATTCATTAGGAGTTATGCAGCTTTATTTTCCAAATCATTATTCTTTCATTTGAATGAAATCTTACTTACTTATTATGAGGACTCTATTTTGATATTATTTGCTTACTTTAATGAGTGTCTTCTTCTACTGTATTCACCTGTTTCTATTGAAAGATGTCTGTAAACTCTTTCTGTTGTACAATTACAAGGTTGTAAGACACCAGACCATTCTACGATGCTGGCATAAAGCCAAGAATATACTTGTACTTCTGTTTCATCACTGTATTTTGAAACTAAATTAACATGTAAAAAACTTGATAGCTATTTGCAAAATATAAAGTGAGTAGCTTTGCAATATGGCTTTTAAAATAAATATTTAAAGTGCATTCAAAAGCATGTTTAGTGCAGAAATATGTGAGAAATATTAGAAATACAGGCAAGTAGAAAGGACTACAACTGATTCAAACTTCTACTGTTCAGAGAGAAGCATTGTGAAAACCAGTTTTCTTACCTTCTCGCTCTCTCTTCATATGGGTAGATATGAACATAAATATCTACTGATAAATACATATAATATTTAGAATTAACTGCACACACCGTACTGCTTTTTTATTTAATAATAACATATCATAAACCTGATTTCATGTCAGTAAATATTATAACATTACTTCCAAGGTGGTATTCATGGGGTGGATTTAACATCGTTAATTAAGCAAATTCCTTAATGTTGGACAATGGAACATGAAGTGGACACTTACTAAAAGAGGTTCTGGTCACCTTGAACTTTGAGTATGAGGTTGTGCTTACATACACAAGTGATTAGAAAGTGCAAAGGAAAATAGGGTTCAGGAGTGAATTATATGTTGCATATATGCAAGATATGCAAGAAAATAAATTGTACTCAACTTTAAAGTTAAGGAGTGGGGACAATATGCATATAAAATATAATAGGGTAGAATTTGCTTTGTCATTCTTATGGACTTAAGGAAAACAACTCTGAGGACTCTTGTCACAGACTTGAAATTCTCATCTGTGCTTGGACAAGACTCTCAAACATACCAACTGTGTATTTTCCTGCCTTTGGTAAATCTGGAGTTATTAACCGATTCTAAAGAACATTAGACTTAAAAAGACTATGTAAAGCCCAAAGAATAAAGGTAAAATTTTAAAAGTTGTTCAGCCTTGAAGCAGTATAATAATAGGTGATTGTCAACAAACACTTTGTTCATACCATAGCAATTATGATGTGGCATAAGTAGATACTAAAATGCTTTTTTCTTCCTGGTGTCATAATGAAGTTTCATATTTACTAAAGGATAATATTTTTCATTGAATAATTTCAACTTTTACTCAATATCCTACATATGCTATTTTAATATTTGGATGATTGGATTTAAATATACTCTATAGTATTTCCTCACCTAAAGATGTACAGATGCTTCTTGAAAGCTCTTCATGATGATTTCACACACACACATACACATACACACATATACATGCATGCTGTCTTATTTAATGTCATATAAGACTACGCTTTTAGAAAGCTGTACTATTCTATTCAGTTATTTCTCCTCCCCCCCACTTATGTACACATTCTTCAACTTGTTGCACTACTATAATTATAAACAAGACATAATCGTTTTCCTTCAGGGCCTTATAATTTATGTCCTAGGGTTATACTCATATAAACATAGAAAATACTAATAAAAAGGCAGTTTATATAAGGAAAAATTATTTGAAAGTACTCTGGGAATATTGGGATGATAAGATAAATTTAGTTTCAATTAGCCAAAGTTTCTTGAAGAAATCAAGATGCAAACTATGTCTTAAAGGAAGAGCAGAACTTCAATAGGAAGAGAAGTATCAGGAGGAGAGGTCTTGTAAGTGCCCATGGCCACACTCCTGTGACACTATCTTCTGTCTCCCTGATGCACTTATGGCCTCACTGGCAGTTCCATAAAATCAGTTGACAAGGAAGAGGAGATGACTTGTTTACAGATGATTCTCTGTACGATATGCAGGCACCACCTGGAAGTGGACAGCTGCAGTACCATAGCCCTTCTCAGGGACAGCCCTGCAGGACAATGGTGAAGGGAAATCCTGTTACCTAGAGATTTTAGTTCCAGAAGAAGGAATACTTTCCCCCAGGAGTCACAATGATTCAGTTGAACTGGAAGTTAAGACTGGCACCCTGAGCTTTGGGCTTCTCATACCTCTAAATCAATAGACAAGGAAGGGAATTATGGTGTTTGCTGGGGTGTTAGATCCTGACCACCACAGTGGAGGTAAGGAAGAGTATGCTTGGCATACAGGATATCCTTTAGTGCATCTCTTAGTATTGCCTTAGTAACTAAAATTAAAGGAAAATTACAACAATCTAATCCAGGCAGGAGTGTGAATGGCCTTGAGGAATAAAGTTTTGTGTCACCCCACCAGGTAAAAAACCATGATCATCTGAGGTGCTTGCTAAAGGCCAAGGGAAATAAGAATTAGTAGTAGAACAAGGTAGTGATAAATACCAGCTACGATCAGTTACAGAAAGGAGTACTGTAATCATTATGTATATTTCCACTTTATTAAGTTATGAATTCATTTCTGAGTACATAGACCTAGATCAAGCATATATCTTTGTATTCTTTCCTCTCTTATCCCCCATCATGTAATGTAAGATGTGTTGACTTTATAACAGTATTTAAATATTGCTGATTTTACATCATAGTGTCAAATTATGGGCTATCCGGAGGAGAGTAAATACCACTCAAAGCTTTTATCTCCTCTTCTGGGGAAGGGGTTAGTGTGTTTTTCATTATGTGCAGGATATTTGTATTATGGTAGGTAGGTTGTTACTGTCTTCATCTGAAGATCAAGTATGGCTTAAAGAGCTGTGTATGGGTGCCAAGTTGACAGGCATGGATTTGTAATGGTTAATTTTATGTGTCAATTTGACTGGATTTAGGGATGTGCAGATGGCTGGTAAAACATTATTCCTGAGTGTGTTTGTGAGTATGTTTCTGGAGGAGATTGGCATTTGAATTAATAGACTGAGTAAAGAAGATACACTTTCACAATTTGATTGAGCATTATTTAATTGATTGAGGGCCTGAATAAAACAAAAAGACAGAGGAACAGCAAATTTGCTCTCTCTGCTTGAGCTGGGACATCCATCTTCCCCTTTTCTCAGACCTTAACATTACTGGTTCTCAGGCCTTTGAGCTGAGATCAGGACACTCCCTGCCCTCTTGGGTCTCAGGACTGTGAGTTTGGACTAGAATGACATAACTGGCTTTCCTGGGCTTCCAGTTTGCAGACAGCAGATTGTGGGACTTCTCAGCCTGTATAGCTGCATGAACCAATTCCTCATAAAAATCTCTTCTATGTCTATAACCTATGAGATATATAATACCTATATCCCATTGGTTCTGTTTTTCTGAAAAACTCTGACTAATACAATAGGATTAAGCATAAGGATTTTGGATTCAGACAAAATAGGCTCAAATTTAGCTTTTCTCTGTTCTGACAATGGCCTAAAATTATACGCTCTTTAAATCTGTTTCTTCACATAAAGAATAGAAAAATATAGTGGATACTATCTAATTCATAGCCTTTTTGAGAAGATTAGTGGGACAACATTTGTACCAAAATAAACATTCAATCAATTTCAATGGTGACTTATCGAATCCACGCTCTAGCACCTGAGACACAGGGCTGACACATAATAGTGGCTCAACAAGTATTTCTTAAATGAATGAGTTATGCTAGAAAGATCGGCTGGAGCAAAAAAATAGAGGTATACGTAGGGTAAGCTAAGTGAATGGTGACAAAATTTGTATGACTGACCATAGGGAGAGCAGTGATGATGTGGATCAGGTGAGTTTTGTTTGTATGAATAGGTGGCCTTGAGGGAGGTAAAGAGGGAATGGGCCAGGTCAATGTCAGTGGAGTCAGAAGGAATCAGTTATGAGACTATGAAAACTGTTTAAAGAAATTTATGATTGTTTGGATGTGGTGTGAGAGAAAGGTATAAAATGACTGTGATATTCATATGAGAAAATTTCCAAAGGGTAGAGTTGATCCATTCTGTTTAGATATCATACATTTGACATCTTTTGAGGCAGCTTATTTACCGTAGAATAAAGGCACAAATGCTGAGATTGGAGGCAGAAACCTTAATGCTTCTTACTTCACTCTTCCACTTAATGTATGTGCTACGTTAGGGAAGTTAATACACCTCTTTAAGCCTCATTTTCTCAATTTCTAAAATAGGAATGATTATTGTTATGAGCTGAATATTTTCCTGTCTTAAAGTTTATATGTTGGAATCTAGCTCCCAGTGTGATGGTATTTGAGGTGGGCCTTTGGGAGGTAACTAGGTAATGAGGATGGAGCCATACCACAAAATGCATTAGTGCCCCTATAAGAAGGGGCCAAAGAGGTAGTAGCTCACTTTTTTTCTGACATGTGAGGTCATAACAAAAAGTCATTAGTCTGCAACTCAGAAGAGGACCTTCACCATAACTTGACCATGCTGGCACCCTGATCTCAGACTTCTGTCCTCCAGAATTGTGAGAAATATATTTCTGTTGTTTGTAAGCCACCCAGCCTATGGTACTTTGTGGTAGAAGCCCAAACTGACGGAAACAATAGTATTCATAGTTTTTGTTTGTAAAGAATGAAATGTTATACAGAATGAATTGCTCTTGCTTGATTTTGGTCCAGATATTTTGAAACAAGGTAAAATAAGAGGCAGACTTTAGAATATTAGAGATAATTGATTTGGCAATAGGAATTGTTAGGAAAAAATTTTAGGTAGTTACAGCTACATTTAAGTGAAGTTGTAAACCAAATGATTAGGAGAATGTAAGCTCTGCTAGGGGAGGGCCCTTATTTTCTTTGCTGCTGCGTTTCTAGTACCTAAAAGAGTGTTAAACACATACAGGTTGAGTATACCTATTCAAAATCCAAAACATTTTTTCAACCAAATTTTTTGAATTTATTATAATCTTGCTTCTCTACAACTAATGATCCTTGCGGTTTGCAAACCATGTCTGCCTTTATTTACCTACACAAACACAGAATAGCATTTCCAACAGGGGAAGCTCACACAGAAAACAAAGTATAGAGTGTGTGACCTCAATAAGGCATTCAGGAAAGGTTTAAGCCCTCTTTCCCTCTGACCAGATCCCCTTAGGATGCTCTGATGTTGATGTTGCATTATTCTAAAAGCAGAATCAAATATCCAATCAGGCTGTGTTCTCTGCCATGTGTCACTCTCATAATATCAGAAGAGAGTCTTCGATTCTTTATTGCTTGGGGAAACATTCTTTGAGGTAACTGCAGTTTGCCAACTTGCCATCCAGAAGTGTTTTGGATTATTTTCAGATTTTGGAATACATGCATTACATTTACTAGTTGAGTATCCCTACTTCAAAAATCTCCAATGAGTGTTTTCTTTGAATGTCATGTCAGTGTTCCAAAAGCTTAAGATTTTGGAGCATTTCAGATTCTAGACATTTAGATTGGGGTGCTCAACCTCTAGGAGGCTCTCAATAAAGATTCATTGTGGGAATAAACAAACAATAGCCATGGAGCTGCAGTTCTGAGGAAGCCAGGAAAGAATACTTAGTTTGGATACTAAATAGAAGCTGGAGAGTGTAGTCAATAGAATTGGAGATAAAAACATTGGTGATGCTTAGATATATAAATTTTTTCAGACTAAGGTGGAGGAGAGCACAAGAAAGAAAAACAGAATAAATAAGAACTGACTACTCATGAATCAGGTTTGTAGGAAAATAAAGGTTAGAACTAGAAAGATAAAGGGGGGGATGCAGTTAATGTTGGCCCTGTGCTCTTCTCATCTGTACACATTGGATAATATCTTCTATTCCATACCTTTAAAGCACATCTATTGGAGCATGACTCTTGAATCTCATTCTAAATCTGAAATCTCTTTTAAGGTCTCAACCCATATAACCAATGACCTGTTACTAAATACCACCATTTGGATTCCACAAAAAATCCCCAGGCTCAAGTGTGACAACCTGTACTTGTTTTCCTTCCCCAAATCACTCCTTATATATTTTCTATCCTTGTGACTGGCACCTTCATCTATCTACTATCCACGTCAGAAAATTAGCATTTCCCGCCATGTTAAAAAATCCAACCATTCACTCAGGTTACAAAGGACAGAATCCCACTCAATGAATGTAGCTCTAAAATATATGGGGCTTAAGGATATAAAGAGAGTTTTTTTACCCAAGCACAGAAAAATTAATGACAATTCAAATGTTTTCTTACCAATAAGATATTTAGGAAAGGCCAGGTGGTACGCTAGATGAGATATTATAGATTTAACATTTTGAGATAAAAAACTCTGCTTATATTTGACATTATTATTTTCCCAGTGCTTAGCACAGTGCCTGGCATACAGGAAGGGCTCAATGAACTTAACTGGGACTCAGAAGATGCTTGGTGATCACAGAATGGGAGGAAAAGAAAATAGATAAGCTAATGAAACATGTACTAACAAGAGGAATTATCTTTAAAGAGCAAGGGGGCCCTATTGACCAAAATCTTAATATCCTGAAGACAGAGTTGGTATCTATATTAGTCTGTTCTCACACTGCTATAAAGAAGTATCTGAGACTGGGTAATCCATGAAGAAAAGAGGCTTAATTGGCTCACGATTATGCAGGTTGTACAGGAAGCATGGCTTCTGAGGCCTCAGGAAACTTAAAATCATGGCAAAAGGTAAAGGGGAAGCAGGCACATCTTATATGGCTGGAGCAGGAAGAAGAGAGAGATATTAATATTACATTAATATTTGACTGTTCATGATAAGGTGTGGGAGATACTTGCATATTTTCAGACTCTGACTGGCATATTCTCTGCCCAGAGGCAAGATCCACAGGAAGATATATTATACCATTTTTTTTTTTGCCTTGTAAGAGGTAGTCACAGCAGTAGTACAAAGGAAGGTAGGTGATAGTGATTTATAGCTTTAAAAAATCTTATCAGAAAATGAGAAAGATTAAAAACAAACTGGCTACACATTCAATTCACAAAGTTAGGAATAGAGATTCAACAGACCCAAATAAGCAGGCAAGAAATAAACAATAAAGGGCACAGATCTGTGAAATACAATGCAAAATAATAGGGACATGTAACTAAACTCCAGACATATTCTTGAGATGATTAATGATATAATGAGATCTCTGACAAGACTGACAAACATAAAAAAAGAAAAATGACATGCAAATAGGCAAAACAGAAGGTAAAAAGAAAAATTATCATTCACAACAGATTAATAAATAATAGACTATTAAGATAATTATACTTTAATTAATTTAAAATTTAGTATGAAACATATGCCTACTTGAAAAAACATAAAAGACCACAAAATTAAAGGAAATCAAAAATTAAAGATTAATAAATGTGTAAATAATTTGAAATCATGTTCAAAGGCTCTCTTTCTGGAACTTCTGGGCCAAAATTCTAGCAAAGTTTGAAGCTGTTATTCCAAACATAAAAATTCTTCTAGAAAATGAAAACTTAGCAAAATGTGCCAACGTATTTTATGTCGTTAGATTAAGCCTGATTTCAAACTAGATGGAGAGAGCACAAGAGAAAATGTCTACTTACAGACACAGATGTGAATCTCCTTAATAAAATATTAATCAACAGAATTCAAAAGTGTATCAAAAATAATACATTATGAGAAATAGTTTATCTATTACAGTAAATTGATACCGGTAGAGTGAGGTGCTGCTGAAAAGATACCCGAAACTGTGGAAACGACTTTGGAACTGAGTAACAGGCAGAGGTTGGAACAGTTTAGAGGGCTCAGAAAAAGACAGGAAAATGTGGAAAAGTTTGGAACTCCCTAGAGGCTTGTTGAATGGCTTTGACCAAAATGCTGATAATTATACCGACAATGAAATCCAGGCTGAGGCGGTCTCAGATGGAGATGAGGAACTTGTTGGGAACTGGAGCAAAGGTGACTCTTATTATGTTTTAGCAAAGAGACTGGCGACATTTTGCTCCTGCCCTAGAAATTTGTGGAACTTTGAACTTGAAAGAGATGATGTAGGGTATCTAGTGGATAAAATTTCTAAGCAGCAAAGCATTTAAGAAGTGACTTGGGTGCTGTTAAAGGTATTCAGTTTCAAAAGGGAAATAGCACAAAAGCTTGGAAAATTTGTGCCTGATAATGCAATAGAAAAGAAAATCCCATTTTTTGAGGAGAAATTCAGAAATTTGCATTAAGTAATGAGCTGAATGTTAATCACAAGACCATGAGGAAAATATCACCAGGGCATGTCAGAGACCTTTGCTGCAGCCCCTCCCATCACAGTCCCAGAGGCCTAGGAGGAAAAAGTGGTTTTGTGGGCTGGGCCCAGGGTCCCTGTGCTGTGTGCAGCCTAGAAACTTGGTGCCCTGAGTCCCAGTCGCTCCAGCCATGGCTGAAAGGGGCCAATGTAGAACTCAGGCCGTGGCTTAAGAGGATGCAACTCCCAAGCCTTGGCAACTTCCACGTAGTATTGAGCCTGCAAGTGTGCAAACGTCGGAACCTCTGCCTAGATTTCAGAGGATGGATGGAAATGCCTGAATGCCCAGGCAGAAGTTTGCTGTAGGGGCAGGGCCCTCATGGAGAACCTCTGCTAGGACAGTGCAAAAGGGAAATGTGGGGTCAGAGCCCCCACACTGGGCCACTGCCTAGTGGAGCTATGAGAAGAGGGCTACCATCCTCCAGACCCCAGAATGGTAGATCCACTGACAGCTTGTACTGTGCACCTGGAAAAGCCACAGACACTCTGTGCCAACTGTGAAAGTAGCCAGGAGAGGGGCTATACCCTGCAAAGCCACAGGGGTGGAGCTTCCCAAGAGTATGGGAACCTACCTCTTGCATCAGCATAACCTGGATGTGAGACATGGAGTCAAAGGAGATCATTTTGGAGCTTTAAGATTTGACTGGTCTACTGGGTTTCAGACTTGCATGGGGCCTGTAGCCCCTTTGTTTTGGCCAATTTCTCCCATTTGGAAGGGCTGTATTTATTCAACGCCTATACCTGCATTGCATCTAGGAAGTAACTAATTTGCTTTTGATTTTATAGGCTCATAGGTGGAAGGGACTTGCCTTGTCTCAGATGAAACTTTGGACTGTGGACTTTTGAGTTTATGCTGAAATGAGTTGAGAGTTTGGGGGACTGTTGGGAAGGCATGATTCATTTTGAAATGTGAAGATATGAGATTTGGGAGGGGCCAGGGGTGGAATGATATGGTTTGGCTCTGTGTCTCCACCAAAACCTTGTCTTGTAGCTCCCATAATTCCCACATGTTGTGGTAGAGACTTGGTGGCAGATGACTGAATTATGGGGGTGGGCCTTTCTCATGCTGATCTCATGATAGTGAATGAGTCTCATGAGATCTGATAGTTTTAAAACTAGGAGTTGCCTTGCACAAGCTCTCTCTTTGCCTGCTGCCATCCACGTAAAACATGACTTGCTCCTTCTTGCCTTCCACCATGATTGTGAGGCCTCCCAGCCATGTGGAACTGTAAGTCCAATACACCTCTTTCTTTTTTAATTTGCCTAATCTCAGGTGTGTCTTTATCAGCAGTGTGAAAATGGACTAATACAACAGGTATACTTAATGCAAAAATGACATATTTTCTTCAAGATCAGAAATAAGACAAGAATTTCCACTGTCAGTGTCCATGTTTTACACAATACTGGCTGTTTTGGCAAATACCATAAGTAAAGCAAAGAATAAAAAAGGTATAAGAATTAGTAGGAGAGAGAAGTATCTGTTATTTGCAGATATTGTGAATATCTACTACAGGCTGAGTACCTCTCATCCAAAATGGTTGAGACTAGAAGTGTTTCAGATTTTATTTTTTTTTTGGAATCTTTGCATATACCTAATAAGGTATCTTGGGGATGGGACCCCAAATCAAGACAAGAAATTTATTTCATGTACACTTCATAAACATAGCCTGAAGTTGATTTTATATAATATTTTAAATAACTTTGTGCACAAAAAGTTTTGACTGTGACCTCTCACATGAGGTCAGGTGTGGAATTTTCCACTTGTTATGTCATATTTGTGCTCAAAAGGTTTTGGATTTGGGAGCATTTCAGATTTTGGATTTTTGGATTAGGGATTCTTAACCTGTATATCAGTTTCCTAGGAATGACATAACAAATTCCACAAGTTGAGTGACTTGAAACAATAGAAATTAATTCTGTCATATTTCATGAGACTGGAAGTCCAGTGTCAAGGTGTCAGCAAGGTTCCTTCAGGAGGTTCTGAGGGGGAATCTATTCTGTGCCTCTTTCCTAGTATTGATGGTTTCTGGGAATTCTTGACATTCTTGGCTTGTTGACACAGCACTCCAGTCACTGTCTTCATTACCATGCGGCTGAATTCTTCATCCGTGTGTCTTTACATGGCCTTCTTATAAGGACACCAGTCACTGGATTTAAGGCCCATCTTAATCCACTATGACCTCATTTTCACTAATTACATTGGCAAAGACCCCATTTCAGAAAACAATGACTGTCTTAAGGACAGGGTGATTATAAATTTTAGGAGGACACTATTCAACCCAGTACACCTACGTAGGAAAAAATATCCAACAGAATCAAGAGAAAAATTCATAATACATATGCAAAATTGCCAGACACAACATCAATGTTTAACAATCAATAACATTTCTACATACTATAACCATCTAGAAAATACAACCAGAAATAAAGTATTTACAATAACAAAATTCATAGAGTTTATAGGAATAAACATATTAAAAATATATAAAATATCTATAAAGAAAATTGAAAGCTATATTGAAGTATATTTTAAAATTTGAATAAAATGAAAGAATAATAAATAAATAATAAATAAATTTGGATACAAAGAAAGAATAAGCCTCAATGGGATGGCTTAATATGATAAAGATTTATATGTACATTATCTTATTAATTATAAATTCTATGCAATTCCAATCAAAACATCTTTTATAAGGAGCATGATCAACTTATTCTAAAATTGATATGAAAGAATAGAGAGCAATAAATAGGAAAGATAATTTTGAAAGAGAGTAGTAGGAGAGAAAAAGCTGAATTTTTAAAAGGACACATGTAAATAAAAAGATAAGCATCAAACATATTAGAATAGATGCCTATAGGAGGTGAGGGAAATGGGATTAGAGACCAAAGGTAATAAATCCACACAAAAAGGAAAGCCTTTGCTCTGACCAATGGTAGAGAGTATGAATGAACTGAAGCTTAAAATAAGTTGCTCAGTGAGCACAGAATCAGAAAAATGCCATTTCTTAAATGATTTCCGTCTCAATAGATGGGATAGAACACTTAACAGCATTTCCAAATATTAGAGATCTGTGTGCCAGGTCTCCATATCTCTACAATGTTATCTAACTATTGTCTATGTAGTTCAGTTTTCTAGTGCTGCCATTAACAAATGACCACAAACTTGGTGGCTTAAAACCACAATTTTTTTTTTCTCCCAGTCTGGAGGCCAAAAGCCTGAAATGAAAGTGAGGTCAGGGTTGGTTCTTTCTTAAGGCTCTGAGGGCAAAACCATTTTACACCTCTCCTAGCTTCTGGTGGGTGCCAGGAATCCTTTGTGTTTCTTGAGTAATAGACACATCACTCCAATCTCTGTCTCTATCTTCAAATTACCTACTTACCCATGTTTCCTCTATTCTAAGGACACTTGTCACTGGACTGAAGGTATATTCTAATTTAGAACAATGTCTTGAGATCTTTATAACTTAATTACATTTGCAAAGACCCAATTTCCAAGTAACTGGAACATCCCTAAGTTCCAGTTAAACACGACTTTTGTGGGAAGCAACCATTCAATTTATGGAACCATCTTTATACCTTACTTAAGCACTACATCATCCTTACATGTGGGGTATTGTCTGCATTTTTTTTTTTTTTTTTTTTTTGAGATGGAGTCTCGCTGTGTCACCCAGGCTGGAGTGCAGTGGCCGGATCTCAGCTCACTGCAAGCTCCACCTCCCGGGTTTACACCATTCTCCTGCCTCAGCCTCCCCAGTAGCTGGGGCCATAGACGCCCGCCACCTCGCCCGGCTAGTTTTTTGTATTTTTTAGTAGAGACGGGGTTTCACCGTGTTAGCCAGGATGGTCTCGATCTCCTGACCTCGTGATCCATCCGTCTCGGCCTCCCAAAGTGCTGGGATTACAGGCTTGAACCACCACACCCGGCCCCCTCTGCATTTAATAGATAATTAATTCATGCCCAAGGAAATCTGTATCAGCTTGTTTGCGTTTCTTCCTCACTCCTCACTTAAATCTGATATGATTTCTGCTTCCTTTTTTTTACTGCAACTGTTAGTTGTCTTGTCCAAGTAGAAAAGATTAAAAGATTTTTTTTAAGAATCTTAAAAAAAGATTTAAATCTTAAAGAAAAAGATTTGAATCTTAAAAAAAGATTTAAATCTTAAAGAAAAAGATTTGAATCTTAAAAAAAGATTTAAATCTTAAAGAAAAAGATTTGAATCTTAAAAAAAGATTTAAATCTTAAAGAAAAAGATTTAAATCTTAAGAAAAAATCTCAAAAGATTCTTAAAGTATCTTTACATTTAAAATCGAACAAGCATTAATAAATGCCAAAAGGAAAACATATATCACTGTTACTGATTATAATTTAATAAAATTAGAAATTAATTTTAAGAAATTTAAACAAAAAATGCCAAATCATTTTGAAATTTGTAAAAGGTACACTCCTAAAGTAATCTTAAATGGAAGAGCTATGTAACAGCTATAGAATACAACTCCAAAAAAAGTTAACTCCAATAATATACACTCAAAGCTATATTCTTAGTAACATTCCTAGTAGAAAATAATTATAATTTTGAATGGAACAACAAGGAATGGAAGCATATGGAGAATTCAGCATCAGAAGATAGACAAATAAGACAAATCTCAATGAAGCAGAAACAAAATATAACAGATAAAAATAATGAATTATATTCCTAAGTACTTTATTATTATCATGCTACTGATTTGTGTACGTTGATTTTGTATCCTGAAACTTTATTGAATTTATGTATCAGATCTAGGTGCTTTTTAGGATCTTTATGGTTTTCTAGGTATATGATCATATCATTAGCAAACAGCAACAGTTTGACTTCCTC
Organism: Colobus angolensis palliatus; assembly: GCF_000951035.1. NCBI lineage: Eukaryota > Metazoa > Chordata > Mammalia > Primates > Cercopithecidae > Colobus > Colobus angolensis. The sequence goes on along the minus strand of NW_012114710.1, from coordinate 10,504,343 downwards.
TTTTCCAATTTGGATGCCCTTTATTTCTTTCTCTTGCCTGATTGCTCTGGAAAGAGGAAAAAGATCTCTGTAAGAAAAACTACAAAACATTGCTGATTATAGATGACACAAACAAAGAGAGACAGCTACCATGCTCTGGATGGGTAGAATCAATATTGTGTAAATGACCATACTGCCAAGAGCAATCTACAGATTCAGTGCAATTCCAATCAAAATACTATCATCATTCTTCACAGAACTAAAAAAAAAAAAAAATCCTGAAATTCATATGGAACCAAAAAAGAGCCTGCATAGCCAAAGCAAGACTAAGCAAAAAGAACAAATCTGGAAACATCACATTACCTGGCTTTGAACTATAAACTACAAGGCTATAGTTATCAAAATAGCATGGTACTGGTATAAAAATAGGCATGTAGACCAATGGAATTGAATAGAGAACCCAGAAATAAAGCCAAATACTTACAGCCAAGTGATCTTTGATGAAGCAAACAAAAACATAAAATGGGTAAAGGACACTCTATTCAACAAATGTTGCTGGGATAATTGCCAAGCTACATGTAGAAGAATGAAACTGGAGCCCCATCTCTCACCTTATGTAAGAATCAACTCAAGATGGATCAAAGATTTAAATCTAAGACCTGAAACCTAGAAGATAACGTCAGAAAAACTCTTCTAGACATAGGCTTAGGTAAAGATTTCATGACCAAGAACCCAAAAGAAATGCAACAAAACCAAAACTAAATAAATGGGACCTAATTAAACTAAAATGCTTCTGCTCAGCAAAAGAAATAATCAGCAGAATAAATAGGCAACCCACAGAGAAGGAGAAAATATGTGCAAACTATACATTAGACAAAGGACTAATATCCAGAATCTACAGGGAACACAAATCAGCAAGAAAAAAACAATCCCATCAAAAAGTGGGCAAAGGACATGAATAAACAATTCTAAAAAGAAGATAGACAAACAGGCAACAAACATATGAAAAAATGCTTAGCATAACTAATTATCAGGGAAATGCAAATTCAAACCACAATGTGGTACCACCTTACTCATGCAAGAATGGCCATTATTAAAAAGTCAAAAACAACAGATGTTGGTGTGAATGTGGTGAAAAGGGAACACTTTTACACTGCTGGTGGGAATGTAAACCAGTGTAACCCCTATGGAAAACAGTATGGAAGTTCCTTAAATAACTAAAAGTAGAACTACTATTTGAGCTAGCAATCCCACTACTGGGTATCTACCCAAAGGAAAATAATTTATCATATGGGCCAGGCATGGTGGCTCACGCCTGTAATCCCAGCACTTTGGGAGGCCGAGGTGTGTAGATCATGAGGTCAGGAGTTCAAGACCAGCCTGGCCAACATTGTGAAACCCTGTCTCTACTGAAAAAAATACAAAAATTAGCTGGGCGTGATGGCAGGCACCTGTAATCCCCACTACTTGGGAGGCTGAGGCAGGAGAATCATTTGAACCTAGGTGGTAGAGGTTGCAGTGAGCCAAGATTGCTCCACTGCTCTCCAGCCTGGGTGACAGAGTGAGAATCCATATCAAAAAAAAAAACAAAAAAAAAAAAAAAAGAATTCATTGTATGAAAAATACACATGTGCATGCACGTTTATAGCAGCAAAACTGTCAACTGCAAAAATATGGAACCCACCTAAATGCCCATCAACCAATGAGTAGATAAAGAAAATATGCTATATACACATCATGGAATACTACTCAGCAACAAAATGGAACAAAATAATGGCATTTGCAGCAACTTGGATGGAGTTGGAGATTATTTTTTTGAGTGAAGTAACTAAGGAATGGAAAACCAAGTATCATACATTCTCACTTATAAGTGGGAGCTAAGCTGTGAGGATGCAAAGGCATAAGTGTGATATAATGGACTTTGGGGACTTGCAGGGAAGGATGGGAGTGGGTGAAGGATAAAAGACTACATATTGGGTACATTGTACAGTGATCATATGACAAGTGCACCAAAATCTCGGAAATCACCACTAAAGAACTTATCTATGTAACCAAAAGCCACCTGTTCCCCAAAAACTATTGAAATAAAAACTTTAAAAAATGAATTTAAAAATATTTGGCCAGGTGCAGAGGCTTATGCCTATAATCCCAGCACTTTGTGAGGCTGAGGCAGGCTCCCTTGAGCCCAGGCAACATAGTAAGACTCTGTCTCTATAAAATTTTTTTAAATGTTAAAAAGTCAATAATAATAGTAGTCTTTATAGACAAACCCAAGAGTGATTTCTTTCTTTATTTAAAAAAAATTTTTTTTTGAAATAGGGTCTCACTCTGTCACACAGGCTAGAGTGCTGTGGCATGATCATTACTCACTGCAGCCTCAACCTCCTGGGTTCAACCTATCCTCCCACTTCAGTTTCCAAAGTAGCCGGGACTATAGGCATGGGCCACCATGCTTGGCTAATTTAATTTAATTTAATTAATTGTTATTTTTATTTTATTTTATTTTTGGTAGAGACACAGCCTCACTATGTTACACAGGCTGGTCTCTAACTCCCAGCTTCCTGTCGTGGCCTCTCAAAGTGCTGAGATTACAGGTGTGAGCCACTGTGCCCAACCTGTTTATAAAAATTTATTCATGTCTTCTAACTTACCCTATTTGTTGGTGTACAACTGTTTATAGTAGTATCTTGTGATCCTTTTTTATTGCTGTGGCATCAGTCTAATCTCTCTTCTTTCATTTCGGATTTTTGTTATTTGAATCTTTTCTCTCTTTTTCTTGGTTAATCTAGTAGGTGGTTTGTTAATTTGTTGATCTTTTAAAAATACCAACACTCAGTTTCACTGACTTTTTCTATTCTCTATTTTATTTATTTCTGCTTTGATCATTGCTATTTCCTTCCTTCCTTTAACCTTTGATTTAGCTTGTTCTATTTTTTTTCCAGTTTCTTGAGGTGTAAATTAGGTTGTTTATTTGATATCATTTTTCTTTTTTAATATAGGTATAATACTGCTATAAATTGTCTTTTGTATTGCTTTTGCTGCATCCTACAAGTTTTTGTATGTTGTGTTTTCATTTTCATTTGTTTGAAATTATTTTCTAATTTTTCTTGTGACTTCTTTTTTGATTCATTGGTTGTTTAAAAGTGTGCTGACTTTCACATATTTTTGAATTTTCCAGTTTTCCTTTTGCTGTTGATTTATAATTTTATTCCATTGTACTTAGACAAGACACTTCATATGACTTTTAAAATTTGTTAAGACTTGTTTTGTGGCCCAACACATGAGCTATTCTGAAGAATTTTCCCTGTGTGCTTGAGAAGAATGTGTATTCTGCTGTTGTTGGGTGGAGTGTTCTGTATATTTTTGTTAGGTACATTTGGTGTATAATATTGTTCAAATCCTATGCTTCCTTATTGATCTCCTGTGTGGTTTATCTATCTATTGTTGAAAGTGAGGTTTTGAAACCTCTTACTATTATTGTGTTATTGCCTATTCCTTTCTTCACTTCTGTCAATGATACTTTATATCTTAGTGTGCTCTGTTATCACATGGATATATATTTATAATTATTGTATCTTCTTAGTGAATTGATTCTTTTGTCATTATATAATGTCCTTTTTTATGACAGTTTTGGACAGAAAGTCTATTTTGACTAATACAAATATGGCTGTTCTTGCTCTCTTTTGTTTACCATTTGCATGGAATATATATATTCATTCTTTTACTTTTGGCCTATGCATGTCCTTATAGCTGCAGTAAGTCTCTTGTAGACAGCATATAGTTGGATCTTGTTTTTTTTTAAATACATTTAGCCACTGTTTTGATTGGGGAGTTTAATCTATTACCACTTAAAGTAATTACTTTAGGAAAGACTTACTGATGTCATTTTATATTTTATTTATTTCTTGGTGTTATTTCACCCATTTTCCTTTCTTACTGTCTTTCTTTGTGTTTTACTAATTGTAGTAAATTGCATTGATTGCTTTCTCATTTTCTTTGGTGCATCTTGTATAGGTTTTTTTTTTTTTTGTGGTTAACACAAAGATTACATTAAAAAACTTAGTTATAACACTATAGTTTAAACTGATAAGTGAATTTCAAACATATACAAAACTCTACTCCTTTACATCTTCCCTTCCCATTTTATGTTATTGCTGTCACAATTACATTTTAAACTATTTCATATCCATTAAAAGCTTTATTGTTATACTCATTTTCATGCTTTGTCTTTTAAATTCTATACTAGAATTGAAAATGATTTATGCATCTATATTACAGTATTACAAGTTTCTGTATTTTTTTTTTATGTTTACCTTTACCAAAGTACATTTTTGTATTTTTATATTTATCTTGTTTTGAAATGGAGTCTTGCTCTGTCACCGAAGCTGGAATGCAGTGGCATGATCTCAGCTCACTGCAAGCTCTGCCTCCCAGGTTCATGCCATTCTCCTGCCTCAGTCTCCCGAGGAGATGGGACTGCAGGCGCCTACCATCACGCCTGGCTAATTTTTTGTATTTCTAGTAGAGATGGGGTTTCACCGTGTTAGCCAGGATTGTTTCGATCTCCTGACCTCATAATCTGCCCACCTTGGCCTCCCAAAGTGCTTGGATTACAGGCATGAGCCACTGCGCCCAGCCCAAAGTATATTATATTTTTAAATGTTTTTGTGTTGCTGTCTAGCATACTTTCACTTCAACTTGAAGGATTCCCTTGAGTAATTCCTTTAAGGCAGGTCTAGTGGTGATGAACTTCCTCAACTTTTATTTATCTAGGAATGTCTTTATTTCTTTTTCATTTTTAGAAGATAGTTTTGCCAAATGTTTTGCTCTTGATAGGCCCTTTTTTTTTTAGCACTTGAGTATATAACCTCACTGCCTTCTGGCACATAATGTTTCTGCTGAGAAGTCTCATGAGACTATGGGCATCCTTTTGTACAGAATAAACCTCTTTTTATTGTTTCTGCTCTCAATATTTTTTTCTTTGACTTGTGACAGTTTGATTATAATGTGCCCTGGTGTGGGTCCCTTTCAGTTCATCTTAGGTGGAATTTTTTAAGCATCTTGAATTTGAATATCCATTTCCTTCTTCAGATTTGGGGATCTTTTGGCTATTACTTTTTCAAATATGCTTTCTGTTCTTTATTCTTCTTCCAGAACCCTCATAATGTGTATACCAGTCTGCTTGAGAGTGTCTCAAAAGTTTCTTAGACTTTGTTCACTTTTTTCTTTCCTTTTTTCATGTTCTTCTGACTTGGTAATTTAAAATAAACTGTCTTCAGTTTTCTTTATTCTTTCTTCTGCTTGATCAAGTCTTCTATTAATCCCCTCTAGTGAATTTTTTAAATCAATTGTTGTTTTATTCATATCCAGAATTTGTGTTTGGTTCTTTTTCTTCTTATCTTTGTAGTTTCTATCTCTTTGTTGATGCTCTTTGTTATTTATGCATTGCTCTAGTGATTTTTGTTTAGTTGCTTATCTGTATTTTCTTATAGTGCAATGATCTTTGAGACAATTATTTTAAATTTTTTGGTGGTTCGTAGATCTTTGTTTCTCTGGTGCTGGTTTCTTGAGATTTATTTTGTTTCTCTGATTGGGCAATGGTTTCCTGTTTCTTTCTGAGCCTTGTTAATTTTTCATTGTGATATTTACATTTAAAAAACAGCCATGTCCTCCAGTCTTTATGAACTGGCTTTATACAGGGGAAGACCTTAGCCATTCAGCATGGCTAGAGATTCTGGGGGCCTCTCAATACTTTCATGAAGATGCTTCCTCTCTGGACTTGGGAAATAGGTAATTTCCCTATTAGAGAAGTTTTCTCCGTTCCTTTTCCAGAACTTGAGTCTCTTGCTTCCTCTGTTGTCTGTCTATGGTACTGTAACAAGCTGATGAGCTCTCTTTTGTTTTCTGAGGTTCTAGGCATCTAAAATATGCCAGTTCTGTAAGTAATCTGAATCAGTCAAGACAGAAACCAGTTTGTTGAACAGCCCTTCAGAAAGCTGGAACATTGAATACTTGTTCCACTCTTCTCTTTTGTTCCCAAGGGAGAAGCTACTAGCTGGGTAATTTCTCCTGATCTCAGTGAGCTGTTCCATCTTCTATCTGTGGCATTACAATTTCTCAGGTAGTGCCATAAGCTGCTGATTTCTGTATTGTTTTCAGCAGCCCCAGGCATCCCAAGTTATAACAATTCCTTGTAATTGCTGAGTCAGGCAAGACAGAAACCCCGCACCTCAAGCACCCCCTTGAAAATTAATTTCTGCTCTTCCTTCCTCTCTCAAGGAGAAGTTTCAACTTGGGATTTTATTCCCATTGCCCTGTGCTACCTTGGGGAAGGGGCTGGCATGGCTGAAATAAAATGACTCTTCTTACCCACGTTAATGCAGCTATTCTTGGCTTTGGGCTTGTCTGGGGTACTGTGACTTCCTAACTTATTTCTGCAGTTCTCATAGAGGATTTTTGGAGCACACATTGTTGTTAATTTAGTGTCTGTACGAAGGAATGAGGGCTTGGGTTTCTTATTCTTTCACGTTACTCACTTTGTTCTTATATTTTTTTCAACTCAAATCTTAGTAGATATATTTGGTTCTCTTTATGTTTCTTTTCTGAGATTCTCATTTCCTTTCTTGCTTGACACTACAAACTCCTAGGTGTCATACTTCTCTAAGAAATACTTGTTTCCCTTGTAGAATTCCCTTGATCTTTTAAAATCTTAACTGTTGGTATTATCTAACTCTTTATACTCTCCTTCTTTTGGATTTGGACATTTATGCTTGAAATCTTAGTAGTTCAGCTAGATACAGAGATTTGGTGGTTATAATTCTTCTCATAGGCTTTGTTCTTTCTTGCCATCATGACACAGTTTATTCTATCTCAGCCTGAAATGCGATTTCCCTTCAAGTCTCTCTACTTAGTGTTCCCTCTCTTCCCCACCATATGCACTTTCCCTTTTGCCACTAGCCAAATTCTCAGCTCAAAGTAGCATTTTACAAATATGAGTCAAACGAAGAAAGGAAAGAAAAACAAGGAAAAGAAAAGAGAGAAGAAAGAAAAGCAGAGAGCACAGGTAGAAAATGGCAGAGTTCAAGTTTAAATCTAGATCTTCCAAATACAAATATTGCTCTTTCCAATATGCTATTCGTTTCCTATCCCAAATATGCCTCCCTGGGGAGTGGGTGTTACTTTTTATATTTCTAATATCATTCAATGTATATAGTTCATTATTGACTTTAGTTTTGCAGGGAGACATTTTCTAACCTCATCCTGAAAGTCTGAGATTATATCTTACCTGAATTTTTAAAATCTTCTATCAACTAAATAAATTGAATGCCTCAACAAATTTTGTTGACTATACCGCTTAATTATAGTAAACATTTCTTAGTAATTCTAGGCAGATCAGTTACCATATTGTGTATCAGTATAGTCAGTTAGTTCTTCTTTCTTTCATTAATTAATTCGTTCAGCTGATACCGTGTACTTTCTAAGTGATAGGGAGATAATGTACACTGAGTGTCACAGGAAATGAAACAGATCCAATGTCACCATTTAAGGACTTAAGATTGGAGTTTGGTGGAAAGTCAGGCAAGCCATTTTTAAAAATATGATATATTACCAGATGGTAGTATCTGCTATGGAGCAAAAAGACTAGAACTTGGAAATAGAGTGTGAGGTTGGAAGCAGGAGGCTGCTAACTGAGATGGGAAGGGCCGAAGACCTATCTGAAGCTAACATTTGAATGAGGGTTTGCGTGAAGTAAGGGAGGGAACTCTGTGGATTTCATCATGCAGGAGAAATAGTGAATGCAGTTCATTAGTATGCTTGGTATGTCTGAAGATCTGGAAGAGACCAGGGTGTCTTGAATGCAGTAAATAAAGGACAGTGGAAGTTGAGGGATAACCAAGAGCTGGAGCAAGCAGTAAATGGTAAGCCTCTTAAGGGCTTTGGATATTTCCAACATATCAATTTGCCCTCCCTATTGGATGATTTTTATTGGCATACAAATATCTTCCTCTTGAACAAAGAAGCGAAACAAACAAATGACTTTCCATTGACCTCACAGTGTTCTTTCTGCTTTTTTCTCATATTTTAGTTACCATTTAGTACAACATTTGTTTAATATACTTGCCACCATCTCCATTAATACGCCAGAGGTCAAGCCACCATATGTCTTACCTAGTTGGACTACTACAATAGTTTCAGTCTGGTCTTCCTGACTCCATTCTTCCCAATACATTGGCCTGAACCATCACCTTCTCCTATTCTCTACAAAGCAGCCAGATTAATCATATGCATTTTCTAGTCCTGCTGTAACAAATCAACACAAACTTAGTAGCTTGAGACAATACAAGCTTATTATCTTATAGTTCAATGTTTTAGAAGTCTAAGGTGGGTCTCACCAAGATGGTGAAAAGACTTTGTTCAATTTCTCTGCATTTTCCAGCTTCTAGAGCCCACCTGCATTCCTTGGGTCCTGGCCCCCTTTCTCCGTCTTCAAGGTTACCAATGGTGAATGAAATCCTTCTCATGCCAAATTGCTTTGACCTCCTTTTCTGCCTCCTTGCAATTTCAGAGATCCTGTAATAACACTGGACATGCCTGGATAATCCAGGATAATCTCCCTATTTTGAAGTCATCTGATTAGCAGCTTTAATTCCTTTATACCATGTAAGATAACATATTCACAGGTCGTAGGAGTTAATGTGTGGACATCTTCAGAGACCATATTCAGCCTACCACATTTATCATATTTATTTATTTTTTTGAGACAGGGTCTTGCTCTGTTGCCCAGGCTGGCATGCAGTGACATGATCTCAGTTTACTGCGGCCTCTACCTCCTGAGCTTAGGTTATCCTCCCACCTTTGCCTCTCAAGTAGCTGGGACTACAGGTGCTACACCAGCATGCCCAGATAATTTTTGGTATTTTTTTGTTGAGACAGGTTTCACCATGTTGCTCAGTCTGGTGTCCAACTCCTGGACTCAAGTGATCCACCTGCCTTGTCCTCCCAAAGTGTTAGGATTACAGGCATGAGCCACTGCACCTGGCCCACATTAATTCTTTGAAATGTAAGATAGATCATAACACTTCCCTGCTCAAACCCCTGAGGACTTCGTATAAACTCACAAGTCTTACAATGGTTTAGAAAGTTCAACATGACCTGGCCTCCCTGGCTGCAGGGTGGGGACCAGGGTGAGGGGAAGGAGGTATGTAGAGCACAAATTTGCAGCCAGTTCCACAGATCACCTTATGTCAGACTGGACTTCTCACCTCATCTGCTGTGTCTTCCCTCGAGCTAACTCTACTCTATCCATAGTGGCCAGTATGTTGCTCCTTGAGCAACTAAGCACACTCTTGCTTCAGTGCCTTTACATTGCTATTTCTTCAGAGCTCTGGGACATTCTGCTCCTAGGCATTGGGCATAGCTTAATTTCTCACTTCATTTAAATCTCTTGCCAAATGTCACCTTCCCCGAAAGGCCTTTTTTGACAATTCCATTTGAAGTACAGCCACATCACTTTCTAACCCCTTTCATATTTTTCCCCTCTTAGTGCTTATCACCCTGGGTATCATATTATTCTGTGTCTGTTTTTCATTTTTTCTACTAGAACAGAAGTGCCAGAAAGACAGTCTCTGCCCTACTTACTGATTTAAAATTACCAGAGTCTGGGACAATGTCTGGCATATAGAAGATACTTGCTAAATATTTGTTAAATGAAAACAAAGATATGGCAAATTTATTTCTGTGAATGACAATGGAAACATTCAAGTGCTTTCTGTGAGCCAGGCACTGTTCTAAAGACTCTAAGTATATTAACTGATTTTATCCTCTTAATGTTTTCAGATGAGAAAACGGGCGTGGAAAGACCAAGTAACTTGACAAACTCACACAACTAGTAGTTACGCCTGCATCTGAATCTAGATAATGTGGCTCTAGCAGCCAACGCTTGTACATGTGTATGTTCTGATTGTATTTTTACTCTTTATGATTACTGTAGGATGTTAAAAATGAATACGTACTGCAATATACTATTACATTTTACAATTTGATGACTGCTCTAAACATGTTAACAACTTATTTACTTGAATAATCTTTAATATTATCGAAAGTTTTATTAGGAATTTCTGGGTAAAAGTATGGGAGAGGGAAAATTTACTAAGCATTTGTTAATTTGTCTAGCTCAGGTTGTTAACACAGATTAAATATTGCTTTCATTTGGGTGCATTAATTGGAAACGTACTTTTAAACTGTCTATTCTTTTTTTCCAATAAGTTTAGAATTAGGGAATAGTAGGAGCCACTAATATAGATAAGCTGTGTAAGGTGGCACAGGTGGCAAACCGGGCAAGGGCTAATTTTATAAATCCTTAAAAATATGAAATAAAATTATTATCAATAAGTAAGAGTGTTGAATTTAAAGAGATGTGTGCCAGATGGCCTGATGGAAATTCAACACCATTTTCCCTCTCCTGTATTTTCTTTTGAATTCTTGGTAATAACATTTTCCCAAATCTGTGCCAGTAGGGTTCTGGATTAGATTCCACCTAGGAGAGGCTCTTGAGCAAGATTTGGAAGGCAGAAGAGCACCAGAAGCCATGAATTCTCCTGCAGGCAGGTTCACGGGTCCCAGCAGATGGGATATGTGACGTTCTGCCAGCAGCTTCCCAGCATCCTCTGGTGCATCTCAAACTTGGAGGCAGCTGAGCTCACTGATGGTGGTGGTCTATGAGCCTGTATGTCCTCATTTCTAGAAAATCAGTGGAGGCTTTTTCTGACTTTTGCTGTCCCAAACCTGTAATGGATTTTGTAAACCTCTGACTTACTTTATTAAATTTATTTCTGCATGAACTACCTACAGTGGCTTCCATTTTCCTGACCTGAATGCTGATTGCTACACACACATTTTCTTAGGAAACATATTTTATTTGACATGTGTTTTATAATTTTTCTTCCATCAAATATTAATTTTTTTTTCAGAAAATGAGTGGAACCATTAGTGTCGATTATAGACTTAAAATATTCCACTGGCACTGTCAAAACAGGTAAATCAAATCAGTTATTCAATAATTAATATTTATTATTAATATTTAAACTTGTTTAGTACTCTTAGCTTGTTAAATAAAGATGAGGGAGATTTCCTTAGCAGGTAAGCATTAGCAGATTTGCAACCCAAAGAAGTGGAAGGGCCTTTCAAGTACTCTTCAGAATTATTTGGATACAAATAATCTCTTCTTCAAACACAGATATCTGCTCTGTCTCCCAATTCTTCTGGCCACTCCTATTTTCTACCATGCTCTATACTAGTCAACTAAGGATCGAACCATACAGACTCATCTTTGTATAGGGCTTCAGTTTACAAGGCATGCTCCATACATTGTGTCATTGGATCCCCACAAATTTAAGCTCAATTCCTGTGGGTTTCCACAATTTCCTGTGCTTTCCCTTATTATAGCACTTATGCATTACATTTAACAATTTCATGTCTCTTTTACCACCCCTAGATTTCAAACTCTTTGAGAACAGGAATTGTGTCCTTTAAATCAATTTTCAGTTTTTTGTTGTTGGTATAGATCATGTCCTAATGATCATTGTTAGCCCTATCCTAGGACCAAGCTCCTAGCAGATGGTCAGAAAGGATATATTTAATGGATGAATGTAAGTGGCTGAGACCGAGTTGTTGTGAAACATTTTGGATTCTGAAACCTATGAATTTTTAATGATGCCACTTTACTTCTCATTCAAAATTCAAAATACGTTTATGATACCCAAAAGAATGGGTAAAATAATTGAAGAAAAAATAAACTCCATAATATATTTTATGTAAACTACTTGGCATAACCAATAAAAGCAAAGGGAGAAATCTGGTTTTATTATTGTTTTTAACATGTATTAACCCTAGTATACCTTTTCTGCCACATGTTCCTTACCTCCCCAAGTATTCCATGCTATCCAATCACTTAATTATAGGCAAATGAGTAACAAAAATAATTCATGTTCTGTGCCTGGAAAACTTGACACAAGCTTTGTTTTAAATGGTTTGTCTGAAAAATTTAAGGAAGCATAGAAAAAGCGGTGGCAGATGGAGTGGTTTATTTTGAGCCGAATTTTAGGCAATCTTTGTGTTGATGAATAAGAGTTATTTATTCTGGAACACTACTATGTGAAAAGAGCCATACTAGTATTGAGGAGACGAATATGCATTAGATGTGGTTTTTAAACTCTAGGAGTGCACCCCCTTGTGGAACAGTCTTTTATTCAACAGGTACAAGAAGTTATGAAAAGTGTTGAAGAGCAAACAAAGTAAATGATGGATTTTGATATTTAAAAATGCTCTTTATACTAAGATTGTTCTGGGAGAAATATCCCCTGGATGTCAGGCCAACAGAGACAGAATCAAGGAATAGAAGGGAATGATGGTCCTTTTACCAATCACCTGCTTCTAGGTATAAAGTGCAGTTTACTGCGGAGGTCATTACCTTCAGAGTTAGGCATCAATTCTGAAAATTGAAGACTCAGAGGTGAAACGGTGAAGTGATAAGCAAAAAGTCAGATATAAGTAGCAGAAAAAAGATTAAAATCCCAGTTTCCAGAGTCCCAGTTTAATGTCATTTCTGATACTTTGCACTCTTTGGACTTTTTTAGACTTCAGTCGTTAAGAATTTCAGTTCCCACATCTACGTTTCCTCCAAGCAAGATTAGCAAGATTATTCCATGTACAGAGAAATTCATTACTAAGTCATCTGCCCAACTTCGTTTTAAGGTAAAGATAAATTAATGTAAATCTTCCTGTCCTTCTTATTGCAGATAAGAATGAATGTATGTGAAAAGTATGTTTATTCATTTAAATGTTTAGTTTGTAGGGAGAGTGTCCAAGAATAGGCATTGGAGTGGGTGGGAAATGTGTTAAAGTAAAGGTGACTTGGATTCAGGACTAAGATTCCTTCATGAATGTAAGGCAATTTGATATTTTTCTCTTATACTGAACTGAATTCATGCAGGTGTGTATGCTAATATTACATATTTTGGTTTATATATCTAAAGTATAGAAATTTTAAAAATTAGACATCTTAATTATACTAGTCAAAATTTTTTGCCTAATTTAAACCAGTATATTTTTTTTCCAAAGCCGAGTGACTTTTTATTTTGGTAGACGTTTCTTACCAGATAAATCACACATTCATCAAGAATTGCTATGATTGCCTCACAGAGATGAAAAAAAAAACAACAAAAAAAAACTTGTCCTAAATTAAAATAAAATCCATCTACTTTAATTATAAAATGGGAATGATTACTACTATTTACTGATTACTTAAATATTCATGAGAAAGAGTCTCCAAATTTAGATGGCTATATATTTAAAGATAAGGGTGTGCTCATATTTCTTATAAGGAGATAGAGTTAATTCTTATCCCCATGGTGGAGCTCCCAGAGAGCATGGCAGATGCCTTTGTTGATTTCTGTACATTTAAAAGGTAGTGAGTAGCAGTGAGGGAGTTTCTCTCTGAGTCAAATGAGTGAATCAGGATGATTTGCCTTGGATGCACAGAAATAATTTATTCTGTTACTCCTTTTCATCGGACATGACACCTCAAATATTGAATGTATGAATTCTGAAAATTGATATATATATTTGGGCTTTAAAAAATCTCCACATAGAGAAGAATTGAACACTGCCAGTCACCTGGGGGAAATTCTGGTATTACTTTGAAAATATTGGAAGGAAGGGCAGAAAGATCTCCTTCTACCTGACACACTATGGATGGCTTGTTGTTTCAATGCCTGAGTGTCAGAGCTGGAGTGAACTCTAGGGATAATCAAATCCAAGCCATAATTTTACTGATAATGAATTGAAGACTCAGAGAGGTGAAGTGGTGAAGTGATAAGCAAAAAGTCAGGCATAATTAGCAGAAATAAGATCAAAATCCAGATGTCCAGAGTCCCAGTTTAATGTCGTTTCTGATACTTTGCACTCTTTGGGCCGTTTTCAACTTTAGGCATAATAATTTCAGCTTCCACATCTAGCTTTCTCCCAAGCAAGATGAAAAGATATGTCTCTGCTCACAGAATCCCCTCCTATGACCTTTATCCCAGTCTACTTTCTGATCCTGTTGGCTTATTCCTCTTTCCCTTGGAAAAACAAAACAAAACAAAACAAAAATACCCTGCCACCTCACTATCAACTTGCCTTAGAGATTGCCACTTAGTTTATTTACAAATAAGATGGGATGGGATGAGAGGGATGGAAAGCTGAAAAGGAGAGAAGGCCACTCATCCTCTTACTGACATGGATATTTTGTCATTTTTTGGTCAGTATTTTTTTTTCTGCATATGCTCTCACTTCTCCTACTAGGTTTTGTGCATTTGGAGGGCAATAGTGATGGCATTTTGTCTGTTTTCTGTTTATTTGGCAGAGCACCATGAATATAGTAAGTTTCAATACATTTTGGGGTAGTTCCTTCAATTGAGGCAGCAGGCAGAAGATATAACACTGCTAGGACAAGCTCAGTATGATTCTGTGGTCTAACCAAGTCATAAAGCAAAGGACACATTTTCATTAGTCTACCTTCCAGCTGATAAAATCTGCTAATAAGACATGTGCCATCTCAGAAAATTATAGCATGTATGGTCCAAAATTTGATCAGGAACACAAAAAGATCACTCAACATATATTAAACAGAAAAGGACTCAATACAGGTAACTAGATGCTTTCAAAACCATTGGCAGGGTTAGAGGCATGAAAGAGAATGTGACCACTTACTCTCAAGTGTTCTAGTTTGCAGAAAGTCTCTGGAATCATAAGAAGCTATTGACTATGCTCCGAGCTGCCTCCACAATTGAGCTAGGCGATTCTTGAAAAACCACCCAGAGACCGATGCAAAATATCCCATTTGCTGAAGCCCACAAGTTTGTGGTTGTCTTTTCCAACAGAGAAACAACAATACAGTTTCTGTTTCCTTTGGCTCTCAAACTTCATGCAAGCGCTTCTGGCTGGCACATTCTAACCTGGAACACTGATGATTAGAATTTTGAAAAATGCTGCTTCCAGGCTTCTAGCGTCTAGAAATAGAGATGAGCATTGGGAAAGATGGGTAGAAATGGTGTCATTTCTAAAGACAGTCCAATACATAAACATTTCTTCAGCTTTTAATTCTTTTGCTTTCACCAACTTTTTTATCTACTAATGAAAAAAAATCCTTCCGTGTGTTACTTATTTATTCATCTGATGATTTCAGTATGTAACTGACATACACATGACATAGTTCTGTTTTTTTTTCAAGAAGAGTAGTTTGAGAAATTATGTATCAGAATACTGTATAAGAGTGAACATGGTATTTGAGTGATAGAACAAATTCTTCAAATAAAAAACTGTTATGACTATACTCTGACAAAAACTTACCTCAGGGATATATTTTGACTTGAGATAATTTTATTTTTAAAAGGAAAGTGTGAAGAATGCAAATCATTTTTTAAGCTATTGAATTTGCTTTGGGGAGAGACTGACTTTGGGGCCAGAGTTTTGGAATAACTTCGTAGTATGCTTATAGGTGTATGATCTTTCTTTGCCTATACTAATGATAATTATCTAAACATGATCCATTCCTGAAACACTTAGTAATAAATAACTGCTGATACTTGAGGAAAAGTAAAGGTTCTTTTATGTAGAAATAATACTATTTTTCACTCACTGATCATTAACTTCCTTTGCAAATATTTAGAAATTTACATATTTCAGTATTATCAACATATGAAAGTTAACCATGTTTTATTTCCTAGAGAATATATCATTTTGGACAGAGATAGTGGCTCATGTTTGTAGTCCCAGAACTTTGGGAGGCTGAAGCAGAAGGATTGCTTGAGCCCAAGAGTTTGAGACTGGCCTGGGCAATGTAGTGAGATCTTGTCTCTACAAAAAATAAAAAATTATCCAGATATGGCAGCACATGCCTGTGGTTTCAGCTACTCAGAAGGCTGAGGTGGGTGGATCACATGAGCCTATGAGGTCTAAGATGCAGTGAGCCGTGATCGCACCATGCACTCCAGCCAGCATAACAAAGCAAGACTATGTCTCAAAAAAATAAAAATAAAAAAAAAAAGAAGACAGAATATACCATTTCATAATGGATTTAGGAAGAGAGTCACCAAGAAAGGTGAGACTACCTTTATGAATAACAATTATCTATAAATAGGGAGGGAAATAAAAAAAGATATCTTTCTATCATTTGTTATTCTTGGAAAAATTTTACATTTATAGGTGTGATAGGATAAAATTTATTGATATTTTACTGATCACGGTACGTCACATTGTCTGGCCTCTAATTGTCAGTAACAGGTTAGGAAGATTATATCTGTAAATACTGCATAGAAGGTCTAGATACAAGTTCAATAAACGGTGCTGGGATAACAGGCTAGCTGTATGTAGAAGATTGAAGCTGGACCCCTTCTTTATACCACATATAAAAATAATCTCAAGATGAATTAAAGACTTAAATGTAAAGCCCCCAAAACTATAAAAACCCCAGAAGACGACCTAGACAACACCATCCTAGACTTAGGAACAGGCAAAGATTTCATGACAAAGATGCCAACAGCAATCACAACAAATGCAAAAATTGACAAGTGGGATCTAATTAAACTTAAAAGCCTCTGCGCAGCAAGGGAAACTATCAACAGAGTAAACAGACAACCTATAGAAAGGGAGAGAAAATTTTTGCAAACTATGCATCTGATAAGGAACTTACTAGAGAAAAACAAGGAACCTCATTAAAAAGTTGGAAAAGGACATGAACAGAGGCTTCTCAAAAGAAGACATTACATGGCCGGGTGCAGTGGCTCACGCCTGTAATCCTAGCACTTTGGGAGGCCAAGCTGGAAGGATTACAAGGTCAAGAGATGGAGACAATCCTGGCCAACATGGTGAAACCCCATCTCTGCTAAAAATACAAAAATTAGCTGGGCGTGGTGGTGCGCTCCTGTAGTCCCAGCCACTCAGGAGGCTGAGGCAAGAGAATCACTTGAACCCGGGAGGCGAAAGTTGCAGTGAGCTGAGATTGCAGCACTGCACTGCAGCCTGGAAACAGAGCCAAACTCCATCTTAATAATAATAATAATAATAATAATAATAAAAACATACATGCGACCAACAAGCATATGACAAAAAGCTCAATATCACTATCATCTTCAGAGAGAAGCAAATCAAAATGACAATGAGATGTCATCTCATATCAGCCAGGTTTGCAATTATCAAAAAGTAAAAAAAAAAAAAAGTGATGCTAGCAAGGTTGCAGAGAAAAGGGAACACTTATGCATGTGGTGGGAATGTAAATGAGTTCAGACATCGTGGAAAG